>NC_064639.1:1018022370-1018647370 GCF_023864345.2 Schistocerca serialis cubense
CTGCACATACGGTTCACGTCCACGCTGTCGCGGCATGCTACCAGTGTTAAAGACTGCGATGGAGCTCCGTATGCCACGGCAAACTGGCTGACACTGACGGCGGCGGTGCACAAATGCTGCGCAGCTAGCGCCATTCGACGGCCAACACCGCGATTCCTGGTGTGTCCGCTGTGCCGTGCTTGTGATCATTGCTTGTACAGCCCTCTCGCAGTGTCCGGAGCAAGTATGGTGGGTCTGACACACCGGTGTCAATGTGTTCTTTTTTCCATTTCCAGGAGTGTATATTACACTAGAACTGACATGTGACTACATTTTCACGCAATTTGGGTGCATAGATCCTGAGAAATCAGTACCTACAGCAACCACCTCTGGCCGTAATAACCGCCTTCATACGCCTGGGCATTGAGTCAAAAAAGAAATGGTTCAAATGGCTCTGAGCACTATGGGACTCAACTGCTGAGGTCATTAGTCCCCTAGAACTTAGAACTAGTGGAACCTAACTAACCTAAGGACATCACAAACATCCATGCCCGTGGCAGGATTCGAACCTGCGACCGTAGTGGTCTTGCGGTTCCAGACTGCAGCGCCTTTAACCGCACGGCCACTTCGGCCGGCCATTGAGTCAAACAGCGCTTGGATGGCGTGTACAAGCACAGCTGCCCAAGCAGCTTCAACACAATACCACAGTTCGTCAAGAGCAGTGACTGGCGTATTGCTCGGCCACCACTGACCAGACGTTTTCAATTAGTGAGAGATCTGAAAAATGTGCTGCTGAAATGTAGGGTTTCGCAGGGAACGAATGAAGGGTAGAGTCACGGGTCGTAACACATCTGAAATGTAACGTCCACTGTTCAAAGTGCCGTCAGTGCGAACAAGAGGTGACCGAAACGTGTAACCAACGGCACCCCATACCATCACGCCGGGTGATACGCCAGTATGGCGATGACGAATACACGCTTCCAGTGTACGTTCACCGCGATGTCACCAAACACGGATGCGAGCATGATGGTGTTGTAAACATAACCTGGATTCATCCGAAAAAATGACGTTTTGCCATTCATGGACCCAGGTTCGTCGTTGAGTACACCATGGCCAGCGCTCACGTCTGTGATGCAGCGTTAAGGATAACCGCAGCCATTGTCTCCGAGTTGATAGTCCATGCTGCTGCAAACGTCGTCGAACTGTTCGTGCAGACGGTTGTTGTCTTGCAAAAGTCCCCATCTGTTGACTAAGGGACGTGGCTGAACGATCCGTTACAGCCATGCGGATAAGATGCCTGTCATGTCGACTGCTAGTGATACGAGACCGTTGGAATCCAGCACGGCGTTCCGTATTACCCTCCTGAACCCACCGATTCCATATTCTGTTAAAAGTCATTGGATCTCGACCAACGCGAGAAGCAATGTCGCGATATGATAAACCTCAATCGCGATACGCTACAATCCGACCTTTATCAAAGTCGGAAACGTGATGGTACGCATTTCTCCTCCTTACATGAGGCATCGCAACAACGTTTCTCCAGGCAACGCCGGTCAACTGCGGTTTGTGTATGAGAAATCGGTTGGAAACTTTCCTCATATCAGCACGTTGTAGGTGTCGCCACCGGTGCCAACTTCGTGTGAATGCTCTGAAAAGCTAATCATTTGCATATCACAGCATCTTCTTCGTGTCGGTTAAATTTCAAGTCTGTAGTACGTCATCTTCCTGATGTAATAATCTTAATGGCCAGTAGTGTATTAGAAATCCTGACCTGTGCGGTGTGAGTGTGTGTGTGTGTGGGTGGGGGGGAGGGGGGGGGTTGCGTATGAAGGTCACCTTTGTACGTTTTTTCTCGACTAACTATAAAACCGCGCCCGACAGCAAAACTACATCCGTGTCGAAATTTAGGCTACTCGTACATTAAATTTCCTACAAAAAAGGTGTTACTCATTTTTCCTCTAGGACCAAGAGTTCGTAAGAAGACATTGAAAACCTCGCCCGACGGGCATGCGCTGTACCTGAGATGGTCTTCGTAGACCAGTTTGAGTTAGTTTCCAGACTTGACAGACCACAAATGCCCTGTATAAAACTGCTCGTCTCGACTTCCTGTACATCACTGTGGTAAAACATTTGTATTTGCTTTAGCCGCAGATGAGTGGCAGAAGCCGGAAACTGGTAGAGCGTACAAGTAGAAGAAATAAAATTACACGAGCAAGTAGAAGAAATGATATTACACAAGCAAGTAGAAGAAATGAAATTACACAAGCGACACGTAAGTGTCAAAGATATTTTCATCACAAATAATTATTATGCAAAACACCCAAATTTATTTTTCAAAGAATTTGTAGCAAGAAGTGTAGGTATAGCTTTTTGTGTAATTAGACAATAAGTTATAGACATCGTCATGATGGTAACCGTAATTGAAATCACAAAACAGTCACAGATATTACTGACGTATGTTTCTCAGGATAACAGTGTTTGTGAGGTAAAAGAGTGGCGGAGGTGGGGGGTGTGGGGGTGGCCTTACGGATTTATGGGACTTAATGTTGTGGAGACAACTGGTGGTGTTTTACGTGAAACAAATCGCTTCACGGCTGCAGTGGGAGGTGCTTGTAGACGCGAGTGGGAGTCGCTAGCCATGTAGTCGCTGCCGGCGGCACGTAGCACGTCGCAAGGCCCGGCAGCGACAGCGCGTGTGCTTGCGGCCGCATCTGGCAGATTGTTCCGCCGCGAGCGTCCTCGCCAGAGGGGGGGGGGGGGGGGGGAGGGGAAGGAGCATGGGTAGGAGAGGAAGAGAGAGGAGGGGGAGGGGGGAGGGACTGGAAACCCGCGGGTGATGTACGGCCCGCGTCCGCTCCTGCGGCGCAGCTGCCGTCGCCTGAAACACTGCTCTTTCCTTGCCACGTAAATTATCTTCCCAACCCGACTGCTGCATTAAATTCCGGCTCTACTCTAGCGAACGAACACGTCCGCGGAGCAGATCCACGGCGCACTCTGATCTTACGACAGCTATTAGGTTCCTGAGTACGCTTGCTTCTCCTGAAGAGACAGCCGTATGGGAAAAACGAGGTCACCGGAACTTCTTTTTATATTGTACTTCAAAGATTGCACAACCTTAAGGATACTGTTTACAAGGTCGTAAATCATTCGAACGGTTTGGTGCATGCTCTGTTGTTTTTTTCCTATCTGATTTTCTATCTCTGCAACGTGTCCCACATCTGTCGCGCCAAAATTTAAGAACGGTAAAGAATCCTAAGTAGAATAATTCGAGATAGGAGCCAACAGACGTAAATAAATATTTTAAGCTGTAGTAAGGATTGATGAATGAATGCCTGTGAGACGCATATTTCGGGAATAATTTCTTGCGTCAAAATTGCCACTAATTACACTACTGGCCATTAAAATTGCTACACCACGAAGATGACGTGCTACAGAAGCGAAATTTAACTGACACGAAGAAGATGCTGTGATATGCAAATGATTAGTTTTTCAGAGCATTCACACAAGGTTGGCGCCAGTGGCGACACCTACAACGTGCTGATATGAAGAAAGTTTCCAACCGATTTCTCATACACAAACAGCAGTTGACCGGCGTCGCCTGGTGAAACGTTGTTGTGATGCCTTGTGTAAAGGGAAGAAATGCGTACCACCACTTTGATAAATGTCGGATTGTATCCTATCGCGATTGCGGTTTGTCGTATCGCGACATCGCTGCTCGCGTTGGTCGAGATCCAACGACTGTTAGCAGAATATGGAATCGGTGGGTTCAGGAGGGTAATATGGAACGCCCGGCTGGATCCCAACGGCCTCGTATCACTAGCAGTCGAGATGACAGACATCTTATCCGCATGGCTGTAACGGATCGTGCAGCCACGTTTCGATCCCTGAGTCAACAGATGGGGAAGTTTGCAAGACGACAACCATCTGCGTGAACAGTTCGACGACGTTTGCAGCAGCATGGACTATCAGCTCGGAGACCACGGCTGCGGTTACCCTTAAAGCTGCATCATAAACAGGAGCGCCTGCGATGGTGTACTCAACGACGAACCTAGGTGCACGAATCGCAAAACGTCATATTTTCGGAAGAATCCAGGTTCTGTTTACAGCATCATGATGGTCGCATCCGTGTTTGGCGACATCGCGGTGAACGCACATTAGAAGCGTGTATTCGTCATCGCCATACTGGCGTATCACCCGGCGTGATGGTATGGGGTGCCATTGGTTACACGTCTCGATCACCTCTTGTTCGCATTGACGCCACTTTGAACAGTGGACGTTACATTTCAGATGTGTTACGCCCCTTGACTTTACCTTTCATTCGATCCCTGCGAAACCCTACATTTTAGCAGGATAATGCACGACCGCATGTTGCAGGTCGTGTACGACTGCTGCTCTGGCCAGCACATTCCCCAGATCTCTCACCAATTGAAATCGTCTGGCCAATGGTGGTCTAGCAGCAGGCTCGTCACAATACGCCAGTCACTACTCTTGATGAACTGTGGTATCATGTTGAAGCTGCATGGGCAACTGTACCTGTACACGCCACCCACGCTCTGTTTGACTCAATGCCCAGGCGTATGAAGGCCGTTATTACGGCTAGAGGTGGTTGTTCTGGGTACTGATTTCTCAGGATCTATGCACCTAAATTGCGTGGAAACGTAATCACATGTCAGTTCTAGTATAATATATTTGTCCAATGAATACCCGTTTATCATCTGCATTTCTTCTTCGTGTAGCAATTTTAATGGCCAGTACTATATTGTAAACATTCACATTACTTGTTTTGGCGTATAGACTACCATCCACAAATAGTTTCACTGCACACTGAGGAGACAAATATCATTGGATAGCGATATGAACATATACCGATGCTGGCAGTATCGCATACAGAAGGTATAAAAGGGCAGTGAATCGGCGGAACTGTGTTTTGTGCTCAGGTGATAAATGTGAAAAGGTTTCCGATGTGATAATAGCCGCACGATGGGAAAAAAACAGACTCTGAACGCGGAATGGTAGTTGGAACTAGAAGCGTGGGGGTCTTCCAATTACGAAATCGTTAAGGAATTCAATATTTCGAGATCCATAGTGCTAAGAGTGGGCGGAGAATACCACATTACGTTCGTCTCTAATGACCTCACTTTTGACGGGAAATTCTAATCTCTCTGACACACCACATTTCAGACATTACCTCTCATCATGATCAACGCAGTGGCCAGCGGCCTTCACTTAACGACGGAGAGCAGCGGGGCTTCCGTAGAGTTGTCAGCGCTAGCAGACAAGCTACACTGCTTGAAATAACCGCAGAAATCTATGTGGGAACTACGACGAACGTATCAGTTAGGAAAGTGCAGCTAATAGGCTAAGGCAGCAGACGACCGATGCGATAGCCAGTACGACATCTCCTGCAGCGCCTCTCCTGGACTCGTGACATATCGGTTGGACCCTAGATAACTGGAAAACCATGACAGATGAGCCCCAATTTCTGTTGGTGACAAGTGATGGCAGGTTCGAGTGTGACTCAGATCCCACGAAGTCAAGGATCCAGGTCGTCAACAAGGCAGGGTGGAGGGTGGTGGTGGCTCCCCAATGGTGTGGGCCGTTTACTTGTACTGGGTCCTCTGGTCAAACTGAACCTATCATTGACTGGAAATGGTTACGTTCGGCTACTTGGAGACCATTTGCAGCCATTCATGGACTTCATATTCCAAAACAACGATAGAGTTTTTATGAGTGACAATGCGCCATGTCACAGGGCCACGATTTCTCGCAATTGGTTGAAGAACATTCTCAACAATTCGAGCGAGTGATTCGCCCATTCAGATCGACTGATACGAAGCCCATCGGACATTAATGGGACGTAATCGACAGGTTAGTTCGTGCACAAACTCCTGCATCTGCAAATCTTTCCCAGTTATCGACAGCTATTGAGGCAACATGGCTCAATATTTCCGAGAAGACCTCCCACGGATTGTTGAGCCCATGCTACGTCTACTTGCTGCACCACACCGGAAAAAGGGAGATCCACCACGACGTTAGGTTCAAATGGTTCAAATGGCTCTGAGCACTATGGGACTTAACATCTGATGTCATCAGTCCCCTAGAACTTAGAACTACTTAAACCTAACTAACCTAAGGACATCACACACAGCCATGCCCAAGGCAGGATTGGAACCTGCGAACGTAGCGGTCGCGCGGTTGCAGACTTAAGCGCCTAGAACCGCTCGGCCACACTGGCCGGCCGACGTTAGGTGGTATCCCATGACTTTTGACACTTCAGTAATATATCAGTAAAATGAACATGCGCCTTGCCTTCATTTGCTTATGTTTCATTACAAACAGCTAATACTGCATTTACCTTGTTGGCACTACCTTGGAAAACAATACACAGTCATTGTGATGTGTGCATCGTGAAGCGACCGCTGTTTGCAGTTCATGAATGATTGTTCAAGATAC
Source organism: Schistocerca serialis cubense (assembly GCF_023864345.2). Lineage (NCBI taxonomy): Eukaryota > Metazoa > Arthropoda > Insecta > Orthoptera > Acrididae > Schistocerca > Schistocerca serialis. Next base: position 1,018,028,803 of record NC_064639.1, read on the forward strand.
AACATTATTCATTACAAACATGCATTTCATCAACATGCATTCCGAAAGCAACGACGATGTGAAACCCGGCTCGCTCTATTTGCCCACACGACACCCACAAAGCAGTAGCTACCGGCGTGCATGTTGATACCTTTTTTCTTTGACTGCCAGAAGGCATTCGATACAGTAACGCTGAATGAAGGGCTTCTAGCAAACAGAACAAAGCATGTATTTCTGTATGGAGAGAAATCTTCAAAAGGGAATGTTATTGTACCACTGCCACTCACAATATTAACTCTAAATGACATTGTGGATAATATCGGATATCGGATGAGACTTTTTTGCGGACAGTTCAGTTGTATACAGAGAAGTCGAAATGCTAGAAGAGTGTAGAGAAATGCGGGACTGCATGTAGAGGATCGACGATTGCTGCAGGAATTGGAATTTAAGCCTCGATATGAACAAATGTGACGTATTGTGCAGAAACATATAGGACCGCACTACTATAGGACTGTAGGACTGTAGAACGCTCACTGCAAGCAGTCACATGCACTAAATATCTAGGAGCGTGAGTACGGAGCGATATAAAGTGGAACGGCCACATGAAACTAATCGCATGTAAGGCAGATGCCGAGATTCATTGAAAGAATCCTCAGGAAATGTGGTCCACCCGCAAAGGAATATTTGAATATTGGTCGTCATTCTGTGATCCGTGCCGGATAGGATAGATAGAGGAAATAGAGATAATTCAGAAAAGATCAGAGCATACATTTAGTATGCGCGAAAGCGACAAAGAAATGCTCAGCTAACAGCAGTAGCAGACACTGAAGGAAAGACGGTCTGCAACGCGGCGTGGTTTCTGTTACAAGTCCGACAGCATATGTTCGTGGAAGGGTCAACCAAAGTACTGCTTTCTCCTACGTACACCTCACGAAAAGACCATGAAGGTAACATTAGTGAGGTTCGAGCCCACACAGAGGATTACAAGTAATCGTTCTTTTCAGGAAAAATTCGGGACTGGACGAGGAAACATAGTAAGTGATAGTTTTGTATAAAGCACCCGCCGCGACATATCGCAAGGTGCCTTGAGACGTGATTCTGATGTCTAGATTTAGATGCAGATATAGATCAGTGGCTCCCAACCTTTCTGAGCGATATCACAAATCGCCCCATCAAAGTTAGCACATAACTGAAAAAAAAATGGACACATTTATTTTTAAACTTACAAAAGATATTAGTTTTTATACCTGTTTTTTAAGCCACGAACCAATGGGCAGTGAGAAACTGATACTTCTAATTTTTACTAAACTCTTTTCAATACAATGATGAGGCACTTTCGGTGCATTGTGAGGGTGCTACCGACAACTCCTCCTCAGAAAAGAAAGCTAACTGAAATGCGGAGGCTGCTTTTACTTTTTGTAAATTATTTGATTGCTGGACTCCTTGCTTTGGTATCCTCTCCTGCCGATAATGCCGTGGCAGTGAAGGACGCCGAAAAAACGAAAAGAATTGAAAATTGGGTTTAACGTCCCGTCGACATCGAGATCATTAGAGACGGAGCACAAGCTCGGACTGCGTCAAGGATGGGGAAGGAAATCAGCCGTGCCCTTTCAAAGGAAGCATCCCGGCATTTGTCTGGAGCGATGTAGGGAAATCAGGGATGCGATTCCAGTATACAAACAACTGCGCTATTTCGCTCGGTCTGAACCAATGATGCTGGCAACCAGCGCTGTTTGTACTAGATAGTGCTTCTGGTTTCCGAGGCGAGGAGTTAAGGCGGACGCAGACCCATGTCACTTGCGTTTTTGCTAGTTCAGCAGCTTGACTTGCGGATATTCTGCCACACCTAGAGGTTTGGGTGTTCAGGGGTATATCTTCATTGGTTTGCTCTCTTGTCACATTGTGTGTTGTGTTGACGTTATGGCTTATGTTCGTTTTCGATTGGTATTGCTCTTCGGACTTTAGAACCCGCTGCTCACAATCTGGTGCGGTCCAGTTAAAGTACTTAATTCTGAACTAGTAGAAATTCGAAGACTTCAGGCTGTTGGTGCTTTGTGTCTGACCACTGCCACTAATAATAGCTGTAATACGGTGCAGACCTTAGAGCAGTGTAGTCGCCGTTATGTAATTGCTGGTGTGTTGTGCTATAAATTACGTCGTTTATTTGTTGCGAAGAAAATAATGAAGCAGTTCTTAGTCCATTGCAGGAACTACCTACAATTCTGAAAAGATGTTTTTGTGAGTATTTAAGCATATGTGAGCTATATACTGGATGATTCTTATTAACGTTTAAAAACGCCGAAGCGTCGTAGGTGATGCTGAGCCAAGTAATTTAACACAATACACATAGTCCCGCAAATGTCGAGAAATATCCGAAAAGTTCATGACGAGCGTTGAACATGTGACGTCACTGGATGACATACCTCTCCACACGTGCAGTGGTTGAGCTTACTGATCTGTCGCAAGTGATCATCCAAAGCCATGTCAAGCACTCACGTCGCTGTGACTCCGGACCTTGGTGCACGAATATAGCGCGTGAGGCTCAGGGTTCGAACCTTGCGTGTGGCAGGAAGTTTTTTTTTTCATTGAGTTCGACAACTATGTGTCTACATGTCTACATTGGGTAATATTTTTTATTTTGCTACAAGTAAATGACCAAATGACCAACCTTCTCCTTCCTTCCTAAATTAAGAAATTAAGTAAAAAAGAAGCAGAACAGCTTTCGCTTGGTTTCAGCGAGGGCAATAATTAGACGGGGTACGTCATATGGTGATATCACGTGTTTAACATTTGTCATCCACTTTCCGGGTATTTCGCGCTATTTGCGGCTCCATGTGACATGTATTAAATTATTTGCGGCAGTTTTATCTCTGTCGTTTAGGGGAGTTTTAAATGTAAATAATAATCGTCCTGTATGTTCGTTGTACTGTCATAGACGCTTGGTTAAAATCATAAAGTATGCGTGTAACGTGTGGACTGTGTGAGTAAGAAGATACTCATAAATACGTTGGACAAGGGGGTACCTCCACCACATTGAGTCATACATTAATGCTAGTACTTAAAAAACTGTAATTATTGTGAACGTATGTAATGAGTATTACAGTCTTACCAAACAGTGGTAATGAGATTTTAACAATAATTTCGCTTCTGATCGAAACGCAGTCGAACCCTATTGTTTTTACTCCTAAGAAAATTACCTTTTACCCTTCGGGGGTAATTACCCCCAGCTTTGGAACAACTGATACCAATGAATGATGCTGCAGGATCTTGTGCTTGGGATGCAGAACGACTCAGTAATAATATTTTCGACTAAAATTGTGGATGTTGCTCTGCCCTAGCACTAACGATGCTATCTGCTGTGTAGAGACCGTTCGCTCTCAAAACCAGCAGCACTTTTCACACTAATGTCTTGCGTGTAGCCTAACATGGTGAAGCCACAGAGATCATTCCAGCAGGCAACTGAAAGACAGTTGGTGAAACTTTGACCGACAAAGATATGTTATTTCTCACTACGAATACCTGCTCAGCGGATTGTTTAAAAATGAGGGGACAAATGAGGAGATAAATGTCTGGATGTGACACTTTGGAAATATTTGCTGGAATAGGGTTTTTAGCCCGGATTCCTGCGTCAGGTCGGCATTGTGCTAACAACTACGCCATCAGAGGGTATCTCATGGCCCGAGTAATTATAATCAACTTCTTGCGGTTTCCTTCCGGTTCTTTCACAGTATTTTCCTCAATACTGTTTGATTAGCACCTCCGAGAGGAAGAATATTGTGGGAAATTTAGCTTACGCGCAGGATCTAAAATGAAGCAGTAAGAAAAGCGTTTCTGAAAAACAGAAATTTGTTTACACTGAAAAAAGTTCGCCCCAGTAGCTGTGGTCAGCGTGACAGACTGTCAATCCTAAGGGCCCGGGTTCGATTCCCTGCTGGGTCAGAGATTTTCTCCGCTCAGGGACTGGGTGTTGTGTTGTCCTAATCATCATCATTTCATCCCCATCGACGCGCAGGTCGCCAAAGTGGCGTCAAATCGAAAGACCTGTACCAGGCGAACGGTCTACCCGACGGGAGGCCCTAGCCACACGACATTTCCATTTCCATTTTACTGAAAAAAGAAGTGTTGAAAGTATTATCTGATGGTATTTGTCGTGTGACTGTAAAGGGAAGTTGGACAATGCAAGAACCCCACAATCGTACTAAACCTCCAGAAGTGTCTCAGTTTAGCCAGTGACTCCGTAGATGGTATAAGGGGCGTACAGTATAACTGGCCACGCTTACCTACCCGAGTTTTGCAATAATTAAGCCAGTCCGTCCTTGAACCGGTTTAATGAGCCGCGGAGTAGGAGTTCTTCCTACCCGTTATGTGGAGATGCTCCCGTAGTTTTATGTCCCCTTGAGAGCCGTAGCAGCGCCGTCGGTTTCTGAAAGTGCTATACTACTGTCCATGTTTTACGTAATGAAGCGGGAAAAAGTTTTTTGTGCAAATAACTTTTTACACGGCTTGCCGTTACGGTGCGTTTATTTAAGAAACAGAGCAAAATGAGTGCGTTCACCCTGACTGTAAGCTATCTATTAACGGTCGGAGAGCACGGTCTACGGCATGACTAGATGGAAAGGCATCCTATCGACGAGCGGCGACTATGACGCAAAGTCTGTAATTTGAGCGTACAGTCGGTATAGTTCGTATCAGATCGTACATATTCGGATATGCCAAAGTCTGATTGTCAAAAGGCAACGTTTGATAGGAAGTATTTTCTTAATAATATTATTTGATTCGCATCAGTGTAAATCTACTTTCTTTACATATCTCTTTGCTGATGTCACGAGCTATTTCTGCATCGGCACCTCATGCCAGTGGCTCTGAAAGCGCTAAATGGCCAACCGCCTATACCAGCCAGCGTGGGAACTCACCGTTCGCTCCTTACTCTGTACGTACTGCAGCGCTGATACCTTCACTTCACATATGTGAAATAGCAAAACTGGAAATAAAGTAAAACGCGCTCTTATCTGCAAATTAGGGGTACCGTACAACGATTAACATTTCTGAGAAGAAGAGATCAGAAGTTTTTGAAATGTGGTGGCACACAAGAATACTAATGATAAGACCGATAGATCGGATTACTAATAAGGTGTGCTGGAATGGAACTGGTGAGAGAAGAATATTATGTCATAACTTGATTTAAGAAGTGATCCGTTGATGGGGGATCCGTTGAGATCTCAACGAAATGTCAGTTTCATAATATAAGAAGCGTGAGGGGTAATATTCGTTGAGGGAGACCAAGGCGTAGCTACAGTAAGCGGGTTCTGGGTAGTGTACGTCGTAATAGTTACGTGGAAATGAAAATGATTTCACGGGACAGGTTAGCATGGAGAGCGGCGTCAAAGAAGGCTTCGGACTGAGGACGACAAAACACACTGCAGCGCCAGGGTGGTTACGAGGAACGAATCATTTAGTTAGATTGTTTGCATAAAAGTTTCGTTAAATGGTCGAACCTCAGTATTGTAACGTGTCCAAATCTGCGAAGAAAAGGAAACGCATGATGAACGCTGAATCGTTGGTAAGGTATCTGTTGGAAATTTACCTGACATCAATATCGAAGACATTTTAAGCTGCTTGATGGAGGTTTTCTTTTAAATTGTCGTCCTTTACTCGAAATGAAACTGTTGAATGGAAAACACTTTCTAAGACGTAACTCACGTAGTGCCACGGAACCTTAGATGCACTGCTCGCTGAAACTATTGTGTTCTAATTATTTCCAAACTGGTACCGAATTGAAAAAGTGAAGATTTCCTTAAACAGATACGTAATGCCATGAGTTCAATGAGCACTGTGAAACCGACAGGCGACTGAAGGAAAACAAACTGGAAATTTGTGGTAAGTTCCTATGCGACCAATCTGAGGTCATCGGTCTATAGGCCTACACACTACTGAAACTAACTTCCGTTAAGGACAACACACACACCCATACCCCGAGGGAGGACTCGAACCTCCGACAGGGCGGGGGAGTGAAGAAATACTTTTTATTAACAATAACTAAAGGTGATACAATGATATGTACCTCTTTAGATGTCCATCTGTAAGGCTAGGCCGGCCGGAGTGGCCGAGTGATTCTAGGCGCTACAGTCGGGAACCACGTTACCGCTACGGTCGCAGGTTCGAATCCTGCCTCGGGCATGGATGTGTGTGATGTCCTTAGGTTAGTTAGGTTTAAGTAGTTCTAAGTTCTAGGGGACTGATGACCCAAGAAGTTAATTCCCGTAGTACTCAGAGCCATTTGATTTTTTTGTAAGGCTAGACGTGAGGGTTTTACGGAGGCAACACAATTTCACACGTGAAGTAAGAGGCGTCGTTGATATTTTTGTTAGTGTGGAATCTATTGCCGATATGACAGCCTATTCCTAATGCACCAACTATTGGAGATTTACGTAAGTGGCCACTCCTGCATTCACCAGCGAAGCTGTTACGATCTAAGGAAGAACAACGACAGGGATGGCTGGTTGGCAGTCACGATTTCCATAGCGTGGTTATCACTGGACAACAAAATTTTGTAGTGCAGGCCTACCTCACACATATCAGAATTTTGTTGTAGCGTACCCTCAGCGACTTGGTGCGTACATAATATTAAATCCCGTTTTATTTCACCGTTTATGAGCGTCGTAAAACGGACAAAATCTCAACGTAAAAAATTTAATAAAAACCGCTTATTACATTTTTGGTGGCAAACAAGTTGGGTGAGCCGTAGAGATATCGCCTGCCATATAAATAATACGCTATGTATGAAAGAGATGTCGACTGAAGAAAATTATCAAAAATTAAACTTCTGTTGCGAATTTCGCATTCGTCAATGGAGCCTACTTTGTGGTACCAGAATGAAACGAAACAGAAGACTATGAAACTGCAGGACGCTACAGGTTGACCTGGGCAAACGAGCTCCATATTTCTTGGTACGCTGCAGAGATCGATAAGTATCGAGTGTTGCTCCAACAATTGCGTGACGATTGACTAATTTGCCGCAATGGAAAGCGTTCGAGAGTAGATCAAAATCGCCACGAGAACAAGCTACAGCTCGGCTTGAAATTTGACTGGTAATGGTCATAAACTATCACAGTACAAACTTCTTCTTCATTTGAACTAATTTACAGCCGGCCGGAGTGGCCGTGCGGTTCTAGGCGCTCCAGTCTAGAACCGCGTGACCGCTACGGTCGCAGGTTCGAATCCTGCCTCGGGCATGGATGTGTGTGTTGTCCTTAGGTTAGTTAGGTTTAAGTAGTTCTAAGTTCTAGGGGACTTGTGCCCTCAGCAGTTGAGTCCCATAGTGCTCAGAGCCAATTTGAACTAATTTACAGCAAGAATTCGCATACAGCACTTACGATTACCGTATATAAGCTAAACATTTACGTATAATTTTTGACGGAAGTTTTGTCCTTTAAAAATTTTAGTCAGCTCGGAATTGAATACAATGTTTTTTTTTTGGTCATTAGAGACTACAATAATTTTCCAAGGGAGTTGTAAATGAGAATTTCGATCCCTATTAACACAACAGAATAACGTTTAAAAACGCTGTCGGTTTTGAATCAGCTCTAAAACAAGAAAGTAGCATTCAGATGAAGTAAGGAAGAAGATTAATTGGAAACTGAATACCTAATAAATGAAATAAATCATAATTAACTGACTAATAAATAACAGTGGCAAGACCTGTTGCGATGATAGTACCAAAAGATGTCACTCGATCGCAGGACGAGCTAAACCTTGAGCGTTAGACTGAATCGTGATTGCGATCATTTATTTATACATTAAAGGCTGTTTTCATGTATGACGTCCACTACATAAAATACTGCAGTACGTTTTTCACGGTTATTTTTATAATTAACATCCCTAATTTATTAATAATACAAAGACACATCGTGGAGTTAGTACCAACAGAAGCCGCTAGATCGCGCGGCGGTCGATAGCTCGAGCAAAGCCCAAAATACTTTCAACTATGATGTAAACCGCTCGAACAGCTCGAGTCATGTTCAAGCACTACAGTAGATACAAGGACGATATTCAATTGTGTCGTACTTTTTAGCAACAGATGCACTGAAATATCATTTTCATCCGCCGATACCAGGTAGCGAAAAATGTCCTCCCCCAGCTTTAGAATTACGTAATGTGTACGAGTGCAGGTTTTGACGTATGAAGGACGACATATGGAAGTATAGGTCTTGCGTGAGTCTTGCACGGATAGCCAAAGCGGGTAAGGAGACCACTAGCGTAAAGTGGTAAGACTGGTTCAAGTGTCGGTCCGGCAGTAATTCTCATCGTCATCATTCCCTTATACAGCTGATGGCTGTCCGTATTCGCATCCGCGAAAACATTCCATGTAGCTACAAGATGGTTCGCTTCAATTTTGATACGTTAGCGGCTCTAAAGCTGATAATTGTATAGGAAATAGAAGAAAACAATTGCCACAAATGTCTGGAAAAGTCATTTGCCGTTGCGTCATGGTGAAAATAAAACAGTCAACAGTTGGACTACGTTTTGGAGCAGAGTACACGATCATATACCTAAGGAAACTAATAGGAAAACTAGGACTGCTATAGCTAACAATTGTATAGGAAATAGAAGAAAACAATTGCCACAAATGTCTGGAAAAGTCATTTGCCGTTGCGTCATGGTGAAAATAAAACAGTCAACAGTTGGACTACGTTTTGGAGCAGAGTACACGATCATATACCTAAGGAAACTAATAGGAAAACTAGGACTGCTATAGAAAACTAGGTACTCTAAGAAAATATATGGGGAGTAAAATAATGGGAAAATGTGAAACAATCCTTTTCCACATGTGATATCTCGAAACAGTAGTGAAGTGATGACGCTCTTCCGGTGTGTAATATATCCTAAAAGTCAAGCTGATAGAATTTTCATCCGCAGCAGTTTGTGGCAGGGTGAGTACAGCAGGTACAGATTGTGCAACGTGCGTACGAGTTACGTAGCTTTGGAGTCAGCGTCTAAGATACTGTTGATGGCGCCCCGTTCTCAGGATGTGGTTGTCAAGTGCGTAACGCACTTTCACGTGAGTAGACTCCGTGCTGGCGCTGATCTTTCTTTTTTCTAAACTCAAACATAATAACATGAACACAGTCTGATAGTACACGGGCAGTCTTTAGTCACATTGAGCACTAAATAAAAGAGACAGTGCAAATCCACTGCTACGAGGGCTTTCAGTACTAATAATGGGAGTGAATGACAGTAAGTTGAATGATATTAATTTCGAAAGAAGAAGGTTCTAAAATTGAACTTAATCTCACAGATAAATTCAGTAAAGCATTAATTAGTGTCTGTACTCATCAGAGCTTCAGTCTGTTAGCGATACCTTTTATTTACTCTTCCAAATTCTGCACAAGCTTTCATTCTTGTGATTTCGTAAAAACGAAAGGCCCGAGTATGCTTCGGTTAACTGTTTCACTATGACAGGATGTGTCACTGGAATGGGAATTGCTCATCAGAGTGGAGAATTGTACGAGGTGTGGCCAAAAAACACCATAACTTTTTTAAAGAATTTTATTTATTCGTCTATATCAATATTACGCCATCAAAATAGTACCTATTACATATCTTAAGCCATCGCTGTTTTCAAATCTTGAAATGCTTCTTGGAATCTATCCGGAGAACCTTTACCTTCCTCAGCGATGCATTTTTAATCTCACCAATACTTGTTAAACGATTTGGCTTTGAGGTTTCTTTTACTTTTGGAAACACCAAAAAAAGCCACATGAGGCCATGTCTGGCGAAAATTGTGGTAGTGGCATCATTGCAGTACTGATTTTGACCAAAAATTCACAAACAATCAACGAAGTGTGAGCAGCTACATTATCGTGATGGAAAAGTCATGAACTGCAATGATTCATGAACTTATAAGTACTGAACTTATAAGCGTGTGTGTGTGTGTGTGTGTGTGTGTGTGTGTGTGTGTGTGTGTGTGTGTGTGTGTGTGTGTGGTTTGAGGTTTTTGGGCGCTAAAGAACATATAAGTAATACTCATGGTGCAATATGGGGTTAAAATTTAAGTACGCAATTAACATAACCCTACATCTGACTTCAGTTGTCGAGCTTTTTTCGTTCTTGACAACCAGAATGCTCCCACTAGGACCATTGCGCCTTTGTTTCGACGCCATATCTGTAAACCCATGTTTTATCATCTGTGATGACACGGTTTTCTGCATCACTGCTACTTTTGTTCGAAATTCAACTATTTTGGAACAAGTTCTGCCAATAACTGTTTCATGTCCGAAAGTCTGAAAGAGTTCCATGGAATGAGCCAGGGGATATGCGAACGACATGTATGATGAAATAAAAGAAATTATTCAAATAGTGAAGGGTCATGAAAATTTAATAGTCATGGGTGACTGGAATTCGGTAGTACGAAAAGGGAGAGAAGGAAACGTAGTAGGTGAATATGGATTGGGGCTAAGAAATGAAAGAGGAAGCCGCCTGGTAGAATTTCGCACAGAGCACAACTTAATCCTAGCTAACACTTGGTTTAAGAATCATGAAAGAAGGTTGTATACATGGAAGAAACATGGAGATACTAAAAGGTATCAGATAGATTATATAATGGTAAGACAGAGATTTCGGAACCAGGTTTTAAATTGTAAGACATTTCCAGGGGCAGATGTGGACTCTGACCACAATCTATTGGTTATGACCTGTAGATTAAAACTGAAGAAACTGCAAAAAGGTGGGAATTTAAGGAGATGGGACCTGGATAAACTGAAAGAACCAGAGGTTGTACAGAGTTTCAGGGAGTGCATAAGGGAACAATTGACAGGAATGGGGGAAAGAAATACAGTAGAAGAAGAATGGGTAGCTTTGAGGGATGAAGTAGTGAAGGCAGCAGAGGATCAGGTAGGTAAAAAGACGAGGGATAGTAGAAATCCTTGGGTAACAGAAGAAATATTGAATTTAATTGATGAAAGGAGAAAATATACAAATGAAGTAAATGAAGCAGGCAAAACGGAATACAAACGTCTCAAAAATGAGATCAACAGGAAGTGCAAAATGGCTAAGCAGTTATTGCTAGAGGATAAATGTAAGGATGTAAAGGCTTATCTCACTAGGGGTAAGGTAGATACTGCCTACAGGAAAATTAAAGAGACCTTTGATGGCAGAACCACTTGGATGAACATCAAGAGATTAGATGGAAACCCAGCTCTAAGCAAAGAGGGGAAAGCAGAAAGGTGGAAGGAGTATATAGAGGGTGTATACAAGGGCGATGTACTTGAGGACAATATTATGGAAATGGAAGAGGATGTAGATGAAGATGAAATGGGAGCTACGATACTGCGTGAAGAGTTTGACAGAGCACTGAAAGATCTGAGTCGAAACAAGGCCCCCAGAGTAGACAACATTCCATTAGAACTACTGACGGCCTTGGGAGAACCAGTCCTGACTAAACTCTACCATCTGGTGAGCAAGATGTATGAAACAGGCGAAATACCCTCAGACTTCAAGAAGAATATAATAATTACAATCCCAAAGAAAGCAGGTGTTGACAGATATGAAAATTACCGAACAATCAGTTTAATAAGCCACAGCTGCAAAATACTAACACGAATTCTTTACAGACGAATGGAAAAACTAGTAGAAGCCGACCTCGGGGAAGATCAGTTTGGATTCCGTAGAAATACTGGAACACGTGAAGCAATACTGACCCTACGAATTATGTTAGAAGAAAGATTAAGGAAGGCAAACCTACGTTTCTAGCATTTGTAGACTTAGAGAAAGCTTTTGGCAATGTTTACTGGAATACTCTCTTTCAAATTCTAAAGGTGGCAGGGGTAAAATACAGGGAGCGAAAGGCTATTTACAATTTGTACAGAAACCAGATGGCAGTTATAAGAGTTGAGGGGCATGAAAGGGAAGCAGTGTTTGGGAAGGGAGTAAGACAGGGTTGTAGCCTCTCCCCGATGTTATTCAATCTGTATATTGAGGAAGCAATGAAGGCAACAAAAGAAAAATTCGGAGTAGGTATTAAAATCCATGGAGGAGAAATAAAAACTTTGAGGTTCGCCGATGACATTGTAATTCTGTCAGAGACAGCAAAGGACTTGGAAGAGCAGTTGAATGGAATGGACAGTGTCTTGAAAGGAGGATATAAGATGAACATCAACAAAAGCAAAACGAGGATAATGGAATGTAGTCGAATTAAGTCGGGTGATGCTGAGGGAATTAGATTAGGAAATGAGGCACTTAAAGTAGTAAAGGAGTTTTGCTATTTGGGGAGCAAAATAACTGATGATGGTCGAAGTAGAGAGGATATGAAATGTAGACTGGCAATGGCAAGGAAATCGTTTCTGAAGAAGAGAAATTTGTTTACATCGAATATGGATTTAAGTGTCAGGAAGTCATTTCCTAAAGTATTTGTGTGGAGTTTAGCAATGTATGGAAGTGAAACATGGACGATAAATAGTGCGGACAAGAAGAGAATAGAAGCTTTCGAAATGTGGTGCTACTGAAGAATGCTGAAGATTAGATGGGTAGATCACATAACTAATGAGGAAGTATTGAATAGGATTGGGGAGAAGAGAAGTTTGTGGCACAACTTGACCAGAAGAAGGGATCGGTTGGTAGGACATGTTCTGAGGCATCAATGGATCACCAATTTAGTATTGGAGGGCAGCGTAGAGGGTAAAAATCGTAGAGGGAGGCCAAGAGATGAATACACTAAGCAGATTCAGAAGGATGTAGGTTGCAGTAGGTACTGGGAGATGAAGAAGCTTGCACAGGATAGAGTAGCATGGAGAGCTGCATCAAACCAGTCTCAGGACTGAAGACCACAACAACAACATCATCGACTTCCCTGATTGAGATTCGGCTATCGTACGTAATTTTGTATTTTGTTTCACTTTTTCCATGATTTAGTTGGTTGTTGGTGTGCTGGAACGCTTGTCATCTTCGACGTGTTGTTGGCCTCCTTCTAAACGTTAGTACCACTTATGAACTGTTGGTCTACTCACTGCCAACTAATCAAAAAGCAATATCTCCCATTTCTACAACCTTATTGAAGTTTATTATGTTCTTATAACAGACCGCGAAACTTCAAACTTCCCCTTAATTTTTGAGCATACCTTGTACATAATGTAAAAAGGAAAATTTTTCGCTCCTTTTGCATTTGTGCACCAACGGCCTTGCCGCAGTGGTAACATCGGTTCCCGTCAGATCACAGAAGTTAAGCGCTGTCGGGCTGGGCTAGCACTCGGATGAGTGACCATCAGGTCTGCCGAGCGCTGTTGGCAAGCGGGGTGCACTCAGCCCTTGTGAGGCAAACTGAGGAGTTACTTGATTGAGAAGTAGCGGCTCCGGTCTCGGAAACCGACATACGGCGGGGAGAGCGGTGTGCTGACCATATACCCCTCCATATCCATATCGAGTGACGCCTGCGGGATGAGGATGACACGGAGGCCGGTCGGTAACGTTGGGCCTTCATGGCCTCTTCGGGAGGACTTTAGTTTAGTTTAGTTTATGTAATTCGTGCAACAAAAGCATCTACTGTAGTACCGGGATGCGGGGTTGCCATAAACACTTTTCACATTTCTTGGTCTCTTGTTTATTAATTGCGTGAAGTCGTCCTCCATTTTGTACACTTTGAGCGTACAGTGGTTGGACGAAAGTAAGGATATACGGTGAGAAATGCATGCTCGAACATAAATACAGATCCCAGCTGCTAAGTCTGGTTGAGGTGCAATGAGAACACAACCAAAACAAAAAAAAAAAAGAAAAAAATTATTGAAAACTGCATAATACGAAATACTGCTCCGTTGGAGAAAAGTTAGTAACTACAATAATTTTTGAAAGTTCGTGCTTGACACTGAATTTAAACAAGTGAGAAATAAGGGGAAAGGCAGTAATGATTAAACAGCCAAGGTTGAATATCCACTCAGAAGTAGACCAAAATAGCGTTGTGAAGGTCGACAGCCGATATGAAGTTCCTGGTAGTCTCTTATGCAGAGGAAGTAAGTATACTGATGACGGTGAAGGTGGCCGGTGTGGCAAGACGTCGTATTTAGCGAAGATTCCGACCGAGACTCTGAAGAATTGCGGGTGCATTTGGCGTGCCAGCGATTGGAAAAACGGACTGGTCCGATATCGGTATTTTAGTTCTGAATAACCGGTAGTTTCCGGCATTTGTTAGATCCCTGTTATATCAAGTGTTTTTTTTAAATTTTTTACTAAATCGAGGAAAAATACCGAAATAACAAGTAGCCACATCAGTAAATCCTTTTTTAAAAAGTAGTAATTTTCATTCGTAAAATTTGCACTGGTTTGAAATGTTGAGGGTTTAAACGTAGATAATGGGAAAAGCTATCAGTGCTACTTTAATAATAATACCGACAGGAAACAGCAACAAACACACGCCTCAAGACTTGGTACTGTATTGCTGAGATAATACTGTACTGAGACAATACTGTACCTGTTGCTGTGTGTTGTGATTCAGAATATTCATGTGTATGCAATGTACAAGAGTTGTCCCCACCTGGTCTATATGGTAGTTTTTCGCTATCGTCACAGGATACTGGTTGTATTCCAGAATGGAACCAACCCTAGTCTGAAAATATTTTTACAAAGTGAGGCACCAGTGAAGTACAGCGCTTCATTATCCTTTAAAAGATTAGAGAATTGTATGTATTTATTTGATATCATAAAAAAAGAACGAAATGATGCTAACAGTAATAAATTTAAAACTTAGCGACAATTCATAGTATACAATAAAGCAGGAAGTAAGTGGTCTGATGCCTGTGTCTGTTTGGTTGTAGCCCTTGAAAACGGATAAATTAAAACGAAAAACAGAGTCCATCAACTTCAGTAGTCACCGTTAAGCACTGACTATTCGTAAGACGTACATAGTAGTATAAGCGCTGATTACAATACGATTTTTGTGCCGAATTCAAAAAAAAATGTAGTTAATATAGGAGAATACTGGTGATTTTTTGTACTATTCAACCATCTACCACCTTTCGAGAAGAGCAGCGAATGGTGAACGAACTTTCTTTCATTTGATGATTTAATTTAATATGCTGATTCTTTATATCTTGAAACTGTAGAGAGTTAAAATATTTCGCTCTTTGTTAGATTTCTACGTTTATTGCAGAAAATAATAGGAATAAAAAACCGAAAATCGGTTGTTTCAAAAACCGGTTATTTTGATCGATTTTGTCGGGTTACACTGGCGTCGAAAAAACCAATATAATCGAAGACCTGGCCCAGAGCTCGACCGAAGATGCTTCGGTGCCGTTTCGCGCCGCCCTAAATACCTATGCCGCATGCAAATACTAATGGAACCATTTGAGTTCATGTGGCCCACGGAGGTTAACTGTCCGCTAGGCCAGACACCTCTGGCGGCGCTCCCTCTGCCGTCTACTGGCCAAGGCAGAGTACCTGATTGAAGCCCTATCGCCCACTTATTTAAACCCCTGAGGTTAGGCCGCTTGTAAGCCATTGCTGTGAAAAGGGAACTTGTACTGTGGGGCGTATAGCCCGTAGACAGCACTAGCCAAGCCTTCAGATTTCGCTGTTATTTTTGACCAACGACGGCTGCTGTGAAATGTCCCCAGTATGTTGCAAGTGTCAATCATGGTCAGAACAGTGTCCTGTGTAGTTGTGTATTATATCGAGACTAAATGAATTGGAACGTGCCAAAATTCTTGGTGATCATATGATGGGTGCCTCTGTGACCATCTTAGCTGTAGTATTTGGTGTTGAAAGAGGCACTGCATCCAAGATTTACACCGTCTACAGAAAAAGCGGAAAACCGTCTTCCACTAAGTCGCAACCCAGACGAAACTGTGTGTCGAATAATGGCCACAGACAGCCATTGGAGAGGACTGCTACGAAATAAGGCAATGACAGCTGCAAAAGTCACTGCAGAACTGAATGTCATAGTCGCGAACTCCGTCAGCACCAAAACAAAACAAAGCGAGCTCCACAAGCTGGAAACTGCAGTGCGAAATGGAATTCCAAAACCGCTCATCACTGATGCAAATTCCCGTAACAGGAAAACGTGGTGCCCACGGCATAAAACCTGGACTTCGGAGCGATGGAAGAAAATTACTTGGTCAGATGAGTCGTGTTCCACACAGCTTCCAACTTGCGGCTGCGTTTACATCCCAAAAGTGAAACATGGTCAGGGTTCGTTGATGATACAGGCAGTCATATAGCGGTATGTCATGGGCCCCATGTGTATTCTGCAAGATCGCATTACTGCCAAGGATTATGTAACCATTTTGGATGATCCAGTGCATCCAGTGGTACACTGTGTCCGAAATGGTTTTTCTGGGCTCCAAGACGACAGCGCCCCTGTTCACACAGCTCACAATGTCGAGGATTGATTGTCTGAGCATAAGAATGAATTGTCTCATCTCTCCTGGCCACTGGCCTACATTGGAAAGAAAGTTGAGTGATCGCTCTTCACCCCCATCCTCGTTACCTCAGCTTTTCACTATTTTCCAGGTAAAATGATATTGCAAATTCACTTGAAAACCATACGGGACCTATATTTCTCCATTTTGAGACGACTAGAAGCTGTATTGAGTGCCAATGGTTTTTCTACGCCATATTAGGAATGGTGAAGCGTTTATGGTATTTCCAAATTTTTGTCCACCCGTTGTATTTTATAAGCACTTTCTTGTGCAGTATGCTTTCACTACGGCTACAGACAATGTCAAGTTGAGTTTACATGGACGCATCAAAACTCATCCATTCCTTCTTCCGTTTAGGGACTCCGTATCATTTTTTTCCAGTTCCACAATCCACATCATAATGTTTCGAAGAGAGTTATACAATTTCACAGGACCACATGATAGATATGCTGTTTGAGACATTTTCGACGTAACAACTGCTTCATTTGTTCACGGGTGTCGCGTCGGATATGTTATAGAAGCTCACCAGTACTTCAAAGAGACAGCTGCGAGCCGTCTTAAGGTGCTTACCAACGTGTTGCTGCAGTGGCTCACCAATATGCACGCTGACTCGTTAAAAAAGCACAAGCGCCAAGGGGTGGGGCTGTAACGTGTGGCCAATGTATGATTTCCCACACTGGCACTGGATTTTATACATCCTTGGTCTCCTTAAACCCAGGTTGTCTTTAACAGAACCCAGCATAGTTTGCAATCGCGCTGGAGGGCGGAAGACACATTTTGTTTGATATTTTTTGAAAAGCCTGCGAATCTTTAAGGACACGCCAACAACATAAGGTAGAAAATCCATACTCGTGGAGCTCTCCGTTTCTTCTGGCTGTTCTTGAGTTTTGGCGCGAGCAAGTTTAAATGCGTTACGGATCTGTTTACCAGAATACACGTTTTGTACAAACATAGACCGAAGATGGTTAAGCTCTGCTGATACGTTAGACGTGTCACATTGGTAAGGATATGTATGCTGAACATAGAAGTTACACCAGACTGGATCAGCCAGAAAAGTCTGCTGTGGCTGAAAACAGTCTTGATACCGGACACAGCTTGAGTACCGGGAAACAAAGATCCTTTTGTCCTCTTTCAAGAGGTTGGACTCTATCATTAAAAAAGCAGTTGAAATACGTATAAGTAACAACCTGATTAACAGAGCCGCGGCATTTCAACTCAGCGAGGCATGGGAACCAGCATTGGCGGTACTAAAGCATCGTCGAGCGCAGACGAACCAATCCGGACAAAGGGAATCGGTCCGCAGACTTAAACTGGGCGTCAACACTGCCCTTGCGTGCACTGGTCGCTATTTGTGATCGCGCCTTTCCCGCGTCACGCGTGCGACGACCGCGGTCCAATTCTCCGGCATGGAGCACTGGCTATCGTCGTGCTCTATGATTCGTCTACGATGACGTTACAGCCCTACCGCTCGGCACCTGCGCTCTTCTAGCGAATCCGAGTCGATAACTGTGAACCAATGAAGTACATGATAGATATTTGGTGTAAATTTTTACTCGCATGTCGAAAGTAAAAGTTTACTAAGGTAAACCAGTTGTACTTTACCGGTTCATCACCACTAGATGTCTCCATTGTTCAGCTAGGTCGCTCGCTTATTACCGAACGAGCGTTGATCTAAGATGGGGATAAAACAGCAGGCAAAGGCGTTTCGTGTCCTCCGTTTCAACAGAGCTGGCCTGGCACCTGCTTTTAAGAGCATTTCTTAGCACTAAGCTATCTCAACGACAAACCGGCCGCATGTGGCACACGGATGTTGCATTGAGCCACAGGCCCCTAAGATCGCCTCATTTCACGTTATATGATTTTTTTATTGTTGTTCTGGTGGTCTGAAAAAGGTTGCTCTCTTCTAACAACTTAGAGTGACCTGCGTCGCCTCATAGCAACAGCAGTGAATGTAGGAACTCCACACGTGCTCGTAAAAGTATGGGACGAGTTTGTTTGTGATCTGAATATTTGTCGTGCGTCCAGTGGAGGGCACACTGAATATTTGTAAAGGCTGTGAAAACTTTGACCCTAAAAGTAGCTATAAAACGTACTCCACGGTTCTACATGCATACATGTAGGAGATAGACCGTTGTAAAGGCACGTAGTTCTTTTGAAAATAAAAAGTTAGTAATGCTTACTTTAAAATCTATCGCAAGAACTGATGTCATTCATGCAGAAGTTGTAGCCTTGAGAAATCTGATGAATGTGTTGTAGCTCCTCAATTTAAATTTCTCTATGAATCTTATTCTTTGATTACTTGTGAAGCTTCAAATTTAACATTTGGCCAGTTGTCTCTTATTTCCTGATAGACTTGTGCTCCAGTTATAGACCTTCAGCAAACCCCTCAATTACAAGTCATCTTGGGCTCTCATTACATCGGATTTTGTTGAATAAAGTTTGTGGTCATACGATTCTGAAGTCTCTGAAGTTTTTCTTGTTTAGGCCATTCTGTTTCGTACAAACAATAACGTATTTTCCTGAAACACTTAATCGCTTTCCTATTTCTCTTTATTATTTACGAAAAGTATGCACAGAGTCCATTCGGACTGGTCTTCCTATTGCCTATTCGTTTATTAGTGTTCTACAGGTTTTGTCTCAAGTACCAAAATACACGTTTTGATACGTGGCTCTACTCTGTTTTACATCATTTTCACCGCCTGATCTTCCCTTAACGAGTACGTGGCGATCAAAAAGTTTCAATTCGAAGGCCGTACAGTCGAGAACAGCTATCGATCGTCCCCTAGTCCCAAGGAGTTCAAGAGCCAGCCATTTGCTGGAAAGGTGATGCTCACCTCACTTTTTACCGACGCCCACTGCTTGTTTTTTCCATGGAACCTGGTGTCTCGCTTGCAATTCAGACAAAATGTCCGGGAAAACTGCAACTCCGGCTCCCAGTGGTGGTACCCTCTTTTGTCGCATGCAGCAACGTGCTCAAGAAACGTGTTGCCTTCAACATTGAAACACATGAGATGCTTCCAGCAAACAGCCACACGATTGGACTTTTGTACGGCATTCAATGCTCGGAGTCTCCCGTCGCCGCAGACTTTTCTTTTGCCATCAGTCTTGTCTGACTGGTTTGATGCTGCCCGTCACGAATTCCTCGTCTGTGCCACACTCGTCATCTTAGAGAATCACTTGCAACCTAAGGCCTCAATTGTCTGCTGGATGTATTCCAATCTTTGTCTTCCTTTGCAGTTTTTTCTCTCTACAGCTTCTTCTGGTACCACAAAGCCATTACTCGATGTTTTAACAGATATACTATCACAATGACACTTCCCCTTGTCAGTGTTTCTCAAATATACCTTTCGTCTCTGAATCTGTGCAAAACCTTATCATTCCTTACATTATCAGTCCACCTAATTTTCATCATTCGTCTGTAGCACCACATCTCAAATGCTACCATTCTTTTCTGTTCCAGTTTCCCTACAGCCCACGTTTCACTACCATGCAACGCTGTGTTCTAAACGAACTTTCTCAAAAATTTATTCGTCAAATTAAGGCCTGTGTTTGATATTAGTAGAATTTTCTTGGCCAGGAACTTTTTTTTTTTTTTTTTTTTTTTGGCAGTGCTAGTGTGCTTTTGATGTCCTCTTTCCACCGCCTGTTACTGGTTATTTTTCTGCATAGGCAGAAGGGTTCCCTAACTTCATCTACTTCGTGATCATCAATCCTGATGTTAAGTTTGTAGCTGTTCTCATTTCTGCTACTGCTCATTACTTTCGTTTTTCTTCGATTTACTCTCAGGTCATATTTTATACTCATTAGACTGTCCATTCCATTCGGTAGATCATGTAATTCTTCTTCACTTTCACTCAGGATGGTAATGTCATCAGCGAATCGTATCACTTGTGGATTGGCAAGACAGTCAACCCACTATGAGAGGAAGCCGAAAGGCACGCGTTTTAGCTCACGCAGGCTGGCGCGAGGTCTGGAACCGGTCAAGGAAATGAGACTAGCAAAAAAGGACGTAGCTGTAGAATACTTAACTTTAATCCATAAATGGTGAACATCGCTCTTGACGGTACATGTTTTACAGCATCAATAGTAACTGGTAATGGCGCCTTGCTAGGTCGTAGCAAATGACGTAGCTGAAGGCTATGCTAACTATCGTCTCGGCAAATGAGAGCGTAATTTGTCAGTGAACCATCGTTAGCAAAGTAGGCTGTACAACTGGGGCGAGTGCTAGGAAGTCTCTCTAGACCTGCCGTGTGGCGGCGCTCGGTCTGCAATCACTGATAGTGGCGACACGCGGGTCGGACGTATACTAACGGACCGCGGCCGATTTAAAGGCTACCACCTAGCAAGTGTGGTGTCTGGCGGTGACACCACATCACTGATATCCTTTCACCTTGAATTTTAATTCCACCTCCATCATCGCTTCTTCGATGTACAGAGTGAACAGTAGGGGCGAAAGACTGCATCCCTGTCTTACACTCTTTTTAATCCTTGCACTTCTTTCCTGGTCGTTCATTATTATTATTCCCTCTTGGCTCTTGTACATATTGTATATTATCCGTCTCTCTCTATAGCTTACCCCTATTTTTCTAAGAATCTCGATTATCTTGCACGATTTTCCACCTTCGTACGCTTTTTCCAGGTCAACAAATCCTGTGAACTTGTCTTGATTATTCTTTAGTCTTGCTTCTATTATTAACCGCAACGTCAGAATTGTCTCTCTCGTGCCTTTACCTTTCCGAAAACACATTCTCAGTTTTATTTTCCATTCTTCTGTATATTATTCTTGTCAGCAACTTGGATGCGTGAGCTGTTAAACTTATTGGGCGATGATTCTCGCACTTGTCGGCTCTTGCAGTCTTCGGAATTGTGTGGATGGTATGTCGTCAGATGGTATGTCGCCAGACTCATATATTCTACACATCAAAGGGGATAATCGGTTTGTTGCCACTTCCCCAATGATTTTAGACATTCTGAAGGAATTCTGCCTTATTTGATGGTAAGTCCTCGAAACGTCTCATAAATTCTAATACTGGATCCCCTATCGACTCCTGCTTCTTCTTCTATCAGGCCGGCCGCGGTGGCCGTGTGGTTCTAGGTGCTGCAGTCCGGAACCGCGGGGCTGCTACGGTCGCAGGTTCGAATCCTGCCTCGGGCATGGATGTGTGTGATGTCCTTTGGTCAGTTAGGTTTAAGTAGTTCTATGTTCTAGGGGACTGATGACCTAAGATGTTAAGTCGCATAGTTCTCAGAGCCATTTGATTTCTTCTTCTATCACATAAGACGAATCATCATAGGGGCCTTTAGTGTATTCTTTCCCCCTATCAGCTCTCTCCTCTGCATTTAACAGTGGAATTCCCTTTGCACACTTGATGTTTCTGTCCTTGGTTTTAATTTAATCAAAGGCTGTTTTCGGTTTTCCATATGCAGAGTCCGTCCATCCGACTGTCATTTCTTTTTCGATTTCTTCATTTAGTCATTTAGTCATTTTGACTTAGCTGCCCTGCACTTCCTATTTATTTCATTCCTAAAAGACTTGCATTTGTATATTCCTGGATTTCCCTGAGCATTTTTGTGCTTCCGTCCTTCGTCGATCTACTGAAGTGTTTCTTCTGTTATCTACGGTTTCTTCGCAGTTACCTTCCTTGTACCTACCATTTTTCTTTCCAACTTCCGTGATTGCCCTTTTTAGAGATGTCCATTCTTCTTCAACAGAACTGCCTACTGAGCTGTTCCTTATGGCGGTATCTATAGCCACTGAGAACTTCAAGTATGGCTCTTCTTTCCTTAGTACTTCCGTATGCCACTGCTTTGGCTGTTGATTGTTGTATCGATAGCTACGATGCCACGGCGTAGGTTGGCACTACGACACCGTCACCGACACAGCGCCCTCTAACAAGTGCTGTCCAGATCTACGAGCTCTTCTCCAGATTCTCCCCATTTCATCAAGAGCAGACGGCCTGGAAACATCGCTTCAACCTCAGCTTGCTATTGAGACTACTTACGACGGGAATACGGTTTTGCATCTACTGGCTCTTCAGTTGTAAAGGTACGTATGTCATTGACTAATAATTAAATGTACTTTCACGTAAAAAGCTGTACAGAGAGTCTTATCTCGCCTTCTCCTGCTCACTTCCCACATTCGGCCTTCCCTTCAGTTTACAGGAGCAGACCCACACGCCGCCTTCCAGGCGGTATACAAAAGCTGGCGACGAACAGGGATCAAAACTTTTTTTTCCTCTATCATTTCCTTTTTTCCTCGGTACTGGTTTAGCTTTTTTGTGATACCTGCGTCTGATTGAGTGACTGTAGCTAAGTGCTCCCACCTTCCGCTATATGACTTTAACAGGCTTCGCTGTCCGATCTTGTACGTTTTCAGGCTCAGTAAATGACGCAGCTGCTTGCTGCCATAAATGGACTCGTCACGCTATAAACTGCAGCTACTACGGCTCCTCCGACGCCACCGCCTGTACCGACGCCGTCGCCGACGGCACCGCCATTTCGTGCCTTAAATCCCGACGTTGAACACTGGCCAGAATACATCGCCCAGCTCGAGGCACACTTCGCAGTATACAACATACCAGATACAGTGAGGCTTGCCTTTTTCATTGCCAACGTGAGTGTTGTGTTGTACCATGTGCTCGTGAAATTGTTTCCCACCACCTGCGCAGATACTAAAACTAACGACGAAGTGATTGATGCTTTGAACTCCCACTTCCGTGACAGTGTAAATGTGGTAACTGCAAGCTACAAATTCTTTCGCCTCCGGCGTGGCCCTACTCAGTCGAATAAATCTTGGTTAGCGGACCTTCAGGGACTAACTTCTGATTGTGACTTTATTTCCTCGTGTGTACGCTCATATGCGGATATAATGATTAGAGACGCTATTGCGCAGAATGTGGCGGATCACTGTATCCACGAGCAAATCCTCGTATTTACAAACCTGTCTTTGCAGGAAGTAGTGGACTTGCTAGACAGACAAGATACATTAGACATCGCTACTTCCGCGTTCGACGTGACCCCGGGTGTGTGTACTGTCAGCGAGGCACAACACGTGCCCTGCCACACGGTCCCAGCACGGCCAGCCACACCGCGCCGCTCGCGCGCAAGTAAACACGTTTCAAACCAGGCACCCACTAAGAAACTGAAATCATGTCCGAACTACTTTCGTGCCCACCCACGGGACAGTTGCCCATCCCGTCAAGCACAGTGTTATTTTTGTAATAAGAAAGGACATGTGCAAGCTGTGTG
Organism: Schistocerca serialis cubense; assembly: GCF_023864345.2. Classification (NCBI taxonomy): domain Eukaryota; kingdom Metazoa; phylum Arthropoda; class Insecta; order Orthoptera; family Acrididae; genus Schistocerca; species Schistocerca serialis. The sequence continues at coordinate 1,018,052,430 of NC_064639.1, forward strand.
TGGTAAGAGAAATTCTAATTCACAGCTTGTCTCCCGTTCGCGTGACTCGCGTGGGCGTCATCGCAACGGCAACCGCCGTGATCATGATTTACATCAGCCTATGGACGTTAATGCCATTTATTCAAAGCCTTCTGCTTCACATGCTTCAACAGCTTGTCGTATGCATCAAATTTTGCCAGACACATCCTCTCGCATTCAGCGCGATGCGAGGAAACTTTCTGTTACTTTGGATATTTGTGGACGTTCGGTTCGCATGCAGCTGGACACTGGTGCGCGGCCTGGGCAAGTTTTCAACGGGGGGTTTTCCTCGCCCCCTCGCTAGCAATTCAGTGTCGCGGGTGGACAGCGCGCCCCGGCGGTTCTGCTATCCGCCCCCTCAGTTGCGCCGCCCCCGGGTCCCTCCACCCGCCCTCGTAATACATACTCCACAACAGTGCGTCGTTTCAGGGTGGAGGGATGTGGTATCGGTAGCTACGATGCCACGGCGTAGGTTGGCACTACGACACCGACACCGACGAGAGCGCCCTCTAGCAGGCGCTGTCCAGATCTACGACCTCTGCTCCAGATTCTCCCCATTTCATCAAGAGCAGACGGCCTGGAAACATCGCTTCAACCTCAGCTTTCTATTGAGACTATGTACTACATACGACGGGAATACGGTTTTGCACCTACTGGCTCTTCAGTTGTGAAGGTACGTATGTCATTGACTGATAATTATATGTACTTTCACCTAAAAAGCTGTACCGAGAGTCTTACTCGCCTTCTCCTGCTCACTTCCTACGTTCGGCCTACCCTTCAGTTTACAGGAGCAGACCCACACGCCGCCTTCCAGGCGGGATACAAAATTGGTTCTTCCTGACTAGTCTCGTAAACTTCAGCCTACTCTTCATCCTTACTAAATTCTGATCTGAGTCTGTATCTACTCCTGGCTATGACTTACAATCCACTATCTGATTTCGGAATCTGTGCCTGAGCACGATGTAATCTAACTGAAATGTACCGTATATCCCGGCCTTTCCGAAGAAGACTTCTTCCTCTTCGGATTTCTGAACAGAGTATTCGCTATTACTAACTGATATTTATTGCAGAACTTAATCAGTCTTTCTCTCCTTCGTTCCCAATACCAAGCACATATTCTCCTGTAACCCTCTCTTCTTCTGCCTCCCCTACAAGCGCATTCCAGTCCCCCATAACTATTAGATTTTCACCCCTCTCTAAGTATTGAATTACCCGTTCAATATTGAACCGTGACTTCCTGGGATGCTCTTGACAGGATAGTTTCTCTGTTTAAGTAACGCGCTTTGCGGCGTGCTGGTTGGCTAGCGTCCTCTATTTATGACGGCCGCGGCTCGCAAGGTGAGACTCGGTCGGGGCAGTGACGTATGGAAGACAGCGCACGGAGCATCGCGAGTAGTCAGTCAGCGCTTGGTGTACCGAGAGGGCGCGAGGTGTTGACATTCTGGCGCCTGGCTCTGGCGGCGAGCGGAACTGGAGTGCGGAAGCAGTCACCGGTTAACAGAGACTCTGTTTAAGAGTCGTGTCTATCTCGAACCGTGAGGATAGCGCGGGAGTTTACCCTGGCGTCCATGTTAACAGCGAGCTCCTGGGCTAACTTTAAATGGTGAGGGATTTTGTGATGGAACTTTTCGATGTGATTGCTCCGTGTAGCTACTTTGATTTTCTCTAGTAATTCTTTAAACCACTTGCACATGGGTCCGAGATACTTGATACTGCAAGTCCATGTAACTGAGCTGTGCCCTGGTTCCGTTGCATTTATCTTGAATTACAAGTGTGGCCGATACTCGGCGATTCCTTTTTTTAAATATTATTTTTAATGTGTTAATTGGTCAGTTCCATGAATCAAAGTTTATTCTCTGTATAAAACTTCAGCCGACAATTTAAACTGGCATTTCAAACTTCTGTCTTGTTGGCAACTATAACAGCAAAAAAAAGTGTGGAAATTCCTATGGGACCATACTGCTGAGGTCATCGGTCCATAGGCTTACACACTACTAAAACTAACTTAAGCTAACTTATGCTAAGAACAACACACACACCCATTCCCGAGGAAGGACTCGAACCTCCGGCGGGATGGGAATAGTTTGACGGCGCTTTGCTATTTAAGATTGCATGCGGATTGTCTGGTCATTATCATCTAGAGCTAGTTGTGGTTTATAAATTTACTAAGTGAAATTTCACGTCATTGAGGATTGTTGTAATGAACTATTGCTTTAATAACGTTTAACATCTCTTGCTGCATTTGGCGCTACCCATGCTTGGCTGTTGGTTTTAGTATTTTAGTGAACTGTGTATTAATACTGGGTTTGTGTGTACTAGAACCGTTACTGGTGTGCGTAGGCCCTCCTGCCTGTTGTTGTCACTTGAGCTCTCGAGCAAGGAATTCAGATGCGCGGCCGATGTGAACGCCAAACGTCTAGAATATGTTGGTTGCATTGTAGATCTCTCGGCCTGTCATAACATCTTATTACCGAATTTTTCCCATAACATTTCATTCACGTATTTGAGATATCCCCATTTGAGTATTTTTGAAACCTAATAGCTTTTAAAAAGGTTATTTTTCATATTCATAAGGCCTGATAATTTACTTAATTTCATAACTATTGACTTCACATCTGCAATTACGTTAAAGTTATATTTGTGTAAAGTAATTTTTTACTAATGAAAGTTGGGGACACAAAGCTGTTTTTCTTTTAAATTTTTTTGAATTATTCTCATTGCTTTTATACAACTGAATAATCGGTGTATATCACCGCAATTTGCAAATGCTAATTAATCATTGTGTTGTTACCAGTGCTCTGTTTTAATTAATGCGGTGACAATAAATTTTTGTATCCTCAAATGGGGTCAGCATTCCACTCCAACAGCCCATGTGCCCTGTGTACCAATCCTAAAACTTATCAAATATGCTCGTATACTTTATCCATCTCTTTGGGCTTGCGACGTCAGTGCAGGTTTGCTGCCGATCCTGATGAGAGCAGTCCTATCACTGAACTGTTTACAGTAACTCAGTATCTGTCCTACATTCATATACATAACGGATCTTACTCCTGTTATACCATATTCTGCTGATGTTGATATTACTCTATAATCTGACCAGAAATCCTTGTCTTCTTTTCATTTCACTTCACTGACCCCACATTATGTCTAGATTGAGCCTTAGCATTTCCCTTTTCAGAGTTTGTAGCTTCACTACCATTTTCAGACTTCTTACATTCCACACCGTCTCGTAGTACATTATCCTTCTTCCTTGGCAGTCTCGCCCCAGAGATCCGAATGAGGGACTAGTCCGGTATCTTTTGCCAATGGAGACGCGTTGTTCAGTTACATGCCGCTTGTCCTGTGGATGCATATTATGTGCCTTTAATTCATCACGGTGCTTTTATACCCCGTTGGCATCTCCCTACATTACATATATGCTGTAACGTCGCCCTGAAACGAAAATTTTTTGTGCAATGGAAAACTTGCCAATGTTGCAATTTTCATTTTTTCATTTACTTGATGACTAGTTTCGGAACAGGACCCATTTTCATATCATCCAGCTAGTCAAAGAGCTATTTCAAAAAATACAAACACCATGTCAAAAATATATATGTATTATGAGGTGAAAATAAATAGTTACAGCGCATACAGGCGAGCAATGAAGACAAAAGACGCCGGCCTCTGTTGTGCCAACTTATTTAAAAATTTTATTACTTGCCCACTGCCTAACACAAGGTAGAAACCTCAACTTTACCACCACAACTTGTAAAGTTCCATATATTTTAAATAATGAAATCTCAGTGATGGAATAACAACAACATTACAAAAAAATAGATTGCTTCTCGCCATTTAGAGGAGACACTGAGACTCAGACAGGCACAATGAAAAGGCTGCGTTACCTGTGAAAAGAGACGTGTGATCTACAAACTCAGCTACATCCACTGTACTGTTTCCTACATGTGCATGACGACTAACAACCAATCTGGCAACTGACAAACAGTGGTCAAGAGACAGCTGGTCCACACAGCTGCTGAACATGCTGGCCAACTCAATGTGCTTCACTTCAATGTGTGCTTTGCTGCTTGCACCATCTGTATCCTGCCTACCAACATCAGCTTTTCTGAACGGCACAGCTTGGAAATCTCCCTGCACTATATCTTATGTTCCCATAACCCCCATGGCCTTGGTCTTTGCTAATCCCTGTTCTCTACCTACCTATCGTCTTCCATGCTCCCACTACAGTACTATATAGCTTTCTAGACCACTAATGCATCCACCTCCTCTGCTTTTCCGCTCCCATTATCCCCCTACCCCTTCCCCAAACAAACTAGGTGGAATGAAACAGTTATAGAAGGAAGATATTCAGTCGGCAGTGAAAAGTTGATGTCCGATTTGGTAAACAACCAGAAAATGCCCAAGATGCAACCACATGCCAAGTTAGACAAAGTCTTGACAGAAATCGCCACTGTAACCAAATATACCAATATCCTGGAAATCAACCAGTGCATGTAAGTGAAATCCCATCTGCCGAGCTGCAGGTCAAAGCTATGATGTTACATCGTGATGATGGTGATGATTCCGTGGTTGTAGGCTGCGACATGACTGCAGCTAAGAGTTTTTTTTCCTTTATTGTAATTTCATACCCCTGCCCCATACGGGCAGGGGAGAGCTGGCAGTGGCGCATTCCACTGTTCTTTGGCTTTACAAAAAATATAAAAAGGGGAACTCATGCATGAAAGGTCAAAAAAAGGGGGATATAAAACACAGGAAATGGAGATAGTGGAAGTTAAAACGTACACTAACATGGGGACATTCACTGGGGGACAGTTAAAAAAGTCGACATAAAAGAATACTGCTGGCTATTTGTGGGGCACTTAAAATACACTAGAGTCGAACACAAGTTAAAAGTCAGCCACAGCACAGAAACACACAGAGCGAGAGAAACTTAAAAAATCAAAAACCATTGTAAACGATGGAGTACACATGAAGAATAAAAACTGCTGCTAGGGACCTACCGAGGGATGGGTGGCCTGAGAGGAGGAAAAAAGAAGGGAGGAAGATGCACTGGGAGGGGGGCTGGGGGCGGAGGAAGAGGAAACAGGGGGACAAGGGGGCGCAGCAAGAGGTAGGAGATGGGTGGGGTGAGAGATGAAGAGGAAAGACAAGGCAGGAGGGAGTGCAGAGACACAGAAGGGGGACACTGGAATGGGAGGGGGTTGTAGGAGGGAAGAAAACCGCTCTGGCGAAGGGGAGGGGAGAGGGAGCCCTCAGGGGAAGGGTAGGAAGGTGGGGTTAGGGTTGGTAGAAGGGGTAGATGTCAGGGTGAAGCTCAGCATCTGGGAGGGGTAGGTGCTGGATGTTCAGTTGGGAAAGGAAGTGGATGCAGCTAAGAGCTACGGCGAGGGCCTAAATAGTCACTGTATTTCTGATTGGCTGTGCTTGTGTCCTCTGCAGCAGGAAGCAGTGCAGTTTGCGTACCTCCACGTGATGCTCGCGTGTCTGAAGTGTGCCGCCCTCTGTTGAACAACGCGCTTGGCTTGTCCCTATGTTCGTCCGGCGGCCGCAGCGCGGCTGAGATGCGGAGTACCAGTCACGCCGTGGGAAATCTACGAGGGTGAGTCAAATGAAAACCTTAAATATGTAATAACAAATCGCAATTTCGCGCCGTTATCCTGTAAGTTGGTAAGCGTGCTACAAACAGCGTGCAGAATGGCATGTAGGTGGCAGCATAGTGCAGATGCACACATACCGTCGCAGTATCAGTATAAAGATGGCCACCCCACTTGCGACTTGCACCAGAGAAGAACAGATATTCGGGTTTTGCGTAGTGAAGGTGTGAAACCTATTGAAATTCATCGACGAATGAAGGTTCAGTACGGTGATGCATGTTTGCCACAGCAGCAAGTCTACGAATGGAGTAGGAAGTTCGCAAATGGTGTGACTTCAGCGGAAGATGCTCCTCGTCCAAGTCGGGCACAACGAGTTGTGACTCCACAGAACATTGCAGCAGTTGAAGCCATTAGTGAAGGAAAACCGCCGAGTCACACTGAATGACATTGCTGCATGTTTACAGATTAGTCATGGGTCAGCACACCACATTGTGCATGATGTGCTCCAGTTTCACAAAGTGTTTGCCAGATGGGTGCCACGGCAGCTGACTCCTGAAATGGGAGAATGACGTGTTGATGCTTCTTCGGCTCTTTGATCGAGAACGTGATGGCTTCATAGCAAGAATCGTTACTGGGGACGAAACCTGGGTTCACTTCCACCAACCGGAAACGAAGAGAGCGAGCAAGGAATGGCGCCATTCCTCATCACCAAAACCAAAGAAGTTTCGATCAGAACAATCAGCAGGGAAGGTTATGCTGACTCTCTTTTGGGACGAAAAAGGCGTCATTTTGGAGCATTACATGCCTAAAGGGACCACTGTCACCACAAACAGATCACACACAGATCTCCTAAAAAATCATCTGCGGCCTGCAATCAAACCAAAGCGACGTGGATTGCTGTATGCAGGTGTCCTTTTGCAACATAACAATGCAAGGCTCCACACTGCCTGTACAACAGTTGCAACAATCACAGACCTGCATTTTGAGTGTCTTCGTCATCCACCATACTCACCAGTCCTTTCCCCAAGTGATTTCCATATGTTTGGACCACTCAAAGACGCAATGGGAGGAAAGAAGTTCCGTTCTGATGAAGAGGTACACCATGTGGTGCATGGATGGTTGCGTGGACTACCAAAAGAATTTTTTTCTAAAGGAGTTTATGCACTTTGTAAGCGATGGAGGACTTGCATTGAGCGTGGGGGAGATTGTGTTGAAAAGTGATACAGCTTTGTACTACTTCTGCACAATAAATAATACTTAATAAAATATTTAAGGTTTTCATTTGACTCAACCTCGTACATTCTGATGTTACATAAGTTGAATTTCTACATAGGAAATTTATTGGTTTTATTAAACATTACTACAAGATTAAAAATGCCTAGTCAAAATAACACCTTCGTTCATCATAGTCCTACAGCACGATGCTACATGAATGACCATCTTACAAACAGTGTATTAGCAGATACAATCCGTCTGGCTTGCCTCCTGCCAATTATATGGTCGCTGGTAAAGTGAATAATAGTTCCAGTCTGTGACTACATGAGAAAAGCACAGCCGGCACACTGCTCTGAATGTGGCAGTAGTACCATGGGCACTCAGAGCTTTGTGCTGGTTTGCGCGTGTTACGTGACCACCGATCGAAGGTCACGGAACCTACCGGTCCTTCTCACGAAGTCGGCGTTAGAGGACTGCAGCACGACTCACCTTTTGAGATGGCCGAGGGCATCAGTTTCAAGTGCTTGCTGGACCACCACAATTTATGATGGGAATGTACAAGTCTTGGAATGATTGGGTAAATCACAGTGAGAACAGGACCCTAGCGAAATTGGAAAATCGCCGGCTGACGTCAGACGGGAATTTCTGGGGCAAACTAATGAGGAATATGTGCTCTGATTTACCCATGATTGACGACATTCAAAGGTGGGAATTTGTAAAACATGGCACCGATGTGCTAGTGGCGGAAAACAGTAACTTTCTTCGATTGTCGTTTGCAGCCAGATCGGCGTAAATTGTCGAGATGGAAGCAGGCGGAAGAAAAAGGGACGTTCTTGGTTTGATTGTGGATGGAAACCAAACGCTGGTTCGAGACATTGTGGCTCTTGGAGGTGTCCGAGTCCTGATGAGAAGAGACCCTGTTTCTCCTCTACGACCTCTACACCACTGCAGACTGGTGAGAGTATAAGCAGTACGGTTCACTAGATGGGGGATAATGTTTAGATAGGAAGCGTAACGATGCCACAGTTCCGATAGACCCGATTCATGCCTTAGTATCGTTTAATGTGGTATTCAATCGACCACTGGAGTTACGAAATTAATCCTTGGGTTTTATCGGATTAATGACTTAATGTACAGTCAGGATATAGTAGCCATCTCTCCACTTGCCTATTTTGTTAGTTTTCGTCAGCAGTTAACTCTGTTTTTCGTAGAACATTGACACCAATACTTTGTTATTGTTTAAAACAGTAAATAATCGGTCTGTGTTTAATTTGTTTCTTTAATTTGAAGGATCGCGTAGTTCTCTTCAATTCACTGATTTATTCTATTGAATGAACAGATAGTTGTATAGTAGGATTATTACAACTTCCCACCATATGATTATGTGCTAGGACATGTCCATATGGCGAAAAAAAAAAAATGGTTCAAATTGCTCTGAGCACTATACGACTTAACATCTTAGGTCATCAGTCCCCTAGAACTTAGAACTACTCAAACCTAACTAATCTAAGAACATCACACACATCCATGTCCGAAGCAGGATTCTAACCTGCGACCGTAGCGGTCGCGCGGTTCCAGACTGAAGCGCCTAGAACCGCTCGGCCACTATGGCCGGCTCCATATAGCGATTCCGTTGCGCAATTTACAGTTAACATGGAGTCTTAAGGGGAGTGTGACGGAGTCTGGGTAAGTACATTTCACAATCGCACACACAGCGGGATATTGCACAGAATTCTTAATAAATACATCAGGATAAGTGGATAGTAGTCGCAAGTCATTCATGCTGACAATAATTCTTAGTGTACATGTGTTCAAATCACTGATTTTAGACTACAGTTTAAAATGTACTATAAATTACTAATAACAACAGTTATATGTTCACCTGCTACAGAAGAATGCTAAAGATTAGATGGGTAGATCACATAACTAATGAGGAAGTATTGAATAGGATTGGGGAGAAGAGAAGTTTGTGGCACAACTTGACCAGAAGAAGGGATCGGTTGGTAGGACATGTTCTGAGGCATCAAGGGATCACCAATTTAGTATTGGAGGGCAGCGTGGAGGGTAAAAATCGTAGAGGGAGACCAAGAGATGAATACACTAAGCAGATTCAGAAGGATGTAGGTTGCAGTAGGTACTGGGAGATGAAAAAGCTTGCACAGGATAGAGTAGCATGGAGAGCTGCATCAAACCAGTCTCAGGACTGAAGACCACAACAACAACAACATATGTTCACCAACATTACAAACATAATCGATCTATAGCTAGCTTCGGGACCTATTCAACAGTGTGTACGCATATTTAACGTCTCTGTAACTTTTGTCATCAATTTTATAAGTAATGTAATAGATAAAAGTGATAACTTCTCTAATGTCATGTTTATAAATATGGTAACAATTTTAGTGAGCTCGTTCCCATACCGTGAGCTCAGTGCTGTCTTTAGATTTCTTGTAGCATGTCTGGAAGTAGTTCAATTGCTACCAGTCAGTATCCTTAGTTTCAAGTTTTAATATCGCATTTCCTGACCACTCTTCTAGAAGCGTAGTGAGGCACTTCCTCATCGCTACTTCAGGATTTTCCAAGACAAGAGGCAGGTGCAGCCTGCAGGGACGCCCCACCACCGTTCAGCCCTTCACCCCTGACTGTAACAACGTGGGTCACACTGACCAGCGTTCTCTTATAGACCTGCTCCGACCACTAAGCTGCAACTTGCCAGCCACATGTCGCTCAATCAGACGCTCTGCTTTTGAATACTTTGCACAAAGGACGCACCGTTCTTAATGTCAGACTGTCTTCCCCGAATGCGACAGCATTTTCTAGCAATATGACTCTCATCTCCCAAGGCTAGAATGCTACAGTGGTTTGCACAGTGCAATGGTAAACTCCAAGGCGTTGTCTTGCCATCAAATTGTTCTGATCTGAATCCGATAAAACACAAATGGTTTGCTATAATGCGCCACCCGCTAACCACCAGCCTGTAATTAATAGGAACTACCATGCCACATAGAATCGCTCCTGTTTTGCGTTTATGACGTGGACGAACATATTAAGCAGTTGGTTCATCTGTTTACCTTTTCGTGACCACATATGCGAATACATTCTTGTGCCTACTGCACATGCTGAAGCTGTCGTCTGGTATCGACAGGGGGTCGGGGGGGGGGGGGGAGGGGGGACGTTTCGTCCATCCCACAGATAATGGGCTGATCTTTCCCTAATCATCATAAACGGGATGTGTCGGAAGCCTATGTGGACTGCACAAAGGCAAGCGACTTTTTACCAGGATGGCAGATGTTTTTTCCTACCACCTGATGAAAATCAACTTCCGAAAAGCCTGGGCACGAAAAGACACTGTGACCAAACGAAACTATAACCCTCCGCCCACAACAATGGATTGTTTGATTGCTTGCTGACGTAGCACACTGATCTAGAACACTTGAAATGTTAGTTCACTTTACTATAAAAGATTTACTCAACTTTGACCCAGATCTTTGCCACAGGATTGATGATAACTTACAACTGTTACTGACTAACAAGCAGCACTTGGTGTACAGAGTAATAAATTGTTCCGTTTACGAAAGAAAATTTCATCAGAATCTTTGACCAATGAAATATCTTGGTCCTACACCATGATGTTCTTCTGATGAGGTCACAAACTGGGACAGAGCTCTTACCGGCTCGACAGCAAATTGACCTCAGTGTGAGGGCACTGCTATGCTGAAATGGGAGGCGTGGTCTTCAGGAGCGCCTCCCATATGTCGTTGCGGAATGCAGAGAGACCTCGCTAATGTCTGCGGTATCAGTCTGCGTTGCGAAATTTAGTTTGACAGAGCTATATCTGTGACATACTACAAATGGCTTTCTGTAGTGGCGTGATTAGTGTGAGCAGGAGATAGCCAATGAAATGTTTTGCAAACGGGTACTGAATCTGAGTGTAGGAACGGCTTAGAATTTAAGTAATTTTCATGGTTTTGAGGTGAGGAAATCGAGGAGTGAGTTTTCAGGTCTTATGGATGAGGTGGCAAGTTGTGGGACATGTGGGGCGTTGTTGGTATTTTAAAGAGTTTGACCGAAATCGGGAGCTAGTGTGCCTCCGCAAAGGTACTTTTGAAATGGTGACATCAAATATGGAGACAGTGAAAGACTGTGAAGAGCTTCCTCGTGCGCTGGGGTCAAATGCTTTGTCCTTTCTCAGTTTTCTAGGCGGATGTTGTCCTTTTATACGCGAGCATGTACTTGAAAGAAGATGTATCTTAGAGAGTGGAACAATTGACTAGCTGGAGGTACTGTCCAATGAGCAAAGCGGATTTTGAAAGTTTAATTTTACATCTACAGCTACATGACTCATCTGCAATTAGTATTTGGGAGAGGGATCACAAACCACTTTCAGACTATTTCTCGACCGTTTCAAGTTGGAATAGCAAATAACAAGTGGAGGAATAAACACCTAAATCTTTCCGTGCGAGCTCTGATTCCTCTTATGTTATGAAGGTCGTTTCTCGCTATGTAGGCGGGAGTAAAAAAAAAAAAAAAAAAAAAAAAAAATCGGAGGCGAAAGTTTTTGACTGAAATTTTGTGACATCTCGCAGCAACGAGAAACGCCTTTGTTTTAATGAATGCTACCCGAATTCGCTTGTGATATCCGTGACACTATCTTCACTATTTCGCTATGATGAAAAACGAGCTCATCTGCTTCGAAATACTTCAGTATCTTCCGTCAATACTACCTAGTAAGTAAATGAATTCCATTTGTTAGCACGGAAATTTGAGTCTGCCTTATGGATTTAGAACTCTATCGGTGGAAGTTTTTAGCAACCAGTTGGAGGCGGTGAAAGACCTGTTAGCGGTGTACATATTCCAGTACAGTGCTTGAAACACTGAATAATCCTGTGTGTAGTTCTACAGCTAGAGGGTTTTTAATTATCTGGAGTAGTTTTAACTCCGCCTCGTGAGCCAAAGAGCGGCTGGGGAGCCTTATTTAGACTGATTTCATAAGTGTAGTAGTGCAGAGAACTGATCCGCTTTCCAGCAAATCTGCGGAGAAATACGTCGTGTAATTCTAGCAGGCGCGGCTCATTGCTGAGTTAGACGCTGTTCGCTTCCCAGAATTAGATTATTTGCTCTCAAACGTACCAGCGGCCATAATTAATGAAATCATGGAAACGTAGGGCATTTGTCACGGTTGTAGCAGCAGCAGCAGCAGTAAGCATGGCAATGATATTAGCAGCGGTAGCGTTCGTCCTTGCGTAATGGGAAAAGATAGTAGTAGCAGTAGTTGTAGAAGTGTAAGTTTTTATTTGTGGTATATCCACAACTGTTCTGCAACACTTCTGTGGTAAACAAATCCGCCAAAATCGTAAAACGCTTTTATTGACCGATGTCCTACACAACTGAAATCACTATACCGAATCACGCTTTCGAGGTCTTAGTCCCATCGTCAGGTGTATCTGAAATTTAAGGTAAAATGATAGTTGCAACCCACTCCGTTAAAAATTTTAGAAATTAAAGAATTGCAATTTATAATCTAAAAAATCAAATTTAATGATCAAAAATTAGCTTACCTAGCGATAGTGGGACGTCATGTCTATGCCCAGATAACTACTAGACAAATATCTGGCGTAGGTGGACTGTCATAATAGCATCCCAACTTGCGGCCGCAAACAACCCTACCTTTCAATCGTGACCTGGGAAAATGCCTCTTGTCCCAAAATTGCCAGCTGGAATGCATGCAGTCTACAAAAATAAAGTCTCCGTAGGACGCTAGTCCAAAGTTAAATTAAGTAATGCCCCTGTTCTGCAAAAAGCAAATCGTCTATAAACCTGACGCGGTGAACACAAGAAACCGGCTAGAACATTTGAGGCTATCACTTACCGATTCCCCTTACAATGGGCCCGTGTGATCCCTATGGCTACTGCAAGAGGACTGAATAGTAACGTTGAGGATTGTATTCGTGTTAAAAACCGTGAAGGGGTCGCAGAACACGGCATGGAGCGGAACTGATATACAAGTATGTACGAATTCCGTAAAAAGCATACAGAAGACATATAATTAATAACCGAAAATAATGGCTTCCAGTAAGAGCGACGTTCACCTTAACAAGCTAATAACAGAAGAAGTGCATCAAAGCTACAGACACGAGACATCCAACGCATAAATAACAGCATAAGCCAGAGGAAAAGTGCATAAAAATGCCAAAATCTGCACGTAATAGCACCAACTCCCACACATAACAAATGGCAGGTTGTGAATCCGTGAAATTAGGTTGAAATGGCTCTGAGCACTATGGGACTTACCTACTGAGGTCATCAGTCCCCTAGAACTTAGAACTACTCAAACCTAACTAACATAAGGACATCAGACACATCCATGCCCGAGGCAGGATTCGAACCTGCGACCGTAACGGTCACGCGGTTGCAAACTGAAGCGCTTAGAACCGCACGGCCACACCGGCCGGCGTGAAATTAGGAGGTAATATATTTAAAAGATACTTAAAAAATCAAACAGTTTTAAAAACGTTGTAAATTTAAAGAATTAAAATTTTTGTCAATAAATGTCCATTTCATGTTGTTTCAGTGAAAAAGATACGGGACTCAGATTAAGGTGCCGTGGCAGCGTTAAGAAACTGGAGACGAGAAGACGATAAGTTACATCCAATCTACGTTTGAAAATCTCGATTTCTTCCAACATGTTTAAAGTCAAGCCTTTGGGATAGACGTGAAGTGTAGAAAGATCCTTCTTGGTGATTTTACACTGCCAACGTTACAATGCCCCTTAAACCCTGACTGAAAACATCTGTCAGTTTGTACAACGTAGCGAAAATTACATTGCTGCACTTAATATAATAAATTCCTGTTTCTACTACACTCCTGGAAATTGAAATAAGAACACCGTGAATTAATTGTCCCAGGAAGGGGAAACTTTATTGACACATTCCTGGAGTCAGATACATCACATGATCACACTGACAGACCCACAGGCACATAGACACAGGCAACAGAGCATGCACAATGTCGGCACTAGTACAGTGTATATCCACCTTTCGCAGCAATGCAGGCTGCTATTCTCCCATGGAGACGATCGTAGAGATGCTGGATGTAGTCCTGTGGAACGGCTTGCCATGCCATTTCCACCTGGCGCCTCAGTTGGACCAGCGTTCGTGCTGGACGTGCAGACCGCGTGAGACGACGCTTCATCCAGTCCCAAACATGCTCAATGGTGGACAGATCCGGAGATCTTGCTGGCCAGGGTAGTTGACTTACACCTTCTAGAGCACGTTGGGTGGCACGGGATACATGCGGACGTGCATTGTCCTGTTGGAACAGCAAGTTCCCTAGCCGGTCTAGGAATGGTAGAACGATGGGTTCGATGACGGTTTGGATGTACCGTACACTATTCAGTGCCCCCTCGACGATCACCAGTGGTGTACGGCCAGTGTAGGAGATCGCTCCCCACACCATGATGCCGGATGTTGGCCTTGTGTGCCTCGGTCGTATGCAGTCCTGATTGTGGCGCTCACCTGCACGGCGCCAAACACGCATACGACCATCATTGGCACCAAGGCAGAAGCGACTCTCATCGCTGAAGACGACACGTCTCCATTCGTCCCTCCATTCACGCCTGTCGCGACACCACTGGAGGCGGGCTGCACGATGTTGGGGCGTGAGCGGAAGAAGGCCTAACGGTGTGCGGGACCGTAACCCAGCTTCATGGAGACGGTTGCGAATGGTCCTCGCCGATACCCCAGGGGCCACAGTGTCCCTAATTTGCTGGGAAGTGGCGGTGTGGCCCCCTACGGCACTGCGTAGGATCCTACGGTCTTGGCGTGCATCCGTGCGTCGCTGCGGTCCGGTCCCAGGTCGACGGGCACTTGCACCTTCCGCCGACCACTGGCGACAACATCGATGTACTGTGGAGACCTCACGCCCCACGTGTTGAGCAATTCGGCGGTACGTCCACCCGGCCTCCCGCATGCCCACTATACGCCCTCGCTCAAAGTCCGTCAACTGCACATACGGTTCACGTCCACGCTGTCGCGGCATGCTACCAGTGTTAAAGACTGCGATGGAGCTCCATATGCCACGGCAAACTGGCTGACACTGACGGCGGCGGTGCGCAAATGCTGCGCAGCTAGCGCCATTCGACGGCCAACACCGCGGTTCCTGGTGTGTCCGCTGTGCCGTGCGTGTGATCATTGCTTGTACAGCCCTCTCGCAGTGTCCGGAGGAAGTATGGTGGGTCTGACACACCGGTGTCAATGTGTTCTTTTTTCCATTTCCAGGAGTGTATATTGTCTAGGTTCCCTGCATCATTTCATCTGATGTTTAAGTTTCTAAATTTTAAATTTTAAAATTTTTTTAATTGTTTAAAGGGTTAGATTACAAATATTGTTTTACTTTTGATTCATCTACATCTACATCTACATCCATACTCCGCAAGCCACCTGACGGTGTGTGGCGGAGGGTACCCTGAGTACCTCTATCGGTTCTCCCTTCTATTCCAGTGTCGTATTGTTCTTGGAAAGAAGGATTGTCGGTATGCCTCTGTGTGGCCTCTAATCGCTCTGATTTTATCCTCATGGTCTCTTCGCGAGATATACAGAGTCGTACGGCTTTCTCTGAAGATGGCTGAAAGGTATACAGCCGAAATATTAGAAGAAGAAGCAGAATTCATGCGGCTGCATTCCCGAAACTTAATGGAGCAGTCTTTGCGCCGCGAAAACCTGAAGATTCACATCTACCATTTTGTCATCTGTGCGACAATCTAGAGAAGGAACGACAGTGCAGTTTTCCTCTGTGAAACAGCTTTGGAAAAAGACATTTAGTATTTCGGTCTTTAGTCTGTAATCCTCTGTTTCAGTACCATTTTGGTCACAGAGTGTGTGGACATTTTGTTTTGATCCACCTACCGCTTTGACATAAGACCAAAATTTCTTAGGATTTTCTGCCAAGTCAGTACATAGAACTTTACTTTCGAGTTCATTGAACGCCTCTCGCATAGCCCTCCTCACACTACATTTCGCTTCGCGTAATTTTTGTTTGTCTGCAAGGCATTGGCTATGTTTGTGTTTGCTGTGAAGTTCCCTTAGCTTCCGCAGCAGTTTTGTAACCCGGTTGTTGTACCACGGTGGCTCTTTTCTATCTCTTACGATCTTGCTTGGCACATACTCATCTAACGCATATTGTACGATGGTTTTGAACTTTGTCCACTGTTCCTCAACACTATCTGTACTTGAGACAAAACTTTTGTGTTGAGCCGTCACGTACTCTGTAATCTGCTTTTTGTCACTTTTGCTAAACAGAAAAATCTTCCTACCTTTTTTAATATTTCTATTTATGGCTGAAATCATCGATGCCGTAACCGCTTTATGATCGCTGATTCCCTGTTCTGCGTTAACTGTTTCAAATAGTTCGGGTCTGTTTGTCACCAGAAGGTCTAATATGTTATCGCCACGAGTCGGTTCTCTGTTTAACTGCTCAAGGTAGTTTTCAGATAAAGCACTTAAAAAATTTACACTGGATTCTTTGTCCCTGCCACCCGTTATGAACGTTTGAGTCTCCCTGTCTATATCTAAAATCTCCACCCAGAACTATAAAATGGTGGGGAAATCTACTCGAAATATTTTCCAAATTATCCTTCAGGTGCTCAGCCACAACAGCTGCTGAGCCCGGGGGCCTATAGAGACATCCAGTTACCATGTCTGAGCCTGCTTTAACCGTGACCTTCACCCAAATCATTTCACATTTCGGATCTCCGACAATTTCCTTCTATACTATTGCGCTTCTTATCGCTATAAACACGCCTCCCCCTACACTGTCCAGCCTGTCTCTGCGGTATACATTCCAATCTGAGTTTAGGATTTCTTTGCTGTTTACGTCTGGTTTCAGCCAACTTTCTGTCCCTAGTACTATATGGGCGTTGTGACCGTTTATTAATGAGAGCAGTTCTGGGACCTTTCTATAGACGCTCCTGCAGTTTACTATTAGCACATTAATATTGTTTTTCCCTGTTGCATTTTGCCTACTCCTACCTTGCCGCGTCTCAGGAGGCGTCTTGTCAGGCCTAGGGAGGGAATTCTCTAACCTAAAAAACCCCCATGTGCACTCCACACGTACTCCGCTACCCTTGTAGCCGCTTGCGGCATGTAGTGCACGCCTGACCTATTCAGGGGGACCCTACATGTCTCCACCCGATAGCGAAGGTCGAGAAATTTGCACCCCAGATCTTCGCAGAATCGTCTGAGCCTCTGGTTTAAGCCTTCCACTCGGCTCCAAACCAGAGGATCGCGATCGGTTCTGGGAACGATACTACAAATAGTTAGTTCTGATTCCACCCCGCGAGCGAGGCTTACCGCCTTCACCAATTCCGCCAACCGCCTGTACGAACTGAGGATGACCTCTGAACCCAGACGGCAGGAGTCATTGGTGCCGACATGAGCAACAATTTGCAGTCGGGTGCACCCAGTGCTCTCTATCGCCGCCGGTGGGGCCTCCTCCACATCTCGGATGAGACCCCCCGGCAAGCAGACAGAGTGAAGACTGGTCTTCTTCCCCGACCTGGTGATTGGTCCAAGAACTCGAAACCATGGTAGTGTATAGCGACTTCTGTAGTGTAAGACTTCGACCAATAAAAGCATTTTACAACTGAGGCGAATTTGTTTACCAGTAACAGGTTGTAGAAGTGGTATCAATGTAGTATCCACCAATGGCGGTATCAAGCCAGCGGTAACGATCATATAGAGCGTCACAAACCCTTTGTGGTTACAGCTATACAGATAGCAGACGATGCTCAACTGAGTACTTAGAAATAGGGATCTCATGGTCGGAAATTAATATTCAGTTTTTTACTGACATTGTTTGAGACCCGGACGTAACTACTGCTTCAACAGTACTCTCAATGTGCATTTGACTGGCAAGTTGACGGGTGCTTCTGATGAATCTTCTCAAATATGTGATCCAACACCATCTCCTCACCTCTTAAGTGAGGAAGAACCATGAGCAGCTCCCTGTAGCCAGTTCCTCGCACGTTTCTATACACAGACTTATTGCTATGATAGTGATGGTTGCGGCGAAACTTTGCCCTCTACATTCTTCCACCTTTCCGGGTACTGCATGTGCTATGGCACCATGCGTCAAATATAGTTTACCTTAATGTGTAATGCCCCATCGTCAACAACCAGTCATAAAATCTAAGCAAAAGGTAAACTCCACAGTTGAGTAGTGTTTTTCAATGTTTGGTCATGAGCGTCGATGAACCACGTTGTGTTACGAAGCATAAACATTTACAAAAACAAGATTCACGTTCATTGATCATTCAGGAGCTTTAGGAGCTTGCACCGTGGGAAGCATTCAGTTATGACTATTGGTTCCCAAACTTAAAGTACTTACTTCATATCTCCTACCATCTTACCTGCTCGGCTATCCGTGCGTGTTAAAGCGCCGGTTCTGGTACGTCGAAGAGCGCTGGTCCTGCATCGAATTCGCCCGTCGGATTAACAACGAAGTCGGTGTGCCGTTCAGCCCGGATGTGGTTTTTAGGCGGTTTTCTGTAAGTCACAAAGTGAATACTGGACTGGTACCTAGCTCACACCTCAGTTACACGATTTGCAAACATATGGCTAACTTTCACATAAATGACACTACACACATGTCGTTGGGATAGACGTATTCCGTCCCGGGAGATACATGTGCAGGAAGGGCTTCCAGCCAACTCTTGCGTTAACCATGCCAATCCGTTAATAGCCATGCCGACCCTTAACCAATGTGGGCCGAAAACACAATAAAACTAAAGAAGAACTGCATACTCTGACGAGCCAGAACATTATGACCACCTGCTTAATAGTTTATTTGACCGTCTGTGGAACGAAATACATCACTGATTATGCGTATCAGTGATCCGGCAGTTAGTTGGTAGGCTTGTGGCGGTTTGTGGCATTACATGTCTACGCACATGTCATGTAATTTGCGTAAATAACGGGCAGCTGATTTGCGTACGCTGTGGTGGCGCCCAAAAGCGACCCAGCTGGGTTCCATAGGATTTACATCAGGCGAATTTTGTCGCCGAGACGTCAACGTGAGTTCAATATAACACTCCTCAAACCACTATAGCACGGTTCTGGCTCCGAGATACGGACAGTGACACTGCTGAAAGATGAGATCGTCATCAGCGTGTCATGGATTGCTAACCGAAGGGGCCCCTGATCAATTCCCGGCCGGGTCGGAGTTTTCCTCCGCTCGGGGACTGGGTGTTGTGTTGTCCTTACGTTCATGTCGTCATAATTGACATTGCACTGTTGAGTGGCTGTATGGGCACGCCATGGAAGCCAATAAGATTAGAGAAAAGAAAATGTTTGCAATAGTCGTTGTCTACTCCGCAGTGAACAGTGCTCTTTGAGCAGACACATTGAGGAGCGAAAGTACAACCATCGGAGCTGTCTGCCCGACCACAGTGAAGGCGCTGGTAGCGGGAAGGGAACAGACACGTAATAGAGAGTTCTGTGTCGGTGACTACATCATAAGAGGTTTTCTCTATGGTGAAATCTAGCAACGCTTTCTGTGTGAAATTCTTGCTAAAATTAATTTTTACTTTCGTAACTGGCTACTTCATACACTTGGCTTTGAATCAGTTCTGTTTACATGCTATTTAGTAACGATTGAATTTTTATACAGAATATGGAATGGTTTTGAACGGCGTGACCACATGGGCGACTGTATCTATTCGATAACTATCCATCCACACGTCTATCAGGACTAACTAGCCTCTTCCAAATGACAGTGAGAATAAACTCTTATTCGCAGAATGTAGCTGTTACACCAGGATGCTCTCTAACGTTCTTTTGGTTGGCGTGGTCGGTCAACACGCAGAATCCAAGGTTGTGTTCCTTTCTGCAGCACCTCACGTATTAGCCTGGAAGT
This sequence comes from Schistocerca serialis cubense, assembly GCF_023864345.2. Taxonomy (NCBI): domain Eukaryota; kingdom Metazoa; phylum Arthropoda; class Insecta; order Orthoptera; family Acrididae; genus Schistocerca; species Schistocerca serialis. The sequence continues at coordinate 1,018,072,163 of NC_064639.1, forward strand.
CCTAGTAGAACCAAATTGCTGATGTAATTTTTTCAATGTTTCTTCTTATCATTTTTCTGCTGGATACTGAATTTTTACGTCCTTCATTGCATTTTGCCCAGCAACTCATTTGTAATACATTAACTCTATTTCTGATCAGCAGAAACACTACTAGTGCCAGCATGTGTAACATCTTGTTTAAATAAAGAGTTCTGTGCAAATTAATTTGGGTCTCAAGAAAGATTTTCCCGAGAATGTAGTAACATATCCTCCCTCGCCACTGCCAGAAACCACAGTAAGCCCTGATTATCCAAATTTATTCAGTAGTCCGCTCTCTGCCAGAAGGTCCTACAGCAGCAGCGAACTACTTTTTGTTTTTGTAATTTACAGCTTTATTAAGGAGTGATCATTGAGTTGTAACCTGGTGCAATAGAAACCATTACGTGTGGGTCAGTAACAGATTTCACTTCATAACTATTGTAGTGGCAAATTATACATCAGTGCTTCAAAGATTTTGAGCCTCTAGATAACGCAGTAGGTATTTCATTATCATAATCCGAGGTGCGTATATTTTTTTTAAAAAGTACGTATTTTTAAAGTAATTACGTTATTCAACTCCCACTCTGCTTGCCACAAGCCCAAATCAATCATCAAAGTAGTACAGTTGGAAACAGACGTGTTCCAAGTTGGCAACGCATTCCAGAATTAATACATCAGCTACTAAAACATTTGTAATTTCCCTCAGGCTAATTCTGCTGATTCTAATTACCATGTGTAAACGTTAGAAAAGGTTGAATTATGGTTGGGGTTTGGTGGAAGACGCTCTCATTATCAAACACTGGATTAGTATAGTGTAGGTAATTATCGCTCCGTTTTAAAAGAAAGCTAGTTTTTTACACATCTCGATGGTTATGACGGGATATTCCCTGTCCTAAGTGCCGTACAATGATAGGATTTTTCAAGTACATCGAGAGTTATGAGTGAATACTTTCTCAAAAATCTGTTGTGAATAGAGCAAATACTAAAGAAGTAACAAATTAAAAACTCGTACCTGATGCAGAAGTTTTACTGAATGAACAGCAACTAATGCAGTAAGAGATAAATATTTTTCTTTCATTATTTGGTGAAAGGTGCTATTTTTGGAGGGTGTCTGCGAGAAAGAGTTTTTAAAAGGGCCGAAGTTATGTGTAAAGTTTGCTGTAAGTCCCTAAGTTCTCTGATTTTCAAATACTGGATGAATATAGTCTGGGTAATTAGCGCACCGTAAGTTACTTTGTCACAAGACACATACCTACACAGTTTCTAGCATTTATTTATTATATTAAAACGTTCAAATGTATGTGAATTCCTAAGGGAGCAAACTGCTTAGTTCATCAGTCCCTAGACTTACACACTATGTAAACTAACTAATGCTAAGAACAACACACAAACCCGTACCCAAGGGAGGACTCGAACATCCGGCGGGAGGGGTATTATATTAAAACCTTAAAGTAAAACTGTATCTCCTATGAAGTAGATGATAACATCATTCAAAATTTTTAAATTCTGTTAGTAAACATATGAAATACTGAAGTTAAATTTTTTTTGCCTAGGAAGCTATTAGACAGGGAACCTACATCCGAAGCTGGATGATCCGTTTTAGCCACTTTAGCTCGTAGACACGACTTTAAAGCTGACGACTCCTGGCAGGACTTCATTCAGATAAAAACAACAGTCTTGCTAACCGATGAGCCAGAGTTTAATCGTGCCACTATTACGCCAGTTACTGCACAGAACCCACACAAATTATAAAAATGGATGTATATATGTTTGTATGTTCCACGCCTCCTCCAAAACCAATGCACCGATTTCAACCAAACTTCGTGGACAGCTAGGGGGGGGGGGGGGGAGAAAATAGGCACGGATAGGGGGACAGGTAGATGGACTGATGTAGAGGGGGTGGATATGGACAGACAGAGGGGAGAGGAGTGGATGGACAGTGAAAGAAAAAAGGAGAAGTTGGACTCAGGTGGAGAAAGAGAAATAAGGGAGGAGGAGATGAGTAGGTACAGGGGCGGGGTTGGAGGAAATGGACAGGGGAGGGGAAGAAGAGGATCTGGATAGACAGAGGGAAGAGGAGGAGATGTACAGAGAAACGAAAGGGGAAGAGATGAACTGGGCGAGTTGGAGGAGTTGGGCAGAGAGATGGGAGAAGGAGATTAACAGGAGGGAAAGGAGCAGAGGGTGAGAGCGGAGGAGCAGATGGACAGAGAGTGGGGGAGGGGGGTGCAGAGAGTGAGTGGTGGACAGAGAGGGAGAGTGGTGGATGTGAGGGACAGGGGCAGAGAGATGTATAGGGAGAGAAGGTGTGGTGGAAAAGGAGAGACAGGAGAGAGTAGGAGGGGGGGGGGGATGAGATGGACAGACAGAGCGGGCTCGAGGAGGTGGACAGAGAGAGGAGGGAGGAGGAGACGTCAAGCTGAGTTTTTTCTATCCAGGGACACTTCTGGATTTCGTTGCCACTCTCAAAAACTGTATTAATTTATGCGTCGTCATGAACTGATGCGAAACTGAGGCACATAAGTGTCTTATAATAAAGCAGGGGGACGTCATTGCAATTGTTTCTGCTTGGCTCCAGACCTCATCGACGCGTTGCGTCGTGAGCGTCGGGCTGCGACGTCCGCCGTCGCCTGGCAGCGCTGAAACAGGGTCGCTGCAGTTATCTGCGCCTCATTATTTCCGGCGAAGTCGTCGCGAGGGGCAGGAGAGCCCCTTAGTGTCGAACGATCTCAACTACGGCTGCCGCGTCCCCCGCGCTGGAGCCGTCAGCCGTTCCCCGCGTTACGGCTGGCTGGCCAAGTCGTCCGCTCCGAGTGGCAACCACTGGATGGCGTCATCAACCTTTTCGCGGAAACACTGGACCATAGCCGCAGAAGCTGACGAAGTAAGTCTTATAACTTTCCTTTGTGCAGAGAACACAGTTGTCCCTTCAGCTTTCGACTGTACTTATTATCTCTCTTTATTACTAAACGGGTTAAATCCGTCAATCTTGACTTTCAAAAATTTAGAATGGGGTCATAATTTGCTCATTAAGCGCTATAATGTGACATTACGCATTTAGCACAATACGTCGAGTATTAAAGTTGGAAACCGTGTGTATGTTTTAAGGCATTGTAACTAACGGCCCGCAAATTTCCCGGACTGTATTAAAAAAAAAAAGAAAAAAAAAAGTTCGAATGGCTCTGAGCACTATGGGACTTAACTGCTGAGGTCATGAGTCCCCTAGAACTTAGTACTTGAACCTAACTAACCCAAGGACATCACAAACATCCACGCCCGAGGCAGGATTCGAACCTGCGACCGTAGCGGTCGCGCGGTTCCAGACTGTAGCGCCTAGAACCGCTCGGTCACTCGGGCCGGGGGACTGTATCCACCGAGCATTTGAAAATGAGAGCACTTCACCACTTCCAACGAACTTACCACTTAATTTAGACCCTTTTCGTATTTTTCTTGACGACATCCACCACAAAGTAAAGAAGTAAAACTTCAGTATCAGGTATGACGTTCTAATTTATTCTTCTTTACTACTAACTCTATTGGCAACACATTTTGCAGACAGTATTCACAAAGAATGTGCTTCTGGGTGTTCTGCCGACTTATTGTCTCCATTTTACGTACAATATTTCTCTGACCGAGCCAGCCGTCTTCTACAGGTGCTGTGAGTTTTGCTGTCCTCTGTACTCACTACCAGATATATTGTTGGTCTCTCGGCGCTATTTCTAATTGAGTTCTATTCCCGACACCCACTACACCCACTACACCCTATGATGCTCTTATGTTTTTGAGAGCTCGCACTGATAATCTGTGAAATGCAAATTATCACAGCGTTTTGCAGCTATGGTGGATGTGATGGGCAGCGAGCTTCTAATAAATCGTCTGCTCGATCCTGTCCCTGTTTACTAGGTATTCTGACATTCAAATTTCGTTAAAGACCTTAATTACGCTGTACACGAATAACTTGACGTCTGCAACACAATACTTGTCTCATGATTTTTTACAGTCGAGAAAGTTATTTTTGAAATTAACTTGTGTATACGATTCCGCAGTTCTCAGTTATTTACTTCGGTAACGATTGACGATATTCTGATACAATCGCGTTTACGGCAAAGTTTACATAGCCGATTAGAGAGGGGCAAGGTTACAATGTGACACATGTTTTAGCACCAGAAGACACTGCTGGACACAATATCACGGTTGAACATACCTCAAACGTTTTTGTTTATTATTTCATTTTTGGATAAACTTTGTGACGTTTTTCCGCCGATTTCCTCTCTACATGTTTGCTTGCCCTTCCTCTAGGAGCTAAAGTCACTGTTTCAGGCGAGTGATGCGTAAATAAGACGATGGGCTTCCATGTGTGAACGGTAGCACGTTTTACAAATATAGCAAGTACCACGTTAATAGGTAATCGGTGACCTTTTCAGTCTCGTGTCAGCATTAAGGCGCGTGATAGCAAGCTTTGTGTGTAATATACAGTCAGCTAATTATCCTTAATATTACTGGAATGAGATGAGAACTGACTAAAAATTTTATAGAAAAGTTTACATCTCTTTGGTCTCCACACAAAATATAGGGCGTTCCAGTCCCAACCATTGTCTCTTCTCTGACCAGAAAATATCGTGTAGAGGCAAAGTTGTTTGTTTGGACACTTCAGTGTTAGTCGTACTGCGAACGGAGGGTACATATGGTTGCTTCAAAGTAGCAGACAACATCTTTATATAGACTTTGCGGCGGGGCGGGTTGCTCTCTCACTATCTGTTAAATAATCTGTCCACCTATCTGGATAAACTTCAGGGCGTCTGCCACTTCACTCTGCCAAGGCAGATATTGTTATAACCGACAAAAGCAGCGTTGACAAAAATTATACTAAATACCTACCACACAAAGGCCGCATTGCTCCAGTCCATGGGCAGTAGCTGAAAGTTTTAAGTTAAACTATCGAGTATTCGGGATTCTTGCATGAGTCGTTTGAAAAAATGTCATAAATTTCCTTTTAGTCGGTTTATTGTTTTCTTAAAACAAGGAAAATGGCCATCAAGTCCGTATTTAATATCCCGAAATCAATTACGCCATGTTATTGACTATCTCTGTGACAAGTTCACACCGAAAAGCACACATAAGATATTTAGTCCGACCCGATATTTTAAACATCCTAAAGAGTCACTGACCCACAAGTGCTTGAAAGGTAGCACAGGCAGTTGTTCAGTAGTCTGCTTGTATAGAATGCTCGCCAAAATGTCTCGTAATTTGCACGAAACACGCCACGCGGTGTCTATGTGCGACTTGAAATGTTCAAACGCGAAATGTCCTAAAATAAATCAGTTATGAAGCCCAAACTTTCACAATATACTCAACACTGTAGTCGCTTTTCATCAACTACGCGAGAACCAATCAACCGCTCGGATTTCTTCATTTTGGTACAAATTTGATAAGCATGATTTAACATAGATATCTACCAGGAGACGGCTCCCGAGCGACCATCTCGATTCATAGATCTGAGGCACATAGCTCTACTCAAGCCCGCGGGAAATGCTGAATTCATATTGGCTAGTATGTTTTGCACCGAATCAGATCATCTCGACACTTCTATATTCTCGGCATTTCTAGTGTCAGCCAATCATATTATCACAGGTAATTTAGACCAGAGGTTTCGTAATCCCGAAACTAAATAAAATTTAATGAAAACAAAATACGATTCCCTTCCACAGCATAAATTACTATTATATTTAATACTCAACGCCCCTTCTGGCTGCCCTTCACAAAATCGAGTTCACTCGGACGCACATTACAAATTCCCCTATTACACTACAACTTTCTCACGCTAACATTTACATAATTTTGATAAAATATCACATTCTCACTTTACGTATGTCCTCCATTCACCCTCTCAGTTTCTTCAGAACACTCACACAACCGAAGCATAATTAAATAATAGTTTACAATGTACTGTTAATTATGTCTCGGAAATCTGTAGCAATGAAACTAAAGTATATTCCATAAAATTAGATTATATGGACCTATCCTCTTGGTTGTAGTTTCAATTGATAATATAGATGAATAAATTACAGTCCCTAATCGGTTTCACAATACCAGCACGGTTATTACACGTTTCAGGTAAAAATTTATACATCCAAGCCTCGCAGAGCGACCGCGAGGTTTAGGCGCTATGCACGGATTGTGCGGCCCCTCCCGCAGGAGGTTCGAGTCCTCACTCGGGCATGGGTGTGTGTGTTGTTCTTAGCATAAGTTAGTTTAAGTAGTGTGTACGTCTAGGGATCGATGACCTGAGCAGTTTGGTCCCTTAGGAATTCACACACATTTGAACATTATAGCTCCAAAAGTACTGAAGTTATTGATTTAAAATTTTACCAGAATGTTTCTGCTATCCATGGAATTTGGTACACTAAGCATGAAAAAGATCGATTAATATTTAATAGCACTACTTCAGATTCATAGAGAGTATGTGTAACGTATTGCACGCAGCGTTAAGCAAATACATCGCTCGCTCTGTACAGGAGCCAGCGTCAGCTGTGCGAAAGTGAGAACCAAAATCTGCTCTCCCCCTGGCTCCCCGGCAAGCTACGCTTTCAGTGCAAGATGACAACTAGTAATAATTTGCTGCGTTACGATGTCTGACATTTGATCTGACTTAGCCAGCCAGACTGAGAGCGATGACGTAGTGGGCAAGACAATGGACAGGATGGAAGCTGGAATTTACGTCTGCCTCATCGGTCCATCAAGATTAGGTTTCCTCCAGTTAGCTAAAACAGTTCAGGCAAATTCTGGGATCCTCTCCAGCGACACAGACTAACGCCTTCCCCATTATTTCCGAATCAGAGTTTGGGTAAATTTCTACTGACCACGTCGCCAACGTAACATGAATCGCTAAACCTGCTTTTCCATCTTACTTTGTCATGTTGCAGTTTGACATTACTGACACACGTAAATCGTTGCCAGTTGTGAAGAAAGTGATAGAAAAGATCCCACTGGTGGGTATTCCACAGTCACCAAAGGTTGACATAGTCTGGATTGCTTCTGAGTTAAGAGTATCCATCACTGTACAATGTTTCTGACTCACAAATATCGGCTGTATACCGTGGAGATCTGTCTATCACTGGTTGGTAACTGGACTGCATGATCACCACTGGTCATGAGTTTTGCACACAGTGTCTTGGGGATTATTTTCTTTTCTCTTCTCTCTCTCTTTTCTTTCTTTCTTTCTTTTTTTTTTTATTTGAATAATCAGTCTTCTGCCTGTTTGCAGCTGACGGCCAATATTTCCATTTCAGAGTTGCCTTTGCACCCCACATCCTCAATTATTTTTTGATATATTCCAATCTCTGTCTTTCTCTGCAGCTTTTACCCTCTACAACTCCCTCTACTACCGTGGAAGCCATTCCGTAATGTCTAAACAGACGTCCTATCGTCCTGTCCGTACTTCTTGTCAACGTCTTCCAAATATTCCTTTTTTTCGTCGATACTGAGAGGAACCTCCTCATTATTGACCTTATCTTTGCACCCAATTTTCAACCTTCTTTTGTAGCGAAACATCTCAAAAGCTTCGATTCTCTTAGTACGTCATTCCCCCAATCTTTAATTCACTACAGTACAGTGCTGGGCTCCAAACTCACATGCTCAGAAATTTCTTCCTCACATTATGGCCTATTTTTAATACTAATACGTGCGTCCGTATCCGGAGTTACTAAAACACGCATGCATGGTGACGCTCGACTCGGAGGTAACCCGGTTCAAATCCTGGCGGTGGAGGAAATTTTCACTGAGTATTTGGCCGGCGACGGGAGGACAGGTGATATTGTAAGCTTTCAGTTCAGCACTCTTTGTCCAGTGTCCTAGTTTACATTCCAAACATATCTGCAGTGTCTCATGCAGCGAGGGGATGTGACACAGTATCCCTCTGTCGAATGGGGACGTAAAGTTCGACGGGTACCTTGGTGCTTTTCGAGAGAGGCAGGCTAGGTGCTGACTTCATCCTCCCTTCGTTTGTAACAACACAAACCCAACACTATAGTGTACAAGTACTCACCGCAGTCATTCACACGACACAGATACACACTTGACACTTAATAACAGGTTGCAGGTAGGCAACGGCGAACCACCTCCGCTAGAATCTTGACACGAGAGGTTGTGCAGGATTTTTTCATCTCCTCCGACTATACTCCTTCCCTGAGTATGGGACTATTTATTTATTATTGTTGATGCTAGTAGACTTCTTCTGCCCACGAATGGCCTCTTTACCTATGCTCATCTGTTTTTATGTCCTCCTTGCTTCTTCCATCATAGGTTATTTTGCTTCCAAGGTAAAAGAATTCAACTTCAACTACTCCGTGATCAACAATTCTGATATTAAGTTTCTCGTTGTTCTCATTTCTGCTGCTCCTCATTATTTTCGTCTTTCTTTGGTTTACTCCCAGTCCATCATTCTGTAGTCCATGTTCTGTATGAGACGTTGGGGAGTCGCTGGCGCCAGTGATTCCCTTATCTAGTAGGGGCAGTAATCCCGTTCCTTCTGGAAAAAGCATTTTCTCTTTGGTTTTGCTCTTCTGGCCGCTATTTAAGTGCGGCGCTTCCGGCTGTGGTTCTGTTGGTTTCCGCTCCGGGGCCCTACTGATCGTGCTTGCACCTTGTTTAGGCATATGTTTGGTTGGCGAGTCTTGGAGTGGCCGTTACGGAGGAGCGTTGATTGCTCGTGGCGCAGTGTTATGGTTCGAGGAGTAAGTCGGCTGCGGGCTGGTGGTGATGGCCTCCAATGCACTAGTATGTACACTCCTGGAAATGGAAAAAAGAACACATTGACACCGGTGTGTCAGACCCACCATACTTGCTCCGGACACTGCGAGAGGGCTGTACAAGCAATGATCACACGCACAGCACAGCGGACACACCAGGGTCCGCGGTGTTGGCCGTCGAATGGCGCTAGCTGCGCAGCATTTGTGCACCGCCGCCGTCAGTGTCAGCCGAATTGTTCAACACGTGGGGCGTGAGGTCTCCACAGTACATCGATGTTGTCGCCAGTGGTCGGCGGAAGGTGCACGTGCCCGTCGACCTGGGACCGGACCGCAGCGACGCACGGATGCACGCCAAGACCGTAGGACCCTACGCAGTGCCGTAGGGGACCGCACCGCCACTTCCCAGCAAATTAGGGACACTGTTGCTCCTGGGGTATCGGCGAGGACCATTCGCAACCGTCTCCATGAAGCTGGGCTACGGTCCCGCACACCGTTAGGCCGTCTTCCGCTCACGCCCCAACATCGTGCAGCCCGCCTCCAGTGGTGTCGCGACAGGCGTGAATGGAGGGACGAATGGAGACGTGTCGTCTTCAGCGATGAGAGTCGCTTCTGCCTTGGTGCCAATGATGGTCGTATGCGTGTTTGGCGCCGTGCAGGTGAGCGCCACAATCAGGACTGCATACGACCGAGGCACACAGGGCCAACACCCGGCATCATGGTGTGGGGAACGATCTCCTACACTGGCCGTACACCACTGGTGATCGTCGAGGGGACACTGAATAGTGCACAGTACATCCAAACCGTCATCGAACCCATCGTTCTACCATTCCTAGACCGGCAAGGGAACTTGCTGTTCCAACAGGACAATGCAAGTCCGCATGTATCCCGTGCCACCCAACGTGCTCTAGAAGGTGTAAGTCAACTACCCTGGCCAGCAAGATCTCCGGATCTGTCCCCCATTGAGCATGTTTGGGACTGGATGAAGCGTCGTCTCACGCGGTCTGCACGTCCAGCACGAACGCTGGTCCAACTAAGGCGCCAGGTGGAAATGGCATGGCAAGCCGTTCCACAGGACTACATCCAGCATCTCTACGATCGTCTCCATGGGAGAATATCAGCCTGCATTGCTGCGAAAGGTGGATATACACTGTACTAGTGCCGACATTGTGCATGCTCTGTTGCCTGTGTCTATGTGCCTGTGGTTCTGTCAGTGTGATCATGTGATGTATCTGACCCCAGGAATGTGTCAATAAAGTTTCCCCTTCCTGGGACAATGAATTCACGGTGTTCTTATTTCAATATCCAGGAGTGTATATTGTACTTCCTGATGCTGGATGCCTATGTGTGCTACGTGAATTCTCGTCGTTTGCTGCTACTAACGGTGGGCCTCTGCTATTTCTTTGAAGTTGTGTTTTGTGATCAATCTGATCGTAATTTCTGTTCAAAGCCGGAAATAGTGACTTACATGTGATTATCCCCGCCGTGGGGGCAATAAGGAATTCACTTTTGGTTCCGGTATATGTTGAGTAGTGCTGTTAAGATTGTAAAACATTGCTCAGTGACGGGAGCACTAAGCTAGGAGGCTGCATGAGTCATTCTGCGATAGTGCGCCGAACATGTTTAGGGTTAAGAGAGTGTGCTTGTAATGTTACTTAAGTATCTTATGATTTATTCTGTGGTCTCCATTTTAAGGGGCCGTGACTATGGTGTCTTCTATTATGGGTTTTTATGAGCTCGGTTCGACAGGCTGTTAACTTCTCCAGACTTTATGCTTGTTATTGGGGTCTGCCTGCAAGAGTAAAGAATTATGAGGTATAAGAAGTGAATAATTTTCCATACTATTTGTTTGAGGTCTTGCGTGTGTTAAGGGTGTTAAATTTAAAGAGAGGAGGGGTGGCGTAACTCAGAAATAAGAGAGTTTGTGTTGCGTCCCTTGATTTGGTTGTCTGCCCATAGTTCTTTTTTTTTAACAAAAAATGTTACAGTGTACTACGAGCGGCAGGCAAAATCGGTTCCGGACTGATCAATACAGGGGGCGTCGACTTGACTGAAATACGTCCGGACGCCGTTAGCCCGGCCAGCTACGTTTAGGTGACGCTCGGCGCTACTTGGTTGTATCCTGTCAGTCGCTGCTCGCCCCAGTCGTCTACAGAATTTGGATATTCTCTCTTGTAATTATTTGGAGATTCCTCCGTTGCGTGGAACTTAAACTGAGTACTAAGATAACTGTCTTTTCTGCCTAAATATTGTTGTTGTACTTGAAAGGGATTTCAAGAATGTGTTCAGTGGAATAAGTCACTATTTAATTGGTGGAATTCCGTTGTTTTGTGATATGTTTATTGGTCTAAGGTTCCCGTTAGGGAATTTGCTCTTTTACTTAAAATGTTTTGTTTAATATTCTGCACTGTTGCTTGTTTTACCAATGGGGATTTAGTTCCGGTAAATTCCTGTTAAATTTGTCGACAATTATGCTTATCACCTATATTTATCTGGGCTATTTGTTATTTAGTTAAAAAGAAGTATCTTTACTTAACTCGTTTCATTCTATATACTCTTGTAAAGACTGTATAAGGTTTTTAATTGTATTTGTTGTTGGTGGCTAGTGGCCAACCATGGTGGCCGAGCGGTTCTAGGCACTTCAGTCCGGATCCGGGTGACTGCTACAGTCGCAGGCTCGAATGCTGTCGACGGCATGGATGTGTGTGATGTCCTTGGGTTGGTTAGGTTTAAGTAGTTCTAAGGTCTAGGGGACTGATGACGTCAGATGTTAAGTCCCATAGTGCTCAGAGCTATTCGAACCATTTTTTGGTGGCTATTGGAAGGCGGTTTAGTATAAAATTTTCTAAAACCATTTCGGGGATATGTGTAATAAATCTCTGTGAACTACAATGCTGTGTTTGCGCTTTCTTGTAAGTGTCCTTTGTTTGAGGATTGTAAATTTCAGGACGCAATGTATTCACTAGACTGTTCATTCCATTCAAAAGATCCTCTAATGCTTCTTCACCTTCACTGAGGATGCTGATGCCATCAATAAATCTTATCACTGATGTTCTTTCAACCTGCATTTTAATCCCGCTCTTAAACGTTTCTTTTATGTGCGTCATTGCTTCTGTGATACGTAGCTTGAACAGTAGACGCCATACTCTGCGTTCCTGCCTTACACTCTTCTCAACCTGAGCTCGTCGTTCGTGTCCTTCCAACCTTATTGAGTCCTCTTGGTTCTTATAAACTGAAGCGCCGAAGAAACTGGTATAGGCATGCGTATTCAGAGATATGTAAACCGGCGGAATACGATGCTGCGATCGGCAACGCCTATATAAGGCAAGTGTCTGTTGCAATTGTTAGATCGGTTACTGCTACTACAATGACAGGTTATCAAGATTTAAGTGAGTCTGGACGTGGTGTGATAGTCGGTGCACGGGCGATAAGGCACAGTATCTCCGAGGTAGCGATGAAGTGACAGTTTTCCCTTACGCCCATTTCACGGATGTACCGTGAATATCTGGAATTCGGTAAAACATCAAATCTCCGACACCGCTGCGGCCGGAAAAAGATCCTGCAAGAACAGGACCAACGACGACTGAAGAGAATCGTTCAACTGACAGAAGTGCAACACCTCCGCAAATTGCTGCAAATTTCAATGCTACGCCCTCAACAAGTGTCAGCTTGCGAACCGTTCAACGAAACATCATCGATATGGGCTTTCGGAACCGAAGGCTCACTCGTGTATCCTTGACAAAGCTTTCTGCCTCATTTGAGCCCGTCATCACCGGCATTGGACTGTTTATGACTGAAAACATGTTGCCTGGTCGGGCGAGTCTCGTTACAGATTGTATCGAGCGGATGGACGTGGACGGGTATGGAGACAATCTCACGAACCGGTTGACCCAGAATGTCAGAGGGGACTGTTCAAGCTGGTGGAGGCTCTGTAATGTTGTGGGGCGAGTGCAGTTGGAGTGATATGGGACTCCTGATACGTCTAGGTACGACTCTGACAGGTGACATGAGCGTAAGCATCCTGTCTTATCACCTGAATCCATTCATGTTGATTGTGCATTCCGACGGGCTTCGGCAATCACAGCAGGACAGTGCGACACCCCACATGTCCAGAATTGTTACAGAGTGCCTTCAGAACACTTTTATGAGTTGTAACACTTCTGCTGGCCACCAATCTCCCCAGACATGAACATTATTGGATATATCTGGGATGCCTTGCAACGTGCTGTTCAGATGAGATCTCCACCCCCTCGTACTCTTACGGATTTATGGACAGCCCTGTAGGATTCATGGTGTCGGTTCCCTCCAGCATTACTTCAGACATTAGTCGAGTCCATACCACGTCGTGTTACCGCACTTCCGCGTGCTCGCGGGGCCCTACACGATATTAGGCAGGTGTACCACTTTCTTTGGCTCTTCCGTGTATATTGTCCGTTTTTCTTTATAACTTTCTTTTGTTTTTCTCGGAATTTCGAACATCTTGCATCTTACGTTATCGAACGAGATTTCCAGGTAGACAAATCCTATGAACGTTTCTCGATTTTGCGTCGGTCTTGCTTCCATTATCAAGTGTAGCGTCAGGAGTGCATCTCTTGTGCCTTATCTTTCGTAAAGTCCAACTGATCGTCATCTAACAGATTCTCAATTTTCATTCCCAATTTTTTACACAGAATTCTTATCAGCAACTTGGATATAAGAGTTGTTAAACAGATTTTGGTATAGTTATATCTTCGGAATTGTGTGGACGACGTTTTCATCGAAGTCGTTGATATCTCTCCAGCCTCAATGATTCTGTACACTACCTTGAATAGGGGTTTGGTTGCTACTTCCCAGAACGATTCTAGAAATTCCGATGGAATATTGTCTATCCCCTCTCCCTTGTTTGACCTTAAGTCTTTTAAATTGTGACTCTAATACGGGCTCCCCTATATCTTCCATACAGATTACAATTTATTCTTCCGTCATGTCATCAGACAGTTCCTCACCCCCATAGAGACCTTCACTGTACTCTTTCCGCGCCTATCCGCTTTTTCCTTTGCTTTCAACAGTGGAATTCCGAACTCATTCTTAATGTTGCGATTCCTGATTTTAGTTTCAGCGAAGGAGCTCTTGGTCACAGTTTAATTTAGTGACGTGTTTTGATACATAAACGTCAGAACACATCGGGGTTGAAAAGAATCTATTACGATAAGAAAGGCTAAATAAGTTACCGTTAACAGCTCATGCTTATATGAAGACTTGTGCCAAACTGAACGTACAGTGAGACCAGAAGTGGTAAGGAAAACAGATGTCATGACCAGATGGCGTTGGCAACTAATACAGCGCATAAAGGACTATCGAAAAATTTAACCAAGAGGACATTGTACAGTGAACATCGATTATGTACTACACAATTTGAAAAGTCAGGCATAATATTTAAAAATTTTTAGTGTAATGTGCAGAATTAAAAGTAAGTGAAACAGCTATCATTTGGAATGTTGGCTGCCACAGTTACTAAATACAGTCCAGGAATCAGTTAAGACATAAATTATAACAACGTGCAACACACAAAAATAAAAATAAAAAATAAAATCACGTATGTTCATAAACAACTGAAGTGCGAGCTGGGAATGTGACATAGATTCATACAAAATACAGTTCAAGCAGAGAAATAAAATGAAATATTTTCATCCATTGTAGAGAAAAGTAACATAAATTGGGACACATATATCCCCATTATCCGCTATTAACAAAGCAAAAGGAAGCACAGACGTATACATATCATAAACGCTTATAGCGTGCCATACGTTAAAACATAAAATTACAGAGAATCAATTGAAAAATAAGATGTTAACACTGCCAGCCACGATGAAATAAAATGATTAATATGATGCTATGATGAATCGAACTATGCAGCAGGAAATGCGAAAAAGGACCAAGGGTAAACAGTCAAACATTGGTGCCATGAAATAACATACATGTCGTATCTTTCATAAAATCAGTGAATAAAATAAACTTAATTCCAGTGGTAATGACTGAATAGTCATGAGATTGCGTGAGCTTTGGCTTGGCTTTTCTGCAATCCCTCTTCATTTCATTCCTAAGTGATTTATATTGTTGTATTCCTGTCTTTCCTTTAACATTTTCGTACCTCCTTCTTTCGTTGATTGACTTCTTCTGCTGCCCAGAGTTTCTTCGCAGTTACCTTCCTTGAGCCTATGTCCAGCATCTTAGGTTGCTCTTTTAGAGGTATCCACTCATGTCTAACTGAAATACCTGCTGCGGTATTCCTCATAGCAGTATTTACATCTTGTGCAAGCTTCAAAAGCGCCTCATCATTCTTCAGTGCTTCAGTATCCCACCTCCTTCCACCCTGATTCTTTCTAAACAGTTTTTTAAACAGTTTTTTTTAAATTGTGATATAGATCTATATTTGCTCCTGGGTAAGCCTTAAAACCCATCTGATTTCGCTGTCTGGCCATGATGTAATCCATCTGGAATATTTTTGCGCCTCCAGGCCTTTTACAAGTATACGTCTTGTGATTCTTGAACAGGGTATTCGCTATTACTAGCTGATATTTACTGCAGGACTTAGTCTTTCTCCTTCCTCATTCCTACTACAAAGACCATATTCTCCCGTAACTATTTCTTCTAGTCTTTTCCCCGCATTCTAATTACCCTTGATTATTAAATTTTCATCCCCCTTTATATATTGAATTACCCGTTCAGTAACCCTCATATTCTTTCTCTTTCTCTTCATCTTCTGTTTGTGACGTCGGTATTTGCATCTGAAGTATTCTTGTCGGCGTTGGTTTGGTGTCAGTTGTAATAATAACTACCCTATCACTGAACTGCTTGCGTATATTGATCAAATACGGCGTAAAGACTGTATATAAACCGACCAAGAATATCTGTGAATGTCTGAGACCGTCAAAGGAAAAAAGAAATCGATTTGGTATGTCAGGAGCGCACCGCATACCGTGTACAGGTGGAAAAGTGTATGTTGGAATCACCGAACGATATACCAGTAACAGGATAATCGAACATAAACTATACGAAATTTTGTAACAAATGGAGAAATCGGCCGTGGCGATGCATGCGTTGCGTGAGTCCGACCACATCATGAAATTCGCTGATGGATAGGTTCTCGCTGTGGAGAGCAGCCACCACGCCCATTTGATTAGGGAAACCATAGAAATAATAGAAAAGGGTGTGTGTACGTGCGAGTGTTTCTCAGTCTTTCGTAAAATGTATGAGTGTAATGATGGCGTTACTATAGCATTAACAAGAAAGAAGAAAGCCTAAGGCAAAGGCGCCCACACCGGCCGGCTGGCCTGGTCAGATCAGTCGCTATTCCTGTTGATGGGACCTGATGGTAGGGTTTGAGTATGCCTAGAACTTAGAACTAATTAAACCTAACTAACCGAAGGACATCACACACATCCATGCCCAAGTCAGGATTTGAACCTGCGACCGTAGCGGTCGCGCGGCTCCAGACTGTAGCGCCTAGAACCGCTCGGCCACACTGGCCGGCCATCCCCACACAAACAATCGTACGTGCCCCCTTGGCCTCAGGTAAAAAGGATTTTGGATTCCTGTGCTGCAACGAACGACCGTTGCAAAGTACAATGGAGGTGCCACAGCCTTAATGACTTATGTAAAACCCCCACGTATTTATCGCTGAGGATACATACGAGGGTCTTTCAATATGTAATGCAACGCCTTTTTTTCCCTCGACAAATTTCGATTAAATAAATGCGGAATTTATTGTGGGACTTTGTGAAATATTCCCGCTTCAGCTACAGCCTCCTCAACTTCCATAGGAGTCTATAACGTTGGTGCATCCCAAGTGGAGGGCTGTAATTTAATTTCCTTTGACGGAAAACTAGAGCCTCGCAGATATTCATAGGCTCTTGCAGAATGTCTACGGAGACATGGCAGTGAACAAAAGCACGGTGAGTCGTTGGGTGAAGCGTCTGTCATCATCACGACAAGGTCGCGCAAACCTGTCCAGACTCCCGCGTGCCGACCAGCTGCACACAGATGTGAATGCTGCAGTGTCGGAACTTGCGGAAACTCTCATTCGAGATAATCGATGGATCACAATTAAACACATCGCCGCACAACTGGGTACTTCTTTTGGTAGTGCTGACACACTCATCCACCAATTGGGATACTCAAAGGCGTGTGTCTGCTCGGTTCCTCACAGCCTAACAGAAGAGCGTAAAGAGCATAGAAGGACCAAATGGGCGGAATTTCATGCGCGAGGCTGAACGTGACATTTTCGTGTCGAACGTAGTTCAAATGTTTCAAATGGTTCTGAACACTGTGGAACTTAACATCTGAGGTCATCAGTCCCCTAGAACTTATAACTACTTAAACCTAACTAACCTAAGGACGTCACACACATCCATGCCGGAGGCAGGATTCGAACCTGCGACCGTAGCGGTCGCGCGGTTCCAGACTGAAGCGCCTAGAACCGCTCGGCTGAGCCAGATCCAGCTGCCTGCCCTGTTTCAGAGGATGATTCTCAGCCTTCAAGGTCCGGGCAATCGCAGAGGGTGGGCTTATTGGCAGTTGGGAGCTCCAATGTTAGGCGCGTAATGGGGCCCCTTAGGGATGTGTCGGCTAAGGAGGGGAAGAAATCCAGTGTGCACTCCGTGTGCATTCCGGGTGGAGGCACTCCTGATGTGGAAAGGGTCCTTCCGGATGCCATGAAGAGCACAGGGTGCAGCCAGCTGCAGGTGGTGGCACATGTCGGCACTAATGACGTGTGTCGCTTTGGATCTGAGGAAATTCTCTCTGGATTCCAGAGCGGCTATCTGATTTGGTGAAGGCTGCCGGTCTTGCTTACGAGATGGAGGCAGAGCTCACCATCTGCAGCATCGTTGACAGAACCGACTGCGGACCTATGGTGCAGAGCCGGGTGGAGGGTCTGAATCAGAGGCTCAGACGGTTTTGCGACCGTGTTGGCTGCAGATTCCTTGACTTGCGCCATAGGGTGGTGGGGTTTCGGGTTCCGCTGAATAGGTCAGGAGTTCACTACACTCAGCTGGCGGCTACACGGGTAGCGGAGGCTATGTGGCCTGGACTGGGCGTTTTTTTAGGTTAGAAGGCCTCGGGAAAGTACGGGGTGGGCTGCAATCTCAAAGAGTGCATGGCAAATACAGGACATGCTTGGATCAAGGAACAGTCGGAATTGTAGTTTTAAATTGTTGTAGTTGTGCTGGGACAGTCCCTGAGCTTCAAGCACTAATAGAAAGCACAGAAGCTGAAATCGTTATAGGTACAGAAAGCTGGCTAAAGCCTGAAATAAGTTTTGCATAAATTTTTACGAAGTCTCAGACGGTGTTCAGGAAAGATAGATTAGGCAGAATTGGTGGTGCAGTGTTTGTGTCTGTCAGTAGTGGTTTATCTTGTAGTGAAGTCGAAGTAGATACTCCGTGCGAATTGGTATGGGAGGAGGTTATACTTAACAGCCGAACTAAGTTAATAATTGGCTCCTTCTACCGACCCCCAGACTCCGATGATATAGTTGCTGAACAGTTCAGAGAAAATTTGAGTCTCGTAACAAATAAATACCCCACTCATACGGTTATATTTTGTGGGGACTTCAACCTTCCCTCGGTATGTTGGCAAAAATACTTGTTCAAAACCGGTGGTAGGCAGCAAATATTTTCCGAGATTGTCCTAAATGCTTTCTCCGAAAATTATTTCGAGCAGTTAGTCCACGAACCCACGCGAATTGTAAATGGTTGCGAAAACACACTTGACCTCTTAGCCACAAACAATCTAGAGCTAATAGAGAGCATCATGACTGATACAGGGATTAGTGATCACAAGGTCGTTGTAGCTAGGCTCAATACCGTTTCTTCCAAATCCACCAGAAACAAACGAAAAATAATTCTATTTAAAAAACGGATCAAGTGTCACTAGAAGCCCTCCTAAGAGACAATCTCCATTCCTTCGGAAATGACTATGCAGATGTAGACGAGATGTGGCTCAAATTCAAAGATATAGTAGCAACAGCAATTGAGATGCACAAAATAGGTCCGAACGCTGCAGAGCCAACGGAAAAAGCATGCGAAGTTTAGAAGAACGCGAAATGCCGAAGATGGGCTAAAATTTACAGACGCGCGAAATTTGGCATGGACTTCAATGCGAGATGCCTTTAATAGGTTCAACAGCGAAACATTGTCTCGAAATTTGGTAGAAAATCCGAAGAAATTCTGGTCGTATGTAAAGTACACAAGCGGCAAGACGCAGTCAATACCTTCGCTGCGCAGTGCCGATGGTACTGTTACCGACGACTGTACCGCTAAAGCGGAGTTATTGAACGCAGTTTGCCGAGATTCCTTCACCAGGGAAGACGAATGGAATATTCCAGAATTTGAAACATGAACAGCTGCTAGCATGAGTTTCTTAGAAGTAGATACCTTAGGGGTTACGAAGCAACTCAAATCGCTTGATATGGGCAAGTCTTCAGATCCAGATTGTATACCGATTAGGCTCCTTTCAGATTACGCTGATACAATAGCTCCCTACTTAGCAATCATATACAACCGCTCGCTCACCGATAGATCTGTATCTACAGATTGGAAAATTGCGCAGGTCGCACCAGTGTTTAAGAAGGGTAGTAGGAGTAATCCATCGAACTACAGACCTATATCATTGAAGTCGGTTTGCAATAGGGTTTTGGAGCATATACTGTATTCAAACATTATGAATCACCTCGAAGGGAACGATCTATTGATACGTAATCAGCATGGTTTCAGAAAACATCGTTCTTGTGCAACGCAGCTAGCTCTTTATTCGCACGAAGTAATGGCCGCTATCGACAGGGGATCTCAAGTTGATTCCGTATTTCTAGATTTCCGGAAAGCTTTTGACACCGCTCCTCACAAGCGACTTCTAATCAAGCTACGGGCCTATGGGGTATCGTCCCAGTTGTGCGTCTGGATTCGTGATTTCCTGTCAGGAAGGTCGCAGTTCGTAGTAATAGACGGCAAATCATCGAGTAAAACTGAAGTGATGTCAGGTGTTCCCCAGGGAAGCGTCCTGGGAACTCTGCTGTTCCTGATCTATATAAATGACCTGGGTGACAATTTGAGCAGTTCTCTTAGGTTGTTCGCAGATGATGCTGTAATTTACCGTCTAGTAAAGTCATCCGAAGACCAGTATCAGTTGCAAAGCGATTTAGAAAAGACTGCTGTATGGTGTGGCAGGTGGCAGTTGACGCTAAATAACGAAAAGTGTGAGGTGATCCACATGAGTTCCAAAAGAAATCCGTTGGAATTCGATTACTCGAAAGAAATCCGTTGGAATTCGATTACTCGATAAATAGTACAATTCTCAAGGCTATCAATTCAGTTAAGTACCTGGGTGTTAAAATTACGAACAACTTAAGTTGGAAAGACCACACAGATAATATTGTGGGGAAGGCGAGCCAAAGGTTGTGTTTCATTGGCAGGACACATAGAAGATGCAACAAGTCCCCTAAAGAGGCAGCTTACACTACACTCATTCGCCCTCTGTTAGAAAATTGCTGCGCGGTGTGGGATCCTTACCAGGTGGGATTGACGGAGGACATCGAAATGGCGCAAAAAAGGGCTGCTCGTTTTGTATTATCACGTAATAGGGGAGAGAGTGTGGCAGATATGATTCGCGAGTTGGAATGGAAGTCATTAAAGCAAAGACGTTTTTCGTCGCTGCGAGATCTATTTACGAAATTTGAGTCACCAACTTTCTCTTACGAATGCGAAAATATTTTGTTGAGTCCAACCTACATAGGTAGGAATGATCATCGAAATAAAATAAGAGAAATCAGAGCTCGAAGAGAAAGGTTTAGGTGTTCGTTCGGGAGTGGAATGGTAGAGAGATAGTGTGATTGTGGATCGATGAACCCTCTGCCAAGCACTTAAATGTGAATTGCAGAGTAATCATGTAGATGTAGATGTAGATCGTAGTCACAGGTGTTGAAACATGGGTTCATGGCTTCGTCCCGAAAACAAAACGGCAATCCATAGAGTGGCACCACACCACCTCTCCCCGAAGAAAAAGGTCAAAGCCGCAACATCAAAGTCTTAGCGGCGGTCTTCTGGGACTGTGAAGGAGCTATTCTGTTTGATGTCCTCCCTCATGCTGCAACAGTCAACTCGGATGTGTATTGCGCCATCCTCAGCATATTCAAGAAACGACTTCAGCGTGATCGTCGCCACAAAAAAAACAAACGAACTTCTCTTGTTCCAAGCCAACGCAAGGCCTCACGCACGTGTGCACAGCCGAGAATTTCATAAATCTCCATTGGACTGTTCTTTCTCATTCTCCCTACAGCCAGGATCTCACACCTTCCGACTACCATCTGTTTGGCCCAACGAAGGTTGCACACCGTGGGAAGCAGTGCGTGGAAGATGGAGAGGTTATTGATGCAGCAAGTCGTTACTCTGACGTCGGCCGATAGATTGGTACCGTGCGGCCATGCAGACCGTTCCAGTATGGTGGCGTAAGGCCATCAAATTGAACTAAGATTATATTGAAAAAATAGGGTTTGTAACCAAACCAGTGGATAGTAACATTGAGTACTGTAATACTGAATGAAACAAATCTTCTTTCAGAAAAAAAGTGTTGCATTACTTATTGAACACCCCTCATATAATGTCGGGCTACGGGCTCGTCTCCAGTCCTCCACCAGCATAAGAAAAATGGCTCAAATGGTTCAAATGACTCTGAGCGCTACGCGACTTAACTTCTGAGGTCATCAGTCACCTAGAACTTAGAACTAATTAAACCTAACTAACCTAAGGACATCACACACATCCATGCCCGAGGCAGGATTCGAACCTGCGACCGTAGCGGTCGCTCGGTTCCAGACTGTAGCGCCTAAAACCGCATGGACACTCCGGCCGGCCCCAGCATAAGAGGCCGAGTTTTGGGAATGTCAGCCTTTCTGCCGAAATGTCAGAAAAATCGTTATACAAACTTTGGCCAAAGATACAAGAAGCGAAACCCAACAGGAAATATGTCAACAAGTGGCCACAAAAGCCTCAAATGTAGACTAGAAGTTGCTAAGTCAGGAATTTCTTACATCTTGATAAAGTAATAATCTCTTACACGGATCAGCAAGTATCTGAAGTTAACAACATTAATAATTCTCTTTGAATACCGTTTTATGTGAAAAATTACAAAATTACAAATTTACAAAAAGAAGCAAATACATATCGGAAATACAATGAAAATGATTTCAAAAGTTAAACAACTGTCTTCGGCCGCTATTTATAAAGCGTTGGTTAGATCTGAGACAAGTGACCGATATTGTGACCGATATCCTGATACTCTGCCTTCACAATCATGGAATTAATAAAAATTCTCCCTGTCTCTAACAAGAGGTTAGTAAAACAGAAAAAAATGAGTGACAAAGTTACTAATAACAAATTTCAAATTTTTACTTAGTTATATGTCATCATAAACATATTTTGGCTATATGAGAAACAGTACCACCACAGCTGCATCTTGAGAATGACTTATTGTCTCACACGACTAGTTTCGGCGGCACATTACCGCCATCCTTATGCCCTGCTTAACAAAGAACAATAACACAATGCCAATATTTGAAAACTAACCAACTACAGCACAACGAACACATAAAATTATGGTGTTCCAGTGTATTATTTGAAGTAACTTTAAGGTAATATTCTACGAAGTACCAAAAGAGCACATATGTCAATTCTTCTCTTTCTTTTGCTCTACTTCAGAATTGTTTAAGCTTATAGAACAGAAACACAGAATAAACCTGAATCGCAGTCACAGAACACATGGATGTCGTCATGCGTAAAAGCAATGGACACCTAAGGAAGGCCACCTTCGCTCCTTTCAAATCAAATTGTTAAAACAACACAAGGTACAAATTTAACAAAGGGTCACAAATATCAGACATGACCCAACTGAAAATGTTCATTAATGTGTAAAGACATATGCCAAAGGTGTATATGTGATATAAGAACCTAACAGTAAAAGTGAAACCAACTTGGTAAGGGCTAAACACAGACCCACTGCAACTGTATGTGAACCACATAATTTTGTGACAACCTGTCTCCAAGAACTGAAAAGGCCCTCCTCTCAAAATCCCTTGATAACTGTGTACTCTTAAAAAACCAAATACACCAAAACTTAAATATTGTGTGCATAGTTACATCTTCGTGTGATAAACAGAAACACCTAACCACAAGACACAAAACTAAAATACCCACTGCAAACAGTATCTTCCTTCATGATAAAAGCCTTCAAGAAAAAGACTTAGGAACCGGAAAACACATTTAAATATCGGCAGCTTAACTGCTACAATCTCGTTGTCTCAGGGTCGGCCATGGGGGCCTAAGACAAGCTGGTACCTTTGACGTCTATTCGTACACAATACAAGATATAAATCAATACAGTGTCATATAAGGTGTAACACCAAAAAAGCATGGTACAATCCTTTTTAAAACATCCATTAGGTATTTCGAAAACTGTAAACCACAAAACCTGAAACGTTACATCCTGTCATATATCGATTTAACGTATCCAAATTACATCATGATGGTAAGACAAGAACCAGCAAAGTGCCACATGACAGGTCAATAAAATACCCATAAACGTGGATCAACAGGCGTCAGATAAATAAGAACCGAATACTGATCAATAACCAATTTGCGCCATCAGTAAAATTACATCAATCCAGATTATATGACAGAAACGCCCATCTTCCCCATCCGCCGGTACTTGCACATAAAATATCGTACGTTATATGAAGGTACCATAACTTCAAAGGAAGACACATCTAGAAAAACCAGGTAGCAGGCCGTATTAACACTAGCAGGAATAACAGTGGGTAACCCATTGCTCATCACTGTTACTAAGGACACGTGGGCTTATGTCTCAGTATGACAGGACCTGTTAGTGCAATCAACCCCTAGAGGCCAATGTGAACAAATTAGGCAAACCAATAACCCCATCCACAAAATGAGTATGTAGAATGCCTGAATCGTAAGCGACGGAACAAGCCCACATCCCTGCTCTAAAAACGGGCAGGGTAAAACCAATAGAAATGGCACACAGTCGAGAACGTGTGGAAACCTCATAAAGCAAAGCATAACACCACGACTGATCCATGATTGCCCACAGATGACGTAAAAATGGTTTCGAGAAAAATTCTTGAGGAAACGTAGGTATATTTGATGCATATTTTGTGGTTCCCGCGTGTTTGGCCCATATTTATACGATGTTTGAAATTACCAAAATCAAACATTATTCAATAAAGTATCGTACAAAACAAATTAGAAACTGTTTGAAAAATAGCTCCCCTCTGTTGTTGTTGTAGTCTTCAGTTCGGAGACTGGTTTGTTGCAGCTCTCCATACTACTCTGTCATGGGCATGCCTCTTCATCTCCGAGTAACGATTGCAACATACGAGTACATCCTTCTGAATCTGCTTAGTGTATTCATCTCTTGGTATCCCTCTACGATTTTTACCCTCGACGCTTCCCTCCAACACTAAATTATTGATCCCTTGGTGCCTCATAATGTGTCCTATCAACTGATAGCTTCTTCTAGTCAAGTTGTGCCACAAAGTCCTTTTCTCCCCAATTCTATTCAGTACCTCCTCATTAGTTACGTAATCTACCCATCTAATCTTCAGCATTCTTCTGTAGCACCACATTTCGAAAGCGTCTATTCTGTTCTTGTCTAAGCTACATATCGTCCATGTTTCACTTCCATACATGACTATAGTCCATACAAATACTTCCTGACACCTAAATCTATACTCGATGTTATCAAATTTCTCTTTTTCACAAAAGCTTTCCTTTCCATTGCCAGTCTACATTTTATATCTTCTGTACCTCGTCCATCATCAGTTATTTTGCTTCACAAATAGCAAAACTCATCTACTACTTTAAGTGTCTCATTTCCTAATCTAATTCCTTCAGCCTCACCTGATTTAATTCGACTACATTCCATTATCCTCGTTTTTGTTGATTTTGATCTTATGTCCTCCTTTCGAGACACTGTCCATTCCGTTCAACTGCTCTTCCAGGGGCTTTGCTGCCTCAGACAGAATTACAATGTCGTCGGCAAACCTCAAAATTTCTATCTCTTCTCCATGGATTTTAATTCGTACTCCAAATTTTTCTTTTGTTTCCTTTACTTCTTGCTCAATGTAAAGATTGAATAACATAGGGATAGGCTACAACCCTGTCTCACTCCCTTCTCACTCACTGCTTCCCTTCTGTGCCACTCAACTCTTGTAACTGCCATCTGATTTCTGTACAAAACATAAATAGCCTTTCGCTCCCTGTATTTTACCACTGCCACCCCAAGAATTTGAAACAGAGTACTCCAGTCAACATTGTCAAAAGCTTCCTCTAAGTTTTTATGCTCGAAAAGTAGGTTTGCCTTTCCTTAATCTATCTTCTTTGATAAGCCGTAGCCGGCCGTGGTGGCCAAGCGGTTAAAGGCGCTACAGTCTGGAACCGCGCGGCCGCTACGGTCGCAGGTTCGAATCCTGCCTCGGGCATGGATGTGTGTGATGTCCTTAGGTTAGTTAGGTTTAAGTAGTTCTAAGTTCTAGGGGACTGATGACCTTAGCAGTTAAGTCCCATAGTGCTCAGAGCCATTTGAACCATTTTGATAAGCCGTAGGGTCAGTTTGCCTCGCGTGTTCCAACGTTTCTATGGAACCGAAAGTGATCATCCTGAAGGTCGGCTTCTACCACTTTTTCTATTGTCTGTAACGAATTCGTGTTAGTATTTTGCAGACGTGACTTATTAAACTGATAGTTCGGTAATTTTCATACCTGTCAACACCTGTTTTCTTTGGGATTGGATTATTACATTCTTCTTGATGTCTGTGGGTACTTTACCTATCTCATACATCTTGCTCACCAGTTGGAAGATTTTTGTCATGGGTGGCTCTCTCAAGGCTATCAGTAGTTCTAACAGAATGTTGTCTACTCCCGGGGCTTGTTTCGACTTAGGTCTTTCAGTGCTCTGTCAAATTATTCACGCAATATCATATCTTCCATTTCATCTTCATCTACGTCCTCTTCCACTTCCATAACATTGCCCTCAAGTTCATCGCCTTTTTATAGATCTTCTATATATTGCTTTCACCTTTCTGCTTTCGCTTTTTTCTTAGGACAGGTTTTCCATCTGAGCTTTTGATATTCATACAGGTGGTTCTCTTTTCACCAAAGGTCTCTTTAATTTTCCTGTAGGCAGTATCTATCTTGCCCCTTGTGGTATATACTTCTAAAACCTTACTTTTGTCAACTAGCCATCCCTGCTTAGCCATTTTCCAAACCCTGTAGATATAATTTTTGAGATATTTGTATTCATTTTCACCGCCTTAATTAACTGAATTTCTACATTTTCTCCTTTTATCAATTAAATTCAATATGTCTTCTGTAGCCCAAGGATTTTCACTAACCCTCGTCCTTTTACCTACTCGATCCTCTGCTGCCTTCACTACCTCATCTCTCAAAGTTACCCACTCTTCTTCTACTGTATTTATTTCCCGTGTTCTTGTCAATTATTCCCTAGTACTCTCTCTGAAACTCTATACAACCGCTGCGTTTTTCAGTTTATCCAGGACCCATCTCCTTAAATTCCTACCTTTTTGCAGTTTCTTCAGTTTTAACCTACAGGCCATAACTAATAGATTGTGGTCAGAGTCCACATCTGCCACTGAAAATGACTTACAATTTAAATCCTGGTTCCTAAAGCTCTGTCCTGCCTTTATATGATCTATTTTAAACCTTCGAGTGTATCAAGGCCTCTTCCACGTATACAGACTTCTTTTCTGATTCTTAAACCAAGTGTTAGCTATGATTAAGTTTTGTTCTGTGCAAACTTCTGACAGGTGGCTTCGTCTTTCATTCCTTACCCCCAGTCCATATTCAACTACTACTTTTCCTTCTCCTCCTTTTCCTACTATCGAATTCCAGCCCCCCCCATGGCTATTAAATTTTCTTCTCCCTTAACTATCCGAATAATTTCTTTAATTTCATTGTTCGTTTCTTCGATATCTTTATCATCTGCCTAGCTAGTTGGCACATAGACTTGTACTACTGTGGTAGGCGCAGGCTTCGTGTCTATCTTTGCTAAAATAATGCGTTCACTATGCTGTTCGTAGTAGCTTATCCGCTTTCCTGTTTTTTTTATTCATTATTAACCTACTCTTGCATTACTTATATTTGATTTTGTGTTTATAACCCTCTAGTCACCTGACCAGAAGTCTTGTTCCTCCTGCCTCCGAACTTCACTAATTGCGACTATGTCTAACTTTAACCTATTCATTTCCCTTTTTAAATTTTCTAATCTGCCTGTCCGATTAATAGATCTGAAATGCCACGCTCTGATCCGTAGAAAGCCAGTTTTGTCACTCCTGATAGCGACGTCCTTCTGAGTACTCCCCTCCCCCGGAGATCCGAATGGGGGCCTCCGCTGCCTTAGCCACACGTCTTGGGGTGCAGATCGCTGCACGCTGCTGCGATTGTACAGAGCCCTTGTGCAGTCCCGGCTTGATTATGGGTGCCTGGCCTATGGGTCTGCATCACCCTCAGTGTTGAAGTTGTTAGACCCCATACACCACTGTGGGGTTCGGCTTGCAACTGGCGCTTTTCGTAACAGCCCCGTAGATAGTCTACTGGTGGAGGCCGGGGTTCCCCCGCTGTGGATTCGCCGCCATCGACTGCTCGCCGACTATGCTGTCCACGTGCATTGCTCGCCAGACCATCCCAATCGTCGCCTGCTTTTCCCTGCCATGGTCCTCCATCTGCCCGAACGGCGACCTAGGTCTGGGCTTTCCGTAGCTGTCCGTGTCCAGTCCCTGCTGTCAGAACTGGGGTCATTCCCTCTTCTGCCTCCCTTCCGGGTCCGTACACCTACGCCTCCCTGGTGTTTGTCCCGGTCGTCCGTCCGTCTGGATTTGGCACAGGGACCTAAGGACTCGGTTCCGCCTGTGGCCCTCCGTCGCCGTTTTCTTGCGCTCCTCGAATCATTTCCGGGCTGTGAGCCTGTCTACACTGATGGTTCCCTGGTTGAGGGTCGCACTGCCTACGCTTTTGCTCACGCTGCCCATGTTGAGCAACGCTCCTTGCCGGCTGGCTGCAGTATTTTTACTGCAGAGCTGGTGGCCATCTTGCGCGCTCTTGAGCATATGCGTTTCTGCTCAGGTAGGTCCATCGTCATCTGCAGTGACTCCCTGAGCAGCCTTCAGGCCATCGACTGCTGCTATCCCTCTTCTCCTCTGGTGTCCTCTATTCAGGAGTCTGTTTCCGCCATTGCCCGTTCTGGACGTTCGGTGGTCTTGGTTTGGACGCCAGGTCACGTTGGCATCCCGGGGAACGAACGTGTTGACAGGCTGACCAAGGGGGCGATCGACGCCCCAGCTTTGGAGATCGGCCTCACAGCTCGCGACCTGCAGCTGGTGTTGCGCCGTAAGGTGCTTGGGGTGTGGGCTGA
The DNA here is from genome assembly GCF_023864345.2 of Schistocerca serialis cubense. Lineage (NCBI taxonomy): Eukaryota > Metazoa > Arthropoda > Insecta > Orthoptera > Acrididae > Schistocerca > Schistocerca serialis. Next base: position 1,018,100,400 of record NC_064639.1, read on the forward strand.
TGGGTGGCGTGGCCTGACATCCCCGAATAAGCTGCGGGCTGTTAAGGAGACGACCGATGTGTGGCGTTCCTCCCTGCGGGCTTCTCGCAGGGACTCGGTAGTCCTGTGTCGGCTGCGCATCGGCCATACATACCTGACGCACGGCCATCTGTTGCGTCAAGAGGATCCCCCCCTGTGTCGGTGTGGGTCCCGGCTGACGGTCGGCCACATTGTATTGGAGTGTCCTCTACTGCGCACACTCCAGCAATCTTTTAATCTCCCGGGCACTTTGGCTTTGGTTTTATCCGACGATGCCTCCATGGCTGACAATGTTTTACATTTTATCCGTAGTAGTCCTTTTTATGGTTCGATTTCTCATGGTCAGTCAACCAGTCTCCAGCCATCCTCCTTTCTTCTGTTTCTTTCTGTCTGGTGTTCCTCTGTCCTGTTCTTGTCTGTAGAGTTTGTTGCTGCATTTGTGTTCTTTTAGCGCCTGGGGGGACGTCTCCTCCCCCTTTGGTTTTTATCTGCTCCGTAGATTTTCGGCTCGCCTGATTTTGGAATGGGGGACTGATGACCTTCGCTGTTTAGTCCCCCTTAAACATCCCAACAACCACCACCACTATTTTACCTCCGAAACAGTTTACTCAAGAGGACGCCATCATCATTTGAGGTTACGAACCCACAAGCCCACGTTTGAGGGCTCAACCAAAGGTACATAAACTGGATTGACGGATGAAACCATTAATAACATTGGGTGCCCATCATATAAATAATTCCGTGAACTCAACGAGATATTGGTTAAGAACTGTGTTTACAATAAACAGTTTCCGATAAAGAGTATATACGATTTGGTTTCAAAAATAGAAAACATTACCACCCCAGTTGGTTACAAGTGGATGTTACTAGACGTCAAGAATTTATACTCTAACATTCCAATTAAAGAGACTATTGATATCATTAGAGTGAAATTTCTCAAGCGTAAGCATGGAAGCTGTGGAAGTCTTTTTACAATGTTTAGAGGTAGTTCTCTCGTATAATTACTTCCACTTTAATGGGCAGATGATCTGTTTATAGACACCTGTTTATCTGCCAAATTAGCGGATATCTTTCTGAATTTCATCGTAGAAAACATTTCTAAACAACATCGAGAACTGAACCAGATTATAAAATACTACTGCTGCTATGTAGATGGTACAATCACGTTGCGTAACGAAAACAATGACGACATAGGTATGATAGTAGCGATACTCAGTAACACACATCCAAAAATAGATGTCACCTATGGACAGCAAGTAGGGAACAAAACAGATTTATTAGGCATATCAGTTCTGAATAATAATTGTTCTCACGGTTTCGCCTTTTTTAGGAAACAGATAATATCGGATGCCATCATTCCGTATGGCTCAATGCATTTTAATACATATAAATATTCGTTTTTCTATAGTCAGTTTACTAGGTTGTCTAAATCAGCACTGGATCAAAATGAAATTTTACCAAAAAATAAAACCATGCTTAGGGACGTGCGGTCAATAATGGCTACCAACCTGATATCGTGTATAGATTCCACAGCAAATTCGCAGTGAGGAGTCTAATCTACTTAATCATGTTATCCTTAGTTGACTATCTACTAATAAGAAGATACATGCTAGCATGAAGCATTCAAGACCTATTTCTGATAAGGTCAACATCAATGTAGGGTTTACGACCACTAGCACACTCCCCTTGTTGCTACATCACTCACTCGAGCAACAGACAATTTACTAAGACCAGGTGTATGTACGTTAAAATGTGGCAGCTGTGAGTCTACATATGTGGGCCAGACAGTACGATCTGATCTTTTCGTGAGAGGTTCAGGGAACATGCTCGGATTAATCTACATGCCATTCAACATCCGACGTGTAAAGTTCATTTAATTTGTGCTAGACATTATATTGGTGACACTAAAGAATGCCTGGAAGTTTTGTGTTTCGTTGTCAAAAGGGGGGGGGGGGGCAATGAAGCTGCTAGAAGATACTGAAATTTGTATACATTCCGAAGATGTACCATTATCTTTACCGAACGAAAAGACGGAGTTTCTATGACATTTTTCGTAATCTTTTACTTCGATGGGAACGTGTATAATGGTCATAACTGAGACCTTCTTCTCAGTATGGTCTTCCTTCTTGACAGACACCCCACTATTGTTGGGTGCTGAATAGGATTTAGATTTGGTCGTCCTCTGTGTGTTACTGTCACAAATCGTTGTTTGTTAAATAGGGTTTTCATAACTCGTCCTCTGGGTTTAGTGTTACTATTGCTATGTCTTTTCAGATTGTGTTATGACGACCACGATCTGATTCCATTTAGTGCTAGGTAATTTCTTGGCCACCGAACAATAACTGAACGGAATCTGCTTCGTTAATTGTGGGTGCGCTTATTCAGGCTACAATTACTTTATCTTCGTCTTTGTCTTGCTTAGTGTACGTTCCAGACCATCCATGGGCACAAAGATCGTACGTTATTTCAGATTAGGTCGAGATTGAACACTTCCGTTGGTCTTGTGTTATTTTCGATCTATAACACTGACACTGACGTTGTTTCATTTTAATAGATGAAAATGATTGCTTTTCGTATGTTATTCTTATTTTACTTCAGCTAGTCGTAATCAAGATCTTTGCAAAGATTTGTTCTCGGTTAGTATCAGACGCATTACTTATTGACGACAGCAAGGTGCTGATATGTAGTGCACACTTTCTTTACGTGTCCATTGTGGCATCCTCGGAAATTCTCTTTGTGGGCACATAAGGTACATATGATTGCACTGGTGACAACAAGGTGTCAGAAATAGGTCTTCATGCTAGCATGTATCTTCTTATTAGTAGATAGGCGACCAAGGGTAACATGATTAAGTAGATTAGACTCTTCATTGCGATTTTCTAGTGGATTCTATACACGATATCAGGTAGATTAGACTCCTCAATGCGATTTTCTCGTGGATTCTATACATGATATCAGGAGTCTTGAGGAAAGGTAGGTATTTTTGACGCATATTTTAAGTTTCCCGTGTATTTGTCGGATCTGTTTACGATGTTCTTTTCTCCTCAGCTAGCCTAGATGTACTACTAACTAGGACTCCACATAAATGCGCTAAGGAAATCTAATACTCTTTTGACAGTAGTGGGTGGTATGTTTGTTTTGCTTCTGGTGTGAATAGGTGCTGACATACGCACACAGTTTTTGCGCACTTTGGTATTTGTTTCGCTAGTGCTTCAGTTTGGTGGATAGGGACTTTGAATTTTATTGTACGACGGTGTAGAGAGGTCCAATGTACTTTACAGAGTTGCTTCACAGCACATGGTTGTTACTATTGGGGTAGATTCTAGGGAAGTTATACTGAGTGGGTCACATAAGATTTTAAGATCGTGTGGTCGATTTGAATGTTTCGTCTGGTTTTTAAGCATTATTAGGTAGAGTCAACATGTGCTTTGATAATTACGTAAGTTATTATAACATGGCATCACACCTGCTATGCTGTTCTTGCCTACATTCTGCCAGTGGTTGTCACATACTTGTTATTAGTACTGGAAATGAAATTATGGCTCTCATTGTGGTCGATTTTATCGTAATACCAAGGTACGATTTCAGTATGCCTCTGGTGTGGTATTTACATGTTTATAGATGTTATGTTTATTTTTCATCATCCGTGGATAATACTTCATCAGTCATGGGTTTGTACTTTGCTTTATAAGATTTCCGTACGTCTTCGACTGTGTGCCATTTCTATTGGTCTAAACCTGGCTGTTTTTGTAGTAGGGATTTGTTCCGTCCTAATAATTCTTGCACTCCACATACTCATTTTGTGGATGGAGTTATTGGTTTGCCTGATTTATTCATACTGTCCTCTAGGGGTTGAATGCACTAATAGGTCCTGTCGTACTGACACATAGGTCCATGTGTCCTTAGTAACAGTGATCAGTGATGGGTTTACCCACTGTTATTCCTGCTAGTGTTAATATGGCCTGCTACCTGGTTTTACTAGATGTGTCTTCTTTTGCAGTTATGGTTCCTTCATATATAGTTAGGCATTTTACTGAGATGTGCAAGTATGGGCTGTTGGGGAAAATGGACCGTTTCTGTCATATAATCTGGATTGATGTAATTTTAGTGATAGCCCGAACTGGTTATTGAACAGTATTCCGTTCTTATTTCTCTGACGAATGTTGATGCACGTTGTGGGTATTTTATTGACCTGTCATGCGGCTCTTTGCTGGTTCTTGTGCTACAATCATGGGGTAATTTGGATAATTTTTAATCCATGTATGAAATGATATGACGTTTCAGGTTTTGTGGTTTACAGTTTTCGAAATACGTAATTGATGTTTTAAAAGGGATTGTACCAAATTTTTTTGGTGTTACACCTTATATGGCAGTGTATTACTTATATCTTCATGTACTGTGTAGGAATAGATTTCAAAGGGTATCAGCTTGTCTTAGGCCCACATGCCCAACCCTGAGACAACGAGATTGTAGCAGTTAAAATTCCGATATTTAAATGTGTTTTCCGGTTCTTAAGTCTTATTTCTTGAACGCTTTATTATGGAGGAAGATACCGTTTGAAGTGGGTATTTTATTTTTGTTCTTTGTGATTAGGTGTTTGTATTTATCAGACAAAGATCTAATTGTGGACGCAATATTTGAGGTCTAGTGTATTTCGTTTTTTAAGAGTACATAATTGTCAATGGATTTTGAGAGGAGGGCCTTTTCAGTTCTGGGATATAGGTTGTCACAAAATTATGTGGTTCATGTACAGCTGTAATGGGTCTGTGGTTAGCCCTCACCAAGTTGGTTTCACTTTTATTGTTAGGTTCTTACATCTCATATACACCTTTGGCATACGTCTTTGCACATTTTCAGTTGGGTCATGTCTGATATTTGGGAGCCTTTGTTAAATTTATACCATGTTACATTGTGTTGTTTTAACGGTTTGATTTGAATGGAGCGAACGTGCCCTCCCTTAGATGTCCATTGCCTTTACACATGACGACATCGAAGTGTTTTGTGACTGTGATTCAGGTTTATTCTGTGTTTCTGTTCTACTGGCTTAAACATTTCTGAAGCAGAGCAAACGAAAAAGAGGAATTGACATATGTGCTCTTTTGGTACTTCGTAGAATATTATCTTATATTTACTTCAGTTAATACATTGGATACCATGATTTTATGTGTTCATTGTGTTGTACTTGGTTAGTTTTCAAATATTGACTTTGTGTTATTGTTCTTTGGTAAGCAGGGTATAAGGATGGGGTAATGTGCTGCCGAAACTAGTCGTATGAGATAATAAAGTCATTCTCAATATACAGCTGTGTCATACTTTTCATCATATATATCTTCAGCTGAAGTCCCTCATCCATGCGATAGTATGGATATCCGTATGTGTTGTTTATTTCATAAATGACTAGTTTCGGATTTTCAGATAGTACATCATCACGTATATTCATCTTCCTACGCAAATCGTCACTTTAGAAGCTTCCATTGACTTTTGTCACATAAACAAAATTGAATTTGGATCATTTGTAAACGGAAAATGAGTAAAAAAGTCTGCGAATCTGATTTACCCCTAAGCTATAACTAGTATTCTAATTTATTCATTGTTTTATCTTACTGTGCCAGTTACTGGAACATTATAAAACAGTTAACGTATGTCCGAAGACACTCCTTCGTCAGTAGTGTGAGTCACGTTTCACATTCCACTACTGTCACAAAACCACCGATGATGTCTGCAGGCTGCCCGACATATTCAACTGAATACTTCCTGCCAGCATTAAATTCCCCAAAGCTGCGTTCCACGAAATGTTCTGCTGCAGCACCCCACCGTAGTTATTGACTGTGTTATCGGAAATTTGCATTTTAATTTCCCTGCGTTTTAGTGCCTGGAAAATCATCTGTATAATCGCTGTCCGAGTGAATGCTATGCTGTATATTCTGCAAGTAGTGATTTTTCTCGATATTAGAGATAGACGTCAGTTTTGAGTGCAGCGCAGCCTCTATGGGAAGAACTTTGCCAACAGAAAAAATATATTTCCAAACGCCGAATCAGTGAAGAATATCGTATTGCAATGTATGTACACTATGACAAATCTTCAATAGTGATCAAAATTTTATTTTTAATGGAAGTCTGCATTTTAGAGTATTTTAGCAAAAACACGAGTTTCAGCCAGTATGATGAACGATCGACTACACTGTTGAACAGCATCGAATGTTAAGGACTTTTGTAAGAAATTAAGCTCACATAGTTGCGTTTCCACATGTTGCTCAACTGAGAATGCCATTTACACATTCAGCCGCCAAATTTTAACTGATTAAGATAATAGCACCAGGTAGTATTTTCTATGACATCTTTAAGGCGTTTGATTGTCTGAATCACAATATTCTCCTAGATAAGCTGGGGTTTTACGGAACTGCGGTATAGCCAACCAACGGATAATGTCATATAAGTGTCGATCTAACAGAATGTAGAAAGTAAATGAGCAATGGAGATTCTTCTGGTTGTGGTGAAATCACTCATGGGGTTCCACAAGGCTCAATCTTAGGTCTACTATTGCTTCTCATATAGACCTTTTTGCGAATGACACAAGTATTTTAATCCATCTGAACCATCGTACTGCACCTGAAGAAATGGTAAATACTGTTCCAAAAAATTTGAGTGGTTTTCTGGAAATAATATCCCTGTGATTTTCAACTAGACACAACATATATAATTCTGCACATCTAAAGCTGCTGAGCACTGATAAGAGTAGCACATCATGGGGGGGGCAATGACTGTGGTGGAAACTTCAAAATATTTATGACAATTTAAACTAGAAAAAATAGAGGTTGTTATATATATCTGATGTCTGTTCTTTCGGACATGTTTCAAAGAACAGGGATCATTTTCATTCTGTAGCCACTACGAACCAGGACACAAAGGAATTACAAACATTATCCACCAGTGGCCATTGATTTATATCAATGGGGTAAGCTGAAAATTTGTGCCAGGCAGGGTTTCGAACCTGGGACTCCTGCTTGCTAGGCAGATAGCGCTGATCATTAAGCCATCCAGACACGTTGGTCAGCATCCTAGCACACCTCCTGTCAGATAAGTTCTCAACTTGTAACACACAGTACTGATGTAATGCCCCTGCTCATTAGCCTCACTACTTGCAGCATCTGACAGATTCCTGTAAGAGTTCAAGCTTGGTATTCATCTGCATTGAAGGGATCGTTGACCGTATTAACGTAAATTATATACATGTGGTGTCTGTTCTTTCGGATATGCCTGAAAGAAGAAATACCATTTTCATCCTCTTGCCATTATGAATCAAGACACAAAGGAATTAATGATATTAACTGCCAGTTGGAATCGATTTACATCAATGAGATAAGTTGAAAATTTTTGTTGGACTGGGATTCGAACCTGATCTGCTGCATATGGGAGGCGTGAGGTTTGCTGAGGTAGTCCGCGTGGTGGTGATAATCACTGTGTCTGGGTAGCACAGTGGTCAGCGAATCTGTCTAGTGAGCAGGTTCGAAAGCCTGCCTGGGACAATTTTCCAACTTATCCCACTGATATAAATGACTGCCCACTGACATATAGTGTCTATTTCCTTATTGTGTCTTTATTTGCTTTTGTCTTGATTCATAGTGGAAACAGAACTATATATGTGATACAATTAAGGAGAAGACAGCTCTTAAGGGGAGCCGGAGGTGCCTATGCTGCCCATGTTAATATCACTAAGTTTGAGGATCATTTATGAATAAACTACCGAATAGAAAAATTTAAATTTTTTTTTACGTATAGAGTGGTTTAGTATTGCAGTTATGACAGAGGGATTTTGGAGTATCTTTTCTAGTTTCCTTCCAATTATTTTTTTTATTAATGATCCAAATTTTTTTACAAATAATTGCTTTGTAATTAAACTGAAATGAAACTACTGAACATAATGCCAAATGGCTGTGTTACAATGTAAATTTGACCACTAGGAGAGTTGTATAAAAATTTCATCTCTCTAGCTTGAGTGGATTTTGAGAAAATGTTCCTTATATTCGAAAAATTCTAATTTACGGGAAATTGCTATCTAAGATTCTCAATACATTATCAGGGTCTTCTTCTTCATCCTCCAAAAGCTTCCTCCTCTGTCTTCTTTTCTGGCCTGTTGTTCCATCATACTTCATATGCCTTTCTCTTCTTTCTGCACCTCTTATCCTTTCTCTGTCAATATTTCTTAATGCTCATACAGTGTTCACCCTAGCTGTAAATCCTAATGCCTTCAGAACTTCACACTTCACATTGTTCCCTTGGTTGTAGGTTGCTACTGCATCATAAATGCCAAAGTGCAGTGTTTTTATGCTTACAAACACCCTTTTAGGGATCACTTTCCAAATCAAATTGTTTACACTCTCATTAGGATTCTGCGTCTTTCCGTATAGAAATTTGTGTATCAATTCTGGCTGTGCTAAGTCATGAAAAATTGGTTTTATTGCATTTATCACAGCTGCTGGCAAACCATGTTTGTGATCATAGTCCTTTTTTGCATTATATTTGCACCAGGAATCTTTTGGGCACAGGCTGTGTTGAGGGTATTCATTGGAAGAGGCAGTATGAAGGAGCAATGCCCACACTGCTTTTCGCATGTCACTAACATTACTAGTATTTTGCCTTATAGCATACCCACAGTATCTCTGTAGACGTTCAATCACCTCATCAGTAAGCCTGTCTCTCCCTCCTCTTGTCTCTCCATCACTGAGCTTACTTGAACCAAAGTTTGTTTGAGCCTTCCAAGCTGTGCACCCATACGCTTTTGCACATGCCCAATGCATTCCAACTTTTCAACTACAAATTCATTTCCATATGGTTTCAGCTCCTCTATAGTCTTGAAACCTTTGGAGTCACCATCCCCACGGTAGTATTTATACCTAACGTTCTATCTGGGAACTGAACGTTCAAAAATTTGTTTCACTACATCCACTTCCATTGCTCCACATGATCCACTAAAATTTGACTCACAGGTTCCACTGTGCACTCCTTTGATTTTATTTTTGCACTTACAATGTTTTGATAATATTGTAACATCTATCACTTTTGCACTATCACCACAAGTAGCAGTTACAACCCCATTCAGGGATTTATGACCCCTCTTTTGCCAGGAACCATCTAATGCCACTACCAAATCCCTAGAACCACCGTTCATTTCTACAGATTCCTCCACTGCTTCCTTCATGGTTTTCAAAGCCACATCTTCAACAGAGGATCCTACCAGTTCACAGTAGTACCCAAATTTGCTTGGAGGCGATGGCAAGTTCATAATACCACAAAACAGTTTACCAGCAACAGACCCTTTTCCAATGGATCGAAGACCATACACAAGTCGAACATTCACATCAAACACTCTAGATCGTCCATTTTCACCAAAGAGACTGGCATTTGAATTGTAGAAAGTCACTTGATACTTGCAACATGTACAGATTATCTTCATCTCACAAGCTAAACCAAAGTGCTTTGTTATCTCTAGTCCCACTCCTACACATGAACACATTTTGCACAGAACACTTTCTTTCAGCACAGAAGATAATAATCCAATATTCAGTACTTCGTTAATATCATCACTGTCACTAACATATTCACGAAATGTGTCACTTCCACCAATCAGCTTCGTGCTAGAGGATGTCACAGGGCCATGGCCGGCCATGTGTTGCTTAGCAGAAGAACGCACTGTTTCAGTAATTGTAGTATCGCAACTTGGTATTAGCGTTAATTTTCTTTTCCCTACGTTCTTCCTCTTCTTATATACACGGTTACTAAAACATGACATCGTAACCAGAACAACGCTTTACACAAGAAGTATAATACTGCCAACAACAGGCGCAACACTGAACTAATTCGAAACGGTAAGCAGCAAAGAGACGATGTTCCGCGCTCTTAGCGCTTCATTTGTCACAGAAAACAATGTAGCCAACCCTTGCACATTCGCTGTATGCGTAACATAAGGCGCTGTATGCGTAACAGGCCGAGAAAATCCTAAGCAGTTCGCCAGGAAGTCACGAGAAGATGTTAGATACATTCAGCGGCCGCCCATTTCCTCTGCAGGCATGGGGGAAAATGGTAATAACTCCACTTCTAGGGCGAGTAAAACAATAATTAAAAGTTTACATTAAAGAGGAATGTTCCAATTAATTTTCGGTAGCAAAAAAAATCGTAATTTTTTGGATTTGACCACGTAAGGCTCCCCTTAATCCCTTCAGTGTAGATACGCACGGGGAATGAACTTTTACAAGCATAGCCGGCCGGAGTGGCCGTGCGGTTCTGGCGCTACAGTCTGGAACCGAGCGACCGCTACGGTCGCAGATTCGAATCCTGCCAAGGGCATGGATGTGTGTGATGTCCTTAGGTTAGTTAGGTTTAATAAGTTGTAAGTTCTAGGCGACTGATGACCTCAGAAGTTAAGTCGCATAGTGCTCAGAGCCATTTTTTTTACAAGCATCCGTGCTATGCCACAATTAATGAGGCTGATCAGTAGGGGCATTACATGATTAGTGTGTGGTATAAGATGGGTCAGACGGGAGGCGTGCTAGAGTAATCCACATGGTTGTGGTGACCACTATGTCTGGATGGCGTGGTGGTATGCAAGAGACCCAGGTTCGAATGTCTACCTAGCAAAAATTTTCAACTTACCCCACTGATATAAGTCAGTGCCCACCGGCATCTAATGTCTTTATTTCCTTTGTCTCTCCATTCCGTAATTCCTAAAGCAACTTTGTTTGGTCAGATTTGAATTTCAGACCATTGCATATCTTGGACAGAAACAAATCAGCAAGTTGACATGTTTTTGTATTTTCATTCATTGATGTCATAGCGAATAATTTTGTTGAGAGACTCAAGTTTAATAGTGAAAGTGTTTACTGTTCAACAATATTCTGTAAGAATAATATGTGTTGCTCACTCACGATCATGTTGCAGACTTCTGTTAGACATTTTGATACTGCCTTACAGTATACACTACTGGTCATTAAAACTGCTAAGTCAAGAAGATGTGCTACACAAGCGAAATTTAACCAACAGGAAGAAGATGCTGTGATATGCAAATGATTAGCTTTTTAGAGCATTCACACACGGTTGGCGCCGGTGGCAACACCTACAACGTGCTAACATTAGGAAAGTTTCCTTTCGATTTCTCATATACAAACAGCAGTTAACCGGCGTTTCCTAGGGAAACGTTGTCATGATGCCTCGTGTAAGGAGGGGAAATGCGTACCATCACGTTTTCGACTTTGATAAAGGTCGGATTGTAGCCTATCGCGATTGCGGTTTATCGTATCGCGACATTGCTGCTCGCGTTGGTCGAGATCCAATGACTGTTAGCAGAATATGGAATCGGTGGGTTCAGGAGGGTAATACGGAACGACTTGTTGGATCTCAACGGCCTCGTTTCACTAGCAGCCGTGATGACAGGCATCTTATCCGCATAGCAGTAACAGATCGTGCAGCTACGTCTCGATCCCTGTATCAACAGATGGGGACGTTTGCAAGACAACAACCATCTGCACGAACAGTTGGACGACGTTTGCAACAGCATGGACTATCAGCTCGGAGACCATGGCTGCGGTTACCCTTAAAGCTGCATCATAAACAGGAGCGCCTGCGATGGTGTACTCAACGACGAACCTGGGTGCACGAATCGCAAAACGTAATTTTTTCGGAAGAATCCAGGTTCTGTTTACAGCATCATGATGGTGGCATCCGTGTTTGGCGACATCGCGGTGAACGCACATTGGAAGCGTGTATTCGTCATCACCATACTGGCGTATCACCCGGCGTGATGGTTCGGGGTGGCATTGGTTACACGTCTCGGTCACCTCTTGCTTGCGTTGACGAAACTTTGAACAGTGGACGTTACATCTCAGATGTGTTACGACCCGTGGCTCTACCCATCATTCGATCCCTGCAGGGTAACTTCACAGTACGCCAGTCACTGCTCTTGATGAGCTGTGGTATCGTGTTGAAGCTGCATGGGCAGCTGTACTTGTAGACGCCATCCAAGCTCTGTTTGACTCAATGCCCCGGCGTATCAAGGCCGTTATTACGGCCAGAGGTGGTTGTTCTGGGTACTGATTTCTCAGGATCTATGCACCCAAATTGCGTGAAAATGTAATCACATGTCAGTTCTAGTATAATATATTTGTCCAATGAATACCCGTTTAACATCTGCATTTCTTCTTGGTGTAGCAATTTTAATGGCCAGTAGTGCATTTTTTTCCGCATGAATTTGCTATAAATAATCCACTGCAGTTTGAAACCAACAATTATATACGAAATTAAAGTACCAAAAGAAGAAACTACATTCATTGCCGAACATTAAGGCTGTCTTTAGCACAAAACTTTGTGCACATTTCTGGGACCAAAATTTCTGATCTCCTACGCAATGACATAAAATGTACAGCAAAGTTAAATTCGAAAACAGACTGAAAAAGTTTGTCCTTGCTAACTCCTATTCCCTTAGAGTAATTTCTGTTTCTGTAATATGTGTAAGGTGATGGATAAGAATTATTAACCAAAACTGTATTTTTTAAAAAAGGAATGTTCCTTTATCCATATTTACATATGAATATATGTGTAATGTGAATGTAAAATGACTCGTTCTATATCACTACGATTAATCGAACAAATGAGCCTTGGAACGTGAAAGAAATTAACTAACTGTAAAAATTTCTGAATCGTAAGGCTCGGCGTTGGATTTTTACTGCAGCATAGAAGATGAAGCCACAATTTATTTTTACGTAAGCCAAAGTAAAAGAAATCGGTAGCGTCAGGATGAATGAAAGTAATGAGCAACTTCAACAGAACCTTTTTTTTTGTGAGTTCCGTCGAAAAATGCTTTATGTTCGAATACGAGACTAAAACTTAGGAGTACGTTCGCCTTTGATGCGAACACAATACATGGTGGTTATACGTGATTAAAGTTTCGCTATTTGAGAGGCCCCCCCATCAGGAACGAGTGATCGTACGACAATAAAACTTTGTGGCACCATTTGTAAAGACCTGTGGAAGAGAAATAACGAATAAAGAACTGAGAGAAATACATTTTAATTTTGGTATTAGAGGGTTACACTTGTTAACTGCGTTGACCAACGTGACGACCGGCAGCATCTACGGCAGCCTGCAAGTTTGAAAGGCTACCATTTCACTATTGTTTGCAGGACTTTACGAATGGTTGACCATGGAGTGTTCGGCTGTCATGACACACCTCGTGCACTGCTTGAAGATTGCATATTGCGTCCAGCATTCTCATCCATGGTAACAGAAGCTTCTTCAACAATTTGTGGTGCAGCTGACCGCTGGCTTCTCCCAAAATCGCCAGTTAATTCGAACTTCCAAATCATGTTCTTCAACCTCATGCGAAATGAAGACTTCTCTCTATTCATTTAATGCGTCGATACTTGCAATGAGCAGTAGCACTGTTGCAGTTGTTTTGATGAAACAGCTTTACGAGTCAAGCCTTTCTCATCTTTTCTATACATATGTTGACTGTGTGCAATTTGAATGCACACTGATGCCTGTTTTTCAACCCTACGTCACAGCACCAGTTACAGCACCTAATGGCAATTCATGACACAAACACTAATAACAATGTATGAATATAATTCCTATAAAGTTGGGTAAGCATACGGTAAATAGTTTTTCATCCACATTGGCTCAAATAGCGAAAGTTTAACTATAGCCATCCAGTACAGTTGCTTTGTCAGTGTTTAATTTAAGAGCGTGGGCTCTAAAATAGTCTTTCCAAAGGAAGGAAGGAAGGAAGGAAGGAAGCTTAGGGATTTACGTTTCTGCTACACATGGGTCATTACAGACAGAACACAAACGTGAGGAAGGAAATCGGCGGCGCCATTTGAAAGAAACCATCCCTGCATTTGCCCGAAACTATTTAGAGAAATCGCAGAAAACCTATGTTAGAATAGTGACATGCACTTTGAACTGCTGTCCTCGCGAATGCGAGTTCAACGTTCTAACCACCTCTCCACTTCTTTCGGACGCAGTCTTTCCGACGATTGAAAGAAGGCTACAGATTAATATCAGAGACGGAGCTCAGGCTCAAGTACCAAGTGCGAGACAGGAAATTGATAGTTAATATTAACATAGAAATTCTAAGTCAAAACAAGACGTATCACGAAGGTATTATCCGAATGAGACAGATATCGGTAAATGTGTATGTACATGGTTACAATTTCAGAAATATTACGTGATTTATTTAAGAACAAGAAGGCAATAACGCGTTGTTCGACCTCTGGCTCTTGCTCGAACAGTTACTCGGCTTGGCAATGATTGTCAGAATTGATGGATGTCCTCCTGAGAGACATCTGTGCCGAATTCTGTCCAATTGGAGCGTTAAATGATCAGAATTCCGAGCTGTTTGGAAGGCCCTCCCCATAACGCTCCAAACGTTTCCAGTTGGGGAGAGATCCTGTTACGTTGCTGGCCAAGGTGGGATTTGGCAAGCACTAAGACAAGCAGTGTAAACTTTCTCTGTGTGCGGGCGGGCATTATCTTGCTGAAATGTAAGCCCAGGATGGCTTGCAATGAAGAGCAACGAAAAGGGGCGTCGAATGCAGTCGACATATCGCTGAGCTGTAAGGGTTCAGCGGATGACAAGCAAAGGTTCCTGTTATGAAATGAAATGGTCCCCCTTGACCGTCACTCGTGGTTGTCAAGGCATGTGGTGGGCGACAGTCACGATGTTATCCCCCCTCTGTCCAGAGCGCTTGTCATCGGGTCTCAGTTCGAAGCAGAACTCATCACTGATGACAGTTCTACCCCAGTCAGTGAGATTCCATGCGGAATGTTCCTGACACCACTGCATACGAGCTTGTTGGTGTACAGGGGCTAATGGTAATTGGTGCAAGGGGCGCCTTGAGCTCAGCCCCCTTTCTGTGAGCAGTCCATTAGTGGTCCTTGTGATCAATAGAGTACCATTAGCAGGCTGCATCGATGATAATGATGAAGCCGGGACTGTGACTGCTACACTTGGGACTGCACGGTCCTCACGTTCTGACTTCTTACTAGGTCGACTGCTTCCTCCCTGACGCTGTTCGGCCATGGTTCACCCATTCCCGCCAACATCGTCGAATAATGGCATCGCTCTTATTCATATCTCGAGCTATTCCCAATTGCTCCAGCCGGCCTCTCTGAGCCCAACTACTCGTCCCCTCTGCTTATATTGTTCATGCGCTTGTGTGTGAGGTATAGTTACTGTTCAACTGAGTACACGGAATGAAATTTGCGAAAAAATTATGCTCCGGTATGAACATGTTACTTGTTTATTATTTTTGCCACTTGCGCTGTTAAACTGTGCTCTAGCGTAACACATTCACTCATCGGCTTCCAAAGTTTACAATTTTGTATTTTCCATCGACACCTGTACGAATATCAATTTGTGACCAGTTCCTTCGTTGTGCGTCGTTTTTTTTCCTCCCTCCCTCCCTCTCTCTCTCTCTCTCTCTCTCTCTCTCTCTCTCTCTCTCTCTCTCTCTCTCTCCCTCCCTCCCCTCCCCCTCTCTCTCTCTCGGGATGTACCTAATTTGCGAAACTGCGAGAAGTAGATATCTAAACTCCAATTCCAAATATGTCGAACATGACTCCAGGTACTTAAACACTAAGCCTGGTTACTGGCTCTGTGTCACTGCCAGATGATCAAATTATTCCATTAAAATTTTAGTCGAGAAGTCGATTGCAGCATAATAATTTTGAAACTATTTTTTTTTATCTGAAGAATCAATCAACTGCTTCGTTGTACTCCTCTTCTGCTATCTTGACTAAACCTCTTCCCCCCTTACATCCAACATCCTCCATATTTTGCATTGCATGATGAATGGTTATCCAGAATTCTGATCCCCTTCTGTTTCTAGCGAAAAGATAGTTGCCCAAAATTCTCCGTCTTCTGCCAGATTTATATCTTCTCATATTCCGTCTAGACCCCAAGAAACAGTATTTTAATTATACATTCCGTCTAAACTCCATTACCTTATATCCTCTTTCCTTCCGGGTCATGGTTCAAATGAATAACCCTCCTTGGCTTGAACTTTATATTCCGGTGGTACGCGTCTCTCAAGTTTCCAAGTATATCCTCCACCTTAACAGTAACAACTGGAGAAGGTAGCGTAGACACACTGAATTCATTTAGTTCGAGAACCTCAAATTTTCTGAACCATAAATGCGAAAAACTTCGATTCACTTTATGGTAAAACAATATATGACAATGAGAACATGTCATGCAAAATTTATTGGATAAATGTCGAAATTTTACCAAGTCATCAAGGTGTATATTTCGGGTCAATCATCTTGTGTGGTACCATGTAGAAATACTCGCATCTGTGTGAAGTTCTGATGTGAAAGATGCAGAGTAATCGAAGTACAACGCCTTAAACTTACATAAACATAACGTAAGGCACACAAGATATAAAGCTGCTAACAGTGGACGCCCTGTCAGATAATGGAGAGTCACCATATACGCGTCTGAGAACTGAGAATTGTGTCACTGGCTCCACATTTTGAGAAAGATTGCAACAAATTCTCGTCCCGCTTCACGGGTTTAGGTTTAGCGTGATCGCTAAATTGCTGCAGCCAAATTTCATATATGGTTCCTTTGAAAAGGACTTGACCGGTTTTCTCCTTCAATCAGAACTTGATTTTCGTCGGTAATGATCTGTTCGTCAACGAGACGTTATATTCTAATCTGCTTTCATCCCTTAAAAAGTAAAGCTGTTCAGCTATGAAAAATCATCCGAAGTGATAAAATTCTCACGAAATATAGATCGGAAAAATCGGTGTACTGATTGCAGATGTTCACGAAAAATATGTCTCTAATCTTCACAGAATAACAGACTGGATTCAGGTTCCTACTGCTGTTGCGGGACCACTAAAATCTGAGCAGTCTGCAATGAAATATTTAACTGATCCAAATAAGTGCAAATCTTTTAATACTTCTGTAGCACTGCCTCCAGTTTTCTCATGGTTCAAGTGTCACTTAGTTTAAGCGGCTTACTCCAGATCTACACTTTCTGGAATTTTTCTCTTATTTGCATCTGAATATTTAATATCAAATACATTCCTCTTCTTGAAGAAAGTTTCTTTTGTCTGCGTAAATCTGCTTCTGATATCGCTCTTGCATCGATCATTTTGTGTTGTATTGTATCCCATGTAGAAAATTTCAAACTGCATCTAGAGCAATGTCTTCACCACTTCTGATATTTAACAAGCAAATGTTTTCCCTTTCGCTTCTTTTCGTCACTTTGATCCACACTTTATGTACAAATTAAATTCTCCGCAAAACAGACAATGTGTTGCTGTCGATGTCTGCTACTTTTATACCATTCTCAGTATTTCTTTCATTTCCTTCACTGTTTATTCTACAAAAATCTTTAGAATTTATCTGACTTCTCTTAATACAAAAGTGTCTTTCTTTATTTAATAAAAAAGAATCTATCCGTAATACTCCCAAAAGTTTCTTTTTCGAAGTAAGTATACCAGTTTACTTCAATTACACCTTTTCAATGTTTTACGTATAGTACCACCTAATCTTGTCGAAAATCTTAACAGGAAAACGTCGATGTACACACATGTTAAAAAAAAATATATAGCATTCCGCACATCGTGAGTGTGATTCAATTTTGTGATTTTATGCATAGTAATTAGCACTTTATGCTGAAAATTTATTCTTCGCTGAATCCAATGTCCTTGAATTGAAACATATCATGATGGCAAAAAGATTGTGCACAACATCAGCAGTGTCACAAAGTTTAGAGCTTCTAGCAAAACTGATTTTAAAATTAATATAAATGTAGTTTTCCTTTAAAATTAATGTAGATCCACTTATCCTTTTTCAAAACTTTGAAAATCAATTGTTAAGGATCTACATTTACTAATTTTAGAAGGCTTTTCAAATACGTAAATACTTCATTTAATTAGTTACATTCATTTACTTTCAATCTCAACTGGGACTGAGTGTTTCTGAGGACTTGCGCTTGTAGCAAAATTGACTTGCATGGCACTTTGCCCTCCGTGAAGTTTGCAGAGAGTTTAATGTGCTCCCCTTATCACCTCGACGCAGCGAAAGCTGTGAGCAGTTTGGGCTTGGTAATTTCCGCTGAACTCACGTCAATCTCTTCTCATCTTGTCCGTTACACTCGCCTGAGTGACGAAGACCACGCGTTTTCCTCTTTGTGAGAACCTGCCATTTCCGTCCGAGCCGCTGCATTAATTATTTGACTTGTAACTTCGTTTTATACTTCAACTGAAAAGTTGAGCAAGTACAGTCTTTCGAAATTTGTGTACTAATCTATTTAGCTGGAGCCTTGTAGTTCACGCTGAAATCTCTTCTCCACTGTTCCAGACACGTCCGAGGTACTAAAAAATCTAACGGATCGTATTCTCAATATAAGGCTGAAAATAAAAATTTCAGTTGCAAACATCTTCCATTTATTACATTTTCTACTTTGCTATCCGTCACATTCACAAAATTTATTATAATAACTTGCACTTGACCAACGTTAATTTAGTACAATCTCCCCACGAACGCCACACAAATATTTTCACAAAAGCATCAGCTTTTAACGGCTTATAACAAGTTCTACCTACGAAATACCATTTCTACCTGGCATGAATACGACAAATCAGGGAAATGGAAAGAAATGACTGCATATAATGTTAATTATTGTAATTTAAAGACTTTCAATATGATTGTAATTTTAATTTAATATAGTCAATTATCAATTTAATGTTTTACAACAAATACATTTATGTTTGAGTTTTCATATATTGTAATTTCTCCAACCCCATTATTAAATTGACTTGTTTTTATTCAGAATTTCTGTGTAGAAATTGCGAACGTTTCTGTATAAGAATATTACGAACGTTCTCTATAAACATCTGATGCTGCCAAACAGTCCATTTCTATAGATTAACAAATAACGAAAAAGATAAGATCCCTCAGTGTCAGTTCTTTAAGAGCGTTCTTCGTTTATAAAAGATATTAATGTTTTGATTTCCAATTATCATAAGCTACTTTCATTGCAATATGTTCATTATGCATGAAATACAGAGGAGAACCTAAATCCTGTATATGTGTTAAGTTCTACTGATTTAAAGTTCCAGTACACGCCCTCAGAAAATCGACACCTGAGTTTATATGATACCCTGCGTCTCGACAATCTTTGATATACTACTCGACAAACTTAATTACATTACATTGCTCAGGTCACATTTTCTGCAGCAAATACCAAGGAACTGTGGACTTGCGCTGAGGGCAGCGTGGTTACAGATGTCACTTCATCCCTTTAAAAGATGCATTTTTCGTAGCCACAATAAAATTTCTTTTAGCAAAACATCGATTTGATAGCAATCATTTGGTTCTTTTGTCGTGAGACTTCAATCAGTCCGCCCACCATTAGAAATTCTTTGTGGTATTTTTATGTAATTTCAATGTTTCTTACATTTATTTTTCATTTTTGTTCAGATTTGCATGTCGTAAGTTACACCGATATGAAAAGGTCACTAAAGTCTCAGCTCACTGAAGCGACAAGTGGTGTCTACTTACTTAAATATTTGATAGATAGTAGCATTCTTATTATTTTTGTTAATTAGTACCTTAGTTTTCCCTCTCTCTTCTGTAAGCTAAAACTTAAGCAAGGAATCGCAGCGTCTGTGAAATCCAGCTGTACTAAAAGTGTGATAGTCGTATCCGCTACAATATCTACGGGACACATGTACATGCTGACCTGCAGAGCAACAAATATACATCTACGGTGACGTTTTACATTTTCCATTTGGATGCGATTTAATTCAAAACGTTGACCAGTAACCAGCATGTGAGTGTTTTGTTATGAAAAGTAGATTATTGCTTCGCACACTCTAGTCCGTACCGTGGAATGGAGAGAATCGATCTCCGTTAGTTCCGAGCTGCACCGCTGGCCTTTGCAAGCTTCGTTACTGTCATGGACGTTAGAGAGAGCCAGCTGCGTAGTGATACAGAAAAGGCCCTCTCATACAGACATGTACATAAACTCACGCAAACGCCCACGAGTGCGTGTTCAGAAATGTACGGCGCACGTCCTTTTTCGCACGCAGGCTGATAAAATAATTTCCAAGACACACAGTTTTACCCGCAGGATAGGGCGAGAAAGAAGTGACGACTGTTGACACAAAAGCTAACGTGCATGCACACTCAGCTACAGCTCGGAGTTTGGTAGCAGCAGACGTCTGCACGTTCGTTCAAAAATGTACACACACGTACTCACAAACACACACACACACACACACACACACGTACGTGTGTGAGAGCTCACACTTGTAAGGAGTAATGAGAAGTTTAAGACAGCAGATACCTCTTTTTGAGTTAAGAAAACTGATTATTTGTAAGGAACACAATATACCCTTATATAATTTGAAATATATTATAATTACAGTAATAGTTCATCACTGTTTGCTTCTGTATCCCGAAAACGGATAGGAGAAAGTTGTTCTTAAATTTTAAAAACAATCATTTTCGGAGTAATAATTTACGGTACCAACATCGATCCTAAGGCTAGAGTAATACACTACTGGCCATTAAAACTGCTACACCACGAAGATGACGTGCTAAAGACGCGAAATTTAACCGACAGCAAGAAGATGCTGTGATGTGTAAATGATTAGCTTTTCAGAGCATTCACACAAGTTTGGCGCCGGTGGCGACAGCTACAACGTGCTGACACGAGGAAAGTTGCCAACCGATTTCCCATACACAAACAGCAGTTGACCGTCGTTGCCTAGTGAAACGTTGTTGTGATGCCTCGTGTAAGGAGGAGAAATGCGTACCAACACGTTTCCGACTTTGATAAAGGCCGGATTGTAGCCTATCGCGATTGCGGTTTATCGTATCGAGACACTGCTTCTCGCGTTGGTAGAGATCCAATGACTGTTAGGAGAATATGGGATCGGTGGGTTCAGGAGGGTAATACGGAACGACTTGCTGGATCCCAACGGCCTCGTATCTCTAGCAGTCGAGATGACAGGCATCTTATCCGCATGGCTGTAACGGATCGTGCAGCTACGTCTCGATCCCTGTGTCAACAGATGGGGAACTTTGCAAGACAACAAGCATCTGCACGAACAGATCGACGACATTCGCAGCAGCATGGACTATCAGCTCGGAGACCATGGCTGCGGTTACCCTTGACGCTGCATCACAGGCAGGAGTGCCTGCGATCGTGTACTCAACGACGAACCTGGGTGGACGAATGGCAAAACGTCATTTTTTCGGATGGATCCAGGTTCTGTTTACAGCATCATGAAGGTCGCATCCGTGTTTGGCGACATCGCGGTGAACGCACATTGAAGCGTGTATTCGTCATCGCCTAACTGGCGTATCACCCGGCGTGATGGTATGGGGTGCCATTGGTTACACGTCTCGGTCACCTCTTGTTCGCATTGACGGCACTCTGAACAGTGGACGTTACATTTCAGGTGTGTTACGACCCGTGGCTCTACCCTTCATTCGATCCCTGCGAAACCCTACATTTCAGCAGGATAATGCACGACCGCATGTTGCAGGTCCTGTACGAGCCTTTCCGGATACAGAAAATGTTCGACTGCTGCCCTGGGCAGCACATTCTCCAGATCTCTCACCAACTGAAAACGTCTAGTCGATGGTGGCCGAGCAACTGGCTCGTCACAATAAGCCAGTCACTACTCTTGATCAACTATAGTATCGTGTTGAAGCTGCATGGGCAGCTGTACCTGTATACGCCATTCAAGCTCTGTTTGACTCAATGCCAAGGCGTATCAAGGCCGTTATTACGGCCAGAGGTGGTTGTTCTGGGTACTGATTTCTCAGGGTCTATGCACCCAAGTATCGTGAAAAATGTAATCACATGTCAGTTATAATATAATATATTTATCCAATGAATACCCGTTTATCACCTGCATTTCTTCTTGGTGTAGCAATTTTAATGGCCAGTAGTGCAGTCCAAACTGTACCGTGTAATGTAAAGTACACTGATGTTCAGAAAAAAAGCAGAACGCCTTGAACGGCTAGAGATACGACGTTCGTATTCACGGGGCATGTACTTTAATATGTTCTGCATGGTTAGCATTTGAAACATGTTGGCCCGCGGGTTCAACGTCAACATCGATATCACGGCTTAAAACCGGGAAAAAGTGCCTGCGGCCGCCTTTGGTTTCGCTATAAACCGAAGACAATGAATCAGGGTGACTTGATTAGGACGCTTCGTAGACGTATGAGCGAACTTTACCGGAAAATTAGCGAGTTTGAAAAAGGGTGCATTATTGGCATGAGAGAATGTGATGCATTCCTCCGGGAAATTGCTGTTCATCTGGGACGAAGTGTGTCGGCAGTGCAACGGGTGCGTGCATAATGGTTTACGGAAGGCCGTAGAACACGACGAAATGGGTCAGTCCCACTACCCCCCCCCCCCCCTCCCGACCCACCACCCTTCCCTAGAATATCGACACCTCATTCGAATGGCATTGCAGGACAGATCTGCGTCCTCCTTGGCTCTTGTGCAACAGTGGAACAGCGGAACACAGCATGACACTCCATCGCCGTTTATAATGGCATGGATTATGTGCGCCTAGCTTTGATGAATGGGCGTATGGAACGACGCCACTGAGGAGAGGAATTGCTTTAAATAGTGTTTTCGGACGAATCCTGCTTAAGTTTCTTTGAAAATGATGGCCGCATTTTGGTTCACCGCAGACAGGGACAGTGGCATCACAGGGACTGCATTCGCACAAGACATACAGCGCCAACTCAAGACCTTACGGTATGGGGTGCTGTTGGATACAATCACAAATCATAGTTGGTGCATTCCAGGGCACTGTGACCAGTGTGACCTACATGAATGACATACTGCGACCCGTAGCCATACCCTTTCTGCACAACACCCCCAGACGCTATTTCCAGCAAGACAATGCACGACCTCATATTGCTGCACGAACGGTAGCCTTCTTGGTGTCACAGGATGTCAGTCTTTTGCCCGGGCCAGCCAGATCAACAAACTTGTCACCAGTCGAAAATGTGTGGGATATTGTGAAGCAACGGGTGCAGCACTGTGGGCCAACGTCTACCACCACAGATGAACTCTGGAACCAGATGAATTCAGCATGGATGGCTATATCACATGACGCACTTCACTCCTTCTACTCGTCGATGCCATCATCCATGGCTACTAAGCAGCAGGATACATGTTGAACTGAGGTGAATGGAATGCCAATAATTTCTATAAAACATACTGATGTACATTTTCCGTGAATACGAACGACCTTTCTCTAGTGTTTCAAATATTTCTGTTTCTCCCAAACATGGGCATATCTAGCAAATAAGACTGTGGATAATATCGACACATAGCATGCAATAAATTATCTCTTAACCGCAACAAAGTTCAGTGAATGTTGTTTCTACAGCTCAGCTCATGCTAAACTGATGCGAGCGTTACTTTCTTTTCTCTTTCAAGGTTCGATCGGTCGCGAAATTAAAATCTTAGTCAAAATCTTTGAAGCACTCCGCAAATATGTTGCGCAGTATCTCCAATGTAAAAATACCTAGAACAATAGAGTCTCCCACCAAGTGTGAAGTGCGTGCTGTAATTCTGTCTTTTCATGCTGAGGGGTACAATGCTTCCGAATTCATCGGCGAAGAAGTAATGTGTACGTTGAAACTTCCATGAGTGACAGCAAAGTGCGGTAGTGATGCAGGAATTTTGAACCAGGACGTACAGACGGTCGTGATGCAGGCAGTCAGAGAACGGAACGAGTGTCAACCGGTGATTCTGTTTAGCAGGTGGATCAGGCGATTCGAGTAAATCGTAGGTTTACAATTTCTCTCTTGAGTGATTGGTATCCCGAGATTTCAACATTATAATTGCGAATGAGAGACTTCAGTAGGGCAAACTTTGTGTTATATAGGTTCCCAAGATGCTGTCCGGCCATCATTCAATAAAGCGAATGGCTCGGCTTAACGTTTCTCCACTGCTTCCATGTGAAAAATCAATTTTTGAACAAAAATGTCACATGGAACGAGACAAAAGTCCGTTTCGAAAATGAAGAAACAAAAGAGGGGTCCAAACAGTGCAGTCTCATTCCTGGCAGATTAAAACCGTTTGTCAGACCGAGACTCGATCTCGGGATCTTTGCCTTTCACGGGCAAGTGCTCTACCAACTGAGCTACTCAAACACGACGACCACTGAAGCTGTGAGGACGGGACGTGAGTCGTGCTTGGGTAGCTCAGTTGGTAGAGCACTTGCCCGTGAAAGGCAAAGGTCTCGAGTTCGAGTCTGGGTCCAGCACACAGTGTTCATCTACCAGGAACTTTCATATCGGCGCACACTCCGCTGCAGGGTGAAAATCACATTCCAATACACCCTCATTCCACAAGTAAACGAAAGAACTGCAATCGGTCCTTCTCCGTCAGGAGGTGTATGTCTACTGTGTCCTGGAACAGGAAATGAGTTTTGTTGATACAATTCATTGAACATGACACTACCATCACTGCAGCCCCACACAGCAAGATTCTTCAAGGTCCACGGAGTGCAATTCAGAGCAAGCGAAGAGGAGTGTCATCATTGTCCTTCTTCACGACTGCTCGCCCGCACACTGCAGCTGCAACGAAGAAGCTCCTGCAGCGTTTTCGATTGGGAAGTATTTGATCCCCGTCACACAGCTCGGACTTGTCTCCTCCTGATTTACATTTCTTTGCCCAGATGGAATGCTGTCTGGGAGGACAGCATTTTGTTACTGATAACGAGCTGCAGATCAGAGTAGAGAGTTGTATGAAAGCACAGGCAGTTGTTGTCTGTGACGAAGGTACTAGAAAGTTCTACCATGTCACCACAGTTATGTAAGTTGGAGCAGTGATCATGTACAGAGGTAACTGGAAGCTGTAGCAGAATGTCGCAAATGAAACTTCTTGATTTTCACAGTGGACCTTGGAAAGAATAGTTTTGTGTTTGATTGCCACTAGGAGATACAATAATCACTGATGTCAAACTTCCTACATGGAAATTACCAAAAATAGAAGGCTTTTGAGGCGATTCACGGCAGCTATTATCACAATTAGAATGATAGCGTATTCGCCGACAGCAGTAATCTGTATGCTTGATGTGTTTCTCTTGGTTGTGTCATGTGGTATCACAGGGAGGGTTACGCGTGGCATTCACAAAGTTAATTCCTAACCAATAAAATGGTTACCTGTACGACCTACCGCGTCATTTTTCAGAGATTGTCTAATTTGTTCAATCAAAATGTACTGCACCCTTTCCTCTTCTTTCGAAGACTCCATTCCTCTGTTTCTGCGCTACCTAGTTCAGTGGACGGTCGACGCGTGCATGTGGTCGCTCTGTCGTCATATGGGTATACGCCCATGTCCCTCTAGCGTCGAGTTTGGGCTTCAACACTCCTTAGGGACCATACCTTATGATATTATAATCCCTATAGTTTCTGTTAAGTAAAATTACAAAATACACTACGTGATCAAAAGTATCCGGACACCTGGCTGAAAATGACTTACAAGTTCGTGGCGTCCTCCATCGGTAATGTTGGAATTCAGTATGGTGTTGTCCCACCCACAGCCTTGATGACAGCTTCCAATCTCACAGGCATACGCTCAATAAGCTGCTGGAAGGTTTAGTGGGGAATAGTAGCCCATTCTTCACGGAGTACTGCACTGAGGAGAGATATTGATGTCGGTCGATGAGGCCTGGCACGAAGTCGGCGTTCCGACACCACAAAGGTGCTCTATAGTATTCAGGTCAGGACATTGTGCAGCCCAGTACATTACAGGGATGTTATTGTCGTGTAACCATTCCGCATAGTCTGTGCATTATGAACAGGAGCTCGATCATGTTGAAAGATGCAGTCGCCAACCCCGAATTGCTCCTCAACAGTGGGAAGCAAGAAGGTGCTTAAAACATCAATGTTGGCCACTGCTGTGATAGTGCCACGCAAAATAACAAGGGGTGCAAAACACGACCACATCATAACACCACCGCCTCCAACTGTTGGCACCACACACGCTGGAAGATGACGTTCACCGACCATTCGACATACCCATAACCCGCTGTTAGATCGACACATTGTGTACCGTGATTATTCTCTCCACGCAACGTTTTTCCGCTGATCAATCGTCCAATGTTTACGCTCCTTACACCAAGCGAGGCATCATTTGGCATTTACCGGCGTGATGTGTGGCTTATGAGCAGCCGCTCGACCATGAAACACAAGTTTTCTGATCTCCCGCCTAACTGTCATAGTATTTGCAGTGGATCCTGATGCAGTTTGGAATTCCTGTGTGATGGTCTGGATAGATGTCTGCCTATTACCCATTACGACCCTCTTCAGCTGTCGGCGGTCTCTGTCAGTCAACAGACGAGATCGGCCTGTACGCCTTTGTGCTGTACGTATCCCTTCACGTTTCCACTTCGTTATCACACCGGAAACAGTGGACATAGGTGTGGTGTCACCGCCAGACACCACACTTGCTAGGTGGTAGCCTTTAAATCGGCCGCGGTCCGTTAGTATACGTCGGACCCGCGTGTCGCCACTATCAGTGATTGCAGACCGAGCGCCGCCACACGGCAGCTCTAGAGAGACTTCCTAGCACTCGCCCAGTTGTACAGCCGACTTTGCTAGCGATGGTTCACTGACAAAATACGCTCTCATTTGCCGAGACGATAGT
Organism: Schistocerca serialis cubense; assembly: GCF_023864345.2. NCBI lineage: Eukaryota > Metazoa > Arthropoda > Insecta > Orthoptera > Acrididae > Schistocerca > Schistocerca serialis. The sequence continues at coordinate 1,018,127,117 of NC_064639.1, forward strand.
TAGCATAGCCTTCAGCTACGTCATTTGCTACGACCTAGCATGGCGCCATTACCAGTTACTATTGATGCTGTAAAACATGTACCGTCAAGAGCGATGTTCACCAATTATGGATTAAAGTTAAGTATTCCAGCAGCTACGTACGTTTTTTGTTAGTCTCATTTCCTTGATATGTTCCACACCTCACGCCAGCCTGCGTGAGCTAAAACGCGTGCCTTTCGGCTTCCTCTCATAGTGGGTTGGCTGTCTTGCCAATCCACAACAGTAGGGACGTTTAGGAGTTCGGAAGTCTCGCGTACAGACGTATGACACAAGTCACACTCAATCAGCTGACCATGTTCGAAGTCCGTGATTTCCGCGGAGAGCCCCTTTATGCTCTCTCACGATGTCTAATGACTACTGTGGTCGTTGATATGGAGTACCTGGCAGCAGGTGGCAGCACAATGCACCTAATATGAAAAACGTGTGTTTTTTTTGGGGGGGGGGGGGTGCGGATCAGGCCTTCTCCGACTTGTCTCTTTTCAAATGCCCCTGATAATACGTTCAGAAACAGTTAAACAATTTGTAAAAAAATAAAAGATTTCTATCATTGTTTTTGCAACATGTTAGAAGACCACAATTATATTACAGGCTATGTACATTACGCCGGAGCCCAAGTATTAAGGTTACGGAACTGTGGAAGACATCAGACTCAGAGGAGCGCGATAGTGCACTAATAAGAGACGCTAAGCACTGTGGGAGGAAATCGCAGAAAGCGTGGATATGTTCCTGACGTGTATGATCGTCCGACATCTGAGACTGCTCAATTACTCAACCCTTATATATCACATGTGCATGACTGGGTCGTCAAAATTGATAGTGCAAATATAATATTTTAATGTTTTAAACAGCCTAGTGGAATAATGTGCTTCAAATTTATTGAGGATATGCGCCCCCCCCCCCCCCCCCCCCACCCATCAACCATGGACCTTGCCGTTGATGGGGAGGCTTGCGTGCCTCAGCGATACAGATAGCCGTACCGTAGCTGCAACCACAACGGAGGGGTATCTGTTGAGAGGCCAGACAAACGTGTGGTTTCTGAAGAGGGGCAGCAGCCTTTTCAGTAGTTGCAAGGGCAACAGTCTGGATGATTGACTGATCTAGCCTTGTAACAATAACCAAAACGGCCTTGCTGTGCTGGTACTGCGAACGGATGAAAGCAAGGGGAAAGTACAGCCGTAATTTTTCCCGAGAGCATGCAGCTTTACTGTATGATTAAATGATGATGGCGTCCTCTTGGGTAAAATATTCCGGAGGTAAAATAGTCCCCCATTCGGATCTCCGGGCGGGGACTACTCAAGAGGATCTCGTTATCAGGAGAAAGAAAACTGGCGTTCTACGGATCGGAGCGTGGAATGTCAGATCCCTTAATCGGGCAGGTAGGTTAGAAAATTTAAAAAGGGAAATGGATAGGTTAAAGTTAGATATAGTGGGAATTAGTGAAGTTCGGTGGCAGGCGGAACAAGACTTGTGGTCAGGTGACTACAGTGTTATAAACACAAAATCAAATACGGGTAATGCAGGAGTAGGTTTAATAATGAATAGGAAAATAGGAATGCGGGCAAACTACTACAAACAGCATAATGAACGCATTATTGTGGCCAAGATAGATACGAAGCCCACACCTACTACAGTAGTACAAGTTTATATGCCAACTAGCTCTGCAGATGACGAAGAAATTGAAGAAATGTATGATGAAATAAAAGAAATTATTCGGATTGTGAAGGGAAACGAAAATTTAATAGTCATGGGTGACTGGAATTCGAGTGTAGGAAAAGGGAGAGAAGGAAACATAGTAGGTGAATATGGATTGGGGCTAAGAAATGAAAGAGGAAGCCGCCTGGTAGAATTTTGCACAGAGCACAACATAATCATAACTAACACTTGGTTTAAGAATCATGAAAGAAGGTTGTATACATACTAAAAGGTATCAGACAGATTATATAATGGTAAGACAGAGATTTAGGAACCAGGTTTCAAATTGTAGAACATTTCCAGGGGCAGATGTGGACTCTGACTACAATCTATTGGTTATGACCTGTAGATTAAAACTGAAGAAACTGCAAAAAGGTGGGAATTTAAGGAGATGGGACCTGGATAAACTGAAAGAACCAGAGGTTGTACAGAGTTTCAGGGAGAGCATAAGGGAACAATTGACAGGAATGGGGGAAAGAAATACAGTAGAAGAAGAATGGGTAGCTTTGAGGGATGAAGTAGCGAAGGCAGCAGAGCATCAAGTAGGTAAAAAGACGAGGGCTAGTAGAAATCCTTGGGTAACAGAAGAAATATTGAATTTAATTGATGAAAGGAGAAAATATAAAAATGAAGTAAATGAAGCAGGCAAAAAGGAATACAAACGTCTCAAAAATGAGATCGACAGGAAGTGCAAAATGGCTAAGCAGGGATGGCTAGAGGACAAATGTAAAGATGTAGAGGCCTATCTCACTAGGGGTAAGATAGATACTGCCTACAGGAAAATTAAAGAGACCTTTGGAGATAAGAGAACGACTTGTATGAATATCAAGAGCTCAGATGGAAACCCAGTTCTAAGCAAAGAAGGGAAAGCAGAAAGGTGGAAGGAGTATATAGAGGGTCTATACAAGGGCGATGTACTTGAGGACAATATTATGGAAATGGAAGAGGATGTAGATGAAGATGAAATGGGAGATGTGATACTGCGTGAAGAGTTTGACAGAGCACTGAAAGACCTGTGTCGAAACAAGGCCCCCAGAGTAGACAACATTCCATTGGATCTACTGACGGCCTTGGGAGAGCCAGTCCTGACAAAACTCTACCATCTGGTGAGCAAGATGTATGAAACAGGAGAAATACCCTCATACTTCAAGAAGAATATAATAATTCCAATCCCAAAGAAAGCAGGTGTTGACAGATGTGAAAATTACCGAACTATCAGCTTAATAAGTCACAGCTGCAAAATACTAACACGAATTCTTTACAGACGAATGGAAAAACTAGTAGAAGCCAACCTCGGGGAAGATCAGTTTGGATTCCGTAGAAACACTGGAACACGTGAGGCAATACTGACTTTACGACTTATCTTAGAAGCAAGATTAAGAAAAGGCAAACCTACGTTTCTAGCATTTGTAGACTTAGAGAAAGCTTTTGACAATATTGACTGGAATACTCTCTTTCAAATTCTAAAGGTGGCAGGGGTAAAATACAGGGAGCGAAAGGCCATTTACAATTTGTACAGAAACCAGATGGCAGTTATAAGAGTCGAGGGACATGAAAGGGAAGCAGTGGTTGGGAAGGGAGTAAGAAAGGGTTGTAGCCTCTCCCCGATGTTGTCAATCTGTATATTGAGCAAGCAGTAAAGGACACAAGAGAAAAATTCGGAGTAGGTATTAAAATTCATGGAGAAGAAATAAAAACTTTGAGGTTCGCCGATGACATTGTAATTCTGTCAGAGACAGCAAAGGACTTGGAAGAGCAGTTGAATGGAATGGACAGTGTCTTGTAAGGAGGATATAAGATGACCATCAACAAAAGCAAAACAAGGATAATGGAATGTAATCTAATTAAGTCAGGTGATGCTGAGGGAATTAGATTAGGAAATGAGACACTTAAAGTAGTAAAGGAGTTTTGCTATTTGGGGAGCAAAATAACTGATGATGGTCGAAGTAGAGAGGATATAAAATGTAGGCTGGCAATAGCAAGGAAAGCGTTTCTGAAGAAGAGAAATTTGTTAACATCCAGTATTGATTTAAGTGTTCGTATGGAGTGTAGCCATTTATGGAAGTGAAACATGGACGATAAATAGTTTGGACAAGAAGAGAATAGAAGCTTTCGAAATGTGGTGCTACAGAAGAATGCTGAATATTAGATGGGTAAATCACATAACTAATGAGGAAGTATTGAATAGGATTGGGGAGAAGAGAAGTTTGTGGCACAACTTGACCAGAAGAAGGGATCGGTTGGTAGGACATGTTCTGAGGCATCAAGGGATCACCAATTTAGTATTGGAGGGCAGCGTGGAGGGTAAAAATCGTAGAGGGAGACCAAGAGATGAATACACTAAGCAGATTCAGAAGGATGTAGGTTGCAGTAGGTACTGGGAGATGAAAAAGCTTGCACAGGATAGAGTAGCATGGAGAGCTGCATCAAACCAGTCTCAGTACTGAAGACCACAACAACAACAACAATGCGGCCCGCCAGAAGGAAATAAGCTTCAGCTATGTGTAGCAGTGCCATCAGGCAGCTGCTGGTTAAGAGCCGCTACTAGACATGATGGTTATTGTCGGCGCCGCCAAGAGGCCTCGTCTAGGGCGCTTACAATTTGCACTTTGGGCGCCCAAAGCGTCTATGTTCGGCTCTTCCGCGTCTGCATACTTGCTCGACAGGTGCGAGTGGCTGGCCGCCCAGCGTAAGCTGCCGCCTGCCGGAAGCATGTAACGTCCTTGCATATGTAGTGCCGCACCGGCTCTGCTATTTCGCTGAGACAGCACTCGGCGCCTGCCTATTCACGACAGGACAAGTATGCCACCTGAGGTCACCACGAAAGGCACCAAGGTACCACCATCAACCTCTGTATGGAGGTCTTGCAGAATAAAGACTGTTAGAGCTAACTGAGCTCTTCTCACTCCTACAGGACTGATATCATTTTGGTCCTGCAGCCACTATTGAATGAAGACACAAAAGAAGTAAGGACATTAACTTCCAGCGGACATTTATTTATGTACGTAAGGAAAGTTGAATAGCCGCGCGGGATTAGCCAAGCGGCCTAAGGCGCCGCAATCATGGACTGTGCGGCTGGTCCCGGCGGAGGTTCGAGTCCTCCCTCTGGCATGGGTGGGTGTGTTCGTCCGTAGAATAATTTAGGTTAAGTAGTGTGTAGGCTTAGGGACTGATGACCTTAGCAGTAATGTCCCATAAGATTTCACACGCATTTGAACATTTTTTTTTTGAAAGTTGAATATTTGTGCCGGTCCAGTATCCCAAACCGGGTCTACCGCTTGTAGGAAGCTGCGGTGACATTTCCGAAAGAGTAGACTCCACGTATGGTGATGACGGCCAATTATCTCGTCGGTGTAGATGCACACCGAGCTTGAAATCTTACGGAAATCGGCGAGATGTTGCGCGTAATGAAGCTAATGAGCGCGATCACTACATTAGTAGTATTTGGTATAAGTTAAGAATTTGGGTGTGATGGGAGGCGTGCTAGTGTAGTCCGTGTACGATGGGCTTTTGAAAAGTCCGTGCAAACTCCGAGAGATGGCACTACCGGCGCGTATCAAGGTCCTGTTTAGTTAGTAGTATCTTTGGAAAGAACAGACACCAAGTTTCAGCTATATTGGTCTATTTCGTTGTGTTTAGCATTCGTGGGAATCAAGGAAGTCTAGTGATAGTCAAAAAATGGACGAAAAAGAATTTCGTGTGGTGATTAAACATTACTTTACTAAAGACTAAAGAGAAGCTTGATAAACATTACGGTGACTCTGCACCTCCGATTAGAACTTTTTTAAGTGGCTTCAAAATTTTCGGAGTGGCCATATGAGCACTGGTATTGATGAATATTCCGGACGCCCTTTGGAGATTACAGCTCCAGAAATCATTGATAAAATCCATGATATGGTGATGGATGACAGAAGAGTTAAGGTGCGTGAGATTGCTAGTGCTATGGGCATCTCGAATGAACGGGTACATAATATTTTGCATAAACATTTGGACATGAGAAAGCTATCCGCAAGATGGGCTCCGCGATTGCTCGCGTTGACTTAAAACGGAATCATGTAAAGTGTTGCAAGGACGGTCTGCAGCTGTTCAGGAAGAATTTGCAGGATTTTAAATGTCGTTTCGTCTAAACAGTGGGTTACCAAGAGAGAATCTGCACCAAAAAAGGCGAAGATCATTCTTTCTGCCGGAAAGATTATGGTGATTGTCTTTTGGGATTCACGAGGGATAATCCTCATCAACTATCTGGAAAAGGGTAAAACTATTACAGGTGCATATTATTCATTGTTATTGGACCGCTTGAAAACCGAGCTGCAAGAAAAGCGCCGGCGATTGGACCGTAAAAACGTCCTTCTCCATAACGACAATGCACCAGCGCACACCTAAGCTGTTGTGGTCGCAGATTTAATGGGAATAGGATTCCAACTCGTTTCACATCCCCCCTATTCTACAGACTTGGCTCTCTCTGACTACTATTTGTTCCCCAATTTGAAGAAATGGCTGGTGGGACAAAGATTTTATTCAAACGACGAGGTGATTGCAGCAACTAATAGCTATTTTGCAGACTTGGACAATTCCTGTTATTCGAAAGGGATCAACAAGTTAGAACAGCGTTGGACGAAGCGTGTAAGTGTAAGAGGAGACTATGTCGAAAAATAAAAAAGGTTTACCCCAATCACGTGAGTAGTTTTTATTTTTGCACAGACTTTTCAAACGCCCCTCGTAGTTATGATGCCCACTGTTTACGGATGGCGTAATGGGCTGCGCATCTCCCTAGTACGCAGGAGACACAGCTTCAAATCTCGTTCTGGCAAAAGCTTTCAACTTGCCCAATTCATATAAATCAATTCCCACTAGCAGCTAGTGTCTTTAATTCCTTTGTGTCGGCAAGATCAAAATGGTGTCTCTTCTTTCAGACATGTCCGAAAGAAACGACACAACATATATAATATAAAGTTTACTATGGAAAAGTTAAGAAGGTAAATTTTCACTCTGGCTGAGCCTGAAGGAACTTCAGGGCACAAATTAAACAGCAAGCCCACTCACATGGAAAGATACCTAGAAGTTTCAGTCACCAACTCAAGCAGCAAAGAGGAGTGATCAAAACATTGGTGGATCGGTCTGAAAGAATCTGTGAAAGTGAGGAGCTCGACTGTCTAAAAAATGTTTTCTGGAGAACCGGATTTTCTGACAAGGAGGTAAACAGGGAACTTACAATCTAAATTAACTGGAGCTTCCAGTGAAAACGGACCAACTAAAGGGAAAGTATTCCTCACATTCGTAAAAGCAGTCAGATCACATCAGAAGAGTACTAAGAAAGCACGACGTCGACGCAGTGTTTAAATCAACAAATATTTGAATACAATAAAGAACCTATGCCCACCACTTATCACAGAATATGCAATCAAGTATACGTATGACCTACAAAAAGGAGCATTAGGACCTGACTTCAGATACATTAGAACAATTACCTCCTGGAAAACATAGATAAACTGGCAGGTCTAATCATTACTATGCTATGATGTACTAAGAGTCTATAGAAATTCAGAAGTAAAAAACAGGTTTAATAGAAAAGAAAGATTGAAACTAGACAAGCTGGGGACCTTAGTGCTAAATGTAGCATACAGCACTTCCACACCACAAAGTACGTCACACATGTCACTGCGAATCTATATTTGATGAATCCAGAACCAAATGACACTTCCTGAACGTTTTTATATTTCTAGTGAAAAGTTTGTACTGCTGTCTGTCTTTATAACCTCTGTAGATATTTTCAGCATTGGAACATGAAATATGCTTGGACCACATCCTAATGCCCATAAACAAAAATCACCAAGAAAGTTTCATTGCTTTGAACACAGCGTTTCTCTTCAAGAACGTGAGGATCGAAGGTGGACTTGCTTCAGTTGTTTAACCGAAGAGAAATGAGGCGCTGGCCAAAGTCATATTTTGAACTAGATTTACATTTTAGTTTTACCATGCCAGATTTATTCTGTAGGTAGGTGGCTATACCTGTATTATTAACAGCATAATGTTGAAACATTTGGATTGTGAAGACATTTGTACTACTGTTGAAACTTTCGAAGAGACACTACCTTATACGACAAGCTTCCTATAAAAGGCATATCTGTGTATCTGGTGGATATTTTAGCAAGTTGTGTTGTTGACATTGAGAAGGCAAATGTATTCTTTTCGTTTTTATTTTATTTAAAGTCTTTCAGTGTGGGAAGGACTATAACCATTGCTTCTAAGCTAATGTTTTAATAATATTCATGTGGTTTAGTTTCTTCACTTCATACAATGGTATGTTGATCAGGATCACATGAACTCTTTTTTTATACTTACCGTATGTCAGTAATTGCTGGTTTCTTGTGTATGCCAAACTAGTGTTTCCGATTCCTATTCAATTTTTTTATGTTGAAGAAAAATTTATCTATGTTTCTGATTTAATGTGAAAGTATGTCTATTTTATCATTTGCGCCACTGGACAGAACGATTGTATCATCTACGTGTAGATAACTTTGTCACTAAACTTATGATTTGTTAAGAAAAAATTATGTTCTTGGTGGTTTATGTAAATATTGGCTAACAGTCCACATAATGCTAGGCCATCCCGCTGTTTGTGATTTCTTTTTATTGCAACTGAAATATTTATGTGACAAGATAAGATCCAATGATGCTATCAGTTTGTATATTTTGGGTGTATGTTTTGGTAAGCTTAACTTTTCATGAAAGGAGGGCATAAGATGAACATCAACAAAAGCAAAACGAGGATAATGGAATGTAGTCGAATTAAGTCGGGTGATGCTGAGGGAATTAGATTAGGAAATGAGACACTTAAAGTAGTAAAGGAGTTTTGCTATCTGGGGAGCAAAATAACTGATGATGGTCGAAGTAGAGAGGATATCAAATGTAGACTGGCAATGGCAAGCAAAGCGTTTCTGAAGAAGAGAAATTTGTTAACATCGAGTATAGATTTAAGTGTCAGGAAGTCGTTTCTGAAAGTATTTGTATGGAGCGTAGCCATGTATGGAAGTGAAACATGGACGATAACTAGTTTGGACAAGAAGAGAATAGAAGCTTTCGAAATGTGGTGCTACAGAAGAATGCGGAAGATTAGATGCGTAGATCATGTAACTAATGAGGAGGTTTTGAGTAGGATTGGGGAGAAGAGAAGTTTGTGGCACATCTTGACTAGGACAAGGGATCGGTTGGTAGGGCATGTTCTGAGGTATCAAGGGATCACCAATTTAGTATTGGAGGGCAGCGTGGAGGGTAAAAATCGTAGAGGGAGCCCAAGAGATGAATACACGAAACAGATTCAGAAGGATGTAGGTTGCAGTAGGTACTGGGAGATGAAGAAGCTTGCACAGGATAGAATAGCATGGAGAGCTGCATCAAACCAGTCTCAGGACTGAAGACCACAACAACAACAACAACAACTTTCCATATTTAATTAGTACATCTTTTATTATTTGAACAATTTCTGCAACTCGTATGTTTGTCTACAGGTTGACTATGTTCATAAAGGCAAAATTTTCCTATTGGTGGTATTTCCTTAATATTTTCAGTCAGCTGATAGATGTATTTTTGCCAACGGCCGTGTCACAGTGGTAACACTGGTTCCCGTTAGATCACCGAAGTTAAGCGCTGTCGGGCTTGGCCAGCACTGGGATGGGGGACCATCCGGTCTGCCAAGCGCTGTTGGCAAGCGGGGTGCACTCAGCCCTTAAGAAGCAAACTGAGGAGCCACTTGATTGAGAAGTAGCGACTCCGGTCCCGGAAACTGACATACGGCCGGTAGAACGGTGTGCTGAGCACATGTCTCTCCATATCCGCATCCAGTGACGCCTGTGGGCTGAGGATGACACGGCGGCCGGTGGTTAGCGTTGGGCTTTCATGGCCTGTTCGGGAGGAGTTTAGTTTAGTTAGATGTTTTTGATGGTATACATCTTTTCGAAGGTGAAATTAGCTGCAAGTAAGTCATTGACCTTTCTGATAATTTCACATGCAGGGGTCCTTTTGGAGCTCACCGTGGATTCTACGGGACTATCTGGTGTGTGTAGAGATACGTATTGGCATAAATTCTACAATAAAGTTATTATATCGATTAATATGGCATTTAACGATAAAAAGGTCAAGTTTCTAAACAATGGCCTGAAAAGAACCTCTCCAGTTAAAATGCCTAAATAACCCTACGCTAACGATACTACCGATTTTTTAAACAGCAATTGTATTGAATGCACAAATTTCAGTGTAAGCTGAAGGGAGTGCTAAACAACTATAACTTCCTGCGCTAGAAGACTGAAATGAAGGACTACACTATTATGAAACATACAGCTCCAATACTTCGTCTGTAACCCAGAATATGTAACCAAACTGTCCCATTTAATCCATTACGAAATTGAATTTATCCTCAATTTTAATTTTCCTTTCTTAAATTCACTGTAAGGCACCATGTCATTCAAAGCATTAACTGTTCATGCAGTAAATGCAGTTCAGGCAAATGATGATAAACCAAGTGTCTAAAACGGGTAAAGAAATGCCAGCAAAATGTGTTAAAGAAAAATGTCATTAAGTTGTAAGCTGTTTCTGTATCAGAAAAGAACTAAATTATGTAATTTTATTTTTTTCGATGCAATAATTAAAATGTTATGACTACCTTTTGCCGTGCACACAACCACATCTTGTTTTCCACGCTTTTTTTTTAAAAAAAAAAATATGCGTTAAACATTATTTCCATCACTTCCCGTAACAAGTGAGAATATAATTAAACACTCCACTCACACACAAACACACTCTTTTTGTGATATAATTCTGTTGAATTATCTGCTCCTTTTCGCCAAACTAACAAGGGAATATACCCACATATCAATAAACGAAATTGATGAAACTTCACAGAGGAAGCGAAATAGCGAAATAACTTTTTTTTGTTTGTGTCCAATTTCACTTTTAAGGGGTAAAAAGGGTAACTTTGCATTCTGGGTTTAGAGGAAATATCTTTAAAGCAATAATATATAAAAATGTTTTTCATTTAAAAGTCGATATATCATTGATGTTCTTGAAAACTCTATAATCAACTTTGGTAATGATGTGAAATTATGCAAAATACCCCTCACCATGTAAGTACAGAATTGTGTCGTTGACTATCGATACTCGCCTCTCTGCCGAGTGCAGAGCAACAGTGGGGCGTTGTGGCGTATCTTTCATGGAGCGTGGGCGGAGTGTTGTGTTGATGCCGTGGCTGCAGCGCATGTCTTCCAAGTTATGGCGAAGTAATTGAAAACGTTTGCCACACAAGTTTTGCATTTAATTTCGGTGCTCACGACGCATTATCAATGTTTATCCAAAAGGTGATATTTTTCGGTTTTGTGTGTCGTGTCGGGAGAACAACAATCAACCGCGTCGCGAATGTTATGGAAAAATAATGTGGACTGGTATGATCCTAATTGCAAGTTCTAAGTGAAAGAAACACAGATCGTTTTGAATGGCTGACTATCACGAGCGCAGGTACTTTCTCGTTCGTATATCGTACCCGAAATTTTATGGAGCACCCGCGTCGCTATTCGGTCACGCGCATGCTCGTGTTATTAGCTATTGAATTGTTTAGTACTGTTGGAAGAACTATGACAATCATCAACTGATTAAACAGCCGTTGAACAGTAATTATCTTGTGTTCTACGCGCAGTGTTTTTGCTTTGGGTGCCCATCATTTAGACAGAAACCTGATACGTCACAACGGACACGTACTTGGAGTACAAATACTGATCACGTCCATTGTGGAAAAATGTTAATTTTGAACAATGCAGCCCCATCCTGTGCGAGTGTTTAACAGAGTACAGTGAATTCTACCAGTTCAACTTGATATCGCTGGTGCGAGTGGCTCCTCTCCCTGCTAGACAATAGTTATTACATGACACGTAATAGCAGGCAGTGCAGAGAGCAGCACATCAGCCGCCGCGGGAAGGATCAGGTACGTGGATTTAGGCACACGGTCGTTAAATATCCAGCCCCGTTCCTGTGACTAGGGAGTGTTGTACAGTCTCGAGTGCTTAAGGCTAACTTTTATTAGTACTGCATATCTACCCTCTTTCCTCCCGGGCGTGTTACAACCACCAATTAATTCTGAAAAATGAAAACTCTTTTCACAATATAAATAAAAGAAGCTTTCAAGTCACATACGTCCTTGTGTAATAATGCTGTTTTTTGAAACACCAGCTGTATACAATGTGCTGTGCGAATATTTTCAATATACCTAATTAAAATACCTAAACATTAATTACTATTCAAAGTATATATTTTACTTATATTGTTTTTATGTTTAAATTGTTATTTTACGTTTTATATTCATGGTATTTTCGTCTTTTAGTTTTCGATTTCACATACATCTATTCTGTTAATTGAAAATAGTAAGTAACTACTTATCATGATAGACAATAATTGCAGTACTGATAATCTTTGAGGATATGCTTAAAACATAACTTTTTTTTCACCAATCACATGAAATGACCGAAATTTCTTCACGTAATATACGCAATGGAGAAGAGAATATAAAAAAAATTAAGTAGAATTGCAAATTGTCATGGATGGTCCTCTAAATATCAAGATTTGTATCAGGCATACTTCAGTATATTGGTAAGCCTTTGCGAAGAGAATTGATTATGTACTAAGGACTGCATCTTGATTGTATTGTTCCTGAAGTGGAGATTGATATAATCATTTAACAGAACTAAATCTGAAAATTTTCTCAGAATATTCTTCCAAAATCGTTCCAAGGCTGTACCTGTGCTCTCGAGCCCTTTGGGATCGCCAGAGTTTCTTGTCCTCGGGTGTGGCGCTCAGAATGGTTTTTCACACTGAAAATCCGCCTTTTCATAGTTTTAAACTAAACTAATGGTGAGTTTGGACTGAGAACTTGAGGATCTCTCTTTGAAGCTCCAAATGTCTTTGTGAGGCATCGAAATCTGGGAAGCAAAGGTCCGACAAAGTCAAAAAGTACTTGAAAGATGTTTTTCTTTCCATTGAAGAAGAAATATCTGTATTCTCATTATTTTCTGCGGTGGTCAGTGTGAAAGAACCGTTTAGTGCATCGTATCTGACTACCAGGACGATGGCATAGGTACAACCGTGAGATGTATGCAGCTTTCGACGTTGGAAGAACTTTGTGAGAAGACTTTCAGGTCTAGATCTAATGAATGGCTATGACATCATGGGAAACAAATCAGTTATATTCACAAAGGCTTACCACTGTACTGAAATAAGCCTGATACGAAACAGGATATTTAGAGGATCGTCTGTGACAATTTGAAATTCTGATTAATTTTTTTTTATAATATAACCTCCGATGAGTGTATTGCATGAAGGAATTTCGGTTATTTTATGTGCATAATGGAGAAAAAGTTTCAAACGTTTCTATACACATTATCATTATTGTAATTATTGCCTACGATAATAATGAGTTACTTATTATTTTCAATCAACAAAATAAATGTATGTGAAACAGTAAACTGAAAATAAAAAATAAAGAAAGACTGAATGTAAAAGGTAAAATAACAATTGAAACATAAATCAAATGTAAGTAAAATAAATAATCAGGTTAGTAGTGAATGTTTACACATTTTAATTAAGTATGTTGGAAATACTCCAGCAGCACATTGTGCATAGCTTATTTTCCAAAAATGGTATTTCAGAAAACAGATTTATTACACAGGGATGCATGTGGCTTGAGAGATTGTTTAATTAAGTTTGTAACAAAAGTTTTCATTTTTGCAAAATTAATTAATAGTGAGGGATGTTTTGCAAAATTTCAGATTATTACAAAATTTGATTGTACACTTTTCAAGAAAATTAATTAATACCAACATTTGCATGAAAAACCTTTTTATTGCATCATCGTTTCGAAGATATTCCGTGTAGACCCAAAATTCCAAATCACCTTTCGGGTTGTTTTACTCTATAAAAGCGAATTTGGGCACTAATAAAAAAATAGGTACTGCACTATTTTACCCGTTCTACACACCCTCCGTTTCATCAACGCCGTTTATTAACAACTGGGACTGTTCCCTTGTGAGATCAGTTGCAAGTACTCAATATAGGTACAGGGTGGTCAACAACAGTCTGAAAAGCTAGTAAGGGGCTTGTAGGGTAGGTTGCGCTGAGAAATAATTGTTATGAAAAATATAGGTTACATTGCGCCATTTCCGAGATAATTAGCATTAATTAGCATTCAGTCCACTGTGTGCACAGATTGAAGTGGGTCGCTAAACTTGGTCTTCGTTTTGTTTCTTAAAACCGAAGAAGTGAGCGATACAGGAATCGGACATGAGACGATGGAAAGGATCGAACCCGAGTAAAAGGCTATGAAGTTTCATGCGCTGCCATCTACGCTATGAGAAGAACTGATAGTAGCTGTGTCTGGCGGGCCGCTACTATTTACGCGTGGAACGGGCTGACTGGATAACTTCACGTCTAATTAACTTGGAAATGGCGTAACATGTCGAGTTTCCTTTTCTTGACAATCAATTGTGTCTCAGCACGACCTGCCCTGTAAGCTCTTCAGACTGTTTCTGACCATCCTGTGTAAACGATTGCTTCAGACAAAAAGCTCTTTGTTCACCATAAACTAAATTCACACATGGTAAAAGTTACTTTTTGGCTACAACATAAAACTGAAATTAGCCGGTATTTTTCGTACCACTCTTTTTAGTTTATTCAAACAGCTTTCACTGTTTAATTGAAATGTTTTTGTTTTCGTTACCATTTTAGAAAATATACATACAGTTCCTAACATTTACTCGAAGTCAGAACCACCTCTTAAACGCAGTGACATGATAGGCCTTGTGGAGGACATTTTGTATGAACTAATCTAGGACCGCTTAGTACACCACTAGTTATTTTTTATTTATTTATTTTTTTGAGAAGAAGCCAACTGAATAATCGGTGTTTCTGAGCAGAAAATCAATACTTAAAACTAGGTTCAACATGATAAATTAAAACATCGATAAAAATGTAGTGATAATTTTGAAAATACTTTGCCTTGATAACATCCGATATCAGATTTGTACTCCCCTAGTAAAATGCAATCACTTTACATAAGGACTTCAGAAAGTAAGTTACACATGGCGTCTCACCGTAAAACCACAGTGTAACAAGAGTGATGCACTGTCCGAAAAGAGTTCATGTTCGTTGTAGATACAGTTCTTCAGCTGGACGGATGACAGTTGCACCACAGGTGGTGGTGGTGGTGGTGGTTGTTGGGATGTTTAAGGGGGACTAAACAGCGAAGGTCATCAGTCCCCCATTCCAAAATCAGGCGAACCGAAAATCTACGGAGCAGATAAAAACCAAAGGGGGAGGAGACGTCCCCCCAGGCGCTAAAAGAACACAAAGGCAGCAACAAACTCTACAGACAAGAACAGGACAGAGGAAAACCAGACAGAAAGAAACAGAGACTGGTTGACTGACCATGAGAAAAAAAAGGGAAAGAGTCAACCATCCGATAAGACACCAAAACAGCAACAAATATGGAGAGACGCAAGGACAAAAGACACAGAAACGGAAAAGTGCAGGACCCCCCTAAATGGATCCATAAAAAGGACTAGCACGGATAAAATGTAAAACATTGTCAGCCATGGAGGCATCGTCGCATAAAATCAAAGGCAAGGTGCCCGGGAAATTAAAAGACTGCCGAAGGGTGCGCAGTCGGGGACACTCCAATAAAATGTGGGTGACCGTCAGCCAGGACCCACACCGACACAGGGGGGGATCCTCCTGACGCAACAGATGGCCGTGCGTCAGGTATGTATGGCCGATGCACAGCCGACACAGGACTACCAAGTCCCTGCGAGAAGCCCGCAGGGAGGAACGCCACACATCGGTCGTCTCCTTAACAGCCCGCAGCTTATTCGGGGATGTCAGGCCACGCCACCCATCAGCCCACACCCCAAGCACCTTACGGCGCAACACCAGCTGCAGGTCGCGAGCTGTGAGGCCGATCTCCAAAGCTGGGGCGTCGATCGCCCCCTTGGTCAGCCTGTCAACACGTTCGTTCCCCGGGATGCCAACGTGACCTGGCGTCCAAACCAAGACCACCGAACGTCCAGAACGGGCAATGGCGGAAACAGACTCCTGAATAGAGGACACCAGAGGAGAAGAGGGATAGCAGCAGTCGATGGCCTGAAGGCTGCTCAGGGAGTCACTGCAGATGACGATGGACCTACCTGAGCAGAAACGCATATGCTCAAGAGCGCGCAAGATGGCCACCAGCTCTGCAGTAAAAATACTGCAGCCAGCCGGCAAGTAGCGTTGCTCAACATGGGCAGCGTGAGCAAAAGCGTAGGCAGTGCGACCCTCAACCAGGGAACCATCAGTGTAGACAGGCTCACAGCCCGGAAATGATTCGAGGAGCGCAAGAAAACGGCGACGGAGGGCCACAGGCGGAACCGAGTCCTTAGGTCCCTGTGCCAAATCCAGACGGACGGACGACCGGGACAAACACCAGGGAGGCGTAGGTGTACGGACCCGGAAGGGAGGCAGAAGAGGGAATGACCCCAGTTCTGACAGCAGGGACTGGACACGGACAGCTACGGAAAGCCCAGACCTAGGTCGCCGTTCGGGCAGATGGAGGACCATGGCAGGGAAAAGCAGGCGACGATTGGGATGGTCTGGCGAGCAATGCACGTGGACAGCATAGTCGGCGAGCAGTCGATGGCGGCGAATCCACAGCGGGGGAACCCCGGCCTCCACCAGTAGACTATCTACGGGGCTGTTATGAAAAGCGCCAGTTGCAAGCCGAACCCCACAGTGGTGTATGGGGTCTAACAACTTCAACACTGAGGGTGATGCAGACCCATAGGCCAGGCACCCATAATCAAGCCGGGACTGCACAAGGGCTCTGTACAATCGCAGCAGCGTGCAGCGATCTGCACCCCAAGACGTGTGGCTCAGGCAGCGGAGGGCGTTGAGGTGCCGCCAGCATTTTTGCTTCAGCTGAGTAACATGAGGAACCCATGTGAGCCGGGAATCAAACACGAGTCCCAAGAAGCGGCAAGTGTCCACCACTTCAAGCAGGTGGCCATCGAGGTAAAGTTCAGGATGAGGGTGGACCGTCTGACGCCTGCAGAAGTGCATAACTCGAGTCTTGGCTGCAGAGAACTGAAAACCATGAGTCAGAGCCCATGATGCTGCCTTGCGAACGGCGACTTTCAGCCTGCGGTCGGCGACTCCCGTAGTCGTGGAGCTAAATGAGATGCAGAAGTCATCGGCATACAAAGAAGGAGACACTGACGACCCCACTGCTGCAGCCAGACCATTAATGGCCACTAGAAATAAGGAGATGCTCAACACCGAGCCCTGCGGGACCCCATTTTCCTGTATATAAGATGAACTAGAGGTGGCACTGACTTGCACCCGGAAAGAGCGGCGCAATAAAAAGGTTTGAAGAAAAGCCGGGAGCCGACCACGAAGACCCCACTCATGCAACGTGGCTAGGATGTGATGCCGCCATGTGGTGTCATATGCCTTCCGCAGATCGAAAAATACAGCTACGAGATGCTGACGTCGGGCAAAGGCCGTACGGACTGCAGATTCCAGCCGCACCAAATTGTCCGTGGCAGACCGGCCCCGACGGAAGCCACCCTGGGATGGAGTGAGGAGACCGCGCGACTCAAGGACCCAACACAAACGCCGCCCCACCATACGTTCGAGCAATTTGCACAAAACGTTGGTGAGGGTAATGGGACGATAGATGTCCACGGCCAGTGGGTCCGCACCGGGCTTCAAGATGGGGACAATAACACCCTCTCGCCATTGCGATGGGAACACGCCTTCGCTCCAAATGCGATTAAATATCGCGAGAATGTGTCTCTGGCAGTCCCTGGAGAGATGCTTCAGCATCTGCGCGTGGATGCAGTTTGGGCCTGGTGCTGTATCAGGGCAATCGGCGAGGGCAGCGAGGAATTCCCTCTCGCTGAAAGGAGCATTGTATGTTTCAGAACGACGCGTGTGGAATGAGAACGGCGTCCGCTCGGCTCGCTCCTTTAGAGAGCGAAAGGCGGGGGGATAGGATGCAGTCGCAGAGCTCTGAGCAAAGTGCGCGGCAAGCCGTTCAGCAATGGCGGCAGCGTCCGTGCAGACAGCGCCGTCCAAGGAGAGCCCAGGGACACCCATAGGGGTCTGGTATCCGTAAATCCGCCGGATCCGGGACCACACGAGCGAGGGGGAGACATGGGAGCCCAAGGATGAGACATACCTCTCCCAGCACTCCTGCTTACGCCGTGCAATAAGACGTCGGGCGAAGGCACGGAGCCTCTTAAAGATGATGAGGGTCTCAAGATACGGGTGCCGCCTATGACGCTGGAGAGCCCGCCGACGGTCACGAATAGCCTCAGCAACCTCCGGCGACCACCAGGGTACAGCCCTCCTCCGAGGGTGGCCAGAAGAACGGGGGATGGCAGCCTCGGCCGCTGAAATGATGGACGTGGTTAAAACACGGACCACCTCGTCAATGTCACCCTGTGGGGGAGACTCAATGGTTGCAGCGGAAGTAAAAGCTGGCCAGTCAGCCCTGTGGAGAGCCCAGCGGGGCAAGCGCCCAGAAGAATGACACTGGGGCAGTGACAAATAGATGGGAAAATGGTCACTACCACACAGGTCAGGATGCACTCTCCAGTGGAGGGATGGGACAATTCCAGGGCTGCAAATAGAGAGATCGATGGCCGAGAACGAGCCATGGGCCACACTGAAATGCGTGGGAGCACCGGTGTTCAAGAGGCTAAGGTCGAGCTGAGCCAACACATGCTCCACGGCCCGACCACGGTCATCGGAGACAGTCCCACCCCATAGAGGTTTGTGGGCATTGAAATCGCCCAGCAGCAAAAAAGGTGGCGGCAGTTGGGCTATCAGAGCAGCCAGGACATGCTGCGCGACAGCACCATCAGGTGGAAGGTAAATACTGCAGACAGTAATAGCCTGTGGCGTCCACACCCGAACAGCGACAGCCTCTAAAGCTGTTTGTAGAGGTACAAACTCGCTGTGAAGAGAGTTAAGGACATATATGCAGACGCCACCAGACACCCTTTCATAAGCTGCCCGGTTCTTAAAATAACCCCGATAGCCACGGAGGGCGGGGGTTCGCATTGCTGGAAACCAAGTTTCCTGCAGAGCAATGCAAAGGAAAGGATGACCGCTGATAAGTTGGCGGAGCTCAGCTAGATGGTGGAAGAAACCGCTGCAGTTCCACTGGAGGATCGTATTAGCCATGGATGGGAAAGGCGTGAAGGGATTGGGGAGGCAGATTACGCCTCCGGGGCCCCTGCTGCTGCTGAGTCACCACCTGGACAACAGCTATCTATTGCATCCGAGGGACTGGCGAGATCCATGTCCTCAGTGGACGCCAGAATCTCCACCTCATCCTCAGACGCAGAGCTTGTAGGAAGCGGTGGAATGGGAGCCACCGCAATGTCGGTAGCCTTGGGGAGTTTCTTCTTCTTCTGCTTCTCGCACTGCGCCTTGGGTGGTTCAGGCTGGGAGGGTGTCACTGGGTCAGTCTCAGGGACAGACGATGACCGTGTGTCCCGACGACCAGGGACTGGCGGTTGTTTGAGCCACTTGTGGCTGTCGGCTTTGGAACCGGTCGGAACGTGCGAAGGGAGGTCCCCAAGGGACCGCTTCCTTACGAGAGTAGCCGAAGAAGTCTTACGCTTCTCCGGCTGGGAAGGGGGGACTGATGTCCCCGATGGTTGGGGGGGTGTTGCTCCTGAAGTAGATGGAGCAGGAGCAACAGGAGGTTTAGTGCCCACCACCATCAAGGGGGCAGGTGTGGGACTTCGACTCTGAGAGCTGACTGGAGTGGATGGAATTGTAGAAGGAGTGACAGTTGCGGCATAAGAAGCTGTCATGCGCACTGGATGAAGCCGATCATATTTCCGCTTCGCCTCAGTGTACGTCAGGCGGTCGAGAGTCTTGATTTCTATGATCTTCCGCTCCTTCTGCAGAATCGGACAGTCTGGCGAGCAAGGCGGATGGTGCGCACCACAGTTCACACAGATTGGAGGCGGCGCACAGGGATGATCAGGATGGGAAGGTCGACCGCAATCGCGACAGACGAGGTCGGAAGCACAGCGTGAAGACATGTGGCCGAACTTCCAACACTTGAAGCACCGCATCGGGGGAGGGATATACGGCTTGACATCACAACGGTACACCATCACCTTGACCTTCTCAGGTAACGTGTCACCCTCGAAGGCCAAGATGAAGGCACCGTGGCAACTTGACGATCCCTCGGACCCCGGTGGACGCGCCGGACGAAATGGACACCGCGGCGCTCCAAGTTGGCGCGCAGCTCGTCATCGGACTGTAAAAGGAGATCGCGGTGAAAAATAATTCCCTGGACCATATTTAAGCTGTTATGTGGGGTGATAGTAACAGACACATCCCCCAACTTCGTACAAGCCAGCAAGGCTCGTGACTGGGCAGAGGATGCCGTTTTTATCAACACCGATCCAGACCGCATCTTGGACAAGCCCTCCACCTCCCCAAACTTGTCCTCTAAATGTTCGACAAAGAACTGAGGCTTCACAGACACAAACGAGTCCCCGTCAGCTCTGGTACAGACGAGATACCAGGGCGAGTATCTTTCGCTCTCATTCACAGCCTTTCGTTCCTCCCATGGTGTGGCCAGGGAGGGGAACGATTTGGGGTCATACACATTAGCCTTAAAGTGAGCTTTGGAACGCTTAGAGACTGCTGACGGTTGGCCGCCAGCGAGAGATGATGTACCACGCTTCATTGCGGGTCATCCGCCCTGATGCCACCTACTCCGACCAAGGGCCCTCCCCACGGGCGCCACCCAGCCACAGCAAAGGCCACCTGGCAGGATGACCATTGCCGGGAGTCCCGATGCCCCAGGGCGATGGGCATCTACTCCTTGGCATACGTGGGGAGTTAACGGCGCAGGCATCAGTAAAGCGATCCCTGTGTTGTCAGGGGGCTACAACCAAGAGGGTACATGGCGGCCCCACCACAACGGACTGGCTACCGTGCTGGATCTTAGGTGCAAAAATGGCCAAGATCGTCGTCGCAGTTAAAAGAAACACTGCAGAGTGCAGCGTGGTAATCGCCCAAGAGATCGAAAACGAGCGAGACACCATTGCAACGACGAGAAAGACGGCTAAAGGTCTAATTGCACGACAGATACAATGCACCATGTAAGGCGCCCTTCCCCAAGTGGCTCGCTCTTCGGAATAATTTAGAAAGATGGAGGTCAAACCCGAGAGGGGACCATCACATAAGGCCGAAACATGTGAGACTCCTTTTAGTCGCCTCTTACGACAGGCAGGAATACCGCGGGCCTATTCTAACCCCCGAACCCGCAGGGGGCTGCACCACAGGGTGCGAGTGAAACACTGTGGCGTCCGCAAACCAAATTCAATGTTGCGTCCATCCGTAAATGGTGCCAACAATTTGACCAAAGCTGTACAGGCGTGGGAAATGCTGGCGAGGAAGTCCAGATTTGGCTCCCTGCGACTTCCATCTCAACGGAAAGCTGAAAAATAAAACATCTAGGATGAAAGAGATTTTCCAGAGATGAGGCGTACTACAAATCGGTTCTCGAATGGCTTCGTGACTAAAGAGCGGATTTCTGTAGTCAAGGAATTCAACGATTGGTAGAACATTCTGACCACTGTCTACAGAGAATTGGCGACAATGGTGGAAAAAAGTGTCATGTAACTGTGTCACTTTGAAGTGTAGTGCAGCATTCAACTTAATAATGTGTAACTTACTTTTAGAAGTCCCCTGATTTAAGTATAACAACAACAACAACATTCTGTTCAATTTTTATTATGGAATGTTTGTAGTGATCTCTTCTTCGTATTTGGTCCTTTTATTCACCTATCAACTCAGTTCAAAAGACGTATTTCAAACCTGAACTGCATTGGAACAGACCGGAAACGCGCGAGAAATCCAGATTTTACATTCTGATAAATTGAACCATGCTTAAATTGGCCTTCTATATAACTTGAAATCGTTTAGAAGATAAATACATGTTGCAATTTGATGTATAGCCTGATAGCTGCTATAAGATTTACGTCACATCCATCATCACAAAAGAAGCTGCCTCTTCTGAAGGTGGGCAGAGTATCGACAGAATGATAGGAGTGACAGGAAGTGGTTGGTCTCACAGCAAGTTTGTAACCGGAGGTGACTGTGTACTTTTGTTTTGAATAATGATGTAGTGGGAACTCTCATTGTAGCCACACTAGAACGATTGAGACATGTGTTTTATTTGTACTGGAAGTTAAGAATAGAGAAACGTTTCATAGAGTTTTTGTTTGTTACTCAAACCTCAATATCGCCTCTGTCATGTAACTGGTGGGAATGACATCCGCTAAGTGTACTGCTGAGAAAGCCCTGCAATGTTGACTGGCGGTAACAGCCTGGCCCTACATGTGAAACATGCAGTTGGATATGCAGAGCGTCAGGCAAAAATCACAGGGTTCTATTTGCTCACCTTGGATCCGCAGAAGTTGCATTACCTCTCGCAGAATTTCACGCAAACTCGTGGTTTATTTTCCAGTAAAGACACACAAATCTGTTTTAAAGGATGCCATTAATTTATACAGCATTGCAGTTTTTACCACTTACACTACATACCATATCACTGACTGCTTCGTAAATCACAAACTTAACCCAGTAATTACTATCTCGATCACAGTATCACAATCATCACTGTATCAATGTTAACTGTCGGTAATACTTTTCGTGGCAGTTAGCACACTTCTGCTCAAACTAAGAATAATCGCGACCTGCGACCTCTCATGCACGACGATTCACACCGGCCACCACCATCCTAAAAAAAATAGTTCAAATCGCTCTGAGTACTATGGGACTTAACTTCTGAGGTTATCACTCCACTAGAACTTAGAACAACTGAAACCTAACTAACCTAAGGACATCACACACACCCATGCCCGAGGCAGGATTCGAATCTGCGACCGTAGCGGTGGCGCGGTTCCAGACTGTGGCGCCTAGAACCTCTCGACCGTCCCGGCCGGCCCACCACCATCCTACTCTATCGTACACAACACTGGAGTATCTGTTTCAAAGGTTCGACCAATCACCGTCCAGGAAAAGTGACGTTACCATGGGCCATGTTAAACTCAGTCAATGAAAATTGGAGATAGTGTCTCCAAGCGAATTGTTACATCTTAGTAGCGGCCAAGTCGCTATATCGTCGCAATATGCTTGCCAGCAGCAGAATTTGAGACTTATAGCACAACAGTTCGACTCGCCCTCGGCCTGTGTAATCTCTACCCTCCTTCCTAATTCAAAATGGTTCAAATGGTTCTGAGCACTACGGGTCTAAACTTCTGAGGTCATCAGTCCCCTAGAACTTAGAACTACTTAAACCTAACTAACCTAAGGACATCACACACATCCATGCCCGAGGCAGGATTCGAACCTGCGACCGTAGCGGTCGCGCGGTTCCAGACTGTAGCGCCTAGAACCGCGCGGCCACCCAGGCCGGCTTCTAATTCCAGCTTTTGTCCATAATAAGCAAAGTCTTTTATGAAGAAGAATTTGAGAGGCGTAAAGATTACCATACACTTTCTAACTTATTTACCTTTCGGTGTAGGGTTGGTTCCAGTTCTTGTCTAGGGGTCAGATTCTTGAAGCTGAAATTCGCTCTTTTTAGGTCCTCATGGATTAATTTATCCAAATAAACTTGAAGATTGTTGCTGCAGAATATCTGTTGTTATGTTAATATATTTTGTCACATTTTAGTATATCTTAGAGTCTTTCGAATTTTCACATTAACAAAGACGAAATTACATTGTTCGCCAAAATACAAAAATACTACTACTACTTCATGCTGCGGCAATAACATTATTCCAAAAGATTTACAGTTTTTCTTGACAAATGAATTTCCATTAGTTTCGATTATTGTTTCACAAATGAATCAAAAAATATACATAATAAAAAGTACTAGATAGCGTAATTTATAATAGAAATTTTAATTGTGCCAAATAATTCGTAATTTGAAATGTTACAAAAAAAATTTTAACTATACATTAAGAACTAGTATGCATCGATTACAACAATCAAAATAAAATAATTCCTTTCCAATAATTTTAGCTTCAAATATAACATAAAGCGTATAAAATTTTATGGAAGTTTTCAGAAAGGCAGCTGAGATAATGCCGACCTGCCAAAAATTCGAAAAATAATACTAGTATCGACAACTACTGTTGAGGAAAAGTAATACTAGAGGAGGATGTCTGGTTACACCCGTCTGCTACAAACGTAACAATATCCACGGGATTTCTGGATTAAGGATTGGTGGTCTTTACAACTGCAGCGTTATGAAGGGAGCACACAATAAACAAAAAATTAATTTGAAGTGACTTGGTATAAAAAAGATTAGCTTTCTAGCGCAACTGCACAATATAGCTAGAAGTAACGGCAAGTTTTCTGTGCACACGGTGGTCAGAAAACGTATGAATAGCCTGCAGGGATGTGCAGAATGGCTTGTGCTGAGGAAAAAATTCGATTCGTTGCGACGTTTCCAATTAGCTTTGAAGGTAGTCATTCCGGTAGTTGCGCGCACAAATTCAAGTGGCCCGCTAGAGACGGTGACGCAAAAAGTGTCTTCGTTTGGTTTCCTGAATCCGAACAAGAGAGTGATACAAAAATTGGATATGGGACGGTAGAAAGTATCGAACACGATCTAAAGGCTGAGCAGTCTCGCGAGCTGTCGTCTATGATATGAGAGAATGGTAAAGAGACGTTGACTGTGGGGAATCCAGAGCAGAAGAGAACAGAAGCATTTGAGATGTGCTGCTACACAGGAATGTTGAAAATTAGGTGGGCTGATAAGGTAAGGAATGAGGAGGTTGTGCACAGTATTGTCGAGGAAAGTAATATATAGGTAACACCGACAAGAAGGAGGGAAAGGATGTGACATCCGTTAAGACGCCAGGGAATAACTTTCATGGTACTAGAGGGAGCTGTAGAGCACAAAAACTTTAGAGGAAGACATGGATTTAGGTACATCCAGCAAATAATTGAGGACATAGGTTGCTAGTGCTACTATGAGATAAAAAGATTGGCACAGGAAAGCAATTCGTGGAGGGGCGCATCACAAAAGCCATAAGACTGAAGATTATTTAAAAAAAAAAAAGAAAAAGAAAGAAAAACCGACACTAATTGTACCTTGTTGACCGTTTGAACTTGGGCGAGTAACAGCCAGATCGGCTAACTTTAATAGTAATTAACTCGGAAGCGGTGCAACATCCAATTTCTTTCTTAATAGTTATTTCTCAGCTCAACCTATCTTGTAATACCCTTACAAGCTTTTCAGTCTGTTTCTGACTGGTAAGATTGCACAGAAAATTTCTCACTCTGAAATCACATTTAAATGTTGGTTATTTTTAAAGAGACTGTACGATGCCTCTCTTACGAGTGAGAAGCATCTACCAGCACATGTCGAAGTTAGACAACAGTAGCAGTGTGATCTCTGGAGGCAGCGGTTTATCGCATTGCGATAATGCTATACGCGACAATCGTGATCCGAATACTGTAGTGTGAATACGGAATCAGTGGATTCAGAAAGGCCATGCAGCATCTCAACTGCCTCTTGCAACCGGTGACCAAGAGGACAGACGTACTGCCTGTCTCGCCGAGTATGATCATACAGAGAAGTCAAGTGCCTCGAGTCAGGAAACTGGCTTCTTTGGAGCAAGATAAGTATCGACTCTGCCAGTGCAACGACACATTCTTTCGGACATATCAGAAAGAGCAGACACCAAACTTTCATATAATTGATGCGCCTCTGTGGGGAATGAATCCACAATCTTCAGTGTGGATGCACATTTACGTTCGACCTTCAGCAGGAATCAAAAATCAGCGAGCACGGGAGACACGGACGTGGACTGCAGATAGATCGCACTAGGTGGGAATGTGAGTCGGACACGGATCGTATCGATATAGACCGCATATTCGCGATAAACACAGTGCCTGGGTGGCGCAGCGATTAATGCAGCTGCCAAGTAAGTAAGAGATGTTGGGTTCGAGTCCTGGTCCAGCACATAATTTCACTCGTCGCCACTGTATCTGCACAAAGTCCTGACGCACTCGCTATAACTAGTTCCTTTGCTTTCTGCACCCTCCCCCTTCAAATATAGATAAAATATATGTCTACATACACGTTGACCGTTCTCATGGCAGCAAGGAACAGCCGCACTGAAAGTGCTTTCTGTATGCCCAAAGACAACTCTGGACAGCAGCGCGGAGTGGCGGCGCGGTTAGAAACGCCATGTCACGGACTACGCGTCCCCTCCCGCCAGGGCTTCGAGTCGCCCCTCGAGCATGTGTTGTTCGTAGCAGAAGATAGTTTATGTAGTGTGTAAGTCTAGGGAACGATGGCCCCAGTAGTTTGGTCCCTTAGGAATTCACACACATTCAAAACACTGGACACAAGAATGGCAGCACGTCAGCACGTTGTGTCTTCAGACGAGCCCCAGTTCTGCATGCAACATCACGGTGGATTGCAGTCACCATTATATGGACCCAGTACCTGATGATATGTGGTACCTTAGAGTACATATCGGTAGCACGAACACCTATGCTTCACCAAGCCGGTAATTTGGACAGCAACTGTTACATTTTTGGCGTGTTAAAGTCGGTCTCCGTGGCGCCATATTTCCACAAAGCCATATATGCCGTATGTTGCTCGTGCTGTGCTGGCCTATCTCAGCACAGGGTGTTCGTCTGTTGCCCATTGAAAACGTATGGTCATAGGTTACTGTAGACTGGAACGCCACCAATCGCCAATCTCTGCGATGGATTAACCCTGGCATACAGTTAATGACCGTGTCTGTCAGTCAAGCTCCGTTCGTTTCGATGCCCTGTTTTTTTATTTGTCCTCTGACTGGATTGATGCGGATTTCTATTTTATGTCAAGCTTTCCAAAGCAGCACATGCCCTACTTCCCGAATTATTTGTAGGATGTATTTCAGTCCCCGTCTTCCCCTTCGATTGGGACCCTTTACAGCTCCTTTCAGTACCATGGAAGTTACTCCATTATGTCTTAATACATATAGTATCATTCGATCTCCTCGTCTTGTCAAAGGTTTCCAAATGTCCCTTTCTTCGCCGATTCTGTGGAGAACCACATCATTCCTTGTTTTATGATTTCAACTGTTTTCAGTATCCTTCTGCAGCTACACTTCTCAAATCCTTCGATTCTCTTCTTTTGTGTGCAATATTATTACTAAATTAACAAAAAACCCATTCGATGATGAATCTGTGTAAAGCAACAAATTTTTTCTGAAAGCAGATTGGTTTTATTCTGTGTTCCAGTACACCATATTACTCTCCACTCTTATGGCTACAAAACCCTGTTTATCGACATAAGCTCTGTTCAGTGGATCGGTAATACGCCATCTGACTGGAAGGGTCTTCTTGCCTGCATGGTACCACTCTACTGGCAGATGTCGGAACCAACGTCTTGCTATAGCAACTGCCTCCACATCATCGACGTCCTGCTTTCCGCAGAGTGTATCCTTCATTGGGACAAACAGATGGAAGTCTGAAGGTGTGAGATCTGGTGGATGAGGGAGAACAATCCAATGAAGTTTTGCTAGCTCCTGTCGAGTGCACAGACATGTGCAAGGCCTTCCGCTGTCATGGAGAAGGAGACGTTCGTTTGCATTTGTGTGGTGACGAAAACGCTAAAGTCATTTCTTAAGTTTCCAGAGAGTAGCACGATAGAGTTCAGAGTTGATCGTTGCTCCTTGATGGAGAACACCAGACAGAATGACCCCTTCAGATCCCAGAAGACCGTCGCCATGACTTTACCAGCTGAGGGTGCGCGCTTCGAAATTTGCCAGCCGGCAAGCGGAAGATCGGAGAGGTTTGCGACCCTTTCTTACGAGACCTTGCCCAACGACACGCCGTGCTTTTGTTTGCTTCCAGGTCCCCGCAGACATACTGAAAGCGCCTATGGATATCTACGATACCCTGGTTTTCCGCCAAAAGAAGCTGCATGACAGATCTCTGCCTTGAGCTCACTTCCCTTACAGATTGCATTTTGAAGGCTACGTATAACGCCGTCTCCTATCGAAATTTCTTGAAAGTATAGAGGCCGTAGGGGTTATGTTCCAAGATGTACCATAGCAGATTCCGAATTTTTTTAACTTAAACTGGACGAGAACATGCTTACTGAACGCCCCTCCTATTTGCTGGATGTATTTCAGTCTGTCTTCCCTATTGGTTTTTATCCTTTACAGATCCTTTTATCAGCATGAAAGTTATTCCATTATGTCTTAAAACACGTCCTATCATTCTATCCCTTCTGCTTGTCAACGGTTTGCAAATGATCTTTCCTCAGCTGATTTAACTAATTCTATGGAGAGCCTCATTTTCCTTGGCTTAACAGTCCAACTAATTATTATCAATATCCTTCTACATCACCACATCTTACGCTTTGATCTTCTTCTCAGTTTTTCCCAGTGTCTGTGTTTCCCTACCATACAATACTGTGCTCCTCCGGTACATTCTCAGAAATTTCTTCTTCAAATTAAGGCCTATGTTTGATATAAATCGACTTCTGTTGGCCAGGAATTCCGTCTTTGCCAGTGAATTCTACTTCTTATGTCCTTCTTGGTTCGTCCATCATGTATCAGAATTCCTTAACTGCATATATTTCGTAGTCACCTATTTCTATGTTAAGTTTATCGCTAATCTCATTGTTGCTACTTCTCGTTATTTTCATCTTAGCTGGGTTCGCTCTCAATCCTTATTCCGTAGTCATTATGTAACACCATAGCTTAGACACTACGTACCTTTTGTTGATTCATTTAGCTTTCTATTTTGTTCAACATCCCATCGGTGAACTTCTGTAATTAGTGTACGATTAATTCGATACTGTAATGAAGTATAATCTCTGTAAAATGCACAATATGAGCAAATGATCTTTTGTATTCCTCATATGACCTCTTTGGTTATCTTTAAAATTAAGTAATTTTATTTAAATAATTTTGTGTAGAACTACCAATATATGCAAATGTTCTGTTTTATTTAAAATGATTGTTTGCTGTTATGTCACCTGCTGACCTTCACTTAGGGTCCTTAGTTATTTCGTATGTAAAAGTTGTTGTGGTTCCCCTTGGTAACGGAACTGTGTAGCGCGAGCAAATTATGGTTGGTCTAGGTAGAAAAGGTGGAAAAAAGAGTCAGTCGGGGACGAGCTACCAAACGATCAACTGCTCATGTAAAAGTTGTATATTGTGCTGGTGCCGAGAGAGGCTTTCCGTGCCGCTTTCCAATGCCTCTTGTGGATGGATAAAGAGCTGGAACTATCCTGAAATTGATATCTATCATAGCCACCAAGAAATGACAGAGTCCAGCAATTTTACCTGCAAATCCACCTACCAAAAAATGCAGTCGCCACCACATTGCGCAATCACTGTAATGGAACACTACAGTAATGTACAATGATGGATCAGCTCATAGGATGTTATAGTGTACTCAAATATAAAGTAATTTATAAATGAATTTATGTACCTACCTTCATTTTTTCCTTATCACAACACCTCTGAGGTTCCTCTCTATTTGAACTATGATTACCGAGTGTCCTTTTGTTGAAAGCATATTAAAATTAATATGGCAATAGAGTGTGCTAAGATTAATAATGTTTCTTCAAAGGATCTAACAAATATATCAAATTTCGTGTTTCACTGCAGTAAAAGTTCAGAACTGCAACTGTTGACAGTTATATGTTCATGCTTGCTAAGGGTTTGTTTCTTTAGTATATTGAAAGTGTGTTTAGTTTGCTCTGCTACAGTGGTCAAGATTAAGGGCCCCTGCTTTTAAATGCACAAAGTTACTTAATTATATAAAGTTTCAGTTACTATTGCTATTCAAGTCAAATTCTGTACAATATTGGTTTCCTCTTGTGTATTAGAAGTGCATATTAATGTTGCATCAGGATCTATAGTTTGTTTATTGTGCTCATGCTACATACCCTTTAATAGAAAGACAACTATCCATGAAAACAGTAACTTCTTTATTCAAAAGACAGTGAGAAGTAATCTGTTAGTGAAATGCATATAATTTTCATTCTAAGTAGAAAGGTGTTTAGCAGTGAAAGACTTAATCTATGCACAATACCTAAATTTGCTGTGGACTATATTCATATTTCATGTCAGATAGGAATATGTTTGAAAAAGCAATATTGAACCTATGTCCAATTTTTGATTCTAAAGTTCACAGTAATAGTAATATTATTGAAACCACTCAGTTTGACTAAGCCCTGAAAATAGTAGTGTGTATCGTTATCTGTTATATTTATGCAAATAGTTTGTTCTGCTATAGCTGTCAACTCCAAACTTAACGTTAACATATGCAGGTGTCAGATTTCATTGCACTCGCGTGAGGCGAAATATAGGTTGTGTTTTTCCGTTAAAGTTACTCATACATACTTTCTTAAACAAGAATGTTAATCATTCTCATGCCTAATTAGGCTTGCGATCGTTTTCTTTATTCTTTGAACAGTATGGATAGGTAATTTATTGTTTGTTACTGAATATTTACGTAATTCTGACTTTCACTACCGATAAGCCACTTCCGCTAGGTACAACACGGTCAACATAACAAAATTCCTCTCAGAGGGTAACATTGCTCTGTTGCTTTATACCATAACTGCTTTAACAAGATAGTTTTATTTCACGACGTGCCTCCAACTTTAAGGTTATGGTAGAGCAGAAACGGACAGAAGTGTTATAATTAGACCATTGTGTTTAACAATCCTGTAATAATTCTTCACTTTCAGCGAGATGGCAGTTCATTAGCAAATCTTATCACTGATATATTTTCTACCTGAATTGTAATCTCCCTTATGAAGGAATCTTTGCCGGCTGGTGTGGCCGAGCGGTTCTAGGCGCTTCAGTCTGGAACCGCGCGACCGCTACGGTCACAGGTTCGAATCCTGCCTCGGGCATGGATGTGTGTGATGTCCTCAGGTTAGTTAGGTTTAAGTAGTTCTAAGTTCTAGGGGACTGATGACCTCAGAAGTTAAGTCCCGTAGTGCTCAGAGCCATTTGAACCATCTGAAGGAATCTTTTATTTTCATCACTGTCTCTTTGTTGTATAGATGGAAGAGCAGGGGCGACAGACTGCATCCCTGTCTTAAATCCTATTTCATCTTACCACTTCGTTTTCTTGGTCGTCCACTCTTATTTTTTCCTCGTGGTTCTTGTACTATCGTATATTATCTACGTTTCCCTATAACTTACTCCTATTTTTCTTAGAATTTCGAATCTCTTGGACCGTGCGTATCTGGTTTGAGGCTATTGTTGATCTGAGAGACCGTAACTGTTTGTACTACATTTCGTATCCTGGATACCTCCAAATCACTTTCAAATTTGAACATATTTACATCCTACTTGAACGTACACACGCAACACCTAATATTTCGTTACCTGCTTTTCTTCCTAGTATTGCAGGTGTAACGGCGAGCAATGTATGTAGGTCTCAAGTTCCTTGTACGCACCCGTATACCCACACACCCTTCGCGTCGCGAGTGCCGAGCGATGTGCAAATGAGCTATTTGCGAGGACAGCCACAACGCACCGGCCGCCGCCGCTTCAGGTGTCCCCGATCGCCATTCCAGTCACGTCGGCAGCAGCCCTTGTCGCCTGTCCTCCCATTTCGCACTCGCGGGAACGATTCGCGATAATTTACGATCGTCGACCGCGACAGAAGTGACGTGAATGGGGGAGAACGGGTGGAGCGAGGAGCCACTACTGTGACGAGGTCGCCGGGTGCGGCCGCAGCTGCGAAGGGAAGAGCAGGCGGCGGTCTGCGGAGAGGAGGACAATTGATTCGGCGCCATTCGGACCCACTGTCTGTTTTAATGGTTTCGCCAAACGTAATGTAAAGCGGACGTCAAAAACTCGCGGTAATACCGTCGTATCGAACTGCTGGGCGCCTTTTACAGCTTGCAAGCTTGATCGTTCGTTGAAGACTCAATTGGAGGACTGCCAATTTTTTCGCCGTATACCATATACCACAAAAAAAGCATTAGAAAATTTTATGGTTTTCTCTTAACCTTGAAGTCGCTTTTCATAACTCACGCTAGTGAATTACGGTTTTGCTTCTTTACTGCACGATGATTAGGCGCGTTTTCTGGAAAGTTAACAAGTGTGAAATGCAGTTTGGATACTTGTAAAGAGTGCAAGACGAAAGGGGTTAGTGTGTGGGGAAACTGAAAGACAGTATGTTCAGTGAGAAAGAGGTATCCAGCAGAAGATCATTAGGATTACGTGGAAAACTCAATGCAGCGACCTGAAATCGATGAGAGGTTAAAGACTGGCTCGTCATAAGACATCAAGTGACAAACAATATTCGAAATTACCGAAATGGGAACACTTCAGTAAATTCGGTACGTGTAACACATTCATATTTGTGATGCGAAAATATTTTGTTGACGCCTACATACATAGGAAGAAACGATCATCCCAATAAAACAAGGAATTACGGTTTTGCTTCTACAAACACTGGTAGCAGTTACTTCTATAAAATATCTGGGACTATGCGTGCGGAACGATTTGAAGTGGAATGATCATATAAAATTAATTGTTGGTAAGGCGGGTGCCAGGTTGAGGTTCATTGGGTGAGTCCTTAGAAAATGTAGTCCATGAACAAAGGAGTTGGCTTACAAAACACTCGTTCGACCTATACTTGAGTATTGCTCATCAGTGTGGGATCCGTACCAGGTCGAGTTGACAGAGGAGATAGAGAAGATCCGAAGAAGAGCGGCGCGTTTCGTCACAGGGTTATTTGGTAAGCGTGATAGCGTTACGGAGATGTTTAGCAAACTCAAGTGGCAGACTCTGCGAGAGAGGCGCTCTGCATCGCGGTGTAGCTTGCTGTCCAGGTTTCGAGAGGGTGCGTTTCTGGATGAGGTATCGAATATATTGCTTCCCCCTACTTATACCTCCCGAGGAGATCACTAATGTAAAATTTGAGAGATTCGAGCGCGCATGGAGGCTTTCCGTCAGTCGTTCTTCCCGCGAACCATACGTGATTGGAACAGGAATGGGAGGTAATGACAGTGGCACGTAAAGTGCCCTCCGCCACACACCGTTGGGTGGCTTGCGGAGTATAAATGGAGAAATGTAGTAGGAAAACTAGAGCTCGCAAGGAAAGGTGTAGGTGTTCGTTTTTTCCAAGCGCTGTTGGAGAATGGAATAACGCAGAATTATTGTGAAGATGGTCCGATGAACTCGCTGCCAGGCACTTAAGTGTGATTTGCACAGTATCCATGTAGATGTAGATGTATAAACTTTTAAAAAGATACAGCACCATTGGCGGCTAAACATTAAAAGAATTTAAGTGGCAATATTTCAACGGGTACGGTACAGTGGCCAATTAAATTTCAAAAGGGGTTAAGCTTTAAAGCTGCGGTCGACACAGGGGCCGATCGGTTGAATAGCAATTACAGTACGACCGAACTGAAGCAAGTAATGCTGTTAGATACTGAGGTCATTAACGCACTTACATTTTAATCTGAGTGGGAACACATGTTTTAAAGTAATTCCACGCATGAGTCAAGTAACTGAATCAAACTAGATCAGAAACAAGTAAAACCTCGTAAAGGTCTGGGCATGCTGCACTTAAATTACAAATAGAGCAACAGTTGTAATCTTCAGACTAATTCGGCACAGTGGCCGTTTAGTTAAGAAGCAAGGCTCCACTAACAGCTTCTTAAGGAAACAAGTGAATAGTTCTAAAGCCTCAGTACATGCCAGACTTAAATTACAAATAGAACAACAGTTCTAATTTTCAAGTTACAAAATGGTTCAAATGGCTCTGAGCACTATGGGACTTATCATCTGAGGTCATCAGTCCCCTAGAACTTAGAACTACTTAAACCTAACTAACCTAAGGACATCACACACATCCATGCCCGAGGCAGGATTCGAACCTGCGACCGTAGCAGTCGCGCGGTTCCGGACTGCGCGCCTAGAACCGCTAGACCACCGCGGCCGGCAAGTTACACTCTATACCGTTGTAAGCAAGTAACCATAAAATTTACTCAAGGTGAGCTTGAGTTTTTAAAGTTACTCCGACTCTCCAGCCGAATAACGACTTACAAGAAATCAGTAGATTCAGAATATACTCTAGAAATACATAACTTTCAGAGCCGTACATTGCTCTGCGTAGGGGCTCCGAATCCGTGTCCCATTCAAAACACCCCAGGTCGGCTGTTGGCTCCGATAATATCAAACCAACAACTTATCCGCCACACCAGTGACACTGAAATACACTAAAAGTACTTAAGTTTGTGGCTTCTACTTGCCGGTACCACTCTCAAGCACTCACTTAACCAACAGTAAGATACCCAAGCAGACTAAAACCACAGCTACAAAACACAGTATAATGTATAATAATAATCGAATAAAACGCCAGAGGAAACACAGGATCATTAAAATTCCAAGAGCACTGCTGACAAAAGGTCGAAAGTTGGGGAGCAGTTAACCAACGCCATCATCCAAGATCGTCAAAATAAGAAGTTTGGAGGACAAGAAGGTCGAGAATGCGATAAGGCCACACTCTTACGGACCGAGTAAGGCAGTTTCCACTACTAGGAGAAATCAACTGACGCTTGTACAAAACCAGTGATTCCGAATAAATAATCTGAATCGGTCGGACACAACTAAGGTCTCACATCAGCATACTTGCATATTTTCTTCCACTACTAGGAGAAATCAACTGACGCTTGTACAAAACCAGTGATTCCGAATAAATAATCTGAATCGGTCGGACACAACTAAGGTCTCACATCAGCATACTTGCATATTTGTTACCGAGCCACAAACAACCGACAGGCAAAACCAATAACTGAATGGCCAAGAGAAAATCGTAAGCTCAAGCGCACACACACCAACCCGTGCGCGTGGTACCGGTGGAAAATTCGCTCCGAGAGGCGTGGAGATCACGTCTCCAATTGCCGCCCGGACCTCAGACGGCCTCCGACTAAACGCTGGCGTTCCTCACATGCCACTCCCACTTTTGCTCCCTCCTCGGACTGAACGCGGTCGCAGCGCCTCGTAACTCGGCAGCGCCGTCTGTGAAACTCTATGTGAAGCCACCAACTCCGGATGACGAAGCGGACAATTCAAACACGAACTAGCCGGCACGGATGAAAGAAACTTACAATTCATCATGAAGTAATGAAAGAAACGGAGATTCATTTCTTTCTGTCCAAGAGGAGGTGAAATGATACAAAGCGATGAAAATGGCACCGAAACGGCAGTTCTGCCGTTGCGGTAAGTCATGGAACGCATGTTTAAGGAAACGAATGATATCTTCATAGGGTCTGTGAGTCGTAAGGAAACTGTAAGAAATAGAAGTCCAACCACAAAAAGGCATTTCAAAGACGGGGTAGCAACTGACTATATCTTTCCAAATACACTTTGCATCAATATGATTTATCCGATTATATACAGGGTGGCGCACGAAATGTGTTACCAAATGTTTCCTTCACAATTTACGACGCACATTAGATATCCGGCTGGGATCTCTACAACAGTACCAGCAGAGCTTGGAAAAATAAATCAGTTACGAAATGACATGTAATTCACGATACTGTCGCTAGGAGACTAGTAAGCAGCAATGGCTGACAATGGAAGACTGATGAAACAGCAACAATCGGCAATTGTGTTACTTTTTCATGAAAGGAAAAGCCTTGTTGTGACTCAGAGGCGTTTTCGACAACAGTTTAACACACGATGGGTCCCTTGCAAGAACATCCACAGGTTGTACGATAAATTTGCACAGGAAGGAACAGTATTGGAAGCGAAGCGACCTGGGCCTAAGCCTGTTTGTTCGCCGGAGATTATTGAAGCGGTACGAGTTGCTGTACAGAGAAGTCCCGGGGAATCGTGTAGAAAGGCAGCAGTGCAACTGGGAATATCCAAACGCTCCGTTCAACGCACTCTTAAAAGTGAACTCCATATGTACCTACACAAGATGACGTGTGCACAGAAGCTCACTGAAGAACACAAGCACCAGAGACTACTGTTTGCTCAGTGGGCGGAGAATAGGGAAGAAACTCTCACCAACGTTTGGGTTTCAGACGAGGCGCATTTTCATTTAGACGGTGTGGTTAACAAACAAAATGTACCCTTTTGGGCCACTAAAAAGCCACAAGTGCTTCATGAACGACAACATTATGCTCCGAGAATTACAGTGTGGGCAGCAATTTCCAGTCACGGACTTATTGGACCCTTTTTCTTTGAAGAAACTATGAACAGCGAGCGTTATTTCAGCATGCTTCGCAATAGCTTCATTCCACAGCTTTTTGCTACTGCCTTGCCCTTCAACACGCAGTGGTTCATGCAGGATGGAGCAAGGCCACATACTGCAAACACTGTGTTGGAGTTTTTACACGAGCATTTCGACATGCGGATCATTTCACTCAGGTTTCCAGGTCGCTTCAATGACGGACAAAACTGGTCCCCTAATAATCCAGACCTCAATCCACGTGACTTTTTTCTTTGGGGGTCCCTAAAGGAAAATATTTTCCCGAAACGTTCACGTGATTTAATGGCGCTCAGAAGACTTATGGTTCAAGTTTGCAGTGAAATTACGGAAGACATGTGCCGTAGGGTAAACAATAAATTCAGTGTTCGTTTGAAGGAAGTTAGGAAACGAAATGGTGGACATATTGAGCATGTGCTGAGTTAGAACAAATCTCCATGGACGGCTCTTCGTTGTAGTATATGTTCCTTTCAGATTGTATTGACAATAAAGTTAATATTCGAAAACAAAATGGTAACACATTTCGTGCGCCACCCTGTATATTATGTTGTGCGGGAAGTCAAACTGATTGGTTTTCAATGAGGAACCTATATCCGGAAATGCAAGGCTTGGGCGTTGGAGAGCGTCAAGGTTGAGAACGAACGGTTGTGACGGTTTGTTCCGATTCGTTTTGGTTCCTGAATGCAACCCTCTAGCTGTGTACTGCTGATTAACGAACTAAACGTAATAATATTCATGCACATGCGCTATGTTTGTCCACACAGCCCTTTCGCGCATCCACCTGCCGACCTTGTGTGGACGGCCAGAGCAGTAGCATTGTAGACAGCAGCGCGACATGTACCACCACATACCTGCGAAATGACCGTCATGGTGCTTACAGTTGGCAAAGCGGGTTGCAGTGGGAGAGTTGTTGCAAGATTGTATGCGGAACGTTTCCAAAGCAGACCTACCACCCATCGTTCCACGTTAGCGGCCATCAAGAACCGCCTCAGAGAAGCCGGCAAGTTGCACGTAGTTATTTGCTGCCTGTTGTGTGTTCGTTGTACAGTGAAGTAGCAGCACTTTGTGATTGGTACTTGCGAATACTATCCCCAGTCTACTGTTTGTCCTCTGGTAGGTACCGAGACGTGATGCTGGTGGTTCAGGCTCGGCTCGAACAGTGCAGATGGGTCCCAGGCACCAGCACGTGATTGGTGGCATAGGCGCTGCACACGGGTAAAGGTACCGTGCAACGTGTTGTTCCTGAACTCCGATTCCATCCATACGATCTGCAGAAAGTCTATATATTACGGGAGGAGGACTACCCACGGTATTTTTGTTTTGTTTTTCTTTTTCTTTTTTTTCGCAGTTGGAACAACAGTATTTACAACAATACTCACTCCAGCCACAATTCCCGAGCTTGGAGCTATTCGTGGATGAATGCACGTTTACTAGACAAGGCGTATTAAATTTAGACAACAAGAATGTCTGGGTGGACGAAAATCCTCGTGCACATGTGATTCAAAATCACTGAGATCTGGTGACCATATCTGCTGCCAAACAAACTAACAGGACTGATCTATGAGGCGTGTTTTTTAAGTAAGTACCGTTTTGAAGTTAAAAAAGATGTGCTAAAATATCTCAATAATTTTATTTTTACATGAAAGCCTGTATCTTAATAAAGCCTGTATCTTAATCTACTTTTCTACATAATTTCCGTCAATATTGAGTCACTTGTCATAACGTTGTACCAGTTTTTAATATCCTCCAGATTGAAGTCTGCCGCCTGACTTGTTAACCACTGCATCACCACTGTTTTGGCTTCGTCATCGTCTTGAAGACGCTGACCGCCCAGGTGTTTCTTCGAGTGCAGGAACAAATGGTAGTCACTGGTCGAAAGATCGGGGCTGTACTGAGGATAATTTAGAGTTTCCCATCGAAAACATGCGATGAGATCTTTGGTCTGATTTGCCACATGCGGACGGGCATTTTCTTGCAGCAAAACGATGCCTTTGCTCAACTTCCATGGACTGTTGCTTTGATTCTGGTGTGACGTTGGCGACCCATGTTTCATCGCGCGTAACAATTTGGCTTAAGAAATCACCGTCGTTGTGGTACCGCTCAAGGATAGTCAATGCACTGTCTAAACGTTTGGTTTTGTGCACATCCGTCAACATTTTCTGTACCAAATGTGCGCACAATTTTCGGTAAGTCAAGTGCTCGGCACTACTAGAAACATTAGGAAAGTCATCCCGCAAGGAGGAATTCGTAAAGCGTCTGTTTTCTTTCACCTTATTGTCCACTTCCTGCACCAAACTTTCATTAACGACCGAAGGACGCCCACTCCGTTGTTCATCATGCACATTTGTGCGGCCATCTTTAAATGCTCTCACCCACTTTCTTACCATTCCATCACTCATAATGTTTTCTCCGTAAACTGTACATATCTCAGGATGAATATCGATCGCTTTTAGGCCTTTAGCACTAATAAATCCTATACCAGCCCTTACTTCACAGTCGGCGGGACTCAGGATTATAGGAGGCATCCTAAATACTCAGTACACAACGTAAACACGGAAGAATCAGACTGTAATGGCGTCAGTGCGTAGATTAAGGTACAGGCTTTCATGTAAAAACAAAATTATTGAAATATCTTAGAACGTCTTTTTTAATTTCAAAACAGTACTTACTTAAAAACACACGCCTCGTACCTCACGTTTATTAAAGATGATTTGACTACGCTATTGGATGTAGTGCTGCTAAATGTTTGAGTGGACATGTGGCTCTAGCACACAGTCGATGCATGTCATCACCTTAATGTCGCATATCCATATCGATGGATTGGTGGAGGTGGACCAGTTCCAAGACCAGCACAGTCACCAGAACTGACATCTTTCGACTATTTCCTGTGGGATAATATGGAGAATATGATGTACGGCACACCTGTAACGTCAGCGGAGGACCTTACTGCTCGAGACCACGGAGCGATTGAAGTACTTCAAAGACAACTGCTCACATTGGCTCATGTGTGTAAGGCTCAGCACCGCCGCAGGCTCTGCATTGACGCAGGAGGTACGCAGTTCGAAGCTTATTTATAATGTAAACAACACGATGTGCTATTACAATGCTGGGTTTATTGACGTAATGCACATCCATTTGACTTCGACGCTATCCATCGCCCAAGCCGTGCGTTTCCGGAAAGGGATTCCTTCTTGAAAACCTCTGTCAGCGTGCCTTTCCGCACAGCATACTAAGCTTGTTGGCATTTTTTTTATCTTTTTTTGATGATAGGATGAAGTACCTAAAACTTCCAACGCAAGTATTGTGGAAGTGTGAACTACTATTGAAGTGTGGTTTTCACAGAAGGGATAGGTAGTCAGGGACTCGTATTGGCACAGATTGTAATAATACATAGAAAGTGTATTTTTCAGTACAATCATTGTGGATGACGAACTGCGACAGTGATTTAAGCTGATGTTTATTTGGTAATAAATATGTAACCAGTCGCTTTTTTACGATTTATTCGACCATATAAACACAAGTGTATTTTTGTGCAAACGTACACTTTTAAAATGGAACAATCTCCTATTTGCCAATAACAAACAAAAACTAGGGTACATTAAAATGTCAATGGTGTTTGTTGGAGGATTCTAGTGCGATTCGCTTACGAGATATTGTAGTTTGTAAAATTTCCACACTCGAACTTGTTTGTGCCATTAAACCTGAGTAGTTGCTAGGTCGATGTTGTTATGTTTGCTTACAGTGTGCTTGTATGCTCCTTGAGTACATTGAGACTTGCTATTCAGTAAGTGCTTGACTCTTCAGGCAGTAGGTACTCAGTGGACGACAGGATTTACCAATGCAGAAAATGCCTACATGTTCATGATGTATGGAGAGTAGGAAGAACGCAGTTCGTTCTTGCATGTACATACAACTTTCAGACTCTTTTCGGAATTACGTTTAGGATTACGATTATCATTTGCCTTTCATTAGTGTTCACTGTGTTCTCTGACATAGGCACAACAAGTATCTTAAACTAATGCACTTTTGGAATAACTGAAGGCACTATTGTTGCCAAATTGCATCACTATGCATCCACAGTTTTTGTTAATATCCACAAACCCGCAAAAAAGAAGAAACACATACTGTGGGATTGGGCGACCAAGTAGGCCAATCGACCCGTGCTCGGTACTAATATGTTCCAAAACAGCCAAGCGCGAAAATGAGAATTTTCAGTCGTTGGTATCTCGGGTTTTATTAATCACAGAATAAGGGGTCAAGCTCTTTGGATAGTCCTTTGCCTAGGGATTATTTGTACACCTATCGTTTGAACGGGCACACTGTAACTAACACTTAATACGGGGCCAAAATTTAAATATTGCACGCTCCATCCAACTAAGGCAAATTTAGCAAATAGGTTGTTTCTTTTGCAGTAGATGTGGTCTTAGAATCACGAAAAATTATGGTTTTTGGGTACCAAAAGTACCTGTTGTGTGGATGACCATTTCTACAATTTCTATTCATGGCTGACCGTCGAAATTTTTATCACATGACCTTAAGGTGATATTCTGTGGAACTTCGAAACTTGTTTTAGTATCATTATCTATTGCCGAGTTTCAGAGGTCAGAGTTACCCCCCTCCCCCCCCCCCCCCACCAAGCAGAAATCCACAAAAGCCGGTTTTAACCGATTTTGCACCGTAGAGCATAACTATCTAAATAACTAACCATAGCAAATAGCTCAAAATTTTTCTGTAGACATTTATCTAGAAACACCATTTTCCCATTATCGAAATTCTTTATCCCTTATCAAGATGTCCGCGAAATAGTGATTTCTCGGCACCAGAACCGTCAATTGGGCGATTGCTACTTCTATAATAGTCAAAATTTGGCATATGTTCTTAAAATGATGTTCTTGAGGAACCTTGCAACATTTGTTAGATATCATTGTCCGTCACGGAGATCCACAGGTTATGCACGTAATACGCCGTCTGAGGCGTAAATAATTTTTTAACTGACCTAGTGAATACATGACAAGTGTTCTGGGGTCATAGCAAGGGCTCTGAGGGCTCAAAAGTATGATTTTAGTCACCATTATTCACCAGTAAAACAATTTTGAACATGGCTGACGTTTGCAGCAACGGTATGCACAAATTTGGAAAATATGTAAAAATCTGTCAACCAGTTGCATAGGTATTCTGTATACCTTGACCAGGTTTCTTCACCTCTAAGGGTCAAGGTATATAGAAAACCTATGCAACCGGTTGGCAGATTTTTATATATTTTTCACCAGTAAAACTTTATGATGCTTTGTCTCTGTGTAATGGACATTTCACGCTTATACAGGCTGTCTTGAACCAAAAATTATTCGATGGTGCCGTCTGGCGGTGTAAACACCTTACAAATTCAGTTCAATACTTGTAAATGAAACACCTCAGGTTTTGGTACACAGTAGGTGTAGCCCAAAAACGTTGTGCATTTTTATGTAAAGCAGTGTAAAGAGAACTAGCGCTGAATAGGAGAAAATTTTTTGTAAACCTTATATTATGCCTACAGTGAAGAAAACGGTTGCTGGAGATTTACTATGACCGTGAATTAGAAAATATTTAAAGAAAAATTGCATGAATTAATTAATATTGCGTAAACCCCAAGAACAATTTTTACTTCCGGAAACTTCAAAAGCAAGCCTATGTATGAAAAGTTTCCGAATCCTGTTAAAATTCTGATAATAAAATACTTTTATAGTGAAAACAGTAAAACACTCTTAAGTTTATTTGATAAATAAGGACAGAGTGTACTGTAATTTTGCTTACCAGTATCAGTTACACTCAGATAAACTTGTATTTAAACATGAATGATTGGAAATATTACGTTAAGTGGCATGTAAACAAAGATCGCGTACTTTGAGACCTGTCAGATACAAGTTCCCTCCAATGCGTCAATTTGAAGCAACGGCGAGTGACCTACTTCTTTGTAATTGGTCGGTATAAATAACTTTAATGGCGGATGCTTCAACTTACACTTCTGGCCACATGTCATAGTACAACACATAAATTCTCCTGACTAAACTACTGTATAGACACGTCAAAGCACACCTCTCCCAAAGACGCACACCACGAATACAACGACTAGTACAAATACAATGAAAAGCAAAAACAAATAAATGTTGCCATTACCTACTGTTAGTGGTGGGGTCAGCAATCACTGAATGCGAACGGTCTTTACAATACACTACGATACCTTTTATTTACGGAGAGAAACATTAAGAGATAGTCTATTGAAAAGCAAAAAGAAATGAAATTGTTTACAGTTGTGAGTTTCTTGAAGAGAGGAATTGTTTTGAGTCTTATCTGTTGTGGGTCGGCGTGATGTGGCGACGGCGGTAGAAGCAGTTCGAAGTTGCTGATATGAA
The DNA here is from genome assembly GCF_023864345.2 of Schistocerca serialis cubense. Taxonomy (NCBI): domain Eukaryota; kingdom Metazoa; phylum Arthropoda; class Insecta; order Orthoptera; family Acrididae; genus Schistocerca; species Schistocerca serialis. Next base: position 1,018,169,560 of record NC_064639.1, read on the forward strand.
TCCTATAAGTTCAACCAGTCGTGTCACTGGCATTAGTGTATCCTATTTCCTTACATCCTGCTTCGGCTGGCAGTGGTAATAAGTTGCGTAGCATTCATTTGTCGTAGGCCGGGACGAAGTAACTGTTTATGCAGCACTTGAAGGTGGTATTAGTTCAACTGCAACTTTCACACACGTTAGTTTGGCACGGAGCATACATGGTGTGTAAATTAACATTTCATTTCCTGTAATTTACCAATTGCGAAGTTACACAGTTCATCTGCTGTTAATATTCACGGGTCACGATAACACTGTTCCCACGAAAACAGTCACTTACGTAGCAACACAGTTCACAGTCTCCACATTGGCAGTTAGTGTTTCAGCATATGTCATATATCGTTGTCAAGAAAATGAGCAATATTAAATTCACAGTTTACGTAATGCAGTCCAATTCTAAACCGAAGACAATACTGTCAGTTCGCGAGTGCATTGTCACTGCCGCAAGCATCATTTTGCAAAAACCAACAGCGTTCACGTAGTACAACGTGCATTTAGAATGTCCATGAAGATAAATTTCAAACCGTGTCTAACACACGGAAGCCCGGTATCAATATCGCGTTAAACGCACACCATTTGTACACACAATACTTACTTTCGTAGCACCACGCTCACGAGCCATCCGCGACTGTCTGTCACACTGCTCGACTCGACAACTATCGATACCTCTCTCGCTCCACAGTTCTTACAACACTTCTGCCTATTGCATTCCGTTTCATCCAATACATTTAATAAAAATATTTGAAAGATCAGTAATAAAATATAAGTCTTTACACAAGGAACCTGTATATCAAAACAGCAAAGTAAACATAGTCACACTTCATGTTCTACGCTATGTAACCAAATGAAAAATATTCTACATTATCAGAAATATATCTATGAAGTGTATAACTGCCCACGTCGTGTTGTGCCGACTCCACTGTAGCTTGAATTGATTTTTAAGTTTGTTTTATATGCCCGACTTCTAATTTCACCACACAAGTCTCCAGGGTTGAGCAGTTATTGCCCGATAACGACACGCAATACAGTTTGTTAAAGCGGAGTTCGCCGCTATTAATTATGTTTTTAGATTTAATTTTATTACTCGTACAGAGACTCAACGTTCCTTTGTTTAACAACGCGTCGTCAAAATAAATATGAAATGTTAATGTCTTTGCAATACATAATGTCGACTATTGAGTTAAAGTTCGTACCTATTTTGCCATTTTAGAGAAGAGAAACCTTATGTGCTTCTGCTTCTATAGTCTCAGTATCAAATGTTCACTAATTTCAATTTACTTTCTATCTCAGTTCAGTATTTAACACAAATTATATATCAATGTCATTTCAGAGATACTACGTCGGTTCCACACTAACGGAATAACACGTAATTGTCATTTAACATCACTTTTATTAATAATCCTTTTTCTTATGACGTAAATGTTAATGAATGATCACTATCCAGGAGGAAAAAGGGATTGATCCTAATCATGAGATAATAGCTTTTAATGAGCCCGCAATCGTTAATTAAATAAAAGTCACGTTCAAGGATGATATGCCAACAACTTTCGTTAAGTCCGTTTTCACGTATCTGTCAAAACTAATCCTGTCGCCCACAATTCAAATTAACACTGACGTTAACCCCTTTTGTCGGAACATCGAATCGTAACTATTATGTGAAAGTTTATTATAGTCCCCGAATTAATTCCTTTCAGATACGCGCACGACCGAACAGCAGAACGGAACACAAACGATTTGTTTTAACAACCGAACAACGCAATGACGTTACATTACGACAATGTCCGCCCAATGAACATCTCTTTAACTTTATCTTTTCTACTCTGCTTAATTAAATTATTCCTAATTACAATTTATTCAGCTATTTAACGAAACATCTAACAATAAATAAAATAAATTTATCCCAACGTAAAAAATCCGTTATAAGTACAAGATAGTAAAGAAAAGGAAAAAAATATATCCCGTTATTAGTTATGGCTTCATACTACTTATTTGTTGTTTATATGTGTCAAAGTATATAAATGTGTCGGAGTACATAATAAAGTCAAAACCTTCCTGACATACAGAATTAGTTTTTTGTAAGCAGCACACCCTATTGTTACAGGAAAACGGACCAGTTAAGCAGCGCTCCTGTTGGAGTGCAAGAAAGGAAAATATGTTCCTCTCTAAAAGATTGAGAGAAAAGTGGGAAATCAGATGCCTCGATTCCCATTCTGCCAGACGAGATAGTGATGGTCAGTGAGTGACAGTGGCAGTAAGAAAGAAAGATAGATGAAGATACTAGCAGTGGGTTGAAAAGGGAGTGGAAACGAAAAAGAGAGATGAGCGGAGACCATACGTAGGATGGGGGAGGGGCCTAGACCCTTCGCCCGACTGGTGAACTTTAAAACGAAAAAATTTACCGACTTTTCCCCATCCCCTCCACCCGCTTGTTAAAGTGTCCCCATCTAGGGGTCAAGACTCCTAGCAAACTACGCCCAAGGTCAAGTATGAATGCGAGACAATGGTGGTTGAAGAGAAAACTATTGGACTCCAACAGTTGTAGGTAGATACAAGGAATGATCATGTTGTTTATATCAGAGATCTGCAGACACGGTTTGTCTTAGTTTAGCTACTGCAATGATTACACGCAACTGAATTTTATCAGATCTACTTTTGTCAGGGGAGGCGGAGATTATGTAATTTAACGTCTTCTGTTAGCTTCATTTTATCACACTATAAAATAGCCATCGCAGTTTGTCTATGCGGACACTGGCTTTATACGATCTCACCTGTAAAATCATGACACGGTATTTTTATAGTCTGCGCAAGGCACACATCTCTTGTAGTACTTGTGTTTATCGTTACGTTTACTTTTCATTAATTTCAAAAAAGAGAATGAACGTTTAATGAACTTGATTACTAATGACTGGAAGTCGTTAGACAATTATATACAGGATATTCTTAAAACTGATGCCACTCACAGTCACTAATAGCTATCTCATCAAATAGACTTTCATTCCAAATAATCATTAGACACGCGGAAATTGCAAATTTGCTTACGTGAAAAACATTGTTTTGTCAAAAATAGGTCCGACCCAAGCGAATTAATTCTGAACCAGTACAGAAAATCCAAGAAAATTTACAGTGAAATTGGTGTTACTAAAAGTGCTCACATAACGACAAATGGGAGAATTTTCTTGTTTGTTACATACTTTGGATCATTTTACTCTCTTACCTAGCTTAATACAAAAATGGCATATAAAATTTTTTGGATGTATATGGTACTTGTGCTACGGAAACTGAGCGTCAACTTTATACGTGCAGTGTCTTTGTTTGTACGTTTTCTTTGCAGTCGTACTGTTGTGTTTAGTTAGAAACAAATAAACAGGAAGGGCACGTTGTCGTGATTTTCATTCTTTTTAGGTGGTTTATCACAACTGAAAATCGACCCAAAGTCGAGTTCAGTGAATTCGCTCCTTCAGTTTCAAATTTGGCCGTGCCTCTTTTCAAGCAAACGAACGTGAAAATGTTTCAAAATAACTACAAATTACAACGCGGACAAACTGAACGTTATGTTACCTTATTAGCAGTAAGTAATTAAGGACGTGGGTTGAAAGATCTACTGTTACATGAAACGACTGGCACAGGAGAGGAACTGGTGGCGTGGCGCATCAAACAGTCGTAAGACTGATGACTAAACGAAAAAAGCAAACGGTTCGTCAAGGACTGTTCTTGACTAGCTTAACGGATGTCACGCAGGACTTCGGGGGAAGTGGGTTGTGCTTGAGTGAACTTATAACAAATTGTAAATTAATGTTATTTACGGTATGAACAATGCAGTTGTCTTAGGCACAGACGAAACAAACCAGGAGTTCGCATTCAGGTCTCCAAATCACTTAACACCTGATATGAGAATAACATAAAAATTCAGGAAAATAATCTCTCTCCCCACAGCATTAATAAAACCCTTAATAGGGGACAAATAAATACACAATCAGAAAATCTTTACGTGATATATATATATATATATATATATATATATATATATATATATATATGCTTCACCAAGAAGAAATGCAAATGATAGACGGGTATTCTTTGGACAAATATATTATACTAGAACTGACACGTGATTATATTTTCACGCAATTTGGGTGCATAGATCCCGAGAAATCAGTACCCAGAACAATCAACTCTGTCCGTAATAACGGCCTTGATACGCCTGGGCACTGGGTCAAACAGAACTTGGATGGCGTGTACAGGTACAGCTGCCCATGCAGCTTCAACACGATACCACAGTTCATCAAGAGTAGTGACTGGCGTATTGTGACTAGCTAGTTGCTCGGCCACCATTGACCAGACGTTTTCAGTTGGTGAGACATCTGGAGAATGTGCTGGCCAGGGCAGCAGTCGAGCATTTTCTGTATCCAGAAAGGCCCGTTCAGGACCTGCAACATGCGGTCGTGCATTATGCTGCTGAAAGGTAGGGTTTCGCAGGGATCGAATGAGGGGTAGCGCCACGGGTCGTAACACATCTGAAATGTAACGTCCACTGTTCAAAGTGCCATCAATGCGAACATGAGGTGACAGAGACGTGTAACCAATGGTACCACATACCATCACGCCGGGTGATACGACAGTATGGCGATGAAAAATACACGCTTCCAGTGTATGTTAACCGCGATGTCGCCAAACACAGATCCGACCACCATGATGCTATTAACAGAATTTGGATTCATCAGAAAAAATGACGTTTTGCCATTCGTGCACCCAGGTTCGTCGTTGAGTACACCATCGCAGGCGCTCCTGTCTGTGATGCAGCGTCAAGGGTAACCGCAGCTGATAGTCCATGCTGTTGCAAACATCGTCGAACTGTTCGTGCAGTCTGTTGTCTCAGGGATTGAGACGTGGCTGCACGATCCGTTACAGCCATGTGGATAAGATGAATGTCATGTCGACTGCTAGTGATACGAGGCCGTTGGGATCCAGCACGGCGTTCCGTATTACTCTTCTGAACCCACCGATTCCATATTCTGCTAATAGTCATTGGATCTCGACCAACGCGAGCAGCAATGCCGCGATACGATGAACCGCAATCGCGATAGGCTACAATCCGACCTTTATCAAAGTCGGAAACGTGATGGTACGCATTTCTCCTCCTTACACGGGACATCACAACAACGTTTCACGAGGCAACGCCGGTCAACTACTGTTTGTGTATGAGAAATCGGTTGGAAACTTTCCTCATGTCAGCACGTTGTAGGTGTCGCCATCGGCGCCAACCTTGTGTGAATGCTCTGAAAAGCTAATCACTTGCATATCACAGCATCTTCTTCGTGTCGGTTAAATTTCGCGTCTGTAGCACTTCATCTTCGTGGTGTAGCAATTTTAATAGCCAGTAGTGCATTTCGGCCCACAGAGATTAACTTTGAAAAAGGACCAGTAGTCAGAAAGGCAGCACGTGTACGCCCCCAGATGGTCAACACCTTAAGCCAGGGGTGGGGCAAATGCGGTAATGCGGGCGCGGGCGTCCGTATGCGACCGCATTGCTTGTCCGTGGCGCTGTCAGCAAACAGTTCAACCTAACCCTCTCTGCTAACATCACTTGGCCAGCGCTCAGCAAGACGGGCCTGTTCACTTCGTGTCGTTAGTGTTGTCTCTTCGTCGTTAGTGTTGTCTCTTCGTGGTAGGACAAAATTAGTGAGAGGAGAATGGCTGAGGTGGAGTCAAAAATCCTCAAAACGAAAATCGGTCGAACCCCTACGCTGGCAAGGAGGTTACATTTTGTTGAAACAGAAACCAGCCCTCGGCCTCTCTTTTGTAATGCTGTTCTGTCGACATCGAGGAAGTACAACGAGAAGCGACATTTTTAACTCATTCATGAGAATCTCATAACCAACTTGGATACTGAGGAAACGAAGGCCAAACTTCTCGAGCTAAAACAGAAGACAGAGAAACAAGTAAGTTCAAATATATGTCGTTTCTTGACGATAGTACTGTTATTTATAAAGCATTATGTGATTTTGTTCTCAATTTTACCTGTTCCTTTTAACGTAACTACAGGAAGAGAACCATGTGACTTGAGAGTGAGCTATCAAACCTGTCCTAAAATAATCAAAACAGTCCATTCCTTCAGCGTCGCAGAATTTGTTAGAAAATGTTTCGCTTCTGCAGCAGCAATGTTGTGTCCAGCGACACTTACTGTTTTCGAAACAGTTCTGTTTCACGGAGAACAGTTTTCAGACGCATCGGAGAAATATAAAATGGCTGGGAAATGGAACTGAATGATAAGACTAAAGATTTAGTTTTTTTCTGTTCCGTTTTGTATGAAGGCGCGTTTGTAACGGACGTCGCTCAGCTTTCTGTATTTGTGAGAGGTGCTGGCATTTATTTGTGTGGAGGACCGTACTGATAACTATGACCTTTGCTGGGAAAAACGATTTCGTCCACTGCAACAGATGAAGCTCTTGCAATGATTGCTCAAAAGTGTGGCGTCGTTGCTTTGATACGAAAGGAAGTGAAAGTTCCAGCCGTAGATATCAGATACACTGCGTCCAGCATCGCGTTAATCTACATGTGCCAGATTAAGTGGCGTCATGGACGTTGTTGTAAAAGCAGGTAATAAACTGAGTCATATCGCACTGTTCGGGACGCCATCAGTTTAAGTCATTCCTGGCACAGCTAGCCTGTGACTTTGGTGTTGTGCCTTATTTTTGTAAAGTACTGTGGTTGATTCGAAGTGTCGTTTTAGAGCTTCTTTTTATTTATTTTTGTTCAACTTGAGTAAGGACATAGCGTATTCATGGACATGAAAAGAACGCCAGTTGAAGATTTTGATGACCTCAAGCTGATATTACCTCTTACATTTGTAACTGGCCTTACATAGGACCTCATTGTCTTGAGTACAGGAAGAACAAAAACTAATCATCGACGTACTTTTGACGGCTTTTGCGTTTTAAAAGGAAATTGCTGTTGTGCATAAAGCAACTTTCAGAAGCGTCTTTATCGCTCTTTTCAAAGGTGGCACTAGTTATACTCGAAATAAATCTTGAAAAGGCACTGAGCAACAACTTTGTGGATACGTTACGGTGCTACAGGCTTTGTTAGAAAACTTTGATATTGAAATTTGTGACTTCATTCGATTTTAAACTGGAGTTAGGCATTTTTGCAACAGCTTTAGCGGTGGACATTCATAGTGCGGCTTCCGAAATTCAGTGGGAGCTCACTGACTTTCAGCGTAGTTGTGTGGTCAGGGAGAGGTTTCACACTACAGAAAGCATTGATATGATTCACAAGAATTTCCCTCGAGAACATTTTCAGCAGTTTTTTCGAACAGCTTCTAGAGTCTGCAGCATGTTCGCGACCTCATATTTGTGTGTAAGTCTATTCTGAAGACTGAAATTCATATATCTAAGCTTAGGAGTGCCTATACTGATATTCATCTGACTGGGGCAATGTGTTTGATGACCATTAATATCACTCCAAACATAGAGATGGGCATATTAAAGTGGTGAAAATAGATGTATCTTTCTTTTTCGTAAGTAGTGACCCAGCTACAAACTGAACGCATTTCAGTAAGATTACATGTACTCGTATTAAGTTAATACACACATCAAAAAAAGTTTTTTATCATCTTGATTCCGAGAGTTCCCGAACCTGTACAGAAAAGTGGAAATAGAGATCAACATAAACATCATTTCTTCTCTTTTTATTGCTCATGAAAGCTACACATTGTATGTTGTACCACCATATAGCGAGACCTTCATAGGTGGTGCTCCAGATTGCTGTACACACCGGCACCTCCCAGAAGCACGTCCTCTTTCATTGACTCATGCCTGTATTCGTTGCGACACACGATCCACAAGTTTATCAAGGCACTAGTGATCCAGATTGTTTCACTCCTTAACGGCGATCCGGCGTAGACACCTCAGAATGGATGGTGGATCGTCCATAAACAACCCTTTTCAGTCTATCCCGGGCATGTTCGATAGGGTTCATGTCTGGAGAACATGCTGGCCACTCTAGTCGAGCAATATCGTTATCCTGAAGGAAGTCATTCACAAGATGTGCACGATGGGGGCGCGAATTGTCGTCCATGAAGATGAATGCCTCGCTACTATGCTGCCGATATGGTTGCACTATCAGTCGGAGGATGGCATTCACGTATCGTATAGCCGTTACAGTGCCTTCCATGACCACCAGCGGCGTACGTCAGCCCCACGTAATGCCACCCCAAAACAGCAGGTAACCTTCCCCCTGCTGCACTCGCTGGACAGTGTGTCTAAGGCGTTCAGCCTGACCGTGTTGCCTCCAAACACGTCTCCGACGATTGTCTGGTTGCTGGCATACGCGACACTCATCGGTTAAGAGAACGTGATGCCAATCCTGAGCGGTCCATTCGGCATGTTGTTGGGCCCACCTGTACCGCGCTGCGTGGTGTCATGGTTGCAAAGATGGACCTCGCCATGGACGTCGGAAGTGAAGTTGCGCATCATGCTGTCTGTTGCGCACAATATGAGTCGTAACACGACAACCTGTGGCTGTTCGAAAAGCATTATTCGATATGGTGGCGTTGCTGTCATGGCTCCTCCGTAGGTAGCGGTCATCCACTGCAGTGTTAGCCCTTGGGCGACCTGAGCAAGGCATGTCATCGACAGTTCCTGTCTCTTATCTTCTCCATGTCCGAACAACATCGCTTTGGTTCACTCCGAGACGCCTGGACACTTCCCTTGTTGAGAGCCTTTCCTGGCACGAAGTACAAATGCGCACGCGATCGAACCGCGGTATTGACCATCTAGGCATGGTTGAACTACAGACAACACGAGCCGAGTACCTCCTTCCTGATGGAATGACTGGAAATAATCGGCTGTTGGACTCCCTCTGTCTAATAGGCGCTGCTCATGCATGGTTGTTTACATCTCTGGGCGGGTTTAGTGACATCTCTGAACAGTCAAAGGGACTGTATCTATGACACAATATCCGCAGTCAACGTCTATGTTCAGGAGTTCTAGAAACTGCGGTGACATAAAACTTTTATTGATGTGTGTAGATGTTTAATACAAATGGCACGCGTCATTTGATAATTAGTTTATGTTGTATTTATGACCAGGAAACTAAGTCGACGGGAGTGCTTCTTTATTGTTCATTTCTTGATCCCTGACTCCCCTCCCCCAAGATCTCCACTGAACGCAACGACGGAGTTTAACGCTTATCCTACTACTTGTACCTGCCCTTCCATCCTGTACATGTATTACGTTGCGGCGCTATTGTGCTCGTTATGGAATCACACAGGGAAAAGATTATTCTTTTATTTGTTTCTTTTTACCTGGGTGTCGTACCTTTGTCGAACTGCAGATGGTTAATCGCTTTTCTATCGTCTGGTGTCATCTGAACATGTCTTACTGGTTTCCCTGGAGAGAACAATATTTATCCATATGGAATTACGAAGAGTGCAATGAATTAAGACTTCCAAGAATCTTGAAATATGTATACAAAAATGTGTAGGAAAAAGCATTTATCATTCAACTTAATTGTGTTTAAAAACAATATCGATTTATTACACTCTATTATTCTTGTTCTATGTTCATAATATTAAATGCTGTAAAACAGTCGAATGATTTTATGTAATTAACTACTCTAGTCTTAATCTTGGATGAGGATAGACATGAGAGACATTAATAACAGAACGCACAATACAGCTCGAGCTTATGAACGATTCTTCTGGTCCATTTGCATTGGCGCAACGTCTTATCTGAATATTGCCTATATTAAACGACACAGAGCCGCGGCAATAACTTACAAAGTTTGCATTTTAATTATATTATCTAACTTCAGTGTCGTTTCAATTTATCTGCAGAGATTAATAGTAGTTTTCATTAAATTCTTGTGGTTGCAGCATAACGACTATCTTTTACCTCAGCTACGTAAATTCACACGAATTAGCTTACTCGGAAATGATCCGTGATAAGTATGCCACACATTAAGTATTTCTCTACGCAAACCCCTAACATTTAAGCAGTGTTAATTTCAATGAAATAGCAATGCAAAAAGAACCTGACACGTTATGTTATCAGACGAGCTGGTAGGGTGCTTCACACCGCTCTTTACGTGTTTCATATTGCGGGAATCAAGCCATCAAATAATATTTCCATAAAAGAGACTGTGCAATTTGCCCGTAATACGCTGTGTTGGCACTTTAGTGTGTGTTGATTCATTTGATGTGTAACTATACGTATATGTGTCTACAAATATATAGTTTAATGAACTGCTTATGTACATACAATTAAAGCACACCAATTGACGTACAGAACGAAACACAACATACATATCACAAACAACAGTTTTTTCTATCGAAGCGAGAATGGAAACATTCGAACTCAGAGAAAAGTGGAACATGAAGTACGAGCAGTTCGCACAGGAAAAAATTCAAAAATAAAATTTTCTTTACTGACAAACATAGGAAAATAATACGACTGTTTTACAACCTAATACTTCGCATAGAAAGCCTTGTGTGAAGAGATGGCACATAAAAACATGCACATTACGACGGAATTGCACATGATATACTTGCATTGTTCTATTATAATAATCACGACATTGAAAAAAATACTTCTAACAATGTAACGCGACTAAAAACTCGAGCGCCAGCTACCGATGGTATGTTTATCGCTCATCGTGCCAGCACGGCGATACATATGCCCACGGTGGCCATGGACAGCTCACGCGCCCAGGCCCTGCCTTAAGCAAACACAGACAGACAACATGGACAACAAACAATCGAGTAACGCAGGAACCAAACATACATCAATTATCAAAGCACATACAAAGGTAACTTGAATAACTAAAAGCTTATTGAAATGGCCAGAAACGTGCTGGGGGGGGGGGGGGGGGAGCGGAAACCTAGTTTTTTTTTTTTTTTTTTTTTTTTTTTTTTTTTTTTTTTTTTTTTTTTTTTTTTTTTTTTTGACTGAGCGCGGGTGGGCTGGCATTTATTTTTCCATCCTTGATTCAGTTTTTCCAACTCAAAATCCACCATAAATGAAATCTTCAATTCGGACATCAGGCAGAAGCTTCTGTCGTCCTTGGAGTTAAGTGAGCGCCAGATGTGAGAATCCGCACCCCTAACTGCTGAAAGTACAGAACGAACTGGAAGCGGAAGCAGCTCTTACTCTGAATCAGATCTGAATAAGCAACTTTTCTCACCTTACACAACAGCAACACGGGCTAGTGGTGCATAATTCACATAAAAACATTCAGTTGTTGTTATTGTTGTGGTACACAGTCCAAAAGCTCGTTTGATGCAGCTCTCCATGCTATTCCATGCTGTGCAGACTTGTTCATCTCCGTGTAACTACTGCAACCTACGTCCTTCTGAATCTGCTTACTGTACTCATCCCTTAGTCTCCCTCTACGATTTTTACCCCTCGCAGTTCCCTCCAGTACTAAATTAGTGATCCCTTGAAGTCTCAGAGTTTGACCTAACAACCAATCCCTTATTCTAGTCAGGTTATGCCACAAATTTATTTGCTTCCCATTTCAGTGCCTTCTCATTAGTTACGTGATCTACCCATCCAATGTTCAGCATTCTTCTGTACCACCAGATTTCGAAAGCCTCTATTCTCTTCTTGTGCAAACAGTTTATCGTCCTTGTTTCACTTCCATACATGGCTACACTCCATGAAAATAGTTTCAGAAAAGATTTCCTCATACCTAAATCTATACTCGACGCTAGAAAATGTCTCTTCTTCAGAAAAGCTTTCCTCGTCATTGCCATTCTACATTCTATATCCTCTCTACTTCGACCATCATCAGTTATCTTGGTCCACAAATAGCGAAACTCATCTACTACTTGAACTGTCTCACTTCCTAATCCAATTCCCTTAGCATCACCTGATTTAAGTTAACTGTATTCCATTATCCTTGTTTTGCTTTTATTGATGTTCGTCTTATATCATGCTTTCGAGACACTGTCCATCCCGTTCAACTGCTCTTCCGAGTCCTTCGCTATCTCTGACAGAATTACAATGTCATCGGCAAACGTCAAGTTTTTATTTATTTAAATCCTACTCCAAATTTTTCTTATGTTTCCTTTATTGATTGCTCAATGCACAGATTGAATAACATAGGGGATAGGCTACAACTCTGTCTCACACTTTTGTCAACCGCTGCATCCCCTTCATCCCATTCGACTCTTATAACTGCCGTCCGGTTTATGTAAAAGTTGTAAATAGACTTTCGCTCCTTGTATTTTACTCCTGATGCCCTCAGAATATCAAATAGAGGGTTCCATTCAGAATTATCAAAAGCTTTCTCTCAGTCTACCAACTCTATAATCATAGGTTTTCCTTCATTTAACCTATCTTATAAGAGACGTCGAATGGTCAGTATTGCCTCACGTATTCCTACATTGCTCCTGAATCCAAACTGGTCTTTCACAAGGTCGGCTTCTACCAGTTTTTTCATTCTTCTATAAATAATTCTTGTTAGTATTTTGCAACAATGATTTATTAAATGGATAGACCGATAATATTCACACCTGTCAGCACTTGCTTTCTTCGGAATTAGAAGTATTATATTCTTCTTGAAGTCTGAGGATATTTCGCCTGTCTCATACGTCTTGCTCATCAGACGGAAGACTTTTGTCATGGCTGACTCTCCCACGGCTAACAGTATATCTAATGGGATATTGTCTACTCCCTCGGCTTTGTTTCAACTTAAACCTTTCGGTACTCTGTCAGATTCTTTTCACAGTATCATAGCTCCAATCTCATCTTCATGCACATCCTCTTCCATTTCTATACTATTGCCCGCAAGTGCGCCTTCCCTGTATAGATCTTGTGTATAATAACCCCACATTCAGTCGAGCAGTTCTTATACACTCATAATGGCGTTCAATAAACATTAAACGCGGGAGAAACGTGCTCAATGGTCCCTCACAATCGAGACGTTACGTAAGATTTTTGCACGTGCTAACCTACACCCACAACTACTTAAGCTAGAGAATTCACTTATTGACTTTACTAAGCTTAAAGTCTCTTAAAATTATGCCAGTAGTCACCCACAGTAAAATGAAACTGAGATAATCGGCCTTAGGTTTTCAATTTACAGCGGTGTCTTAACACCTCTAAAAATGAACAGAGGGTAACCTGATCAAATAACTAAACACGCACAAGCCTGATCAATGCTATCAGTAAGTTCCAGCATAGAGTGGCAGCTTTAGTAGTAACAAGAGCTCTACAACAATTTGCCACTAAATAATTAGAAGAGTGCTCGCTGTAGGACTTCGCAGACGCGAGGACAAGACAGCCACTGAGAAATGTGAACAATCACGACAACGAATACACTTTAGTCGTTCCTAACGCAACTCTAGGGCACAAATTAACACACAAGTAAGCAACAAGGACGAGTATACCAAATGTTCACATAACACAACCAACGAGGCGTTTGTTGCTTACAACCAGCTAAAACACACAACGATAGTCGTCGACTTAACATAACTGAGCGAGCATGTTCTCAAAACACAATAAAAATCAATATTACGACGAGAATATTCAAAGAAGTTAATAAAACGCAGTCAGTTAAGTTAAAAACTCTGTGGAACACGGCTGTCGCACACTTCGTGTCTTGTAACACAGGGTGATCATCTAAAGCACAGTAGTGCCTCCAGTCCTTAGTTGCTCAAGTATCTGTATGTCCATCTTTTCACAGGTGGTTGCAGCACCTCGGCTATTTACTACCGAATGTCAAACACGATTCAGCCGTCTAAATTTGCAAAGTTTATTTATTGGACTACCAGTTTCGGCGATATATTATACCATCTTCAGGTCCCTGTGTGTACACAACAATGGTAACAGTATGGAAAACATAATAAAATCGGGTGTTGAAAGTCTTACATACAATGGTGATATATAGTAACATACAACAATAACAAATTGTACAGAGAGTAACATCAATGCTAAAGATAAATTAAGAAATACAGTAAGAGAACAGTTGCACACTATATTAATATAAACTAGGGAACAAAATAGATACGTCATGTAGTCGAAAAAACCTACTAAACTGAGGTGAATATTGTTATGCGTAGATAATCATGTTCCAATGCTAATCTCAATGCCCGTGAAACAACTGGAGCTAAAAAATTATACTTATATAGTGATGGGTACAAACAAAAACATTTAACTACATGTCGTCATATACTAGTAAAACATAGAGTAATTTTTGGACGTCAGCCCCACAGCTATCTGTATATCATGTTCCATATACTAACAACAAATAATAAAGCATTAATTACATTAATACAATCCATCAATCGGATTCATAAGGTACCACTTTTTTAATAAAACATTTTTAATGATAAGAACTATAAATCTAATGTAATATACCGTAATGAATTCCCACTAAGCAGTAAATATCGAAATATATGGTAGAGAGCATAATCAACTTTATCATGAAAGTGGTAAGTCTGCTGGTAAGCAGGCATGTAGCTGGGTGACATTTTTTTTTTTTTTTTTTTTTTTGAGTCACCAGTCTTTTGACTGGTTTGATACGACCCACCATGAATTCCTCTCCTGTGACAACCTCTTCATGTCAGAGTATAACTTGCAACCTACGTCCTCAATTATTTGCTGGATGTGTTCTTATCTCTGTCTCCCTCTACAATTTTTGGCCTCTACAGATCCCTATAGTACAATGGAAGTGATTCCCTGGTGTTTTAACAGATATCCTAACATCTTGTCCCTTCTCCTTTTCAGTGTTTTCCACATATTCTTTTCCTCTCCGATTCTGTGCAGACCCTCCCCCCATTTCTTATCGTATCAGTCCAACTACTTTTCAACATTTGTATGTAGAAACACATCTCAAAGGTTGCGATGCTCTTCTGTTCCGATTTTCCCACAGTCCATATTTCATTACCATACAATGCTGTGCTCCAAACGTACAGTCTTAGACATAAAAACTGGCCGCCGGCCGGCCACCACAGAGACTAAGTCCGAGTCGTTCACTTAAGGAGGCCAATAAAACTGACCGCCCCTAACAACTCTAAGTCCGGCCATCTGCACAATCTGGCAACACTGTAGGAAGAGGAAGTGTGACGAGGAAGTGTTGACTACTTCCGAGTTTTTCTCGGATTGGGTGAGCCCGTGGTCTAGTGGTAATCGTCTTGCATTCTAAACTCATAGTCGCATGTACGCGTCCAGTGTATTTTTTTTTTTTTTACCACATGTCGATCTAAAGTTATGAGTCTAATTGAACATGGAAGATAATTCGCTTAACATTCTACCCACCAGCAATAACAAGTATTCCAGAAACAATTCCGCAGGACAGGTCGTGTCTGCGTCGCGATCATAACAGTTTACGCTCGAGTGTTTCCTCGCGCTGCTGCGGCTACCGGCCACCGGCGAGGCGCCTCCCGCCGCCTGAAATCCAGCGCCGCACAGGTGAACGCGGTGCCACGCTGCCAGAGTATAAATCAACTGTCATTTTCGAATTTGAAGTTCTAATTAACATCTTGCAGTTAAGCATTGGATTTTGCATACCTGAAAATCATGGACTACCGTTAAGCATTGTAAAATTGAGTCGCGAGTGGAAAAAGGTGTAACATCTGCAACAACGCTTTGCTTTTGGTATAACAGAGGGGTGAACGCAGAAAAGGCAGCTAGAAAGATTTGAACTGTATTTGGAGCGAGTGCTTTTCGGAACAATACGCCAAAGACGGTTCTGGCATGAATGATTTTCCACATTAAGGTAGTCTCGACTACTGATATATGTGATAGATTACCATTTTACCGTCATGCGACATTTGCATTCAACAAGCAAAGTTCAGAAGTCTGGTGTAGGAGTACTGCATGCTCTAATTCGAAACAACAAAAATCAACGGAGTGACTATTATTGAACGTCATCAGGTCACTCATTGAGCATTCCTATGCAGTACTGTTACTGGTGACTTGTTATGATGCCTTTATCGTTAACTTCCTAAGAAGAAATGAAAGGCTGAGCCCCACCAAAAGATGAGAATTCGAGCAAAGGGTAGTGTGAACATAATATTTTACATCTGATAGCTCCAAAAGTGTGTTTTGAGCTACGAATTCTGCCCCAAGGGGTGTGTGTAACACAGTTGGAATTTGTTGGCATCAACTGAGACACCTTTCGGTCGCAGTGTAACAAAATCGAGCTACAAAACTACATCACCTGTGCTACTGCATGATAACGCACTCCGTTGATTTGAGGAACAAAACTATCCAGGAGATTGATAGGGAAGTCCTCTCTCAAGCACTTGTCCCTCTCGTCATATATTAGTAAAATTTTACCTTTCCTGCTCCCGATCGATCAACTGTCAAGGCAATTCATTCTAGACGAAAATACTCTAAAAACTACTATGGTTTAATGACATAGTTAGAACCAGTAGAATTCTACGGGCGTGGAATTTGTAAACAACTTTAGCATTGTCAGATTGTTTTAGATATCGTGAAAGAATATTCTGCTGCTGATTACTTTCTCTTTGATGATTCCTGTTGCGTTTAGTAAACTAATGGAAAATGCAATTGGAATATTCACTATACTAATACAAATTAAATTCAGCTTACTACAGAAACATCACGCCGGCAGTCTATCTTAATAAAGCATTAAGTTCAAGACTGTTTCAAGTGGGTCTGACCACTATGGGACTTAACTTCTGAGGTCATCAGTCCCGTAGAACGTAGAACTAGTTAAACCTAACATACCTAAGGACATCACACACATCCATGCCCGAAGCAGGATTCGAACCTGCGATCGTAGTGGTCGCGCGCCCCAGACTGTAGCGTAGCATAAACTGTCTGTAAGACGATTGAGGCTATTGTAACAAGAATTTGTAGGATATTACAGACTTTTGCCTTCGAAAATATCTGTATTTATTTCACTGTATCACTCGCAAGTATTATGAAAATGCGGCAATTCACAGATAATATGTATTCACTACAACAAAAAATATGTCGGCAGAAAACAAAAGTGGCATTATGAAATTGGCAGTACCGTATGGTTTTCGCTCTGACACTAAGGATACTGAAAGTAGCAAGACGAATTTGGTCGAGCGTTGTCTTACGATTCCCTTATTGAATTTCTATCTGCCTGCTTGTAGCTCTGCTACAAAGAATTAAAAATCTGGCTTTCATCGAGTCTCGAAAGGCGAACGAAAGCAGCTTGCACCTGGTAGCCAAGCATATTACCTGAGAAATGGTTTTTTCATGAAGTGGGAAGACATCCTTTTGAGGTAGAATTGTTGGCAAATGTCAGTCAGACGTGTGCCGTTGGTCTAAGCGTTTCGGTGTGTTGAATTTGTACCAATGATTTTTCTATAAGTTTTTTCTGTCCCAAATACAGAGTTAAAGTCTCCATTTAGTATTTTCACGTCATCTTTGTGAATTTTTGTCATAGTATCTTCGAGTGTGTTCCCGAATTTTTCGAAATTTTCGGTGTTTTTCTGTTTTTCGATGTTGGTGTGGGCATGTGCATTGATGAGTGCATATTTTTTACTGGGGCTCTGAATGAGCATAGTCATAAATCAATTGTTGATGGGTGTGATTTCTTTGACAGAGATGATGATAGATCTGTGTTCGAAAATGTCGTGCCGAAGACTGGTAAGCTCTTCGCTACCTATTGTTGTATTTCGCTCTTGAAGATACAATGGTTTCCGTAATGCAAGGTTTCATTGTCAGTTAGTCGTGGTTTTTGAAGAGCAAGGATGAGAATTTTTTGTTGGTCGATTTCTTTTGTAAGATTATTTAGTTTTCGTATTCGGATCAATGTATCGACGTTTAGTTTTCAACTTCATATTTTCTGCTTGCACGGAAATTTACCAGAGATCTTCGATATTCTCTGCCGTGCTGACCTGGACTCCCCAGAATCCGAAAATCCAACTGCCGCCTGTCGACAGCCGGGTTGTGTACCACCTAGGGTAAAGTTGACTTTGCTTGTACTGTTGATGTTTGTTTGTGTTTCATTGGTTTTGCCTGGGTGATTCCAGGACCGGACAGGACCAGAGGGTGTTGAAGCTTTGGAAGCAAATATTTTCAGCCGAGCCCATTGAGCTAACAGACCGTGACCAGAGTAGCGGTGATTTTCTCTCAGACGTGTCTGGATTTTGGGTTCAACGGATTGAATAGCCGTTCAGGATTGTGTTAGTATTTGGTTCACCCCAAGTATTTGATTTCAAAATGGTTCAAATGGCTCTGAGACCTATGAGACTTAACGTCTGAGGTCATCAGTCCCCTAGAACTTAGAACTACGTGATAGTAAGTAAACTAAGGACATCACACACATCCATGCCCGAGGCAGGATTCGAACCTGAGACCGTATTTGTCGCGCGCTTCCAGACTGTAGCGCCTAGAATCGTTCTTCCACCTTAGCCGGCAGTATTTGATTTCCTCGGTACCACCCATATGGGGGAGGGTTTCGCCTATCCCCAAACGGGATTATTATTATTATTATTATTATTATTATTATGTCATCAGCAAATCCGATATGGTGTATCATCCCACCACTGAAATATATGTGTATTGTTCGATTCAGTATTTCCATCACATACATAGGGTTATAATTACGTTACTTTGCTGCTAGTAGACATATTTCTCACTTTTTCTGAGACACTTGCTACGTGTTACTCCATCATAGCAATCTATGTGGGCAGCATTGTTGCAATACAGACGATTAAATTATCGGATTTCTGTAATTTCTTTTCGATACCAGATCATTCTAATCGGATTCAACCAGTCAGTGTTAATGTGGATATCCGACTACGACTCTCATCATATGATGGATTTTGTAAACCACATTCTTAATCGGACTGTTGAATCTAGATCACCTATGTAATACAGGGCCTGAATTCTTAAACACTGTGGAAAATAATAATCCAATATGCTTATTACAAAAACGTTATTTAAATATAAATATATGAATTAACGAGATAACAGTTTATTTACAGGAGCAGAGCCGCATCCATCATAGCAGAGCAGTGCGAGATTGGTTTCAGGGCCAAGAGAGGATAAAGCTGTTGCCGGTTGTTCCACGATAACCGAACATCAACCAGATAGAGAAAATGTGGGCAGAGGTAACAAGGTCATTGCCATGTGGACCTACAAATGCAAGCGACCTTTGGACGAATATAGAAAACGTATGGTATGAAGTAAACCATCACGCTACACTCCCGACGACTTAATGAAATCAATAGCCCTGAGACTTCGAGAAATCATACGTAATGATCGTGGGTTGGTTGGTTACTAAAAGTATACTCGTCCAAAAAACCCGTGTGGACAATTATCCGATAATCGGTCAAGCTTTGCTTTGTCACAACTCTTTAGCATACAAGTCCATTTACTTTCAGTCTCCTTCTTACAATTCGTGCATTTCAAGGTAATTGAAAAATCTCATCCACTCAATGCCACCTGAGGAATTCACTGGTGCACGTGTTGTTCAACACACAGTAGTTGTCACGCTCACTGGAATTAATGATTGTTTCCGTGTGTGTGTGTGTGTGAGTGTGTGTGTGTGTTTTCGTGTTCACGCACAACCTGAGTCAATACTATTAACATTGGAGAGACAACCAGCAATAAATATTGCACCAAATATGACTGTAAAGTATTTTAATGTGATGGGAAGTTACAAAATGAATTTTTAACCAACCCACGTCCTGCATATTACGTTAAGTAACATGTATTAACTCCATAGTATCGTTAGCAGAGACAGTGCGCTCATGTTGTCGAGGCTCGCGACAAGTGTAGCGATTAGCAGTGCCCAATGCCGCCGCGATTTGTTTATGTTGGCTGAGCGTGGACACTGCAGCAGACGCTTCGCCATAAATAGAAAGAAATCACCTTGGCTCTGACTGCAGTGAGCGGATATCACTGCCTGCGTGTTCTTATAGTAACCAACGTGAGACTATACTCACAGGTGCCATGAAGCAATTGCAACGGGTATCATGGCAATAGTCATCATAATATTAACCAGTACTGAAATGTCCACTTTATTTGAATCCCAAGAAAATGGGAACCTTCTCACAAAGGAATGTGAGGTGATATAAAGATTTATCCACCATACAAAAATTAACCGCAGGCCTAGATGTATGCAGTAGTAGCACACAAGGAAATATTATGTCTTGGAAGCGTATATTTCATTTCCTCTTCTCATATTAACGACCTTGTTTTAGTATGAAGTAAGAAAATAAACACGAAAAACTAAAGTTCCTGAGAAGCATATAAGTCATTTCCTCTTCTCATATCATCACTTTTGTTTCAGTATGAAGTAAAAAAATGAACAGTTTATGGTTGTGAAGCATAATATGACACCAGATTCTTATCGTAGGCGCTATCGGAAACGCATAAAGCAGGGAGCTGTCCATTCTTTTGTCCAACAGTCTGTTTCCTTTCATGTATTACTCCCGCTAGGAGATTCTTATTTAAGGACTTGTGGGCATCACGTTCTTCAGCAGAATAAGCCTTGTGTTATTGTGCTAATTATGCTATGGAAAAAATGCCACAAAGACTAGTTCCCCTAGAGCTGCGGGGATATTTGCAAATGTCTGTATTCAGCAATGAGTGCCAGCTGCCACAACACTTCACAGAATCCATGCGGCAGGCAACACAACTGTGCGTGCACTTCAGACTTCATTCATAAAGACGCCAGGTGACAGATGGAAACGTCAAATTAACGTCGTTTTCCGAGTCGTATTCAATCCAGAATGAGGTGTTATGAAGGAAGTTGAGCGTTCTAGCAATTACACTTTTATAATTCCCATATGAGTATTTCGATAGCCAGAAGAATCCGTTTGTGTGAAAACATCGGGAACTGCATTAATATCAAACTGCAAGAACTTGAGACAATACGTGGACTCTTCTCTTCGCTGGGTGACCTATTACTGTTATTTAGGATTCTCTCCGTCCTAGTCGTAATGCAAATGGATCTTCAGAGGCGCTTTCCGCTATTCTAGACAAACGTCAGCAACTTGTAATCACTGTGAGTCACAGTTGCGTAACGATTATGGTTCAGGTTGTCAGTAGTTGTTGTGGTGTTATGCTGTCAAACTGCGTTCAGTAACGTTAATGGTGGCACACATAATTTAGCACTGATTACCTACTTAAGTAAAGATAGTGTTGTGGCGTCGTCGCTTCTCTTTGTTTGGCCTCAGCTTGGGTAATCCAATTTAACGAACATAGTACTCCATTCACGGACTGCTAATGATACAGTATGACGACAGAGATCATTGTGGGGGATTACATTAATTCTGCAATGAATTGCTTAACAAATATTACGCTCAGCTATACAGCTGGAATGATTCATTACGCATGTACTCTATGTTGCATTCGTTAAGTGATCAGTTCGCTGCAATGCTGCTTCTACTGTTCGTAAATACTTGTATACTTCAAAAATGGTTTAAATGGCTCTGAGCACTATGGGACTTAACTTCTGAGGTGATCTGTCCGCTAGAACGTAGAACTACTTAAACGTAACTAACCTAAGGACATCAGCGCCTAAAACCGCTCGGCCACCCCGGAAATAACTGGATATAGTTAGAATATATGGAATCCCAAATCAGTATGGCGATGGCTGGGGAAATGCCGACTAACTATACAATAACTTCTAGCTGTTTCAATAAACCTTGCCATGTAACAGTTGGAAGCAGGGAGCAGTGGAAGAACGAACCACTAAACCGTGCAGGAGACATAATATAGTGGTTTATTGACAGGTCAAAAACAAATGAAAGTACTGGGTCTGGTGTACTGCCTAGAATCTCTTTAGGGAGAGTATTACCCGGTATCTTCTATCAGCATGTGCACGGAGGAGAATTAGAGCAGACCCTACAAAAATCGTAGCATCTACTTTTATTCAGACAGCCAAGCAGCTCTGAAAACTCTATCAGCCCGTGCAACTAGATCGAAGGTCGTTGCAGAGTGCCATGAAGCATTTTCTTTCAGACATATCCGAAAGAGCAGACACCACACTTATATCCATATACAGGGTGTTTCAGGAGGAATAGTATATATTTCTGCATGTGGTAGTACAGACGAATTGCATAAAAAAATTTCCATATACAGGGTGTTACAAAAAGGTACGGCCAAACATTCAGGAAACATTCCTCACACACAAATAGAGAAAAGGTGTTATGTGGACATGTGTCCGGAAACGCTTATTTTCCATGTTAGAGCTCATTTTAGTTTCGTCGACCTACGCTCAATGGAGCACGTTATCATGATTTCATGCGGGATACTCTACCTGTGCTGCTAGAACATATGCCTTTACAAGTACGACACAAAATGTGGTTCATGCGCGATGGAGCTCCTGCACATTTCAGTTGAAGTGTTCGTACACTTCTCAACAACAAATTCGGTGACCGATGGATTGGTAGAGGCGGACCAATTCCATGGCCTCCACGCTCTCCTGACCTCAACCCTCTTGACTTTCATTTATGGGGGCATTTGAAAGCTCTTGTCTACGCAACCCCGGTACCAAATGTAGAGACTCTTCGTGCTCTTATTGTGGACGGCTGTGATACAATACGCCATTCTCCAGGGCTGCATCAGCGCATCTGGGGATTTCATGCGGCGGAGGGTGGATGCATGTATCCCCGCTAACGGAGGACATTTAGAACATTTCCTGTAACAAAGTGTTTGAAGTCACACTGGTACGTTCTGTTGCTGTGTGTTTCCATTCCATGATTAATGTGATTTGAAGAGAAGTAATAAAATGAGCTCTAACATGGAAGGTAAGCGTTTCCGAACACATGTCCACATAACATATTTTCTTTCTTTGTGTATGAGGAATGTTTCCTGAAAGTTTGGCCGTACCTTTTTGTAACACACTGTAAATGCGTCTACTTTTTATTGAGTGCAGAGATACAGCTGTTCGTACGTAACCATAACAGACTCAAAGAAAGGCAAATGAGGACATTTAAAGTTGATTTTCAAAAATTTCCCCACCAACTTTAATGCACTTTTGACTTCTCTTGATAACACCACGTGTAGCTCTTCTGAGGTCGTCTTTGGGTTCATTTATGAGGACTGCACTATTCATAATCCGAACGATCAAATCGGCTCTTGGTTTAATTTTTCTTTGTGGACTTCGCCTTTAACCATCCCCGGAGGCAAAAATCCAAAGAGATAAGGTCCAGGGACCTTGAAGGCCAAGGAAAGTGCCCATATCTAATGATCTATCTTCCGGGAAATGTTAGGTTTGGATAATGTGTCACCTGACGACTGGAATGTGCAGCAGCACTGTCATGCTGGAGGAACATACGCACTCTTGTAGCCAAATGAACCTGCATCTCGGTTCTTACAATAGTGCAATGGGTGCGCACAGGTTGGATGTAACTGATGAGAGACTCCAACTCGGATTGAGGTTAAGGACAAATCCCAAGCACATGGCCACGAACAATTGGGAGCGGTAACTTAATGTCATCGGAACCTTGTTGAAGGAGCATGGCACCTGATCGTTAGACCAACTACAGAAAGTTCAATTTATAAATACATACATACTTAGCAAAATATATCATGTCGTAGCTGTCTTACCGATACCACAGGTCACTGCACATAAAATATTAGCTGTAGCCTCTTGGTATGTGTGGAAACAAAATATCTTCAAAGTATCCTTCCACACGGCGACTTTTCAGAGGCAAAACGGAGGGCTTGGAATTAAAGACGTACTTTTAAACTAATACATGCCACTAAGACAGGCATCAACGAAACTTCTGTTCCTCTCGTTAGGTCCTGGGGATAGCAACGCTCCTGTTAATGCAGCATACCAACCTAGATTACGTCCGAAAGTACTATGGCGATTGGAGCTGTATAAGACTTCCATGCCGGCCGGAGTGGCCGAGCGGTTCTAGGCGCTACAGTCTGGAACCGCGCGACCGCTACGGTTGCAGGTTCGAATCCTGCCTCGGGCATGGATGTGTGTGATGTCCTTAGGTTAGTTAGGTTTAAGTAGTTCTAAGTTCTAGGGGACTGATGACCTCAGAAGTTAAGTCCCATAGTGCTCAGAGCCATTTTTTTAAGACTTCCACCAGCACAAACCAACACTAGAACCGTTTATGATTATTTTACCAAACATCGTTTTCACAAACCAAATCCCGTAAATTAACCTACAAAAAAAACTGGAGGAACGTCTGGAAAAATATCAACAATTAAATTCTACCTACTAGAGTCAGTGCCGTATGTTGCGACGTTGTAAACGAAACCATACCCTCAGCGGAACGATTATGGAAAATCAAATTGAGACCATCTCCATACTGCGACAAATGTCGGCGTGTAGGAACTGTAGCGCACATCTTCTTATGTGAAAACAGAATCAGAATTTGGAACTGGACTAGGAAGAAATTAGCACTATCAACAGAACCGCAGAAAGTCATATACCGATAACTGAAGCTTTACAACCCAACTGGAAACGTTACCCGTCCGCTAAGAATAAAAGTTATTCGTGGCTTCTGGGACAGTTTGTGTTTTACGTCGTAACAAACAAAACATAGAACTTAGAAGAGTACATGTTTTATATTACAGAAGAACATTTTAAGCTGAAGAAGAATAACAAATATAAGGAAAGGTTTCAAATATTTTTTATCTATATGTGGGCTACAAAGAGGTGGACATGTTTTTTGATTAGAAGCAGAATACTATTCTTTCACTTTTTTTTATTCCTGGAATATTCTTAAGCAGAATACTATTCTTTCACTTTTTTATCCCTGGAATATTCTTTTACGTTGATTCTAAAATCAGAACTGTTCTAATTTGTCAAAAACCAAAATTTCTTTCATTTGTTGAAAAATAAATGGCTTCATTACAGACCTCATATGCATCCAGTGCGTGATAACTTAAACTGTGAATAATTTTCTGAATGCATGTTTGTTATGTATTTTTTCCGTCACCCTATTCACTGTTATAAGTTATGTTCTCCAAAGAAAGCACGCCATTGGAGGCTGCAATCTGTAATTTATTTTACCTTAATAACTACACCAATTTTGTTCTACAATTTAAAGTAGTGTATGGACGCAAACATGGAATACATGGGAATAATGCAGCTGCTCAGTGATAGGTATGGGGGAGGCATCGTGGCTAGGCCTCGGATCTTGGACCCCTCCCCTCTTTGCCTCCGCCTACCTGGTGCTGAAAGTCTTCTCAACTTAAAAAAATAATAATAGTGCAGTGATCAGTACGTGTGTCTAGTAACCAGGAGGTCCAGGTTCGAAGCACAGTCGGTCACAAATTTTCATCTGCCGTCGTTGCTGTATTTCAACGCGCTGTGACAGTGTGGACGTCGGTCCTTCGATATTTGAGATGCAATTGTTTTTTGAGGCAGTAAAGGTTATCTGCGAAGTTTGTCTTGCCATCAATGTAGCAGGCCTTCAACGGCATCCAACCCTTAGTCATTGCTTTGTGCCAACGCTAGCCCATGTCATATATATGCGAATCAGATTGTAGTTCATATTTAGTCAAATAACGAATGGTCAGTATACAAGTATGCCGGCCGGAGTTGCCGAGCGGTTCTAGCATCAACGGTCTGGAACCGCGCAACCGCTACTGTCGCAAGTTCTATCCTGTCTGATGTCCTAAGGTTTAAGTTAAAAAAAATGTGTGTGAAATCTTATGGGACTTAACTGCTAAGGTCATGAGTCCCTAAGCTTACACACTACTTAACCTAAAAAATACTAAGGACAAACACATACACCCATGCCCGAGGGAGGTCTCGAACTCCACTGGGACCAGTTGCACAGTCCATGACTGCAGCGCCCTTAGACCTCTCGGCTAATCCCGCGCGGCTAGGTTTGAGTAGTTCTACGTTCTAGCGAACTGATGACCTCAGAAGTTAAGTCCCATAGTGCTCAGAGCCATTTAAACCATTTTTGAAGTATACAAGTATTTACGAACAGTAGAAGCAGCATTGCAGCGAACTGATCACTTAACGAACGCAACATAGAGTACCTGTGAAATTAATCATTCCAGCTGTATAGCTGAGGGTAGTAATTGTTAAGCAATTCATTGCAGAATTAATGTAATCCCCAACGATGATCTCTGTCGTCATACTGTATCATTAGCAGCCCGCGAATGGAGTACTATGTTCGTTAAATCGGATTACTCAAGCTGAGGCCAAATAAAGAGAAGCGACGACGCCACAACACTATCTTTACTTAAGTAGGTAATCAGTGCTAAATTATGTGAGCCACCATTAACGTTACCGAACGCAGTTTGACAGCACAACACCACAACGACTACTAACTACCTGAACCGTTTCGTCACGCAGTTGAGACTTGCAGTGATAATAAGTTGCTGACGTTTGTCAAGAATAGCGGAAAGCGCCTCTGAAGATCCATTTGCATTACGACTAGGACGGAGAGAATCCTAAATAACAGTAATAGGTCACCCAGCGAAGAGAAGAGTCCACGTATTGTCTCAAGTTCTTGGAGTTTGATATTAATGCAGTTTCCGATGGTTTCACACAAACGGATTCTTTTGGCTATCGAAATACTATTATGGGAATTATAAAAGCGTAATTGCTAGAACGCTCAACTACCTTAATAATACCTCATTCTGGATTGAATACCACTCGGAAAACGACGTTAATTTGACGTTTCCATCTATCACCTGGCGTCGTTCTGAATGAAGTCTGAAGTGCACGCACAGTTGTGTTGCCTGCCGCATGGATTCTGTGAAGTGTTGTGGCAGCTGGCAGTCATTGCTGAATACAGACATGTGCAAATATCCTCGCTTCTCTAGGGGAACTAGTGTTTGTTGCATTTTTTCCGTAGCGTAATTAGCACAATAACACAAGGCTTATTCTGCTGAAGAACTTGATGCCCACAAGTCCTTAAATAAGAATTTCCTAGCGGGAGTAATACATGAAAGGAAACAGACTGTTGGACAAAAGAATGGACAGCTCCCTGCTTTAGGCGTTTCCGATAGGGCCTACGATAAGAATCTGGTGTCACATTATGCTTCACAACCCTAAACTCTTTATTTTTTTACTTCATACTAAAGCAAAAGTGATGACATGGGAAGAGGAAATGACTTATATACTTCTCAGGAACTTAAGTTTTTCGTGTTTATTTTCTTACTTCATACTAAAACAAGGTCGTTAATATGAGAAGAGGAAATGAAATATACCCTTCCAAGACATAATATTTCCTTGTGTGCTACTACTGCATACATGAAAGCCCTGCAGTTAATTTTTGTATGTTGAATAAATCTTTATATCACCTCTCATTCCTTTGTGAGAAGGTTCCTATTTTCTTGGGATTCAAATAAAGTGGACATTTCATCACTGGTTAATATTCTGATGACTATTGCCATGATACCCGTTGCAATTGCTTCATGGCACCTGTGAGTAGAGTCTCACGTTGGTTACTATAAGAACACGCAGGCAGTGATATCCGCTCACTGCAGTCAGAGCCAAGGTGATTTCTTTCTATTTATGGCGAACCGTCTGCTGCAGTGTCCACGCTCAGCCAACATAAACAAATCGCGGCGGCATTTGGCACTGCTAATCGCTACACTTGTGACGAGCCTCGACAACAAGAGCGCACTGTCTCTGCTAACGATACTATGGAGTTAATACATCTTACTTAACACAATATGCAGGACGTGGGTTGGGTAAAAATTCAGTTTGTAACTTCCCATCGCATTAAAATACTTTACAGTCATATTTGGTGCAATATTTATTGTTGGTTATATCTCCAATGTTAATAGTATTGATTCAGGTTGTGCGTGAACACGAAAACACACACACACACACACACACACACACACACATGGAAACAATCATTGATTCCTGTGAGGGTGACAACTACTGTGTGTTGAACAACACATGCACCAGTCAATTCCTCAGGTGGCATTGAGTGGATGAGATTTTTCAATTACCTTGCATTGCAAGAGCCGGCCTGGGTGGCCGAGCGGTTCTAGGAGCTTCAGTCTGGAACCGTGCGACCGCTACGGTCGCAGGTTCGAACCCTGCTTCGGGCATGGATGTGTGTGATGTCCTTAGGTTAGTTAGGTTTATGTAGTTCTATGTTCTAGGGGACTTATGACCTAAGATGTTGAGTCCCATAGTGCTCATAGCCATTATTTTGCTTTGCGAGAATTGTAAGGAGGAGACTGAAAGTAAATGGACTTGTATGCTAATGAGTTGCGACTAAGCAAAGCTTGACCGATTATCAGATAATTGTCCACATGGGTTTTGTGGACGAGTATACTTTTAGTAACCAAGCCACCCACGATCATTACGTATGATTTCTCGAAGGCATAGGGCCACTGATTTCATTAAGTCGTCGACAGTGTAGCGTGATTGTTTACTTCCCACAATACATTTTCTATATTCGTCCAAAGATCGCTTCCATTTGTATGTCCACATGGCAATGACCTTGTTACCTTTGCCCACATATTCTCTATCTGGTTGATGTTCTGTTATCGTGGAACAACCGGCAACAGCTTTATCCTCTCTTGGCCCTGAAACCAATCTCGCATTGCTCTGCTATGATGGATGCGGCTCTGCTCCTGCAAATAAACTGTTATCTCGTTAGTTCATATATTTATATTTAAATAACGTTTTTGTAATAAGCATATTGGATTATTATTTTCAACAATGCTTAAGAATTCAGGCCCTGTATTTAGATAGGTGATCTAGATTCAACAGTCCGATTAAGAATGTGGTTTACAAAATCCATCATAAGGTGAGAGTCGTAGTCGGATATCCACATTAAGACTGACTGGTTGAATCCGATTAGAATGATCTGGTATCGAAAAGAAATTACAGAAATCCGATAATTTAATCGTCTGTATTGCAACAATGCTGCGCACATAAATTGCTATGATGGAGTAACACGTAGCAAGTGTATAAGAAAAAGTGAGAAATATATCTACTAGCAGCAAAGTAACGTAATTATAACCCATATGTATGTGATGGAAATACTGAATCGAACAATACACATCTATTTCAGTGGTGGGAAGATACACCATATCGGATTTGCTGAAGACATAATAATAATAATAATAATAATAATAATAATAATGGTAACAATAAGAAGAAGAATCCCGTTTGGGGATAGGGGAGACCCTCCCCCATATGGGTGGTACCGAGGAAATCAAATACTTGGGGTGAACCAAATACTAATACAATGCTGAACGGCTACTCAATCCGTTGAACCGAAAATCCAGACACGTCTGAGTGAAAATCACCGCTACTCTGGTCACGGTCTGTTAACTCAATCATCTCGGCTGAAAATATTTGCTTCCAAGGCTTCAGAACCCTCTGGTCCTGTCCGGTCCTGATATCACCGAAGCCAAACCAATGAAACAGAAACAAACATGAACTGTGCAAGCAAAGTCAAGTTTACCCTAGGTGGTACACAACCCGGCTCTCGACAGGCAGCAGTTGGATTTTCGTATTTGGGGAGTCCAGGCCAGCACGGCAGAGAATATCGAAGATCTCTGGTAAATTTCCCTACAAGCAGAAAACATGCATTTGAAAACTAAACATCGATACATTGGCCCAAACACGAAAACTAAATAATCTTACAAAAGAAATCGACCGACAAAAAATTCTCATCCTTGCTCTTCAAGAGCCAAGACTAACTGATAATGAAACCTTGCATTACGGAAACCATTGTATCTTCAAGAGCGAAATACAACAAACGGTAGCGAAAAGTGTACCAATCTTCGGCATGGCATTTCTCGAACACAGATCTATCATCAAATCTGTCAAAGAAATCACACTCATCAACAATCGACTTATGACTATGCTCATTCAGAGTCCCAGTAAAAAATATACACTCATCAGTGCACATGCCCCCACCAAAATCGAAAATAAGAAAGACACCGGAAATGTCGAAAAATTCGGGAACACACTCGAAAATATCTTCTGGTAAACCTTGCGGGATGTAAGGTCGTGGTCCACGAAACTCTTCAGCTCCTAACGTTTCGTCCAGTGCTTCGCTGGACATCTTCAGAGGGGTGTTTCTCCTCCGGTGAGTCTTGCCGACTGACGGGTCGGACGTCTGAGAGCGACTTATGTATCGTAGAAAGTGGGCGTGACCAGAGTTACACGTGATATGCAGAGATAACCTTTGTCAGAGATAAAACTTAACTATCGATCGTAATCTTGTCACGGATAAAACTGTCTAGCAATTCTGTAGTGCTACTGTCCAAATATCACTACGTTTCATGGTCTCTTCTTTCCGATTATGTTGGAACAACAAAAAGAAGCGTAAATACACGGTTAAAAGAACACAGAAGTCTTTGCCGATTAGGAAAAACAGATAAATCGGCTGTAGCAGAACACGCTTTTCAGCCAGGAAATCATCAAGTGAAGTTTTCAGAAACAAAAATTTTATCTACGACGACGAACTATTACCCACGGCTTTGCAGAGAAGCAATTGAAATATATAAACATAGGGATAATTTTAATCGCTCTCAGACGTCCGACCCGTCAGTCGGCAAGACTCACCGGGGGAGAAACACCCCTCTGAAGATGTCCAGCGAAGCACTGGACGAAACGTTAGGAGCTGAAGAGTTTCGTGGACCACGACCTTACATCCCGCAAGGTTTACCAGAAGATATGTCATCCGGTCGTGAAAGCTTTCATACTACACTCGAAAATACTATGAGCAAAATTCACAAAGATGACGTGGTAATACTAATGGGAGACTTCAACTCTCTATTTGGGACAGAGAAAAGCTATAGGAGAATCATTGGGACAAATTCAACACGCCGAAACGTTTAGACCAACGGCACATGTCTGACTGACATCTGCCAACAATTCTACCATAAAAGGATGTCTTCCCACTTTAGGAAAAAACCAGTTCCCAGCTAACATGCTTGGCTGCCGGGTGCAAGCTGCTTTCGTTCGCCTTTCGAGACTCGCTGAAGGCCACATTTTTAATTCTTTTGTAGCAGAGCTACAAGCAGGCAGATACAAACTCAATAAGGGAATCATAAGAAAACTCTCGAACAAAATTCGTCTTGCTTTCAGTAACCCTTAGTATCAGAGCGAAAAACATACGCTACTGCCAAATTCATAATGTCACTTTTGTTTTCTGCCGACATATTTTTTGTTATCGTGAATATATAATTTATCTGTTAAATGCGACATTTTCATAATATTTGCGAATGATAGAGGAAATTAAGTAAATACAAATCTTTACGAAGTCAAAAGTCGCTAATATCCTACAAATTCTTGTTAAAATAGGCTCATTCATCTTACAGACACTTAACGCTTTATTAAGATAGACTGCTGTAGTGATGTTTCTGTAGTAAGCTGATTTTAATTTGTATTAGTACAGTGAATATTTTAATTGCATTTTAGATTAGTTTACTAAACGCAACAGTAATTATCAAAGAGAAATTAATCAGCAGCAGAAAATTCTTTCACGATATCTAAAACAATCTGACAATATTAAAATTGTTTACAAATTCTACGCCCGTAGAAACCCACTGGTTCTATCAATGTCATTAACCAGTGTAGTTTTAAGAGTATTTTCGTCTAGAAATGAATGGCCTCGACGGTTGATAGATCAAGGGCGGGAAAAGTAAAATTTTACGAATATATGACGAGAGGGACAAGTGCTTGAGAGAGGACTTCCCTATCAATTCAAGTGCCTGAGAGATGACTTTCCTATAAATCTCCTGGATGTTGTTGACAACAAATTCCAGCTGTGTTGCACACACCCCTTGGGGCAGAATTCGTAGCCCAAAACACACTTTTGGAGCTATCAGATGTAAAATATTATGTTCACACTACTCTTTGCTCGAATTCACGTCTTTTGGTGTGGCTCAGCCTTTCATTTCTTCTTAGGAAGTTAACGATAAAGGCATCATAACACGTCACCAGTAACAGAACTGCATAGGAATGCTCAATGAGCGACCTGATGACGTTCAATAATAGTCACTCCGTTGATTTTTGATGTTTCGAATTAGAGCATGCAGTACTCCTACACCATACTTCTGAACTTTGCTTGTTGAATGCAAATGTAGCATGATGGTAAAATGGTAATCTATCACATATATCAGTAGTCGAGACTACCTTAATGTGGAAAATCATTCATGCCAGAACGGTCTTTGGCGTATCATTCCCAAAAGCACTCGCTCCAAATACAGTTCAAATCTTTCTAGCTGCCTTCTCTGTGTTCACCCTCTGTTATACCAAAAGCAAAGCGTTGTTGCAGATGTTACACCTTTTTCCACTTGCGACTCAATTTTACAATGCTTAATTGTAGTTCATGATTTTCAAGTATGCAAAATCCAATGCTTAACTGCAAGATGCTAATTAGAACTTCAAATACGAAAATGACAGTTGATACATACTCTGGAAGCGTGGCGCCGAGTTCACCTGGGCGGCGCTGGATTTCAGGCGGCGGGTGGCGTCTGGCCGGTGGCCGGTAGCCGCTGCAGCGCGAGGAAACGCTCGAGCGTAAGCTGTTATGATCGCGACGCAGACACGATCTGTCTTGCGGAATTGTTTCTGGAATACGTGTTATTGCTGATGGGTAGAATGTTAAGCGAATTATCTTCCATGTTCGATTAGACTCATAACTTTAGATCGACAAGTGGATAAAAAAAAAAATTACACTGGAGGCGAACATGCGACTACGAGTTTAGAATGCACGACGTTTACCATTTTTTTTTTTTTAATTATCTCATTTTTTTCGCTTTCGTTCGTTATATCTGCTCGGGGCGGACGTCGTAAGACATCCGTTTAAGTTCGCTGTTGATCAATTAACTCAGTTTCTTTATTACAGAGGGTAGCTAACCCTCTGACCAAACACGCTGAGCTATCACTAGACCACGGGCTCACCCAGTCCGAGATCAGCTCGGAAGCAGTCAACACTTCCTCCTCACACTTCCTCTTCCTACAGTGTTGCCAGATTGTGCAGATGGCCGGACTTAGAGTTGTCAGGGGCCGTCAGTTTTATTGGCCTCCTTAAGTGAACGACTCGGAATTAGTCACTGTGACGGCCGGCCGGCGGCCAGTTTTTATGTCTAAAACTGTACGTTCTCAGAAATTTCTTCCTGAAATTGAGGCATATGTTTGATACTAATAGACTTCTCTTGGCCAGGAACGCCCTTTTTGCTAGTGCTAATCTGTTTTCGATGTCCTCCTTGCTCCATCAGTCATTCATTATTTTGCTGCCTACGTAGCAACATCCCTTAACTTCACCTACCTTGTGGACATCAATCCTGCTGTTAAGTTTCTCACAGTTCTCATTTCTGCTACTTCTCATTACTTTCGTCTTTCTTCGATTTATTCTCAATCCATTTTCTGTTCTCATTAGACTGTTGTCCGGCCCCGGTAGCTGAGTGGTCAGCATGACGGAATATTAATCCTAAGGTCCCGGGTTCGATTCCCGGCTGGGTCGGAGATTTTCTCCACCCAGGGACTCCCCATCTACCCGCAGGTCGCCGAAGTGGCGTCAACTCGAAAAACCTGCACCAGGCGAACGGTCTACCCGACGGGAGGCCTTAGCCACACGACATTTCATTAGACTGTTCATTTCATTCAGCAGATCTTGTAATTCTTCATCACTTTCACTCACGATAGCAATGTCATCGTCAAATCGTATCATTGATATCCTTTACCCTGGAATTTTAATCTCACTCCTGTTTCTTTTATTTCCATCATTGCTTCTCCGAAGTAGTGGTTGATCAGTACGGGGGAAAGACTACATCCCTATCGTACATCCTTTTTAATCCGAGCACTTCGTTCTTGTTCGCCCACACTTATTATTCCCTCTTCGCTCTTGTACATATTGTATACGACACGTTTCTTCCTATAACTTACCCCTATTTTTCTGAGAATTTCGAACATCTTGCAACATTTTACATTGTCGAACGCTTTTTGCAGGTTGACAGATCCTGTGAACGTGTCTTGATTTTTCTTTAGTTTTGATTCCATTATCACTCAGGATCAGTAAGTGGGAAAAGACTACATCCCTGTCTTACACCCTCTCTGGTGCCTTAACCTTTCCTAAAGCCAAACTGACCATCATCTAACATATCCTCCGCTTCCTTTCCCATTTTTATGTATATTATTCTTGTCAGGAACTTGGATGCCTGAGATGTTAATTTGATTGTGCGTTAATTCTCGGAATTTTGTGGATGATAAGTTTCTGAAAGTCAGCTAGTATGTCGCGAGACCCTCACATTCCACACATCAAAGTGAATAGTCGTTTTGTTGGCACTTCCCCCAAAGATTTTAGAAATTCTGATGGAATGTTGTCGATCCCTTATGCCTTATTTAATCTTAAGTACTCCAAAGTTCTCTTAAATTCTGATTCTAATACTGGATCCTCTGTCTCTTCTTAATCAACTCTTGTTTCTTCTTTTATGACATCAGACAAATCTTCCCCTCATAGAGACCTTCCATGTACTCTTTCCACCTATCCGCTCTCTCCTCTGCATTTAATAGTTGCGGTCGTAATGTTACCACTCTTGATTTTAATTTCACCGAAGGTTATTTTGACTTTCCTATGTGCTGAGTCAGTCCTTGCTGCAATCACTTCTTCTTCAATTTCTTCAAATTTTTTATGCAGCCATTTCGTCTTAGCTTCCCTCCATTTCCTATTTATTTCATTCCTCATCGATTTGTATTTCTGTATTCCTGAATTTTCCTTATAATTTTTCTACTTCCTTCTTTCATCAATCAACTGAAGCATTCGTTGTATTACTCACAGTTTCTTCGCAGTTACCTTCTTTGCACCTACGTTTTTCGTTTCAACTTTTGTGATTGCCCTTTTTAGAAACGTCAATTACTTTTCAACTGTACCGCCTGTTGAGCTATTCCTTATTGCTGTATCTATAGACTTAGAGAACTTCAAGTGTATCTCGTCATTCCTTGGTACTTTCGTATCCTGGAACTTTGCATATTGACTCCTCCTGACTAATCTGTTAAGCTTCATCCTACTTTTCATCGCTACTAAATTGTAATCTGAGTCTGTATCTGCTCCTGCATACCCCTTAGTTTGAAATCTCTGCCTGACTGTGATGTAACCTTACTGAAATGTTCCTTTATTACCGAGCCTTTTCCAAGCATATCTCATCCTCTTTGATTCCAGAACAAGGTATTCGTTATTACTAGCTAAATATATTACAGAACTGAATTAGTCTTCTCCTCTCTTATTTCTTGTCCCAAGCCCATCTTCTCCTTTGGCAGTAATTTCCGTTGTAATTCCACTGGATTATCATGTGGTGAGTGTTGAGGTTAGACATAAAGAAGCCAAGGGGAGGTCATGTCACTGGATCAGTGATCTTCACCAGTGAGGATGTCAGACTCAGGTTGCGAAGGGGGAGATGTCACCTTCAGGGGGCACCAAGGGGGTCTTGTCCTGGGACTTACATTTCTTCTTCTTCTTCTCTTTTTGAGACTGAGGAGGACAGAGCACAGGGAGAGAGCAGGCTTCCACAACATCTGGAACCAAAAGAGAGCTGACGACCTTGGGGCTCATAGATGGTCCATTCCATGGCCGAGTTCTTGCCTGAGAAATGATGGGGGGGGGGGGGGGGGCAGGGTTCCCGAGTGCAGAACTTTATTAGTGGCAGGGGCCGAAGAAGGGGGGCACCTCTTTGGCTGGTTAGGGGGAGGGGAATCTGGAGAAGAGGGTGTGGGAAATGCAGGGGATGGGGTGATGAGATGGGGATAAGGCTGCAGTAAGGAAGAGGTAAGAGGGGGAAAAGATGTAACAGACGCAAAAGTAGAAGAAATCGACACTTTGTGGAGTGGGTGAAATTCTTGGCGAGCCTCAGCGTAAGACAGGCGATCGAGAGACTGGTACTCTTGGATCTTCTTCTCTTTCTTGTAAACCGGGCAATATGGCGAGTGTGGAGAGTGTCGGTCACGACAGTTAATACACACAGGTGGCTTCCCTCATGGGGTGGGTGGGTGGCCATAGTCACCACACAGAGGGTCCACGTTCAATGGGAAGACATGTGCCCAAAATGCAAGCACGGAAAGCTCCTAAAGGCTGGCGGATCGTACAGCTCCATATCGCATCGGTATCAAATAACCTTGACCTTCGCTGTGAGGGTATCCTCTCGAAAGCCAGAACAAAGGCACAGTATCGGTGCAGTTGTCTTTACCACCCTTCTGCACACGTCAAACAAAATGACCGTGCGTCGCACCAGATTATCCCAGAGCTCCTAATCAGTTTGCAGGATGAGGTCCCTATGAAAAATCACTCCCTGGACTATATTCAGAGACTGGTGAGGATAATAGATACCGCGACGTCGCCAAGGCGATAAAGTTGATATCAGACGCATATGGGGAAATGTGGCAGGAACGGAAGCCTCTGTCCCTGAAGGTAGTAGCTCTTAGAAGGTAGCTTTCTGGGATGCAGTAACTATGCAGCCCTGTAACAGGGCCAAACAGGGTTAGGCAACAGCTACAGCAAAGTGATGTCAACACAGATTAGCAACAATTTACAATAATTTATTAACAGAAATTTTACAAGTATTCAACTGCAGCATGGAGAAGACGTGTGTCAATGAATAGATAAATGTTTGCTGGCGATGATTTATCTTCAGCTCTGGTCTAGTCCAGCACCCAGTGAACGAAAACTGCGATCACTTGTTGAATGCCAGTTTTCGCTCCTCTTGGCGACGACTTTACACACGGTTCTGAGACGTGCCTTGCTGTATGGTTGATACTGCGCGGAACCTGTGCGATTCTGAGTGGAGCTGTGTGTTTCCTAATATGTGTGATGGATGCTTGGATGTCCACTTCGAAAATATAAGTTCGTGCTAAAAAGTAATACCTCCTAATACTTAATCCTGTTAAGTATTACATGTCATGCACATTACTTAGTCGATTTTCCCGCTTCGCTGAGGCACGTCGCAAACCTTTGGTGCTGAAGAATTCCGAATTGTAGCGTGTAATGTACCGATGTTTAATGTAAGGATGTCGGTGTGCCAGTACGTGAGAGACCCTCAGGAAACTGAAACCACGAATTCGAAGAGTTCGTCCACAGATGGAGCATCCACTCCTTCAGCTTGACAATGCTAGACCACGCACGAACGCTGTGACATGTGCAACAATCCGACTCATTTGGTTCACTGTCATCGCTTATCTCTCAAACAGTCCCAACTTGGTCCCATTGGATTCTCATCTGTTTCGATATCTTAAAGAACACCTTCGAGGACTACGCTCTGATACTGATGAAACAGTGCGAGCAGAGGTGAGGTTGTGGCTCTGCCAAAAACGTCAAAGGTTCTACAGTGAGGTATCAACAAAATGGTCTCTCCTTGGGAGAAATCTGTTTGTCGGCAGGGTGATCATATTGAGAAAGAAATATGTAGACTTGAAGAATAAAGATGTAGAATTGTAATAAAGCTTGTTTTATTTAAAAAGTTTTAAAAGATTTTCGTAAAGAAATTTGTAGGCATTACTTTTCAGCACGAACTCTTACTTGTACTACATCAGGCGTATGTATAAAATCAGCGTTGCCAGTTGTGCCCTCTGAGGAAGGTAACCATTATTGTGGTGCTCTTGAGTTGTAAGCAGCTGTGCGCTGTTCTGTGTATGGCTACTGTCCGTATCTTTCGCAAGGGCACAGCAATTAAAGCTATGAAATTTGAAATTTTGTAAAATTACTTCCTGTTGAAGCAGCTGTGCTTGAAAATGACCAGCTGTGGATACACAGGAGTATGTGAGCCCGTTTCAAGTATTGTTGAACAACATCGATCCTGCATCGGTGAGGGAGCGAGTAATTTGATAAATACTTAAAAACCATAATGTAGAGCGATAAGTGGAAACTGTCGCGTCAGAGTGCCACTTGGAGCCTTTGGACTTTTACAGTCACTGTACAGTGTCCTGAAGTTGAGGAATTTTCACGCAGCAGTGGGAGTTCTAAAGTATTGGGGCGCCATTCATCCTTTGGTACTGCAAAGATTGTCCGCATTTCCTACATGGTGCATGATACTGCGTAATTGCAAGTCGGGAACGGTCTTGCATTTATTTGCAAAAAGTCGGTTCGGCACTTTTTTTACTGACCGAGCGAAACAGGTTACGAACGCTGATGAATTTTAGTGATAATTTTGTGCACGAAATATGTTTTGCGAAATGTCCATTCGTCACAAGATTATGTTTTCTTCACTAACAGTTATTTAGACTATAAACTCACGTACGTTAGCTACTGTGATTTATTTCTCCTATCTGAAATCTGTGTATGTTACAAATTTTTAAACCAAAGTTAAGTCACACATTAGCTACTGGGGTTTAGCAGGTACCTTTCTCCTATGTGACATTTGTGCACGCTACCAATTTTTTAAATCAACATTTGCTTTAGAATAAGAGAGTACTACGATGATTGGCAAAGCACCACTAAGAGAATCTGAGTACTTGACCGAACCATATAAAATTTTCCATCATTCCGAGTTGAAAGCACGGATACCAAACAGCACGCCCCGATTAGGATACAGGTTTACACATTTAAAATATAGTTATAGCGTTATTGATCATTAGTCTCTGACATGCATGTGAACGCATGCCTCCACCTCCTCATACACAGTACTTCTATTGAACCAACTAAAAAAAAAATACATTGGTCAGATGGTATTTTTTCTGACCAGTGTCTTCCATTCCAAATTCCTGTAGTACGGTATGTCTGTCCCTCTGTGAACTAAATTCAACGTCATTGCCATCAGTACAGTTGATGGTTTGTCAGCAACAACAATTGTACATATGGAACGGAAAGTCAGGTCAGTTATGAAGATCAGTTTGGTGAGTGAGTTCCCCCATGTCCTTTACGCCCATTAAGAAAGTTATGTACTTTTTTTTTTACGTAAAGCGGCACAGTTCTTCTGGTCTGACTTTTTTCATACAGTTCTACTCAAAGACCGAAAGAGCATTATTTCTAGCTGCATTTGTTGGCTAACTCGGCCGACAAGCAGGGCTGGTAAATGCGATGCTGATGGCTTCCACGCCGTACTGACTCTGAGCGCATTCTATATTATTAAAGGGTTAAATAGTCATCCGTACGCAGCAAAATTTGATATTTAATAGTGTATAAATTACTGACATAATTTAAAAATTTGAAATGCTGTCATTGTCTTCTCAATAAGAGGTATAACCTTACGTTAAAATACGTAACACAGTAAGCAAAATATAGATAATAGATATGGCAGGAAGTTTGAAGTTTGAAAGAATGTCTATACCTATTGGTATGAGCGACATACTGCGGTGGAATAGTGGGTGTGAGCGAGCTACACTTAAGGGAGCTTGTGGGAGTGGAGAGGTGATTTGTATTTTAAAAAGAGCGCGAATATGTTGGCAAGCTAAAATTTTTGCGAAAATTTTTACAGGTGCTGAGGTCATTTAAAAATTGCTGAAGGAAATGGGGCAGGCGGCCACGAAAGCCCCACGTGTAAAGAGTGCGGAGGATACAAGTTCTCCAGCAGATCTCGTAGGCCTTCTCCAAATCGAAAAACGCGCCCACAGTCTGGGATTTCCGCAGAAAACCATTCATGACCTGGGTAGACAAAGTAACGAGATGGTCAACTGCAGAACGCCACGCTCGGGATCCATATTGTGCAGTCGTTAGTAAATTGCGAGACGCGAGCCATCATACCAGCCGGGCATGAATCATACATTCCATCACTTTGCAACCACAGCTGGTGAGAGAGATGGGGCGGTAGCTAGAAGGAAGGTTTTTGTCCTTACCGGGCATATGGGTATGATGGTGGCTTCACGCCGACATCCTGGAAAGGTGCCCTCTGCCCAGACGCTGCTGTGCGTATTAAGCAGAAAGCGTTTGCCCGCAAGAGAAATGTGCTGCTACTTCTGAATGTGGACAGCGTCTGGCCCTGGGGCGGAGAATCGGGATGAACTGAGAGTATGATCTAGCTCCCTCGTAATAGAGGCGGCATTGCTGGTATCCCACTTTTCGGTAACAGTCTTTTAAGAAACAGGACCATATTCACCTTTATTGAGCTCCGAAAGGATCAGTTTTCTGCTGGCTGAATTTCACCTGGGCATATCGCAGCACAGGCCGTTGTTATGCGGCATTTCATACGTTCCGAAGCCGTCGGCGTTGTTAATTTTTTCGCACAGATAAAAGCCTAGGGAGTGTAGGCAGTTTTGTGTTTCCCGTACCACCGAATCTCGAAATATTCGTAAGATCTGTAATTATTTAAGCAGAATGGGTGGCAAATCGGCCATTTTGGTACTACATGGACTGAATTCCGCCCATTGGTACACCTACCAATAATATTGGCAACATATGTGTCAAAAAACGGTAGGTACTAGAGGATATTTACAATCCCATCATTATAACATGGTCCACTGTTGGCGCTGCTTGAGACTCTCGCACAACGAGTGGGCAGAATAAGATCGTTGTTTACTCGTTTCTCCCAGCCAACGTGCGCCTCCTACTGACCAGATGAGCGAACACTGAATTCCCGACGGTTGGTAAGCGATTGTTCATTCCACGGAAACGCCACTGTTTTCGTAGACACCACTCGGAAAAATGTCAGTGCCATGAAACTTCTTCAAGCAAACGTGGAAAGTATTCTCTCTCGCTTGGCTTCAACATTTAAGCGGCGTCTTAGGCTGCTGAAATGTTAGTTGATTTCCTCAATCACTTGTTGTTCCTTTCCATTGGCGAATATTATTCTTTACACTTACAGTTTCTTGACGTGTTCAATAAATTTTGCAAAGACATGTCGTGAGGAAACTTGCAGAATACTTTTCATCAAACAATGGCTCCTCTACTTAACATTATGGTTACAGACCCCATATACGAAAGCAAATGTACATTTTTGATTTTGTATACAATGTGAATGAGTGATTAGCTTCTGCCGGTTGCTCCCTTGTTTCGAATCTGCCGCTGGTCATACACTCTGGTCATACACTCAGAAAGGAAAGTTGACGGCTCGTGCAGGTGCATACACACATGGCCCAAGGAGTGTGTGTCTAGAGGCGCTCTGTCAGCAAACTATGGACAGGAGGCAGTGGATATGACGGTTATTATGCCTTCCTCAATTTACCGAACGCATTTGCCCTTGGCAAGGTTGTGACCTGTATGTACAGTTGTATGACATTGACGGCGTATGGACGCATTATTATTTAGCAAACTCTCCCCCCCCCCCCCCCTCCCGTTTTTTAAAGAAAAAGAACATCCCACAAATAGTTTTGCGTAAAGATGTTTCGTGGCACAGATTGCAAACTGTCATTCTTAATGCGGGTTTAGTTTATAAATCCTTAATGGTTTGAAGGTTAAGACATAGTGTCAATACTAACTCATTTTAAGATTGCAATTTAAAAGTGTTAATGCATGGTATTAGTGCATATTCACTTTCATATTTCCCTTTAAATGTTAACATGCTTTGTCTTTGTTAGACGTGAATAAGGAAACTGAATGGTTCAAATGGCTCTGAGCACTATGGGATTTAATATCTGAGGTCATCAGTCCCCTAGAACTTAGAACTACTTAAACCTAACTAACCTAAGGACAACACACACATCGATGCCCGTGGCAGGATTCGAACCTGTGACCGTATCCGTCGAACGGTTCCAGACTGAGGCGCCTAGAACCACTCGGCCACAACGGCCGGCGAAATTGAATGCTTTTGGTGGTTTGGCAGTACACTATATGTGGCACTGCCTATAATTCGCTCAGAGGCCACGGTGGAGATGTCGGAGCATCTGTAGCATTTTAGGAACTATTATTCGTCCTGCAAGAGCTTTTAAAGATTTTAACTGTTCTAATTTGCTAGGTTTTCTATAGTATTTTGATTACCGTACTAAGATTTCAAAACTATAACATGTTAACTGGTATTATTGTTTTCCATTATGATGATAACGGAGCAAAATTTATTAATCAAAATCGTCTTCAGCTTGATGTCATTTGTATGCTTGAAAATAAATATGTAATGAAAAGTGCGACCTGTATGTAATTTAGGCCAGGATATACATTCGCAAACTACGAATACGGGACCACCACAGCTACACAGCTTACTGGAAACAAATGAAAATATTATCTGAAACGGTAATCGAACCCGGATTGATACTTTATGCGAGCAATCACCTTAACAACTCAGGCTATCTGAGCACGCTTCGCGGACAGACCCAAGCTTTCAAATGTCCGAGTCTCTGCTTCCCATAGCGCTCGCACAGGGAGAGGCTTATTTACTTTTCTCGTGAGACTGCATCGATCTCTACACAGACACTGGGAAATAACGGACACTGCACTAATTTGTGTAATTTCGTCCATCCCATCACGACATTTCTCTCTAGTATTTGATATATTGGTACTGTGTTTTGTTGTCGACTCCTAGGGAAGAGGAGAGAGCTCATGGTTGATGAGAAAGGTGTCTGATCACAGTCTGATTGACTTCAGGCCCACAGGAAAGCACATGAATCATACCTGAGTTGCATATTGGGACCCCTTCTCGTGACAGCGGAACAGTGGTTTGATGCACTATTACGTTGTTACTGTTTGATCAGTTTGCACACATATTATGCAGTCGGCATGAAGACTTTTTGCAACAACATAGAAGAAAAGTGTACTGGCCAGTCAGAACATAATGACCACCAACTTATCATCGATATAACCTCGTACAGGTGATACCAGCGTCGTCTGGCGAGGAAGGATTGCTAGTCATACACATGCACGGTGCATGTAGCATCACTGAGCGTGCTGTTCGTGTGCAGAATCGGGAAGACGTACGATCTATCTGAGTTTCACCGAGGGCAGAATGTGATGGCCCAGAGGCTCGGCACGAATATTTCGGAAGCCGCAAGACTTGTCGGGTGTTAGAGGAGTGCTGTGGTGAGTGTCTTAAACACGTGCGAAACATGTCGTAGGGTTGGGCGGCCATCACTTATTACAGTTGTCGGACGTCGTAGGCTGGGCAGACTGATAAAATAGGAGAGGCGGCGATCTGTGGTGGAGCTAACATCAGACTTTGATACTGGGCAGAGTGCAAGTGTGTTGATACGCAGTGCAACGAACACTCTTAACGACGGACCTCCGTAGGCGACCATACCCGCATTTGCCAATGTTAACACCACGACATCGGCAACTACGACTGAAATGGGCACCTGACCATTGGTACTGGACGTTGGCGCAGTGGCAGAGCGTTGCAGGGTCTGATGAATCCCGACATCTTCCTCATCATGCCGATGGGAGGATGCGAATCCGTCGTCTTCCAGGGAAACAGCTCCTTGAGACAAGCTGGAGGCGGCTCCATTATGCTCTGGGAACATTCATAAGGACATCCATGGGTCCAGTGGATCTCACACAGGGCACCATGACGGCCAGGGAGTATCGTACACCGGTTGCAGACAACGTACACCCCTTCATGATGATCGTGTTTCCCGACGGGAGTGGCAGTTTTCAGCAAGATAATGCGCCATGTCACAAGGCCAGGAGTGTGATGGAGTGTTTCGAGGAACGCAGTGGCGAATCGCAGTTAATATGCTGGGATCACATCTGGGATGTGATTGAACGTGGTGCCAGATCTCGTTGCCCCCTCCCCGAAATTTACAGCAATTAGGTGAATTGTGTGTGTAGATGAATTGCAAAACTCCCTCCAGCGACCTAACACGGCCTCATTCCTGCCATGCCAAGACGAGTCGCCGCTGTTGTCCGTGCCGAAGGTGGACAAACCGGCTATAACGTAGGTGTTCTGGGTGATCAGTGTATACTGTTCCACTAAGAGAACACTCGATCTGATAAATAAGCAGCGATAAACGTTAAAAATTGGTTGCTTACGTCAAAGAAGTGTCACATTTTCCGTTAAAGCTTAGAGATAATCTGCACCTGAATATGTGTCCTTGTTCTGTTCTGTATAAATGGTATAGCATAATTGAAAACGATTTTTGTCCGGTCTGCCACAGGCGATTTCAGCAGTCATCGGCCATCTTCGTATAAAAAGACAGTTATCGTGCTTCAGAACCACCAATGTTAAATCCATGTTGTCAGCCAATGCCAAACATAGTCATAAT
Organism: Schistocerca serialis cubense; assembly: GCF_023864345.2. NCBI lineage: Eukaryota > Metazoa > Arthropoda > Insecta > Orthoptera > Acrididae > Schistocerca > Schistocerca serialis. The sequence continues at coordinate 1,018,213,513 of NC_064639.1, forward strand.
TAGTAACGAAAAGTGAGACGGTTTAAACTATTCGATAGTAGACGCAAACACATTCCAGTAAAAGGAAGCCTGCCAAGAAGCCATTTAAGAGATAATTTCGAAAATTTGGCTTAAGAACGGCCAGATATTTAAGTGTGAAATATTGTTCTATTTAGCTAAAATATTATCTCATACGTAAACGTCTACATTAAATATTTGTTCTTGTAGAATCTCGTCGTCCTTCTTACGAGTTCTCTAACATTCCTCAGAAAACCGTACACTACCTTCATTGCAACGATTAAACATTCACAGTGTAGACAAAATCAGATACTTCATTCACAGCCATTATTCCTCTAAAACAGTTCTTCGTATTTGGTTAACTGATATGCGATTGGGATTGCAATGGCTCTTCAGGCGTTGCGTTTATAAAAGGAAGTGAAAAAGTGTTCTGAAATTCGATTTTCCTCTTCTGGAACGTGTGTAAAGTGAGTGGTGCACTGCTGATTGCCTTCACTAAGGTCGATAATAGGAGGGTCTGGGCAGCAGTGTTTCTTACAGAACCGCGATATAGGGACTACAACAGATGACACAGTACAACATCACTAACAAAGAATGTAGTCTACTTACTTTCGCCATTACCTATCGCTTAACGGGCATCTTTGAGTCCCAAATTGCATAGAAACGTTTACAAATAAATCACGGATATGATTTTCGTACTAAGCTCATATTAGAAATTTAGTTGGAGAAAAATCAGAAACCTCCGCTTTTGACGTAAAAATTTGTCAAAAACATGCCCACTGTTGAGGGTTGGCATTCACGTTTACCAGTACAACACTAGGGTAAACGGTTTTAGATGTGTTACACATTGCTAGGGCACCTTTTGTGTTGAGCAATTGCCGGCCGAAGTAGCCGTGCGGTTCTAGGCGCTGCAGTCTGGAACCGCGAGACCGCTACGTTCGCAGGTTCGAATCCTGCCTCGGGCATGGATGTGTGTGATGTCCTTAGGATAGTTAGGTTTAACTAGTTCTCAGTTAAAGGGGACTAATGGCCTCAGAAGTTGAGTCCCATAGTGCTCAGAGCCACCGTTTTGTTGAGCAATTTGTGCGAGTGTTTGTGCAAGTAAATGTTTACAGCAGATAAGTACTGTGTACATTTCACAGTCGCATGGTATCTGTGTCACGTCGAAATTTAGGAACGCAACATATTTTGGTTATCTCTTTTTATATACATCTGCACAGTTAAAGCAAACACTGGAAACACACTACAGTTCTTTTTCTGGTATTATGTGGGTGAATAACTAAAAGACAGGGAAGGACAACTTACAAATCTGAAACTCTGCACTCTGAATTTTAGGGAATGCAGAATAAATAACATCGTCAACGCGCTAACCAAAGGATTTTCTTTTACATGCAGGGTACAATTCACTGACCATATTTTTAGCCAAAAACAGGCAATGGAATGCAGTTTAATATTAATATACTCGATTGAGTACCCGTTGCTTTTAAGATATTCCAATTTAAAACGGTATTTCAAATGATGTAGAATAGGAAAATGTGCACACTGAAATTTCCAAACACTGTTCTAATTTTCATTGCACGATATTCTATTTTGGGGGCAACAGCCTTGCCGCAGTGGATACACCGGTTCCATCACCGAAGTGTTGAGTGGTACTTAAGTAAATAAATTAGTGAAATCAAAGTGAAGTAGAAATTAGAATATAAATGAAAAACTTGGTTTAGTTTAGAGAGTTACATACTGGCATTCAGCGGGCAGAACAGCAGAACAGAAGAGACAATGACCGTGAAGTCAGCAAGTTCCACATAAGCGGGCGCTGTCGATTCAGCCGTCAGGGCATCGCCCGACCGGCTCACGTGTTTCTCAGTTGTCGCATGTGAGCAAAGGCCCTCGCCTACATCCCAAGAGCCAATGACCGACGTTAAGAAGATTCTTTGAGAAGCTTTTCAACGTGACAGAAGAGGCAATGACTGGCTCACGTGTTTCTCAGTTGTCACATGTGAGCAAAGGCCCTCGCCTGCATCCCAAGAGTCAATGACCGACGTTAAGAAGATTCTTCGAGAAGCTTTTCAACGTGACAGAAGAAGCAATGGCCGTGAGTTCGCTCACCTCCAGTAAACTGAAGTGAATAAATACGCGAGACGCAGTGGGCCCAGGGACGAAGACGAGACGAGGACGGAGACGGAGATGGAGACGAGAGGCGAAGAAGACAAAGAAGTGAAGAAGCGTAGCAGTTGTTTTCAGTCAGTTTCGCTGCTGAAGACCGTCATGCAACAAGAGACTGCATCATGCACAGACGCACCACGTCCGCCGCTGTAATGGAATAGCAAGCAGCAGCCGCAGCGCCAGAAGACAGAAGTTAAAAGGTATTTGAAGTCTGATTTTACGCACCCGGGTGACTCGTGAGGACGGGAAGGAAACGGCCTCACATCAGCAGTCACCTGTGAGCTGGGATGAAGACCTGACAGCCGAAGACCGGCAAGCGGGAGTCCGTGGTTCGAGTCCGGGACACTGGCCTTCCCCCGCCGCGCCACTTCGCTGGCCGACGCACAACACACGCGGCCGCTTAGAGAAGAGAAACAGTGGGACGCCACATCCAAGGTATCACCATCCGATGCACGACTTCGCTCGTAATAATTAAACGGGCCACCTCGCGCTGCGCGTCTCCAGTCAGCTGGGCGAGACGGCGACACGAGATACACACCGCTACGCGTAATCAGACGCCGCCGCCGCCGCCGCTGCCACAGCAGAAGGCTACGCAAACGACACGGCTGCCGCTCTCCGAACCAGAACGTCCAGTAAGATACAGTTGTACGAAACTTTCAATAAAAGTTATCTTATGTAAAAATGCTGTTTCATTCTACCTCATACCCGAGCCAAGGAAGAACCCACCCTGCCCACATGTTGTTAAGATAGAAAAGTTAATTTATTTAATATTTTCACCCTGAGAGAATGCTTTAGAATGCTCATCCTGACAATTGACAGCATCAAAAGAGAAAACACAGTTACATTTAGTATCACAACTGTTACATTTGGTGTCAGAGAAAAAACACTTGGCTCAATATGAGGTGTGAATGACAGTCACTGAAGGTCCACAGTTAGTATCGTTTAATGTGTGAAAGAATAGGGTTTTGCATAGAAGTCGTAATATTTTCTTTATTTAGAAGTTTGTTCTTTCTCATAATTTTAAGTGTTTGTCGAAAATATTTAAACATCTTTTTCATTCAGTATGGTAAGATTGTGTAACTAACAGTTTGTAAAATGATGACACGAAATCGTACAAAGTCAGAGTCAGCACCACAAGCGGTTTCTACCGAGGAAGCTATTCAGATCTTAGTTAATGAGATAGCACAGCTAAAAAATGATAATAATGCATTATTTAAGCAGTTGTGTGAGATTAGGAAAACCAGTTCAATCCCTCCCACCCTAGATTCCTCAGCAGCAGCCTTAGTAACTCCATTTTCAGGTAAACCTGGCGAGGACATAACAGCCTTTTTTGATGATTTAGTAGCAGCTGCAAAGTTAGGATCATGGTCAGATGAACAGCTCTTACAAATGACAAAGTTAAGATTGCTAGGAGAGGCTAAAGCACACGTATTATACCATGAAGAATTACGGAATGCTACAACATTTGAGGAATTGAAGAAAGGATTACTTAAACGTTTTCAAAAACAGAACAGCTGTAGATTTTATAGGGAACAGTTAAACACTATCACTCAGAGGCAAAACGAGTCGTTAGAAAACTTTGTAGATAGGATTAGAAAAGTTAATATTAACACCTATCAGTTGACAACTAGTGATGAAGCAAATAAATTTATTTTACAAGAGGCAGAAAATAGAGCTCTGGATACATTTTTACGTGGGTTGCCTCCTGAAACGTCCCGTCGTGTCAGGGCAGAGTTTCCTAAAAATTTAGCAGAAGCTGTATCTGTGGCGACGGCTTTTGAAGAAATTGACATTGCCACCATATACAAGGAGAAGCGAAAAGTACACTCCTGGAAATTGAAATAAGAACACCGTGAATTCATTGTCCCAGGAAGGGGAAACTTTATTGACATATTCCTGGGGTCAGATACATCACATGATCACACTGACAGAACCACAGGCACATAGACACAGGCAACAGAGCATGCACAATGTCGGCACTAGTACAGTGTATATCCACCTTTCGCAGCAATGCAGGCTGCTATTCTCCCATGGAGACGATCGTAGAGATGCTGGATGTAGTCCTGTGGAACGGCTTGCCATGCCATTTCCACCTGGCGCCTCAGTTGGACCAGCGTTCGTGCTGGACGTGCAGACCGCGTGAGACGACGCTTCATCCAGTCCCAAACATGCTCAATGGGGGACAGATCCGGAGATCTTGCTGGCCAGGGTAGTTGACTTACACCTTCTAGAGCACGTTGGGTGGCACGGGATACATGCGGACGTGCATTGTCCTGTTGGAACAGCAAGTTCCCTTGCCGGTCTAGGAATGGTAGAACGATGGGTTCGATGACGGTTTGGATGTACCGTGCACTATTCAATGTCCCCTCGACGATCACCAGTGGTGTACGGCCAGTGTAGGAGATCGCTCCCCACACCATGATGCCGGGTGTTGGCCCTGTGTGCCTCGGTCGTATGCAGTCCTGATTGTGGCGCTCACCTGCACGGCGCCAAACACGCATACGACCATCATTGGCACCAAGGCAGAAGCGACTCTCATCGCTGAAGACGACACGTCTCCATTCGTCCCTCCCTTCACGCCTGTCGCGACACCACCAGAGGCGGTCTGCACGATGTTGGGGCGTGAGCGGAAGACGGCCTAACGGTGTGCGGGACCGTAGCCCAGCTTCATGGAGACGGTTGCGAATGGTCCTCGCCGATACCCCAGGAGCAACAGTGTCCCTAATTTGCTGGGAAGTGGCGGTGCGGTCCCCTACGGCACTGCGTAGGATCCTACGGTCTTGGCGTGCATCCGTGCGTCGCTGCGGTCCGGTCCCAGGTCGACGGGCACGTGCACCTTCCGCCGACCACTGGCGACAACATCGATGTACTGTGGAGACCTCACGCCCCACGTGTTGAGCAATTCGGCGGTACGTCCACCCGGCCTCCCGCATGCCCACTATACGCCCTCGCTCAAAGTCCGTCAACTGCACATACGGTTCACGTCCACGCTGTCGCGGCATGCTACCAGTGTTAAAGACTGCGATGGAGCTCCGTACGCCACGGCAAACTGGCTGACACTGACGGCGGCGGTGCACAAATGCTGCGCAGCTAGCGCCATTCGACGGCCAACACCGCGGTTCCTGGTGTGTCCGCTGTGCCGTGCGTGTGATCATTGCTTGTACAGCCCTCTCGCAGTGTCCGGAGCAAGTATGGTGGGTCTGACACACCGGTGTCAATGTGTTCTTTTTTCCATTTCCAGGAGTGTATTTTCAGCAGGAGTACGATGTTTTAGGTGCGATCGACAGGGCCATATAGCAAAAAACTGCAGACAACCTCAATGCACTAATTGTCAAAGAATAGGTCACACATTCAAGGAATGCAGGTCTAAGAAAGTTTTTGAAAATAGAAATCAGTTAAACTCAAACAGGCGTTCCCATTAAAATTTCATGCCATGAAGGCGAATGTGAAGGCGGAATACTGGTTATCTGCTACCATACAGGATAAAGAGGCAAGGATACTGGTGGATACAGGCGCAAACGTATCAATAGTAAGTGATGAATGAATTGGAGAAAAGAAATATGGCCCTCCAAGGTATAGATTGAGTGGAGTAGGAGGAGGTACAGTGAAGTCATTAGGATGTACATCATTGATTTTCTATATTCACGGTGTACAATTTCAGGAAGATGTAGAAGTGGTAACAAAGGTAACTGACGGGTACGACGCGATCCTAGGGTTGGATTTCCTGAATAAACATCACGCTAAATTCGACCTCAGACGGCAAACCGTAGAACTTAGCGGAATAGTGTTTCAGCTAGGTGACACCGCTGCAAAGGGCCCTCTGCCGCAAGATTTCCCTAACCGGAAGGCGAAATCCACTACACTGTGTGCAACGTCCTTGAAGGTTGATTCGCGGGATCAGATACCATCTGGCTCAGGAAAACTTTTCTGGATGACCGTTGACCCCAAGGTACCTACAGATACAATATGTCTAATAGAGCCATTAGAGGAAAATGAGGAATTAGATGTATCACATTGTTTTACTGTGTTGTACGGGTTCAAGACTTTGAGCGAGAAAGAAAAGTACCGGTACATATTGACAATTTCGGAGTGGAGGACAAAGAGTTGCATAAGAGAATTTTAGTAGCTACAGTCAGTACTTTTGAAGAAGAAGATTTCATTTGGTCAGATATTACTGATGGTCAGAAACCAGACGCCTATAAAACCGCATTACGCCAGAAGATTGAGCATTTGAAAGGAAATGATAGAGACACGATAGAAGCAGTTTTAGTTGAGTTCCAAGATTTATTTAATGCAGAAGGTCCACTGCCAGCAACAGATATCACACAGCATAGGATCCCAACAGGAAATAGCCCCCCAGTTTATAGGAAGCCTTATAGAGTTCCGCATCACTTACAGCCAGTACTGGATGAATTTTTAGAACAGCATCTAAAAGATGGAATTATAGAATATTCTGATTCGCCTTATAATTCAAATATCGTAATCATTCCAAAGAAGTCTCCCGACGGTACGAAACGATATAGATTTTGTTGTGACTACAGGCACCTTAACAAACAAACTATCTCAGATGTTTATCCTCTTCCAAACATTACAGATATCATTGACAGTTTGGGTAACAGTAAATACTTTTCAACAATCGATCTACGTAGCGGATATCATCAATTGGAAGTTGCACCTGAAGATAGGCATAAAACAGCATTTTCTACCCCTGGAGGCCACTGGCAATTTAAAAGAATGCCTTTCGGTTTGAAAAATGCACCAGCAACTTTTCAAAGACTACTCGATGGAGTATTGCGAGGACTCAAAACTCAGCAATGTTGTGTATATGTAGACGATATTATTGTATTCTCTAAAGACATTAATGACCATGCTGTGCGTCTTCGTAATGTTTTTCAGAGACTTAGAAAAGCTAAATTAACATTAAATATGGAAAAATGTAGTTTTGCATTGACAGAGGTTACATACCTAGGGCATGTCGTTAGTGAAAAAGGAATTAGAACAGATCCTCGATTAATTTCGGCAGTTAAGGACTTCCCAACACCACAACGCATTAAGGAGGTACAAAGTTTCATTGGTCTCGCATCGTATTACCGAAAATATGTTCAAAATTTTGCTGAAATTGCCCGACCCTTAACCCAATTATTGAAAAAGGGTGCAAAATTTCATTGGTCTGAAGATTGTGAATCTGCATTTCAAACCCTTAAAGACAAGTTAACACACAGTCCAGTATTAGCCTACCCAGATTATAATAAAGAATTTATTTTATCCTGTGACGTAAGTGGTCATTCAGTAGGAGTTGTTTTGAGTCAGAATAGTAATGGCGCGGAACACCCCATAGCTTACGCTTCGAGACAACTAACAACGGCAGAAAGAAATTATTCCACAACGGAGAAATAATTTTTAAGTGTTATTTATGGTATCAAATACTTTAAATGCTACTTGTATGGTAGGAAATTCAAGGTTATTACAGACCACGCAGCTTTAAAATGGTTGCTTGGATTAAAGGATCCATCTAGTCGTCTTACCCGTTGGGCCCTATGTCTTTCCGAAATGGATTTCGAAGTTATCCATAAACCAGGCAAAAAACACACGAATGCAGATTGTCTACGTCGGAAAATAGCACTTTTGGAAGCAACAGGCCGAGATGCTGAGGACTGGAGAAAGGCACAAGATGAGGATACAGAATGCAAAAAATACGCATCTCAAAAACAATTTTGCTTTGAAGATGGTGTATTATGCCGTAAAACAAAACTTGGGCCACGAATTGTTGTTCCCCAACACCTTAGACAAGAAATAATGGCAGAGGCCCACGATCATATCCTTGCAGGACACGGTGGACAGCGGACAACCGAAAGACGTGTAGCAGAGCGATTTTGGTGGCAAACCAGAGAGCAGGATGTTGGCAGTACGTTCCTAATTGCATTGCGTGCGCACAAAGAGCTGAACTTTCTCGTTCAAAAATACCCTTATGGAGGCTCCCCGAGGCTTCATGTCCATTTCAAATCTGCGGAGTGGATCTCTACGGGCCATTTCGTAAAACACCTGCTGGTAATAAGTATGTTCTTACAATTATAGATCACTTTTCACGCTACCTAGCTATGGTGAGTCTCCCAGATCAGCAAGCAAATACAGTTGCTCAAGCTTTAGTTAACAACTGGATACTTAAATTTGGCGTACCTGAAGCTATTATCACAGATCAGGGATCTAATTTTATGTCTGAATTAATGAAACAGTTATGCCACTTACTAAAAATACGCAAATTACGCACAACTCCGTTACACCCTCAGTGCAACGGACGCACAGAAAGAGTTCATCAGACAATTGGCAAGATGCTTAGTTATTATATTAACAAACAACATTCTAATTGGGATACGTATTTACCAATAATCGTGTTGGTATACAACACCAAAACGCATGAAGCAACTGGCATGTCACCTTATGAAGAAGTCTATGGGAGAAAAATGCCGTCCCCTTTTGATGTAATCAGGCAGAAAAACGGAAAAGACGGAGAAACAGTAAGAGATTTCAGTCGAATGATGAAGGATGTATGGAAAAAGGTTGAAAAATCTAATACAAAGGCTTTGGAACGACAGGAAAGATTAGGTAATACCCAAGCTAAATATCCAAATTACAAAATCGGTCAGTGGGTGATGCTTTCAACGCCAATCATTGTGAAAGAAAAAACAAAGAAATTTGTAACAAACTGCAGAGGTCCTTATCAAATTATTGAGATCACGCCACCAGTCAACGTTAAACTGCAACTGCCCACGCGAACTACTATTGTCCATGCAAGTCGTTTAAAAACTTTTAAGGGCGCTCCAGATGTAATTCCTTCAACAGTGAAATCAAAGTGAAGTAGAAATTAGAATATAAATGAAAAACTTGGTTTAGTTTAGAGAGTTACATACTGGCATTCAGCGGGCAGAACAGCAGAACAGAAGAGACAATGACCGTGAAGTCAGCAAGTTCCACATAAGCGGGCGCTGTCGATTGAGCCGTCAGGGCATCGCCCGACCGGCTCACGTGTTTCTCAGTTGTTGCATGTGAGCAAAGGCCCTCGCCTACATCCCAAGAGCCAATGACCGACGTTAAGAAGATTCTTCGAGAAGCTTTTCAACGTGACAGAAGAGGCAATGACTGGCTCACGTGTTTCCAGTTGTCACATGTGAGCAAAGGCCCTCGCCTGCATCCCAAGAGCCAATGACCGACGTTAAGAAGATTCTTCGAGAAGCTTTTCAACGTGACAGAAGAGGGAATGACCGGCTCACGTGTTTCTCAGTTGTCACATGTGAGCAAAGGCCCTCGCCTGCATCCCAAGAGCCAATGGCCGACGTTAAGAAGATTCTTCGAGAAGCTTTTCAAGCAGAACAGAAGAGGCAATGGCCGTGAAGGCGTTCACCTCCAGTAAACTGAAGTGAATAAATACGCGAGACGCAGTGGGCCTGGGGTCGAAGACGAGACGAGGACGGAGACGGAGATGGAGACGAGAGGCGAAGAAGACAAAGAAGTGAAGAAGCATAGCAGTTGTTTTCAGTCAGTTTCGCTGCTGAAGACCGTCATGCAACAAGACACTGCATCATGCACAGATGCACCACGTCCGCCGCTGTAATGGAATAGCAAGCAGCAGCTGCAGCGCCAGAAGACAGAAGTTAAAAGGTATTTGAAGTCTGATTTTACGCTCCCGGGTGAATCGTGAGGACGGGAAGGAAACGGCCTCACATCAGCAGTCACCTGTGAGCTGGGATGAAGACCTGACAGCCGAAGACCGGCAAGCGGGAGTCCGTGGTTCGATTCCGGGACACTGGCCTTCCCCCGCTGCGCCGCTCCGCTGGCCGACGCACAACACACGCGGCCGCTTAGAGAAGAGAAACAGTGGGACGCCACATCCAAGGTATCACCATCCGATGCCCGACTTCGCTCGCAATAATTAAACGGGCCACCTCGCGCTGCGCGTCTCCAGTCAGCTGGGCGAGACGGCGACACGAGATACACACCGCTACGCGTAATCAGACGCCACCGCCGCCGCCGCTGCCGCAGCAGAAGGCTACGCAAACGACACGGCTGCCGCTCTCCGAACCAGAACGTCCAGTAAGATACAGTTGTACGAAACTTTCAATAAAAGTTATCTTATGTAAAAATGCTGTTTCATTCTACCTCATACCCGAGCCAAGGAAGAACCCACCCTGACCACATGTTGTTAAGATAGAAAAGTTAATTTATTTAATATTTTCACCCTGAGAGAATGCTTTAGAATGCTCATCCTGACAATTGACAGCATCAAAAGAGAAAACACAGTTACATTTAGTATCACAACTGTTACATAAGTTAAGCGCTGTCGGTCATGGTCGGCACTTGGATGGATGACCATCCAGGCCGCCATGCGCTGTTGCCATTTTTCGGGGTACACTGCCTCGTGATGCCAATTGAGGAGCTACTCGAGCGAATAGTAGCGGCTTCGATCAAGAATACCATCATAACGACCGGGAGAGCGGTGTGCTGACCCCACGCCCCTCCTGTCCGCATCTTCCTCTGAGGATGACACGGCGGTCGGGTGGTCCCGGCAGGCCATTCGTGGCCTGAAGACGGAGTGCTATAGTCTATTTTAACAGCTTCCATCCATCAGTCCTCTTGATCTTGAATAGTGAGTCCTGAAAGTGAAACCATAACGGAACGTATGCACTTAGAGCTCATAAAAAATATAATGTCTTAATTGAAATTATAGTATCAGATTAATACCTTACCGCACGTAACTTGGAATGGGTAGCTGGTTTCCATTTATCTCTCCGACAGTTTTCTAACCATTTTTGTCGCTGATTGTTTGTACTGTAGGAAATCTGAATAGCTTGATTCTTTCAGTCGAGTTACTGCTATAATTCGGCGCAGCATAGCATCCCATTTCGAAATTTTGGACACCTTCACTAACGAAAATTATACACACCGTCTGCTACTTTCATATAAACAGCCAAAGTGGCAACCATCACAAAGAATCATGGGAGTGCGACCGGACTTCTCCTACATAGACCTGGGCTTTTATAATACAGGGAAATGTTCCGAAGCACGAGCAGGAAGAACAGAGTTCAGAGTTTGCGCCCAGTGTGGTGTTGTTTATTTCGAGCTTTAGATTCCGCAGCAGTGAGTTCGTGGAGTCGGTAGGAGTTTCTCTCGGCGCGTATACTTGTTGCGCATTATGGTGTCTGCTTCAGTGGCAGACGTCTAGCTGTGGCAGCGCGCCGTGCGAGGGGGCGGCTGCCCGCCCGTCAGGGGCTGCACGCCCCGCCTGTCGTGAATGCTCCTTGCCAGGCGTTCGTCTACTAGGAAACAGGGGTCGCTTTGTGTTGCGCGCTGTGCGCCAAAGTTCGACCTCTACAGACTAACGTTGCCCGCAGCAGTGCGCCTCATATTCTCGCCGTTTCCCGGAAAATACTCCTGCAATTTTGACCATCATTATCTAAGCACACATTACCGGAAAAAATCGCATCACAAAGAAATAACTAGTGTAGACTAATGAAATTTCGGGAATGCATTTACCTGGGTAACTTATTTAAAGGATTAACACTGCAAGAATACGACTTAATGTAAGTGCGAGACAAGCCGTAATGACCAGAATTGTGAATGCAAGCACGCAAGTTTATGCGTAGTGTCGTATAGGTGCCGGATATAAGTTTGTGCCTGTTGCAATAGGTCGATTAAAACTGTTTGTGGGTGACGTTGGAGTTGTCATCCGGTGATGTCTCACATGTGCACGACTGGAGACATGTTATGTTGCAATAGCGGCATGTGGGCGAGCGTTATCCTATTGGAAAACACCCGATTGAAGGATGTTCATGGGAGCGTTATCCTGTTGAAAAACACCCCGTGGAAGGATGTTCATGGCAGCACAACATGTCGAATCACCAGATTGACGTACAAATTTTCAGTCAGAGTGCGCGCCACAACCTCGAGAGTGCTCCTGCTGTCATACAAAATCGCACCCCACACCATAACTCGAAGGGTGGGCTCAGTGGACCTACCACGCAAACAGGTTGATTGCAGGCCTTCAACTGGCGCCCTTCAAACCAACAAACGGTCATCACTGGCATCAAGGCAGATCCAGCTTTCATCAGGAAACACAACAGACCTCCACTGTGCCCGCCAATGAGCTCTTGTCTAAGGCTGGTATTACACTATCAAATTTCTTTGTCAAAGATTTGATCAAAGAAGTGATCAAACATTCCGTCAAATATATTTGACAAAGATCTTTGACGTAGCGCTAGAAGGGGTATTACACTGTCATCATATTTTTCGTCAAAGTTCAAGATGGCTGACAACAACAACTTGTTATTAACCGCAGCAGTTGCATATACCACAATTGCACTGTGTGCACGTGCGGAAGAGAAGCGGGGGAAAAAAAGGAAACATACCTGGGCGAAGCCGTGGGTTTTACGACGACACGATAAAAGCATTCAACAAAACTTGTTACGCGATCTTATATTGGTGATCTTATATTGGCGGACGTCAAGTCGTACATCAATTACTTAAGAATGAATGAGCATACATTTCTGCATGTGCTCAATGAAGTGTATCCTCATATCACAAAGCATAATATTCACTTAAGAACTGCTACATCTGCAGAAGACAGGCACACTGTAACACTCCGATTCCTTGCTGCAGGAGAGGGTTAGGTTAGGTTAGGTTAGATCAGGTCAGGTCTCCAATCTTCTTGATCTATTTTTGTATTCAGCGTGCCTCATGTTGTAAAGCGCCTCAACAGCTTCATACATCTCTGTTAATTTTGTAGTTGTCGGCACACACCAATTGTATTTACCGGCAATGTTTATAAAAACACTACAGACGACAAAACGCTGCAGCGATGCTAGCGCTCCATGTGGTAACATGTCACATTGCAGTGGACAGGGCCGGCCGGAGTGGCCCTGCGGTTCTAGGCGCTACAGTCTGGAGCCGCGTGACCGCTACGGTCGCAGGTTCGAATCCTGCCTCGGGCATGGATGTGTGTGAGGTCCTTAGGTTACTTAGGTTTAACTAGTTCTAAGTTCTAGGGGACTGATGACCACAGCAGTTAAGTCCCATAGTGCTCAGAGCCATTTGAACCATTTTTTTTTGCTGTGGACAGAAGACAAGCGACTTCTTTGATCAAATCTACAGCGAGGCCCTAGATTTGATCAAATATTGGACGACATTTGACAAAGTTCCCTATTACACCATCAGATATCTTTAACAAAGATTTTTGGCAAATAAATTTGATAGTGTAATACCGGCCTAATACCAACGTAGTCGCAAATGGCGGTGGTTTATGGTCAGTCGAATGCACGCTACAGAGCGCCTGTCTCGGAACTGTCCTTGAAGTAACTGATTTGTAACAGTTGGTTGTATCACTGTGGTGTCAGCTGCTGCTTCAGATGCAGGACGCTGCGCCAGCGCCTCCACGTAACGCAATAGTCGTCCTTCTCTGTAGGGTCACGTAGCAGTGCGGAGACAGGTCTTCTTGCTACCGTACAGTCTCGGGGCCACCGGTGCCAGAAATCGTGTACAGTGGCTACATTCCTGTCAAGTCTTCCTGCAACACTGCGGAAGGGACATCCGGCTTCTCGTAGCTCTATTACACTACCTCGTTCAAACTCAGTGAGGAGTTGATAATGGCGTCTTTGTCGTAATAAAGGCATTCTCGACTAACATCAACTCACCAGTCCAATCGCATCGATAACTAACCTCTCAAGACCGTTACAGGATATACTGAAAGCAAACCTGATTTGCATCTTCCAGCATTATATAACTGGAGCGAAATTTGAATAGACATCATCGTTCAGGTGTAGGAATGTCCTCACTAGCTTTCGTTTATATCGCCCAACTACTTCTTGGTATTGCCAGTTTGTATTTGACATAAAAACGCAGACTCACCGAAATGAGGAAAAATTGCCGATACATTTTTATTTTATTAAAAATCGTAACGAACTTATACTTCTACTTTTATAGGCCTCTTTCTATTAACCTTTCAGCTTGTAAAGTGCTGTACCGTACATTTATCCGGTTAAAATTGTAAAAGTTGGAAAATAAAAAAATACACCTTTTACGCTGAAGAGAATATTTTGCCCTGGATTGGTACCATGTGTGACCATAATTCTGATTGCTTATGAACTTCATTTGGCAACCCTGAATGTGAGGTATGGTGTACTGTTGATATTCTAATTGTGGAGTTCATCTTCACTGTTGATTTACACCCCAGCCATTATTATTAACAGTTTGCCACAGTAAGGAAAACGTGTTTCTTGTAAGGATGATTTTCTAAAATGGCTTATAGAGGCTTGAACTAGGTAAAAATTTTTGTTGAACCTTTAGTAGACGACGAGTTATCAGAGTTCAGTTATTTCGAATCGTATCACACATTGGTTGAAGAGGAATAAAATGAATAAGAATCTTAGGAGATTGAAAAAGCAAACCACACTTTCGCTCCAGAAGAATATGTTACAAGTTGTGGTAGAGCACACCTTGCAGAAGCCCCCAGGAGTGTAAAAGGGATCTTGCCAACATTGTCCATGAACCACAGCGAATAACAACTGCTGGGAAAGTAACCAATATATGTGAATTAGTCAAGAAATTTTTCACTTCTGATATTGTTACGAAAATTGTTTTCCGCACAAATGAAGAAGCTGAAATACGAAAATATTTTTCCTGCTAGCAATTCTCAAATATATGCTTTCATGGGAACTTGAATTTTAATACTGTAACGTTAAAAGTGTTTAGGCGAGTTATTTGGCCGCCTAGGGTTGGTAATGAAGAGAAGTGATTTTGTTTGCTTGGCTGAGTGTGAGTTGGTCATACAAGTATGTCGCGTCGCCATTCCAGGCGAATCCAGGTGCAGGGACGAGGAGAGCGTGGCTGGAAATGGGTAAAACCCACAGTGGGGGCTTTTGAGCACAGTTGCTGGCTTAGGAGATGCACCAGATATGACGGAATGTCAGACAGTCCAAAATGTGGCCACTTACAGCTCTTAGGAAATCTATAGTAAATCATAATTAAATAGTAGAACAAATCTGAATACAGCTGTGCTCTCAGAAAATTGAGTTACATCCAATGAAACAATAATATTTTCAATATCAGTAAAATGGAAAAAGTTAATAATTTACAGTGACTAAAACTTTCACAATGAATCTTAGAATTAACAAATTTTCAACACTTCACATGATTTTAACAAATCTATCTCATACGACAGCATTACATTATAGCTCTCATCCCTGAAAGCTACTCATCTGTATCTAACTTATTTATGGATTTATTAGGTATTTGTATATTTTTCATCATGCAAATGTGTGATATTAGAAACCACAGTAATTTAAAAGTGGTCGATCTCAACCTGAGACCACCACTGAAAAGGGAACTGAAAGATGCTTCTATCAAGCAGACATAAATAATTGTTTAAACAACATATAAATAGAATTTCTTGTCATTTAACATGATCACATTGGCACAAGAATGCAGGCTTATTTATTTACGAACAATACTTTATTTAGAGTTATTGTTAGTGCTCTGTGACAGAATGTTTATAACAGTTCTTTATTTTAAATCTTTGTAATATTCAGTCAAACCTCGATATAATGAATTTAATGGAACCATGAAAATTAAATTGTTGTACCAGGGTTATAATTGTAATGAGTTTTTGATATCGTGCCTCGGAGCATGGAACCATGTTTTCGTGGCTGTGTAGTACATTACTGTAGTACTTTTCTGATGAAAAATAATTTTAAAAGCCAACTAATGAAACACATTTTGTTCACTTCGTTTATTAATACTGTACCTGTAGAATATCTTATTGTGTACAGAAAGATTATTCACTTATTTTCCTTTGCATTTTTTTAAATGATTCCCTTGTGAATACTGTCTTTACGTACTCTAGCGTAATCAAATGCTGCGCTGAAACGCTGGGGAGTGAAGATGCTACTTCCTGAATGGTTTCCAACTGATCTATTAGCTCCATCAGAGGAGCTCCATCTTTTATGTACGTATTATGTAAGTCTGCATATGCATCAACTAGCTCATTATCTCAATTTAACTGACATAAATACAATTATACATTTGCAGATACTGAGTACAGGAAAAATGAGTGATAAGCAATAGTTGGTAAAGCGTTTTTTATTCTTGCCGCACAGAAGTCTTTAATGCCTAACGGCAATGGACGCAGAGACTATTTGTGCGTTTAGCGAGGTCAAATAGCACGCTCCGCGGTACAGTTGCAAATTAAACGGAAACAAAACGTGAATACACAGCAGCACAACAAACACAGGCTGTTTAGCTCCGTCGTGTTATCAACGTCAATGCAAAGTGCACAAAAGGACCGCTGCGACAGGGTTGTCCCCAAACATGACATGGCCATTATCGCCTGCTGAGGGAACACAAAGCACTACTGCCCATTTAAAACAGAAAAGAACCCAGAATTACAGTACGCTTTTCATCCAAAGAGCAGACGTACACCAAAAGCACTCATTTCCCCTCTGGGAACGGCATACGGTCTCTCGTGTGCCTTTTCGGTATTCTTCCTACAGTGCTCTTCACCTTAATACGACATCAGAAGTTCAAAATTTCTCATCAACAGATGTATCTAAATATTTTTATGTTAGTGGCTTGCTTTTTGTGAACCTCACTTCTCTTAGTTTGACCGTTTTGGGTAGGTGGAAGAAGACGAGTTTGTGTGAGAAGGGTGCAAAAACACACACTTGCAGCTTATCGCCACTGCAGTTTAAGTTAAACGGTTTCTGAGCAGCCAACAAGTATTTCCCTACTGACACCATCTTGACAAACACCATATAGTTGCATTAATTTTGTTTTTCATAGGGTCCTGAAGACATTTAGAGGTAAACTATAATTATCATCAGTCATCTATATCTGCCATATCTGTATTCCGCAAGTCACCTTACGATGCATAGTGGAGGGTTCTTCCGCTAATAATACCGTCCTCAGTTTTCTGTTCCAATCGCAAATAGCACGTGGGAAGAACTATTGCCGGTAAAGTCCAATTTCTCTGACTGACTCGTCCTGGTGGTTTCGCGTCGAAAGTAATACGTTGTGTGGCTTTGCTAGGAACTTAACTCGCCATGAAACTTCTCGTGGTGCTGACGAAACGAGACGCTCTTCAGTGGATCTTCTCTATCTCTTTTACTAAACCGTCCTGATAATGGTCCCAAAGAGACAAGAAATTAAGAATTGGTAGAAGGAACGTTTAGTAAGCAACTTTTACCGTGGACGAATATCATTAAGATTCTCTCAACGAACCTCAGTCGGTCGTGTGCTTTCCCTGCATTCAGTTTTAGGTAGTGATCCACATTAGGTCGCTCCTAGGTGTTTTATGGTAGTTCGTGTTTTCTGTGATTTGTCACTAAAAATGCAATCGAACATCAATGTTATCTGTATGCTTGATATTATCCCACTCTGAAGGGTGACCGACACAAAAATTGAAGACAAAAACTTCAAAATGCCACGATCGCTTCAGTAGAGCATTTATTCAGACAACTGGTGGCCAAAACTATGTTGCCACCTTCAGACCTTATGCACTACACATGGGTGAGATGCTTTGTAGTATAGTGAATAAGATCCAAAGATGGCAACATACAGGGTTATTACAAATGATTGAAGCGATTTCACAGCTCTACAATAACTTTATTATTTGAGATATTTTCACAATGCTTTGCACACACATACAAAAACTCAAAAAGTTTTTTTAGGCATTCACAAATGTTCGATATGTGCCCCTTTAGTGATTCGGCAGACATCAAGCCGATAATCAAGTTCCTCCCACACTTGGCGCAGCATGTTCCCATCAATGAGTTTGAAAGCATCGTTGATGCGAGCTCGCAGTTCTGGCACGCTTCTTGGTAGAGGAGGTTTAAACACTGAATCTTTCACATAACCCCACAGAAAGAAATCGCATGGGGTTAAGTCGGGAGAGCGTGGAGGCCATGACATGAATTGCTGATCATGATCTCCACCACGACCGATCCATCGGTTTTCCAATCTCCTGTTTAAGAAATGCCGAACATCATGATGGAAGTGCGGTGGAGCACCATCCAGTTGAAAGATGAAGTCGGCGCCGTCGGTCTTCAGTTCTGGCATGAGCCAATTTTCCGCGGGCTACGCGTGAAACTTGCCCGCATGCGTTCAACCGTTTCTTCGCTCACTGCAGGCCGGCCCGTTGATTTTCCCTTACAGAGGCATCAAGGAGCTTTAAACTGCGCATACCATCGCCGAATGGAGTTAGCAGTTGGTGGACCGTTGTTGAACTTCGTCCTGAAGTGTCGTTGCACTGTTATGACTGACTGATGTGAATGCATTTAAAGCACGACATACACTTTCTCGGCTCCTGTCGTCATTTTGTCTCACTGCGCTCTCGAGCGCTCTGGCGGCAGAAACCTGAAGTGCGGCTTCAGCCGAACAAAACTTTATGAGTTTTTCTACGTATCTGTAGTGTGTCGTGACCATATGTCAATGAATGGAGCTACAGTGAATTTATGAAATCGCTTCAATCATTTTTAGTAGCCCTGTACTTTTGCCGAAGCAGTAATCTGAATAAATGCTCTAACAAAATGATCATGGCATTTTGAAGTTTATTGGTTCAATCTTCATGAATGGATTTATTTGTGTATATTTACAGGGTGGTCCATTGATCGTGACCGGGCCAAATATCTCACGAAATGAGCATCAAACGAAAAAACTGCAAAGAACGTAACTTGTCTAGCTTTAAGGGAGAAACCAGATGGCGCTATGGTCGGCCCGCTATATGGCGCTGCCATAGGTCAAACGGGTATCAACCGCGTTTTTTGTAAAACAGGGACCCCCATTGTTATTACATATTCGTGTAGTACGTAAAGAAATATGAATGTTTTAGTTGGACCATTTTTTTTCGCTTTGTGATAGATGGCGCTGTAATAGTCACAAACGTATAAGTATGTGGTATCACGTAACATTCCGCCAGTGCGGACGGTATTTGCTTCGTGATACATTACCCATGTTAAAATGGACCGTTTACCAATTGCGGAAAAGGTCGATATCGTGTTGATGTATGGCTATTGTGATCAAAATGCCCAACGGGCGTGTGCTATGTATGCTGCTCAGTATCCGGGACGACATCATCCAAGTGTACGGACCGTTCGCCGGTTAGTTACGTTGTTTAAGGAAACAGGAAGTGTTCAGCCACAGGTGAAACGTCAACCACGACCTGCCCAAACAGGTGTTTTAGCTGCTGTCTCGGCTAATCCGCACATCAGTAGTGTTGTGTCTAGACAAGACAGCCTAGACACAATGAGAGGAAGCCGAAAGGCACGCGCTAAGCCAAAGCAGGGTGCGTGAGGTCTGAAACAGGATACGTGATGAATGCTATAAAGAAAAGTACGTAGCTTCTGGAATACTTAACTTTAATCCGTCCTTTTGGTACATCTGGAGATTGTGGCGATACAAGTGAGACTCTTTAGATACATGCAATGTTACTAATGGCGCCTTGCTAGGTCGTAGCCATTGACTTAGCCGAAGGCTATTCTAACTATCTGCTCTGCAAATGAGCGAGGCTTCGTCAGTGTGCATCGCTAGCTACGTCGTCCGTACAACTGGGGCGAGTGCTAGTCCGTATCTCGAGACCTGCCTTGTGGTGGCGCTCGGTCTGCGATCACACAGTGGCGACACGCGGGTCCGACATGTACTAATGGACCGCGGCCGATTTAAAGCTACCACCTAGCAAGTGTGGTGTCTGGCGGTGACACCACAAGTAGCATAGAAATTGCGCGAGAATCGGGAATCTCAAAAACGTCGGTGTTGAGTAAGCTACATCAACATCGATTGCACCCGTGCCATATTTCTATGGACCAGGAATTGCATGGCTACGACTTTGAACGTCGTGTATAGTTCTGCCACTGGGCACAAGAGAAATTACGGGACGATGACAGATATTTTGCACGCCTTCTATTTAGCGACGAAGCGTCATTCACCAACAGTGGTAACGTAAACCGGCATGATATACACTATTGGGGAACAGAAAATCCACGATAGCTACGACAAGTGGAACGTGGCGGGTTAATGTACTGTGCGGCATTATGGGAGGAATGATAACTGGCCCGCATTTAATCGATGGCAATCTAAATGGTACGGTGGATGCTGATTTCCTACGTAATGTTCAATGATGTTACTACAAGTTGTTTCACTGCATGACAGAATGGCGATGTACATTCAACGTGATGGATGTCCGGCACATAGCTCACGTGCGGTTGAAGCCATATTGGATAGCGTATTTAATGACAGGTGAATTGGTCGTCGAAGCACGTTCACCGGATCTGACGTCCCCGGATTTCTTTCTGTGGGGAAAGTTGAAGGATATTTGCTATCGTGATCCACCGGCAACGCCTGACAACATGCGTCAGCGCATTGGCAATGAATGTGCGAACATTACGGAAGGCGAACTACTCGCTGTTGAGAGGAATATCGTTGCACGTTTGCCAAATCCATTGAGGTTGACGGACATCATATTGAACATTTATTGCATTAATGTGGTATTTTCAGGAAATCACTCTGTAACAGCATGCGTTTTCAGAAATGATAAGTTCACAAAGGTACATGTATCACATTGGAACAACCGAAATAAAATATTCAAACGTACCTACGTTCTGTATTTTAATTTAAAAAACCTACCTGTTACCAACAGTTCTTCTAAAATGGTGAGCCATATGTCTGTGACTATTAGAGTGCCATCTGTCACAAAGCGAAGAAAGTGGTGCAACTAAAACATTCATATTTCTTTATGTACTACACGAATATGTAATAAAAATGGGGGTTCCTATTTAACAAAACCCAGTTGATATCCGTTTGACCTATGGCAGCACCATCTAGTGGTCCAACCTTAGCGCCATCTGGTTTCCCCCTTCAAGCTATACAAGTTTCGTACTTTGTAGTTTTTTCGTTTGACGTTTATTTCGTGAGAAATTTGGCCCGGTCACGATCAATGGACCATCCTGTATACGAGTAAACTGATGTGACAAAAATAATGGGAAACCTCTCAGTATTGTGTCGGACCTCCTTTTTCCCGGAAAATAGCTGCAACTCTACGTCTTAAGACTCTAAAAATCATTGGAAGTCCTTGCAGAAATGATGAGCCATGCTGCGTCCATAGCCGTCCATAATTTATTGCTGCAGTGTTGTCGGTGCAGGATTTCGTGCACGAACTGACATCTCGATTATGTACCATAAATGTTCAATGAATGGGCAAATCATTCGCTCAAGTTGTCCCGAACGTTCTTCAGATAAATCACGAACAATTGTGGCCCCTTGACATGACGTATTGTCATTCAAGGGAACATGAAGTTCCCGACTGGCTGCAAATGGTCCCCAAGTAGCCGAACATAACCATCTCCAGTCAATGATCGCTCAGCTGGACCAGAGGACCCAGTCAGTACCATGCCAAGAAAACCTACACCATTATTGAGCCACCACAAGCTTGCATAGTGCCTTTTGACAAGTTGGATCCATGGCTTCATATGGTCACGAGCCAAGGAGAGGCACTGCAGGCGATGTCATGCTGTTAGGAAAGGCACACGCGTCGGTCGTCTTGTCCCATGGCCTATTAATAGCAGATTTCGCCAAACTGCCCTAACGGATACGTTCGTCGTACGTGCCACATTCGTTTCTGCGGTTATGTCACGCGGTGTTGCTTGTCACTTAATGCTGACAACTATACGCAAACGCCGCTGCTCTCGGTCGTTAAGTAAAAACCGCTGTGCTGTCCGTGATGAGAGGTAATGCCGGTAAATAATGGAAATGTCGTGTGGCTAGGGCCTCCCGTCGGGTAGACCGTTCGCCTGGTGCAGGTCTTTCGATTTGACGCCACTTCGGCGACCTGCGCGTCGATGGGGATGAAATGATGATGATTAGGACAACACAACACCCAGTCCCTGAGCGGAGAAAATTTCCGACCCAGCCGGGAATCGAACCCGGGCCCTTAGGATTGACAGTCTGTCACGCTGACCACTCAGCTACCGGGGCGGACGTAATGCCGGTAATTTGATATTCCTTGGCACAGTGTTGACACGGTGGAACTCGGGATTGACTTCCCTAACGATTTCCAAAACCTAATATCCCAAGCTCCTGGCTCCAGCTGTGCGCAGCTCGTGGTCTTGCGGTAGCGTTTACACTTCCCGTGAGTGGGGTCCCGGGTTCGTTTCCCTGCGGAGTCAGGGATTTTTCCTGCCTCGAGATGACTGGGTGTTGTGTCGTCTTCATCATCACCATTCATCATCGGAGGAAGGCAATGGCAAACCACCTCCACTAGGACCTTGCCTAGTACAGCGGTCCGCGTCTCCCGCATCGTCTCCTACGCTCCTCAGACTATGGGACCTCATCATCGTCTAGCTCCAACTACCGTTCCATATTCAAAGTCTGTCAATTTCCGTGTGCGGCCACAACCACGTCGGAAACCTTTTCACATGAGCTAACTGAGTACAAAAGACAGCCCCACCAATGCACTGCCGACCACGGTGGCCGAGCGGTTCTAGGCGCTACAGTCTGGAACCGCGCGACCGCTACTGTCTTAGGTTCGAATCCTGCCTCGGGTATGGATGTGTGTGACCTCCTTAGGTTAGTTAGGTTTAAGTAGTGCTAAGTCCTAGGGGACTGATGACCTCAGCAGTTAAGTCCCATAGCCCTCAGAGCCATTTGAACCATTTTGAACCACCAATGCACTGCCCTTTTTGTACCTTGTGTACGCGACACCACCGCCATCTGTATATGTGCATATCGCTGTCCTACGACTTTCGTCACCCACTTCAGCGTATACCGTTGTTGACGTTCAGGGTCAAATGACAATCCCTCAACCAGTCATCCTCTGCAGGTCTTGCTGCATTTTGATATTATGCCTGCCGTTTGGTAGTTACGGAAATTAGAGACAAAATGTAATGGCTGAGCCATATTTACTTCATTGGTGAACATCTTAATGTGAAGGCTCCATGAGAAGCTATTTCGAGTTGTCCACTCTGCCGTGTGTGTTCTATGCTCCAGTTAACCGCAGTGTTACTAAGAGATGTTTACCGGTAATTACATTCGTGAATTTTTTTGTGTTTCACGCTTATATCTGTCTGTTGCCTTTGTGCTCTGTGGATAATTCATGAATACTGTGACTTGTACCTGTAATTTGTGCTCAGAATTATAGCCGCTCTTTTAATTAAGAACAATATTATCAGGCTTATTTTCATATAGGGGAGAGGTGATCGATAACATCGATAATGGTTAATAGAATTAAAAAGGTTTCAATGACAATTATTGGTATATAATCTCTCATCAGAATAACGACCGCAGAAAAGTGGCGCTTCAGGGAAATCAAAGAGGGTTTAACGCGGCTACTTTTGTTTCTATGTTCTACTATGTAAACCATATGTGATGATTGTTAGCTCTCTTGTCTTGTTTTCAGCGCTCTGAATAAGTCTGTGTAGATGCGGCGTGCGATATAGCGGGTATTTCCGTGTGATATGCTACGGAAGGGCCGGCCGGGGTGGCCGAGCGGTTCTAGGCGCTTCAGTCTGGAACTGGGGGACCGCAACGGTCGCAGGTTCGAATACTGCTTTGGGCATGGATGTGTGTGATGTCCTTGGGTTAGTTAAGTTTAAGTAGTTCTAAGTTCTAGGGGACTGATGACCTCAGCTGTTAAGTCCCATAGTGCTCAGAGCCATTTGAACCATTTTATTTTTATTTTTATTTTTATTTTTTGCTACGGAAGGGATCAGGGCACTTTTGTTAAATTGCAAGAAAATTGACTATACTTAATTTACACGGGAGACACTCTTGCCGGAAGGTCACGGACTACGAATATCTAAGGAATTGTGTTCGCGATAAAACTAGCTCTCGGTATTAAATTCTGTTACATGCCGAATAACCGATAACTGGTTCAAATGGTTCTGAGCACTATTGGACTTAACATCTGTGGTCATCAGTCCCCTAGAACTTAGAACTACTTAAACCTAACTAACCTAAGGACATCACACACATCCATGCCCGAGGCAGGATTCGAACCCGCGACGGTAGCAGTCGCGCGGTTCCGGACTGCGCGTCTAGAACCGATAACTGGATCTGTGGACTATACGAAGGGACGTTAAACTGAATGTAAGAACGGAATTGGACACTTACCTTTGTGAAAATAAAAGCGTACGAAGTCTGAATGACTGCATCGAAGTATAATAATGGACCATAGTCCTTGCTCTAATACTTTTGTGTGACGAACTTTAAAAATCACGGACATTTTAGTTGCCGTAAATGCTGAGAGTAATTGTAGGAACAATCCTTTTTCCCTCAATCCAAAACGCAATCTTCGTCTTATTAGTCTCACTGGTCATACCGGACTCGAGAGTCCATTACTGTAGCAACGTGTTTTCGCCATCTGTCCCTGTCTTGGGCTATTTCCTTCCATTCCCCTTCAATACCTAGGCTCCTCAAATACGTTTTATTAGTAACGAATAAATAAAACCCAAAAGCGTTATTAACTATCGTATCTTCGCTAACGCAGCAACAAATGAAGGGTGATCGATTGAGAAAAGTTAACATTATCATGAAAACTCTAAATTTAGTCGCCGTTACAGTGAGGATGTTTGTGGTTGTTCCAGCTGAGGTACAGTACAGACATAACGAACAGTGAGGCATATACAGTAGATAAGAACTCAAACATCGTACGCCAGAGAAGTCGACGACAGTAGACCGACGGAGGGCGGCTACAGCATAAACGAAGGTTCGATTTTAATGTCTCAATTGAAGCTATGTGGGCGTTTTGATTCAAATTACATTTATATATCTTATATGAATTTTAAAATGCCAACCTATGTCCATTGCCGTGGGTTTCTGTCACTTTATTGGGTTCCAGCCCGATCTGAAATGTAGGACTATCATTTGGGCTGGTTTGGGTGTGCATAGTTCAATATATTATTGTTGGGTGAAGCTAGCTGAGTGTTGTCTCTTAAATTTATTTGTACATCTTTTATCGTTGCCCATTTGCTCCAAATGTTCTTTAGTAGTGGGGTCATTGGCTGCTTTGAGCTAATAACTAAATGTCCATTCTTGTTAGTTTATTGGTATGCAACATCTGCTCGGGGAATGTTTCTTTTTTCTCTGTTTTAGTTAATTTTGTGGTTGTTGATCGATGTTGGGATAGAACCACCGGAGCGAGGCGAATATTAGTAGTTTGCTGTTTCCATTTAAGTCATTCAGTTTCTAAGCCTAATATTCTACAGTTCGTCCATTTGAATTACAAAGTTTCTCGGAATTACTATAAACGTGCTAAAGGAAGAACTAAATCCTTGTAGTTTTTTCTGGCTCAAATATTATTTTTTTGGAACCCGACAACGTACCACTTGTAGCTCTCCGCTAGCTGCAGCATTTCTCGTTGAACATGACGTGTTCATATCTGTCTGTAAGGATGTCTTAATCCAGTCAGAAATCTGGTCCAACACTCGGCAAGTTCGTATTCTGTTTACTAAACTGCAGCACGGAACTGTATCAAATGCCTTCCGGAAGTCAATAACACGGCCCAACCTGGGCGCCTTTGTCTGCAGTGGTCTGAACTAACAGAACGAGCAGAGTCTCCCAAATTCTGTTTGCGGAATACATGTTGATTTTAATGAAGGAGATTTCCGTTTACGTCCTAATACGTGAGCATAAAATATGTTCCATACTTCTCCAACAGACTGACGTCGGCGTTATAGACCAATAATTATGTGTATCTATTGGACAGTCCTCCTTGAAAATGGGACTGACCGTCCCTGTTCTTAGATCGCTAGGTACCGTTCGTCGCTCCAGTGACTACAAAAAAGGTCTGCGTTTGGAGTAATTAGAGTCATGACATGGCCTCCATGCATGGACTGCTGGTGAACAGCGTCGCATTACGTTCAGCGATGAACACGGTTCTGCATGTAAGGGTTCCGTTTTATTCAGAACATTGTAATTTTGGCAGTATTTTGACTGTCACGCTGAAAAGCAAAACTTCAGTAACATCTGAGTAATACCGGGCAACATCTCTGCCATAGGGGCTGCGCTACGAGAGACTGTTAGTAGAACCTTTGCTTGTGAGTGGAATGCAGTCTTGAAGAGGGAGAGGACACGTGTTGTATATTGTGATGGAGTGTGCCAACAATAATTTCCTTGTATGATTTTTCATTTACGGAGAGATGTTTTGTAAATTCATTCAGAATACTTCAGAAGGTACTGTAATAGCGTATTTGACGAGACAGCCAAACGTAGTAATTAATTTGGTCAGGAATTTAGAACTGGAGATTTTTATGGCAGCGTAACAATGTGTGACTTACTGACTTTTCTTCAAAGATGGATAACATACATGTTTGTAAGAATGAAAATGTTTTTCTTCAGGTTTTCCATTATGAATGTAAAGTGAATTCTTAATATTTCAGGGGTTAAAAGATTTTGTATTAGTGATGGAATGTTTTGTCAATACAGTCGCCACAGTTTTTCCATCAGTGTTTATATGTTCAAATGCGTGTGAAATCTTATGGGACTTGACTGCTAAGGTCATCAGTTCCTAAGCTTACACACTGCTTAACCTAAATTATCCTAAGGACAAACACACACCCATGCCTGAGGGAGGACTCGAACCTGCGCTGGGACGAGCCGCACAGTCCATGACTGCAGCGCTTTCCATCAATCAGCTTTCATCTCTTTATTCCAAGTTTCACATATATAATTTTGCTTTCCCGTGTTTCTCAGTGAAATAAATTTATGCACAATGGTCACTGCAGTAATGAGATTTATTAGCATACAAGTTTTGTGGATGTCTGTATATTTTAAAGCACGCATTACACATCACATTTATAATAATCTGAATTTTTATTTCGTAACTAGCATAACAGCAGCAGCTGCAATAGTTTGGAGACAGCAGCAGCACAGAATTTTTTCATTGCGCAAACAGGTAGGCTATTTACAATTTACGTGGTATACAATTAACATTTCAACAGTGATATACTTTTCAGACAGGTCATTTTTGGTAATTATTTATATTTCATATTTTTCTCGCAGTGAGGTTGCTTATACGGGGTGTTCAAAAAGACTCTCCGCAGTGCAGCGGGGACTACATGTCCCACCGCCACACCTTCACCTGCCCATGTTAGGCAAAATCTTTCTGCCTGACACATGTAGCACTATCTCCGTCAGAGAGTGGTACGGGACTACAAGTCCGACCGCCACACCTCCAAAGTGAATTGCAGTGACGCAGTCACTGCCCTGTGGAAATTTACTGCCTCACCAACACAGTTAGACCGGAATAGACCGGTGATGCTGTATTGTAACATATCACCCCGGACTACAAGTCCATTTAAAAAAAAAAAAAAAAAAAATGTCAGCCGCACGTGCCGTATGATTGTTCGCCTACCTGAGATATTTAAATTACAGTGGATTCTCCCAACAACATTACCCTGTTTCGTTTATCTCAGCCAGCGTCAGTGATATCGTTGGTGTGTGTCATTACGTGGTGACGTGAACGTTTAACTTTAATTCCTTTGTTCGTTTGTTTCGTTTCAGTCACTGTTAAAATGCTAACCATTGAAGAACGCGTGTTTTTAGTCGAACAAGTGTACAAAGCCGACGGTAAATATACAGTTTCAGTTCGTCAAACATTTAATTCAGTTTTCCTGGAGACAACATTCCACATCGTGATACTGTGCGAGATTTGATTAACAAATTTCGAAGTACGGTTTCAGTGACAGATGCACCGAGAAGTGGCCGTCCTAGCGTTTTGTCTGGGATAAACTACTCGATATTTCAGGTAAAATGTCCATGAGTCCGAACAAGTCAGTAACAAAACTCGCCCAGGAAATCGATGTTAGTGTCGGAAGGGCCCACACAGCCGTAAGGAAAAAATTAGAACTTGTCCCATACAAAGTGACAGTCGTGCAAGAAATGAAAAATACTGATCATGGCAAGAGACTGCATTATTGGCAATGGTTCAAAAATTTCATTCAATAAAATGGAAGGGATATTCTTAATTAAACGTTTTTCACTGATGAGGCGTGGTTTATTTATCTGGGTACATGAACTGGCAAAATTCTCATATGTGGAGTACTGCAAATCCATTGTGTGTTCATGAGGAACCACTTCATTCTGTGAAAATAGGAGTTTAGATTGCAATTTCTAGACGTCGTATTGTGGGTCCCACATTTTTCAACTAAACAATAAACGCACAACCATAGTGCAGTGATATTCTGTACCCATTCATAGGAGAACTTGTGTAAAATGAAATACTGAACGGTTATTTTCAACAAAATGGTGCAACCGCGCATACAGGTCGCGTTTAAATGTCACTGCTTGCTGATGTTTTTGGTGATGGCATAATTTCACAGAGACTTTGGCCTCCACGATCGCCTGACCTAACACCACGTGAATTTTTCTTGTGGGGTGCAGCGAAAGCAACTGTCTATAAAAACCGTCCAAAATCCACCGATGAATTGAAAACTGCAGTATCCACTTTCACTGCTTCTGTTACAGAAGAAATGTTACAGCTTGTGTGTTCAACAACAGGGGGGACACTTTCAACATTTAATGTGCAAATTTGTAAGTAAAAATGAATATTCAGTAAATTAATAACTTGTATTTCACTGATTTTGATTTCGGTATATTCACTGCGGCATACGGCACGTAGCCGGCCGAAGTGGCCGTGCGGTTAAAGGCGCTGCAGTCTGGAACCGCAAGACCGCTACGGTCGCAGGTTCGAATCCTGCCTCGGGCATGGATGTTTGTGATGTCCTTAGGTTAGTTAGGTTTACCTAGTTCTAAGTTCTAGGGGACTAATGACCTCAGCAGTTGAGTCCCATAGTGCTCAGAGCCATACGGCACGCGCGGCTAACACTCATACGGCACTGCGGAGAGGCTTTTTGAACACCCCATATTATTGCTAATAGGACAGTTTTCTTAAATTATCGCAACAGGCTGTACTCCCGCGACGAATGTTCCATTACTCAGTTCAATGTGCATTTGTAATTAACATTTGTATTGATCACTTTTAAAGAATTACGAGATTACTTGCGAACTTAAATACGAGCTTAATTGCTTCTCTAATCTCACGACTTCAACTTCACATTACCACACAGACAGAATACCAGTAAATATAAATGTACATTACCATGCAACAAAAACCGTATTGGCCACTTTAATGCATTACTCCGAATGGCCATCGTCGACGAGTGTGGCGGCGATCCGGAGAGGTTTTTTGGAAAGCTGCAGCAGTGTTACTCCTTGTGACAAGATGTGGCGACCGGAGGAACTCCGACGGTACAGCGGTATGGTACGTCCTGGACATTCTGCGTTCTCATTTGGCACCTCTCATACGACAGTACAGTGACATCATTTTTCATCAAGACACTGCTCATGCACGACGAATTCGTACGTGAATTCCATGCCATTATCAGTATCCAGCATATCAACGACCAGTTACAACAATTGTGGGTCAGTTTTATTCTGCAGAGGCTTCGAGGGCCTTATTAAACTCTTCCCATAAGAATCAGTGCATGCGTCCAGGCCAAAAAAGATCATGCTGATAAATGGGGTCATACTGCCCCACTCTTTATAAATTTGACGCGATTTTATAATCGCCAATATATCATCACATGCCCTATCAGTCCATGAGATTTTATTTCGTTTCCTGCTCACCCTTTGGCTGCTTCAACTTTTCTTTGTCTGATAGTGTATTTCAAAGCGCTCTGTTTCTTTGATGTTCAGTCAGAAACTGACTAAAGCAGCTATATCTTGTCTGAATGAGTAGCTGAAATTGTCTTTCACGGAAGAAGCAGTCGCGATATTATGAGCATAAAGCAAAATACAAAGGTCTCTTGCGGTGGTATGATTAGCGTTGTTAACAATTACTGTCATACTGAGTAAACATGTGTCTCATTGCACAACTAAATGAGCAAAAATTTGAGGTGCGATCATAAAGATTAACTTGCCTACTGCTAAGCGGGTTCAAGCTAAATATAAACTTCATAGTTTATAGAAGATATTGGACCTACAATAATAATTTTCCCGCGTTTAAACATTTCTAAATAATAAGAAAATATGATCGTGACGACAGTTTAAATAGAACCAGCTGCTGTCCGAGGCAAATGCAAATGAAAAAGTTAGAAAATTCAATTATAAGTGACAATAGTTTAATCGTTTTGTGTAATAACAGTGTAAAAAGGTAAATATAGAAATAACGGAAAAGTAGGCAAAAAGATATAGAAGAAGGCTGTAAGATAAAAAAAGAGGATGAAGAAAGAGAAATGAGAGAGATAAGATGAGGTCGATTGGAGCACCAACGTGGAAAGGTGCCTTTACAAAATTTTGTGCCTCTGTATGAGACATACAAAAGAGCGCGGCTTCTGCTAAACGCCTTTTATTTCATTTTCATCCAGCGTAACAGGTTCTCTCTCTTTTCTTTTTTCTACTTTCTGTATCGTGTCCTGTAATGGCGCAGTGCTTTTAATTACTGAACCATGTAACCTGCGATGCCGTCATGGAAGCGTAAATCAATTACATTGCAGAATTCTGATGTTACGGAGATAAAGAGTGGCACTGCATCGATTTTTTTCAGTCTCGAACCTTTCAAACGCACCCACACGATAAAAGGTAGCAGCGACTCTTACCGATTCGCAATGAAAGGATTACTGTTTTCTCACAATAATTAAGGGAGGAACCATATAAAATACGGAGAAACATTTTTGTAATGGGTATGAGTAGCAGGTAATATGATTAAGTCGAACATCAAATTTTCAAAGAGGCTGAATTAGGTCCTCATTTTCTGTCATGTACTCGGGTTTAGGCAAGCCTGGATGTAATTTCTGAAAGTGCAGCAATCGTACTCGGTTTTAAACTGGTAGCCTTCCCAATATTCTGGAAGGGTTTGATGTGAAAACATTTTAGTACATTTTTACGATTATGATACTCTAATAAAACGGAACTAAATACTACAGGCAGGGACGCTTCTGTACCACACTCTGTCTCATTTTTTAAGGGATAAATTCCTAGAAAACTTTCACTATCGTTAACGTAAAATAAATGGAGTTCAAAAGGAAACCGTGTAATTTGACACCCCCAAAATTTATTTCGGTCTTCATAAACTTGATTTTTGTTTTTTCACCTAGGGAAATAAATCTACATCTATAAAGGGGTACGACAAAAATTGGGATATAACGAGAGAAATCATATTTGAGCTTAAATGCAGATGCTAGTGCTTTAACCTGCAGTTCTGTTTGACACCTAGTACGTTGATGTCTCCCAAGGACTGGGCGTCGTTTAATTCTTTGTTTCCAATGTGGATTATGACGATTATATCCTATCATACGTGGACTGTCATGTGCTGTCTGGTCTCGCCTTTTGTCAGTGTTTTGGAGGTGTATTAGTGTTCATGCATGTTTCGAATCGGATGCCCAACTGCCTTTTTATCGAAGGTTTTACCGACGAGTGACATTTGTTTTGCGGACTTGCAGCTTGGAAGTCGTGGCTCATGAAGTATTAGTTTTGTGAGTCCATTGCTTTACTGACTACTTTGTTCGGTAGGTTACGTTGACTAATACAACTTTAACTTGTAGTTTCGTTCTATATGCAGATGTGACCTAAAGATATACCTCCACGGTATGAGACCGGTAATCAAACAGTGAAAACAGAGTAAACAGGTATTGCGGATTTGGACTTTCACTCAGTTTAATATAGATTATTTTACCATCTCTGATTTTAAATTGGTTAGGCCGGCCGGAGTGGCCGTGCGGTTCTAGGTGCTATAGTCTGGAGACGACAGACCGCTCCGGTCGCAGGTTCGAATCCTGCCTCGGGCATGGATGTGTGTGATGTCCTTAGGTTAGTTAGGTTTAATTAGTTCTAAGTTTTAGGCGACTGATGACCTCAGAAGTTAAGTCGCATAGTGCTCAGAGCCATTTTTTAAATTGGTTGATTGTCCTTCCCATTACGTAGAAGCTCTGGTGTTTCGAGTGGCGCCTTATCGAAGATTTATGCCGCATATAGGCGGAAAGATATCAGCCGCTAAGTCACAACGAGGACGAAAGTGTGAGTTGATTGTTGGTGATGAAAAATATGAAGACAAAATGGTAGATATCGAAATAAACGACAGAGGGATAGAGAAACAATTAAAATCGCTCAAAAGAGGAAAGGCCGCTGGACCTGATGGGATACCAGTTAGATTTTACACAGAGTACGCGCAGGAACTTGCCCCCTTCTTGCAGCGGTTTACCGTACGTCTCTAGAAAAGTGTAGCGTTCCAACGGATTGGAAAAGGGCACAGGTCATCCCAGTTTTCAAGAAGGGACGTCGAACAGATGTGCAGAACTATAGACCTATATCTCTAACGTCGATCAGTTGTAGAATTTTGGAACACGTATTATGTTCGAGTATAATGACTATTCTGGAGACTAGAAATCTACTCTGTAGGAATCAGCATGGGTTTCGAAAAAGACGATCGTGTGAAACCCAGCTCGAGCTATTCGTCCACGAGACTCAGAGGGCCATAGACACGGGTTCCCAGGTGGATGCCGTATTTCTTGACTTCCGCAAGGCGTTCGATACAGTTCCCCACAGTCGTTTAATGAACAAAGGAAGAGCATGTGGACTATCAGACGAACTGTGTGATTGGATTGAAGAGTTCCTAGATAACAGATCGCAGCATGTCATTCTCAATGGAGAGAAGTCTTCCGAAGTAAGAGTGATTTCAGGTGTGCCGCAGGGGAGTGTCGTAGGACCGTCGCTATTCACAATATACATAAATGACCTTATGGATGACAACGGAAGTTCACTGAGGCTTTTTGCGGATGATGCGGTGGTATATCGATAGGTTGTAACAATGGAAAATTGTACTGAAATGCAGGAGGATCTGCAGTGAATTAACGCATGGTGCAGGGAATCGCAATTGAATCTCAATGTAGACAAGTGTAATGTGCTGCGAATATATAGAAAGAAAGATCCCTTATCATTTAGCTACAATAAAGCAGGTCAGCAACTGGAAGGAGTTAATTCCATAAATTATCAGGGAGTACGCATTAGGAGTGATTTAAAATGAAATGACCATATAAAAGCAGATGCCAGACTGAGATTCATTGGAATAATCCTAAGGAAGTGCAGTCCGAAAACAAAGGAAGTAGGTTATAGTACACCTGTTCGCCCACTGCTTGAAAACTGCTCAGCAGTGTGAGATCCGTACCAGATAGGGTTGATAGAAGAGATAGAGAAGATCCAACGGAGAGCAGCGCGCTTCGTTACAGGATCATTTAGTAATCGCGAAAGCGTTACGGAGATGATAGATAAACTCCAGTGGAAGACTCTGCAGGAGAGACGCTCAGTAGCTCGGTACGGGCTTTTGTTGAAGTTTCGGGAACATACCTTCACCGAGGAGTCAAGCAGTATATTGCTCCCTCCTACGTATATCTCGCGAAGAGACCATGAGGATAAAATCAGAGAGATTAGAGCCCACACAGAAGCTTACCGACAATCCTTCTTTCCACGAACAATACGAGACTGGAATAGAAGGGAGAACCGATAGAGGTACTCAAGGTACCCTCCGCTTGCGGGGTGTGGATGTAGATGTAGATGTAGATGTACGTACTGCAGCTCTGAATGTTGCATTCGCGAACCCTGTCAGCAACAAAACAACACGAAGGGTGCGCCGTAAGCTACAAATAGCAGGACCGACCGGAATTTTACACAGAGCACGCGCAGGAACTTGCCCCCTTCTTGCAGCGGTGTACCGTACGTCTCTATAAAAGCGTAGCGTTCCAAAGGATTGGAAAAGGGCACAGGTCATCCCAGTTTTCAAGAAGGGACGTCGAACAGATGTGCAGAACTATAGACCTATATCTCTTCAGTGAAGGCCGGCCGCGGTGGTCTAGCGGTTCTAGGCGCGCAGTCCGGAACCGCGCGACTGCTACGGTCGCAGGTTCGAATCCTGCCTCGGGCATGGATGTGTGTGATGTCCTTAGGTTAGTTAGGTTTAATTAGTTCTAAGTTCTAGGCGACTGATGACCACAGAAGTTAAGTCGCATAGTTCTCAGAGCCATCTTCAGTGAAGCAAACGCATATGACAGGAAAACGTGGTGCAGAAGCCATAAAATGTGGACTATGGATGAATGGAAGAATATGATTTAGTCTGATGGCTCGTGTTCCACGTTTTTTCCAACTTATGCCCGAGTTTATGTACCAGAAGTGAAACCTGGTGGGGCTCGGTGATTATTTGGGCAGCCGCATCGTTGTATTCTGTGGGCCTCATGGTTACTCTGCAAACCGCTTCGCTGCCAAGGATTATGTGATCATTTTGGGTGACCAGTTCTACCCCACAGTACAGTGTTTGTTGGCCGATAATGATGCTGTGTACCAAGACGACAGGGCCCCTATTGACATAGCTCGCATCATCCAGGACTGATTTTTATGAGCTCGATGATGAATTGTCGCATCTCGTCTGGTCACCATAATTACCACATCTCCTAATTATTGAGTTTTGTGACCTACTGTGGGGAGAAGGGTCCGTGATCGCGATCCACCTTTATCACCGTTCCCTGAACTTGCACGATGTTGCAGGAAGGATGGTATAAGATTCCCTTCAAAATGATACGGGACCTGTTTTTATCCATTTCAAGACGAGCGCACTACATGCTTTGATATGCAAGTGATTAGCATTTCAGGGCAACAGCAAGAAGTACTTAAGTGTAACGCCATCTACATGTTGCATATAAACAAGATTACACATACGGTTCCCCATTCAGAAATGACTTTTGAGTGACGGTTTTTTTTTTTATTCAAATGGCTCTGAGCGCTATGGGACTTAACCTTCAGAGGTCATCAGTCCCCTAGAACTATAAACTACTTAAACCTAACTAAGCTATGGACATCACACACATCCAAGCCCCGAGGCAGGATTCGAACCTGCGACCGTAGCTGTCGCGCAGTTCCAGACTGAAGCGCCACAACGGCCGGCGGTTGTTTTTTTGAGAAGAAGGTGTTATTTTCTGTATCTACCATCAAGAGCTGGAATTCGAAGACAGATATCCTTAAGCACAATCTGACGACGCCTGAAACACCACGGGCTGTTAGCAGGACGGCCATAGTTGCTGCTTGTCCCAACGCCGCTGAAGAGAGACCCGCCAATAGTGGTCCGTTCAACGACAACACTGGAGCCAGTGTGGTACCACGTTGTCTTTTCAAACGATTCACGGTCTGCGTACAGCATCACGCTGGATGTATCTGTAAGTGAAGACTCTGAGGTGAATCAACGTTTCTAGATCGCAGTGGTCGTCGTTATTTGCGCCCAGCACCTATCGTGATGGTATGGTGTGCCGTCGATATACAACACGATCGCTACAAATCCAAGTAGATGGTGAATTAGACAGTAGCCGTTACAACTGTTGTGATGTGCACTACTGGCCATTAAAATTGCTATACCACGAAGATGACGTGCTACACACGCGAAATTTAACCGACAGAAAGAAGATACTGTGATATGCAAATGATTAGCTTTTCACAGCATTCGCACAAGGTTGGCGCCGGTGGCGACACCTACAACGTGTTGACATGAGGAAAGTTTCCAACCGATTTCTCATATACAAACAGCAGTTGACCGGCGTTGCCTGGTGAAACGTTGTTGTGATGCCTCGTGTAAGGAGGAGAAATGCGTACCACACGTTTCCGACTTTCATAAAGGTCGGATTATGGCCTATCACGATTGCGGTTTATCGTATCGCGACATTGCTGCTCGCCGGCCGATGTGGCCGTACGGTTCTAGGCGCTTCAGTCTGGAACCGCGTGACCGCTACGGTCGCAGGTTCGAATCCTGCCTCGGGCATGGATGTGTGTGATGTCCTTAGGTTAGTTAGGTTTAAGTAGTTCTAAGTTCTAGGGGACTGATGACCACAGATGTTAAGTCCCATAGAGCTCAGAGCCATTTGAACCATTTGACATTGCTGCTCGCGTTGGTCTGTTAGCAGAATATGGAATCGGTGGGTTCCGGAGGGTAATACGGAACGCTGTGCTGGATCCCAATGGCCTCGTATCACTAGCAGTCGAGATGACAGGCGTCTTGTCTGCATGGCTGTAACGGATCGTTCAGCCACGTCTCGATCCCTGAGTCAACAGATGGGGGCGTTTGCAAGACAACAACCATCTGCACGAACAGTTTGACGTTTGCAGCAGCATAGACTATCAGCTCGGAGACCATGGCTGCGGTTACCCTTGACGCTGCATCACAGACAGGAGCGCCTGCCATCGTGTACTCAACGACGAACCTGGGCGCACGAATGGCGAAACGTCATTTATTCGGATTAATCCAGGTTAAGTTTACAGCATCATGAACGTCTCATTCGTGTTTGGCGACATCGCGGTGAACGCACATTGGAAGCGTGTATTCGTCGTCGCCATACTGGCGTATCACCCGACGTGATGGTATGGGGTGCCATTGGTTACGCGTCTCGGTCACCTCTTGTTCGCATTGACGGCACTTTGAACAGTGGACGCTACATTTCAGATGTGTTACGACCAGTGGCTCTACCCGTCATTCGATCCCTGCGAAACCCTATATTTCAGCAGGATAATGCACGTCCGCATGTTGCAGGTTCTGTACGGGCCTTTCTGGATACAGGAAATGTTCAACTGCTCCCCTGGCCAGCATATTCTCCAGATCTCTCACCAATTGAAAACGACTGGCTCGTCACAATGCGCCAGCCACTACACTTGATGAACTGTGGTATCGTGTTGAAGCTGCATGGGCAGCTGTACCTGTACACGCCATCCAGGCTCTGTTTGACTCAATGCCCAGGCGTATCAAGGCCGTTATTACGGCCAGAGGTGGTTATTCTGGGTACTGATTTATCACGATCTATGCACCCAAATTGCGTGAAAATGTAATCACATGTCAGTTCTAGTATAATACATTTGCTCCATGAATACCCGTTTATCATCTGTATTTCTTCTTGGCGTAGCAATTTTAATGGCCAGTAGTGTATGTCTGGTGGCTGTCCGCCGTCGTCGAGGTCTCAGTGGCGTAACTTTTCAACAAGATAACGTCAAGCGACATATTTCTTGTGCTATCCTGACATTTGTCATTCAGACGATGTTTTCGGTTGTTGTCCTGGCAAGCACGTCCTCCAGATATCTCACCCGCTTAAAGCGTCTGGTCACGGGTTGCCGAGAGGCTGGCGCGGTACCATCTCGCCAGTCCCTGCGGTTCATGAAATCTAGTACAGAGTTGTAGCAGTATGAAATGACGTACAGTACCGCGTATGTCATTCAAGGTCAGGCTGATGCCGAAACGGGTTAGAACCGTTGTCCCTTCCAGAGATATCAGCTGTGTGTGCTAAATATCACACCTAATGTATCCCCAAATCACTAAATTTAACCACGTTCTCTGCACACTACACTCTAAAGGGTCAGTAACTAAAGTTTCGTCATTCTCAACCTTTCCTTGATTGAAATTGTAGTGTCTTCTAAATATAAGCTAAGAATCTTTATTATACTGTGTGTAACTGGAGTATAAGTGCAGGTATATCTACTGGTGGCTGAGGACGGTGTAATGGGCAACATCACACGAGTATTTACGTCATCTGCAGACTGATGATTATAGATACTTTAAGTCGTATGTTTTTAGGTTAGGTAGTACCTCCAAGTTCATGCCTGAAGAGAAAGGCATTAATGCTTATTTTCCCCTGGGAAACAAGACACGTGTTTGAGATGTGTACGTGTGATTGCAAATGGTTAGGCTATACTGATAGGGGCGGTTCACTTAGTGGTGCAGTTACGATCATGCAGGAAACATCAGGTAGTAGTGTTAGCGGGAAGACTGTTCGGCGCATAGAAAAAGCAACCAAGGCACTGTTGTGTGTAGACAGCAAACGTCCGCACTTACATCTTAATTATAAGTAACATTACCACTTACGCTGAATCACTGTCGTCTCATCATCATCATCATCATCATTGTCAGTATCATCATAACCATAGAGTGGTCAGAGGTCTTCAAAGCTGCACGAAGACTTAATGAGCAGCATCGTCTCCGTCGTTCTCCAGGATCCCATCGGTTTCCTGAAATATCCAAAAGATTCGACCATTTTCATGTACTGCAAAAGTAATGTTGACTTATCACTAGGATATGTTTCCTCTGTTATTTCTCCATTACTGCCGTAGAGGCTAGGTTTCAAGACACATTTGGATAGTGGATAGGCAGTGTGTTAGCTTATTTATGCCATTTACTATGTTATAATTTATTTGTCTTCTGGAATCACTTCATTCCTTCTTTAACGTGGCCAACGATCTGCCTCATAACTTCTTTTCAAACTGTTAACTGCTGTCTGTACTATCTGTGCCTGTTACGATGACGTTAAGTAAAACTGACGATGCTTTAAAAAAAGAAAAACTGCACCAGTAACTTATTTTTTCATGCTTAACACAACACGTTTCGAGAAGTTATTCTCATAAGGAACTGGTGCATTTCTTCATTATTTAAATTATGAACGACACAGTTACAGGGTTTCCTGAAACATCGAATAGGATGAACGAAATTAAAATTGAGCGAGTTGTAGGATTACAAATTTTAAGCTGTGTTCTTCGTAACGGAAATTCCGATATAAGAATAATTCATATGTTTGCAGAAAAATCTCCTTTCCAATTATTTGTTTCTCTGAAAGTAAAAAAAAAAAACCGTTGTTGTAATTCCCTGTGTGTAAAGTTTTCCACTGATTAGAAATACAAGATTGTCAGAAACAGCCTGTGACGCTTTTAAGATTGTTGCGTGGTAGTGAGAACGACAATTACGAAAAAAATGCAATGTGTTGCACCGTTTCCGATTTATTGGCATTAAACTTAGCCAATCAAGTCGTTGCGCACCAAATTCAAGCAGCCTGCCAGAGACGCTGTAGCCAAAAATGACCTTCGTTTGGTTTCCCCAAATCGTACAAAGAGAACGATACAAAAATTGAACATGGAACGGTAGCTAGAATCGAACGCGAACCAACGGCTGAGCAGTCTCGTGCGCTGTCGTCTACGGTATGAGCACAACTGACACCAATTGTATCAGGTGCGCTGTTTCAATCTGCGCGCGTAACGACCCGAGTGACTAACTTCAAAGCTAATTAAATCGGAAACAGTGCAACGTTTCTTTCTTAGCAATTATTTTTCAGCACAGCTTACCCTGCAGCACTCTTACAAGCTTTCCAGGCTGTTTCCGACCATGCTGTATAATCACCAGGAGGCACTCATGTCAATGTTTAGTACTAGACATTATTACGCCGTTTAATAACTTTTCTGGTGTCTTGGTCACGCTTTCATTATTTCCAGAATCACCTAACTCGTTTAGACATTCCATGATTCTCAAAGGCTGTACAATACAACACAGAACTAGTATCAAAATATATGATAGGATGTTATATTTCACCATTGATTGCAGACATGGTATAATGAATAGAATACGGCTAACAGTGCTATCTCAGTCATATAAAATTGTTCATTAGAGACACTGTATCTCGTCAGCATTCTCAGTTACGAGCCAAGTGCAAATTGCTACCAAGGGACAAATTGGAAAAAAATGGACTAAACTATTAGGTGGCGCTGGATACGCGGTGCATTTGTTATTTTATAATTACATTTTCACCGATACACCGTATAAAATAATTTCATCAGTAGACATTTCATAGAAGTCACTGTATAAAGTCTTACAAAATCGTATGGCTTTACAAAACAATGTCTAACAGATCTTCTGATGGTCGAAAATAATGCATTGAAAGAACAAGCCGGGTGGCGTTAGGTTACATCAGACCAACTGTCAGTTAACAGACAACTTTCTTCGACGGCTTACAGAGTATAAATTACCCTTTTACTTGTGTTACATGCCACAAGTTTTTTCCAGGACTCAAAGTAACCTTTACAGAAATAGTTATAACTACATAACAATCGCTAAGCTGTGGAGATTAGTAGAGGATAGAAAGGGAATAGGTTAAGAAGTGGCACGCTTTTAAAATAACTGTGTCTATGACAATAAACTAGCTGCTTCGTGTTGTAGTATTTTCATGCTAATTGAGGTTTTATTTTTGCTCATGATGTGAGAGTAGCTCATTTACAATATCATCATCACAGCTACGCTTTTTGTAATACCGTTCATTTCTAGATATTTCCACATCAATTGTTTGGAAGTATGATGACTTATTCTACCACTATTATGCATGAAATTGATGATGAGCCCAATGTGGAGAATATTAGTCCCTCCGTTAAAAGATCACATACGTAGCTTTGGAGAGCTGTTCATACTTCCGTCATGGAATCAGCATGATTCCGCTGATTTTACATGTATTTAATGACAGTTCATGTCTCTTTGTAATTTCTTAATGCATGGTATACAAAAACGCAACTGTTTCCTTATTTAATTAGAAAATAATTAAAAACAAACATGACCGTTACGACGCATGTGCCTGTTTGATTTCTCACCGCTTGGAGCGCTAGTGCCGCTCCAGCTGTCAAACGGTAACAACTTTCGCACCAGAGAATATCGCGACTATGCGTTAGACTGTGGTATCCATGCTTCTCGCGGCAAAGAGCGTAATTACATCTGTGGAGATCTTGGAGGTAAGAGAAGAAGAGAGGTTTCATTATGTCACAAACTTGTAGCCGATGTCCACCATCTTAGTTAGCCCAAAACATTAGGTTCACCGTATTCGTACCCCCACATTTCGCCGAGGTGATACTTTCCCGTGACGTCACTCTGACGTG
Source organism: Schistocerca serialis cubense (assembly GCF_023864345.2). Taxonomy (NCBI): domain Eukaryota; kingdom Metazoa; phylum Arthropoda; class Insecta; order Orthoptera; family Acrididae; genus Schistocerca; species Schistocerca serialis. The sequence goes on from NC_064639.1 coordinate 1,018,254,397, forward strand.
TTTGTGGCCAGTTTCGAGAGTGCTGGGTGCTTTGACTGTGTGGAGACGGAGTCATTTCATCAAGAATGCCAGCTTGCTTTGTTTACGGGGTACTGATCGATCCGATCGTACTATAAAGTTTAAAGGAATCACATTTCTTTCGTAGGCGGACCAATTCAAGCTATATTTTATTTTGTATACATGAATTATTGTTGCACGGTTTATTTCTGTCATTTGATTTTAGATTTGCCTTAAATTACTCAGTGTCCGTTCTTTGTCTTCTTTACTGTGTTTTTCATTGCCTTCCAAATCGCAAATGCTCCGACATCCGAGCTACCCTGTACCAACGATCTCGCTCCAGCATAACACACGGCTACGTAACCGCGCTGACTGTTGGAGCAGCATCTGTTGCCCTAAATTCCTCTCGACGATCATTATTATTCGTTGTTCACATTTCCTCCCCCTTTAAAAAAGATTCTGGCTAGAACAGCAGGAGACAGCGGTCATGTCTGTGTGAGTTTTGTGTGTATAATTGTATGAATGTGGATTTGTGCTGTTCTTCCTTCCTGAAGAAGGCTTTGGCCGAAAATTTATCTGAACACTCTTTCCGTCGTGCCCGCCTTTTGCTCGGCGTGTGAGTAGCAATTCATCCGTTTTACAGTATAGTTATTCCCTCATGAAGTTTGTTGTGAATAATCCACTGCTGTTCAACAGGAACAATGATGTACATAATTACGATACCAGAAGAAAAAAGTGACATTTAATACGCCGCATTAAGATTGTCTGTAGCACAAACAGGGGCTCACAATGGTGGAACCAGAAGTTTTGATCATTTACTCATTGATATAAAATGCCTGATACACAGCAAAGTAAAATTTGAAACTACAGTGAAAATGTTTCTCCTTGATATCTCCTCCTGTTCCGAGGAAAATTATCTATTACTGTACTGTGTAAATGGTAATGGGTAGAGATTACTGACAAACATCTGTCTTTAATCAAAAAATGTAAAAACTAATAAACGATCAGCATGGTTGCATATTTACAAAAAAATGATCTCATTATATAATGACACGTTTCATATCATTACGATTTATCATGCAAATGATGCATGGGATATGAAACTAAGTAACTAAGTATTGGGACATCACAAAACATCGTGTGGACTTATATACTTTGAAAACATCAAAATGAAATTCAAATGTAAAATCAAGGAGATGATCAAAGTACACATACATTCCAGTTGTGCTATGTTTTGTTATTCCTAAAAAAACTGACAGTTACTGGCCAGAAATATTCCGAGAAAAGAAGCAAAAAGATTACTGTCCGAAAGGCAGGCCTATATCTTACACAGCTCAGACTATCATTACTAAAAACTACTCACATACAAGTTAAAGCAAAATATTCTTTTTAAGGAGTCGTAACCGTTTGAGAACATTCCCGTAAGCACATTTAAAGCATGCCAAAATGCTGGAAGATGTTTCAAAAATGATATCTTATTTTACCCTTTGAGTTGCTATTATTGGCACACACTGAATGACGAACCAGGCGTAAGATTTCAAAGCGGGAAGATGGGTAAACTACAGTGAGACTAATGCACTGACAAGCTAATGAAACACGAACTCTGTTCTGTGTGGAAGGCATATACCTGCATGCAGATCTGTTTCTTTGACGTTTCAGTAATCATTCCCTTTGGTGTCATGCACAAGATAAGATAGAGTGCCTTTCATCTTCCCTCAGTGCACATGTTTGTGGGCTAGCAAAGTACACGTAGGTACGTTTTTTGCAAACGAGAACACTAAAAATTTTGTGCATACCAACTGAAAGCTGAAAATGTAACGAACGAGAATCAGTGCTGATACCAGTAAGCAAATAAGCAATTTTTTAGGAGTTCCGGCTTCATTTGATGCCCGTAATTAAAGTTCACTGAGCCCACTCTAATGGATAAATAAAGTTATTGATCACTGAAGTTCATTACGCTGAGGATTTAGTATGATGTCTGGGATTCATAGAAAATTTGAATTGAATGGATTACTAAAGAATGCTATTAACATCACTTCATTCTGTTTCTGATTATCCAAAATATAGCAGCAAAAAGAAAGTTACGTTAATGAGACCAAATGTGTCGTATTACTAGAGAAAATACGTATTTAAGGACAGAAGAATCCTGACACTATGTTATTCATATAATCTCTGTAATTATTAGTATTTAAAACAGTTGTTGGGCGCACATGATAGAAATAATAAACAAGAAGAAGCACTCGTAAGCCGTAGTCTGTTAATGTTTTGGGCTACTTATAATGGCTGCAGAGCCACCTCCTTGGTGACTGACAGCAGCTGCAGTTAGAGCAGCAATGGTTCTACGATGCTAACAGCTGGTCACTAGCTGACGGCTTTATGAAATAATGATGTAATTGTTAAAAGTAATCGTACCGCTATACGTTTGTTCAGGCCAATGGTTCCAAAATCGTTTAGAATGGACTTTATGGGCAACTGTGAAGAGCAAGCTGTAAATATTATTTGTTCGGAGGCAATTGTCCTGAAGACTGATACAGCGTCAGTTGTCAGGGAAATTGCAAGCAGACACTGAGGTGCTCTGTGTGAGTGACGAGCTGACAGTCACAAACAGATGTAGATACGGATAGTGTCCGGGAGGTAGTGGAACCTGGAGCGGTATGATAGTTTGGATAATTAATGATACTGAGACGAACTGTTAAGCAGGATATGTTATAGGATTTATGGCCACATACTAAACTTTAGTCTTCTGTATTTTCTAGCTAGTGTTTCTGTTCAGCAACTCAGAAGTGATTGACTACTGCTGTAATGTTGTATGTATGGTTCTCGCACTCTCGGGAAGCACGGTGTTAGCTGTGTTGTTTGTAGTTTTTTGCAGACTGCGAGAATACTGTGTTGTGCCCTTGGTATGGTGAACGGATTTGTAGTTGCATTGAGCGATAGCTACTCAATTGACAAAGTTCTTAGTTAAAAAGGCATTAGACGATTTCGAAACAAAGCTGTATGTTGATCGTACAGTGCTAACCGCCAATTACTTGCCAAGATCTTTCCCTTAAATATAAATAGAGAAATAATGCCACCATATATGCAAGCACATGGCAGATACATCATTTCTTAGAAATTTGATGTGGCGTGTGATTATTAAATTAGGTAAAAATTATTGGGTCAGCATTTCTCAACACCTGAAGAGACTTAAATTTTGTTTGAATATATAATTTCAGGGTCCACTGTGGTGGAAGCAGGTAGAATGTTTGTATTTTTTTGTAAATCTTAACTCGTTACTTTGGGGAATAGGGTATTGCTGATTGCGTGTGGGGCGGCGGATGCAAAATTTTCTATTGTTGCCGTTCTCAACACAGGCTCTCTAACCACAATGTTGGTAACCAGAAAGTGATAAGCAAAGACGTGATGCCCGTAATTAAAGTTCACTGTGCCCACTCTGATAGAGAAATAAAGTTATTGATCATTGAAGTTCATTACGCTGAGGATTTAGTATGATGTCTGGGATTCATAGAAAATAAAGTTTACTATAAAAATTTTCACTGTATTCTGAAAACGATAAAGCTGTAAGTTCCAGACAAATGTTTACCGAAGCAATGCTACTATCAGCTATTGTACTATCAGAGCTGTTCAGAGTCTATTGCGCAGATCCTATTATCCCTAGATAACAAAACTGTTCAATAATCGTTACTGATGTAAATGTTCAAAGTGAATGCTCGCCAAAATTTGATGTTAATACTCATCGAATGCCACGCTAGTAATGGTAGAAGGTCTGTCCTACGGGGACACATGAAAAAACGCCATACGCAAACTGAGAATAAATCACTGAGGTCGTTCCGCAATTAACACATTACCCCAATGTGAACTCATTGTTACATCCATACCGAGTTATGTAATATGCCATCCAAAGCTGTTCCTTTGCAACTGCACAGATACGACGTGGCTTCCACACGGAGTGTGCGCTGATACAAATCTAGAAGAGAACTGGGGACTGACCCTAGTTCGCAGCGCTCTTATTTTATATAGTCATGGTGCCGATCGCCGAAGGCACAGTCGACAACATTTGCCTTCCTGACTAGCCACTGGGGCTAGCAGAACACCACTTGAAGTTACTAAATAATTAATTACTTCCTTCGCTGAAGGCCAATGAAGAACTCTATTTAATTGTGCTATCAGCACACAGGTAAGTATCTATAATAAAATTCGGATGTGGCTAGGTTAAATACTTTTGGCGAGAGAATTATTTTAGTTGCACTGCACACAGTGGATGAGGTCTGAACTTGCCCTTTGGAGAAACGCTACAACTATAGTTTTATAGCTGCCTTTTGGAAACTTCTCACATCTTTGTTATTATAGCATATCTCCATTCAACCTTAATCTAAACATCCTAGCTTATTCTAATCATTTACTTAATTTATCTTGCTTCCATACTTTTAGGACACAATAACAGAAAATAATGGATTTCAACCAAAATATTACTTTGTGAGATCCAGCATGCTGTTTCCATTAAATTACAATGAAAAAGGAATCCGAATATAATTTTGAAATTTCTAGCTCCTTCCTGTTATGCCGATGATTTTTACGTAAAATGTCCAGATTTCGAAAACTGTTAAAGTCACGAAACTGAAACTTAACACATTGTTATTTTATCATCACGCATGACATGCCATTAACTTTTAAGATCATTTACTTTACTTTTAAGGTACTGCACAACATTTATGATGTCATAGCTAGTTAGAGCGGACTAGGCTGGTACTCAATGGAAAGCATATGAATTCTACATGGCGTGAGTAGGCTGTTTCCCTACATCACCCTCTACTTAATTTTTTTGAATGTAAATGGAAAAAAAATTACAAAAGGGGGGAAGCAATAGTACAGCTTAACTCCCTACGAAAATGAAAAAATTGAAATTTAAACATTTAGAAATATTAAAAGAAAACTTATTACCTACTCCTATCATTTACATTGCTGGCAAGTTCACTGCCTCTTAAGAAAAATTGCAAAACTGATAAGAACATCTATCACATACATAAATTGTAAGTCTGCAAAATTCATGGCACTAATGCCTTGCATATTAAATTATACGTGAAACAGGTATTCAACAGAGGGCATGATACTACCTAGAAAATCACTCAAATTTTTTGGTAGTTTCGAAAATCAATGAAACAATTTGGCATACATATTGTCTCAAATACATAAACATGTAAGATTATGAGAATGTGTGGCTCAAGTTTCACTTAATAAGGTGAAAATCTTAAAACTATTAAATTGTCTGTAGATATTTTTACGTATATAGGTATAAAGAAAATGACATTGCTATTCTTGTTACATAAATAAATAATGAAATCTTAGCAGTCTTTTCTACACCTGAAAGAGAATTTCACTAATCATAACACTCCCACTTTCACATACATTGTTGTAGCCGCTTTGGCAAGAGTTCTACATTTCGATTCACAAGAGGGAAGTTTCTATGGTGTGCGTCCTTCACGTTCACTCTTTACTACAATGGGTAAAAGGGAGGTGGGGGGTAGTTCACTGTAAGTTGTGTCCAAGTCTCTCCACACTTTCACACAGCTGCTAGGCTTCCATTATCTGGTTTGTTCTGTAGAACAAACATAAAGAGTGCCCCAGACTCCATTCACTTAATAATTATGGGAGAGTCACAATGAAATGGGGATATATACATTTTACCTCTGACTCGTTACTTAAACAAAGTTAACAAAAAAGTTTTCTATTTCAGTCTCATGGTTACTTTACTGTAATTAAATCGGTAAACATATGGCTCAATAAGCCATTAATCATGTATTAAAGAAAGTGAAACCTTTAAATCTCAAATTATTGTTTCTGGGCCAGAACACTGTGAACCAATGCACGGTACATTCCTGACGCATCCGTATTTATTTATAGGCTGACTCATCGTCAACTATCTCATTCTTAGAGACGGTATGAAAATACTTAATTATTAGTTGTCATTTTTAGCTTCTCTGTACATTTGAGTAACTTGTGGTAATAGGAGTATAATTTCTGAGTGTTCAAAACACACTATGATTAGTCGATTACTAAATTAACTTATTGGTCCTTTGCCGCTGTGTCTGTTCCACATTCCATTGAAGTTTAATTGTGCTGAGCTATTAATAATGTTTCATCTCTGCAATTACGTTATTCAGTTACGTTGCTGGTGTATGTACTTATGTAATACTCACTCTAGTAACAATTTAAAGCAAAGGATAACGCATTGATTTAGTTTCTATGATGTATTGCAGCTGATCAGTTTGCTCATGTGGCAATCCATTTCCACTCGATCGGGTGCTGAAACCACAGGTAGTCTCTCTCGACTACCAACAAAGTGCATTAAGTAACCATTGATGTGTGTTATGCTAAATTCCTTAAACCTATCGGACACCATGATCTGTTTTGTCTCATCTAACATAAGGGTACCTACGGTCGCATTCACGTCTCCAAGTCATAACCTTAATACGTGTAGGTGTGTCCTTGCACACACTACACCAAAATAATGGCCATCTCCAACCTCATAAATACTTGAAGGACGTGTCCTTCACGTCTCAACCACAAACACTATTCAGTTTCATTATTATTGCCATTCCTTGTTGTACAAGGTGAGTTCATCATTACAACTTATCTGCATATATTCCATAACACTAAGCAATCTCTTCTACTATTTACTAGTTAGCTCTAATGCAGACAATAGGTCTCATTGCCACTTCAACTTCTTCTTAGAAATGAATTTTCATATCTTTCTAAATTTACTGTGGAACCATTTCCAATAAAACAACACTTCGTACTTATAATATTACCAAGGTTCTTCCATACTTGTTACTCAGATACATTTATGTCTTCATTACTTCATACTTCTCTATTTTTTAGCTGTCACCATTAGGTTTGTCACATCCTGTAGCTTCTTCACCAATCGGTGGATAGAATGGTTACAGAACTCGTGGTTTGTTACTGGCAAAATTTGTTATGGGAAGAAGAAATCCAAATCTTGGGGCTAGGAAAGCTGAAGAATGAGTGAGTCCTAAAGTGAGGAAAGAAGATCTCACACAGCTGGGACTGCACTGCTGCCACACTGCGTAGAGGTTATAGAACAACCTCCTCCCTACAGAATTTATTTACTACCTACGAATTTCTTTAGGTCGATCACGTTTCTGAGATCTAATACTTTTTTACTTTGCGGGTAGTCCATCCTATAAGCATTTGCATGTGGTTTTCCTATAATCCTGAAAGGTCCTTGATATACGAACATGAATTTCTTTGTTTCCGCATTAATTTTCTTAGACTTTTCCTTGGCTTTGATAAGGACTAACTGACCTATCTGAAAACTGGTAGGTACAACTTTCACGTCATGACGTTTTTTCCTTTCCAATGCTCGTTTCCTTATATTTGGCCTAACCCTTATCTTTTTCTCTATTAGCCTTAGAAGAGGGAATTCGACCATATTCGCAATCACATTGTGCGGTTTTTGGCCAAACATGAATTCGCAAGGTGCAAAACCAGTTGCATCATGCCTTAGGTTGTTAATCACATTCTCAAAATACTGCTCGGCCCAACTTGAGTGTTTCCGAGCACAATAAGTCCTGCAAAGCCTATTCAATTCCCGCATAATACGTTCGCTCATATTTCCTTGAGGGAAATACGCAGATATTTTAAGATTTTTCACTCCAGCCTTATCCAGACATTCTTTAAATCTATGAGATGTAAATTGAGGCCCATTGTCTGACAGCAAACTCTTCGGAACACCAACATTCACGAAGAAATCTTTTTCCAACTTTTCTACCAGCGTCTTTGCATTCGCTCTTTTAATTGGATATGGCTTAACGTAATTGCTAAACCCATCTACAAAAACAAAAACATGGGTGCATCCACTTCCCGAAGCAGGAAGAGGGCCGAACGGATCACAAGCCAGTAAATCTAGGGTTTCAGTTGGCTCTACTGAATGCATGTCTCCTTGTATTCTGGTGTTACTAGCACAGACGTTCTGGCACACTATACAAGATACTAGACGCTTGGCAACACGGCGGTACATGTTGTCAAACACAACTTTCTCCTTCAATTTGGCTATGCATCTCTTTGCACCGTAGTGTCCATACCTCAGGTGTACATAGTCGATTAGTAAGTCTAATGTTGTGAGGGAAAGCACAGCTTCCACTCTGAAACACCTACCTTTTCCCTCCTAAACAGAACACCTTTATGCAAACAGTAGTACTGCGAAACCTTAGGATAGTTCGCATCTCCTAAATAGCTATTTACTAACCTCAGCTAGTCATCTACAGTCTGATCACATCTCAAGTTCTTAATTACCTTTTTTAATGCATTCTCTCCCTTTACTTCATGCAACGGAAACATTTGTACTTCATTTATGTCTGTTGCTGTAATTCCAGCATCATCACAGAGCTCCGCACTTCTAGATAACCCATCAGCTATCAGATTGTCTTTTCCTTGGATACATCTAACCTCAAGGTCAAATGCTGGAGATACAATGACCATCTTACCAAACGTGCATTCCTCAACTTACAGGTCTTTAAAAAGGTCAACGCCTTATGGTCACTATAAACAATTATCTTATGACCTAGTAAATACTGCTCAAACTTGTGCACTCCAAATACAATGGCCAATGCTCACAATTCTGAAATGCCATAATTTCTCTCTGTCGACTGTAGAGATCGACTCGCAAAAGCGATAATTCTGTGTACGTCTTGTCCGTTCTATGTTTCTATTTGGAACACCTGCACGGCTACACTATAGCCACTTGCATCCATAGACATACAGAATGGTTTTTCTTAATCAGGGTGATGTAAAATAGGACTATTAATTAAAGATTGTTTAAGCTCCTCGAACGCCTGTTGGCATTCTGTTATCCAAACCAAAGGGGTATTCTTTTTCAACAGGAGGTGAAGACAGAACACATTAAAACCCTGACCACTAACAAAATACCTATGGAAGCCGAAAAGACCGAACATCGATCTCAACTGCTTCTTGTTTCTGGGAGCCTCAAATTTTTCAATGACCGCTAGCTTGCCTGGGTGGGGCAAAATACCTTCTCCACTTATCATTTGTCCCAAGAAACATACCTCCTCTCTAACGCACTCTGTCTTTTCAATCTTTAGTTTCATTCAACTTCTCTCAATAGCCTCTAACACCTCTTCTAACAAAACTATATGCTTTTCCCAAATGGGGGTTGCTAGTAAAAGATCATCTACGTACACCGTGATTTTATTAATTAAGGTTGGTCCTAATATGTGGCACATCACCTGTACGAAGGCACAAACAGAGATATTAAGTTCGAAAGGGACCACACGGTACTGGTAACAAACTCCTTCGTACAAGAATATGTCTGTCACATATTAGTCGGCACGCGAAGACGACTTACAACACTTTAATGTGCGTTCTTCAGTTCAACGTTGTTATAAATGCTGTTAACAGGTTTTCAAGGCCCATGTCATTGCTGCTAACATTTAACACTCTATGAGAGTTCATGTGTTCTATGATCACAGTTCTAATCACTGTTTATCACTTTTTACAAAAAAGAACACAGTTTTTCACGCGTCCACTAGACTTTTTTAGTTCTTGTGGAACACGCTTCACTGTCCTGATTGCTGCCAGTACTACTCAAAGACAGAAAATCTTATATGCAAATGACACTTTCCAAGATAGTTTGGTCTTGTACATTGGAACATCAGTTCGTATTATTACATCAAGATAACAAAAATCATAGACTGACACGTAAAATATGAGACAATATGAGTTTAAAATCTGCTACATTGTTCTGACCATAACATCATTATTGAACTGTGTAGATATCAGTACATTTCCCTTTTCATGTCATACATTAATTAGTGTTTCTTTGTAGTCATTCATACATGTTTTCATTAGGAATATTAGCATATTATGGAACAGATGTCCATGGTCGGTTCACCTAACAGCGAGATGGTCATAAGAGCATACGGAAAATATAACCACGTAAAGAAAACTATGTACACTTATCGGAACATATTTGGAACACGTTTCACTAATAGTGAAAGCGGTTTCTGACAGACACGCAACTTACAATTGACACCCGTTACGTGTGTGCGTCTACATGCGTCAGGTTCATGGAAATATGTTTTACACGTTCACTCTCATACATGAAGAAGTACATTATCTAAGGATACACTTTTCTTTGTTCTTTTTTCATATTGAGCATTTCTCTATCCCATGTAGGAAAGATAAAATTTTTTATATTTAATAAAATAGTATTTGACAAAGACCTTGTGTCAAGTTAATGACTTTTCCAGAGTAAGAATGCTTATCATTAAGATTCTCCCTTTTTGCCATAATGTTTCATGAATATTATAATGTAATAACTGGCATGAAAGCTTACAGACTAATACACACATAACATCATGACATTTGTTATTGAATTTGATGTTTCAATAATTTCCCAGTCCAGAATTTTTCGGATTTATTTCATTACCTCGTTTTTCTTTGTCAAGGGGACCGAGTATGAAGCTCTGCAATAGGTCTTCTGTGGATAGACCTTCATATCATAATCTTTTATGATACCTGGTCGTTCAATGCAAGTCGCCTCTTTCACCTTTTCCTCGATTGTTGGAGCTATGTCACTAATATTACTGGGTGCATTATTCCTTCGGTTATCGTGACACTTTCGTGGGTGCTCATATTCTAATACTAACAATTTCTGTTTACTGACAGGAAGATTCACTTCTGTTATCAGCGGAAGGTTCGCACCGAACTCCCGATTCATCTTCAATGTTATTGGTCGCTGTTGATACTTAAGTATACATGTTCCACAGGCGAGGTCAGTTAAGCTTCTCTGTCCCGTAAAAACCCAAGACCCAGTAACACCGGTAATGACAAGTTTTCCATTAATAGGAATGTGCATATAACGCTATCATTTACAAAGAAAACTTCAACCTGTGCCTGGTGCTTTATAACCTGTGGCTTTTTTTCCAGCGCTCCTATAACCTTACAATTCGTAACAGACAAAATCGGCAGTCTTTTTATTTGCGTTACCTTCTTGAAGAATTGTGTATTCATTACTGATACACTTGCACCTGTGTTGAGGAGAATAATAGTTGCTACATCATTGATGGTTCCAGTGACACTTGCTTGAATATTCTCTTCTTCTTGCCTATCAGGGACAGCAGATTCTTGATAATCTTCGATCCTCTTACCATCCCGATAGCGAATCATATTTACTTTCTGTTTTATTGATGTATCTCCTTCATTCTTGGTCTCGGTCACCTGGCGTAGGCCTACAGGGACCGGGATTAGTTTGTTAGCTTCTGTATATTCTGCTTTGGTTCCGAGGGTACCTCCACTATTTTCACATTTTGTGAGTCTATAGTCGGAGGTGGCCTACTTGGGTCCCACCATTGTGGATAGTGATTATTTGTCATGGATACAGCCTGTATATAATTTATTGGCTGACATGGATTCATAGAATTTTGTTGCGGCTGCCAATGACTTGGGTCTGGTTGTCGCCAATACTCATTGTCACCTCATATGCTTTTATGTTTATCCTTGTACGGATTGTCTGATCTATTGTCATTTCGTGTTTTACGAATACCATTGTTGTTACTGTTATTAGCATTTTCGTTATTATACTGCCTCTGATTACCATTCGGATGCTGGTAGTCTACATCTACATTTATACTCCGCAAGCCACTCAACGGTGTGTGGCGGAGGGCACTTAACGTGCCACTGTCATTACCTCCCTTTCCTGTTCCAGTCGCGTATGGTTCACGGGAAGAACGACCGCCGGAAAGCCTCCGCGCGCGCTCGAATTTCTCTAATCTTACATTCGTGATCTCCTCGGGAGGTATAAGTAGGGAGAACCATATATTCGATACCTCATCCAGAAAAGCACCCTCTCGAAACCCGGACAGCAAGCTACACCGCGATGCAGAGCGCCTCTCTTGCAGAGTCTGCAACTTGAGTTTTCTAAACATCTCCGTAACGCTCTCACGCTTACCAGATAACCCTGTGACGAAACGCGCCGCTCTTCTTTGGATCGTCTCTATCTCCTCTGTCAACCCGACCTGGTACGAATCCCACAATGATGAGCAATACTCATGTATAGGTCGAATGAGTGTCTTGTAAGCCACCTCCTTTGTTGATGGACTACATTCTCTATGGACTCTCCCAATGAATGTCAACCTGGCACCCACCCTACCTACAACTGATTTTACATGATCATTCCACTTCAAATCGTTCCGTGCGTGCATACACTAGCTACTGTGATACGTAACTACGAAGGTGCTCTCCATCAGAGTGAAATGTATATTCCTACTTTCTCCTTCACCAAGCGCTGTCCCTTCTTTACAATGTTCATCATGGGTATTATGCGGCCAGGCAACCTTCCAAGATTACAACAGCCATGTTCACAGCACTGCACGAATGCGTCTCTGGTATGCGGAAGTCTCAAGCTACCTTTCGTACCTTGACTTTCCCGCTAAATCACCCGATATTAATACTTCAAGAAATTTCAGCGACTATTTGGAGCAGCTGGTAGAACGAAGCAGTAAGCATCCCCTCAATCAGGTAGCTTGACGCGATCTAATTGAACCAATTGATCTGGATATGGACTCCCTTCAATGGCGAACTGAGACAATAAAAACTAATAACGTTACTAGTTTTTGTTTCTGCGGCGAGCTAACATACTTAATAGTTTGTCCTCTATCCTCATTTTATTTCTTCTTTAAGAAGGTCATCGAGTTGCCTCATGATTCTTCTATTGAAGTTGTGAAGTACTCTCTACCAAGCTTCCTAGTTGACCATGTTTCGGTGTTGCAAAGTGAAACTGTGTAACCTCCCCACAAAAAATAGTAAAAATAATAATATGGATACTGATTCTAATTTTTGTATAACCCCAGAACAATATTCTTTCTCATTTGCAACCTCCCTACAAAAATTGTTTCCCATTTAATGTACCCACAAAATTCTTTTCTCATTTAATGTAAGCTCGAAAGAGAAAAATTCCTAAACCTTGTAATAAAAAATAAATTCAGTAACCTGGTAAATTTTGGACGACAGCAGTGCTGCGTCATGGCCCTGTAAGATCACTCTGAATAAAAAGCAAAAATTCTTACCTCAATAAAGTCGCCAACTATCTGCTCTTACAATAACTTTTTCCGAAACAACTCTCTGCAATGCTGGCCCATAGATTTGTCATTTATGAAAAGAAGCAACTGATTTTTCTTTTGCAACAATCGGAATGATCATGTATTGGAGAAATTAGTAAATTCTTTAAATTGAAATGAATGCGTGTTATAAATTACTTTATATGACAAAGATTATTATTAGGACATTTAAAAAAAATTTACATGGGAGTTCTCATAACATTACTAGATATGCGCGAGGCTGCTTTTTTACCTTATACAATAATACTCAGGCTCCGGCATCGCTGCACCGCGACCAGCCCAGCCAACATGATACACTATACCAGACCAGAGCAGACTCCAGACCAGACACAGACTAGCGCAGACTTACTGCTACAGCTACACAGTTCCTACTGAGTCAACACTGCTCTCTGGTCAGCGATTCTCTTATACCTTGCATATCGCAGGCAGCGCATGAGCAATACATCGAAATTACATCTGCTCGGACCTCTTACAACTGGGCGAGTTATGAAGGTGCAGGTTGTTATTCTTCTTGTTCATAAGAGAAATTTCGATCTAAGAGTAATTTCATAGGCTGAAGAATGAACTTTCTGCTTGTCTGATCCCATTTATATCAAGATTTATTTCATGACTTGTAATTCAAAATAATTGATCTGAAATAAAATCCATCTGCAGATAGAGATGTGTCAATTTTATCTGCATACCCACGTCTAAGTCCTAAGTAAATTATCCAAGGTGATGGTTCCTTTGAAAGGGCGCGACTGATTTGCTTCCCTTTCCTTCCCAAATTCAGGTTTGTGTTCTGTCTGTAATGACCGCATTTTCGACGGGGCGTTATAGGCTAAATCCTCCTCCTGCAATTGTTTTTTCTTAACATCAGTAATTCGTCTTACTTCTATTGATGGTAAGCAGATTCTGTTTAGCATCCATTTTACACCATTCAGACATCACTTGCGACGCAGAAGTATTTTCATAGATTTATCACGCACATTGATAAACTGACATCTCTCGTGCAATTTTCTAATATGAAAAAAATGTATAGACATCATCAAATGTATACGCAATGAGTACAAAACATATTAACAAATGGCATAAAGTGCATACGCACTGTAGTACAGAACATATCTAGCAATGACCAAATTTATATGCGATGAGTACAAAACATATTAACAAATGACATAAAGTGCATATGCACTGTAGTATTTTTTTACCATTTTACAAGAACTAGGATACGAAAGGGAAGGATTGCGTCATGGTTGTAGCACAGTAGGTTGTACGTAGATGCATTGAAAGTCCATATCTTTCTACAGAAGCACAACACCAAGTGAGAGAATCTGAAGTTCTCTTCCCTGAAGTATTAATGAGTGTAGCCAAGACACTGAAATGTCGTATTAATATTCAATGTTGTCATTTTCCTAGTACATTAGGTACACCAAACAGTGGGATCATAATAACATCTCCATTGTTCAAGGTGGTGGACAGCATGATGTGTCAACACCACGCTCTTTCACCAACGTAGAATTAGTGCAAAAACCAAATATGGTGCTCCATGATCATAAGGATGGACGGGAAAACGGATATTGCAGTAAATTCTGGTAATTAGGTTAGAAAGTGAAGGACATTAAGTCTTATGCTAGTCATCATTGAGGATTACTCTACTTTATTAACCGATCTGAGTAATTGGTGGCACTCATTGCCTAGTTACTAAACATTTCTGTACTATGTATGAAGTATTACAGAATAATATTCATAAGTCATCTGATTACAGTGAACATTGGCACTCATTGGCCAGTTACAAACCATTTTTATGCGTTATTCAAAAGTGATCATTCAAAACAAGAGTTAATTAATGGCATACCAGTTACGCAATTCATCTAGTTATACTAATCATTGGCATTCATTGGCCAGTTACTAAACATGTAGCAAGTATTGAATATTACAAAACACTATTCATAACTCATCTGATTGGGGTAATTATTGGCACTCATTGGCCAGTTACAAACCATCAGATGTCATCATTCAAAACAGGAGCTAAGGAGTGTAGCATCAAGCTACTGGTATTCATATATAATAGCATGTAAGTGACATAAGACAAATTTAAAATATAAGAAACAGTGGCATTCATTGGCCAGTTACTAAACATCTGGCAAATATTGAATATTACAAAACATTATTCATAACTCATTTGATTGCAGTAATTATTGGCACTCATTGGCCAGTTACAAAGTATTCTTATATTTTGATAAAACATTATTGAGTGTTATTCAGAAGTCATCATTCAAATGAGAGTTATTTATTGGCATAGCATTTATAGAGTATAACACAAATATTATTCACAGAAATTATTGGCATAGCATTTATACATTGTTACACAACATCATTCAGTGTTACTCAGAACTCTCTTAAACTGGTAGCATTATTTGGGACTGGTAATACATCTTTTTTGTGCTAGCAATACATTGCGTTAGGATCGATAATTAATTGCTGGGGCGTGAAAATATTTGCTTTTGACTTATTGCTGCAAATAAGGATTAGTAACGTCATTCGTCATGAGTCAGCTGTAGCAAGGTTATGAAACAAGTAGAGTATATGTGATCACATTCATGAATGACACACACAAATGGGTAAAAAAATGCAAGTACTACAACAGGTTTAATAACTAACTGCTTATAGCACATTAATTTCATGAATAGCTTCTCCTGTAAAAAATACAAAATGGATTATTAAGCTGAAATAAGAAACGCATATTACGCTGAAAAGTAGTGAACTTCGAATTAACAGGTAATGAAACGTGTACTCAATATGTATGTACTCTAGCTGACCTTTCCAAAACATTCAGTCATTATACCATGCGACATAAGACATACTGTCAAAACGAACTGCAACAAATACTTAAATAACTATGTAGCTTCTCTTAACTAATAGCAAATATATAAACTTCATCATTATTCTCATCTGCAAGGAAAAACTTCATTATTCATATTACCATAACTTCATTACTATCATCACCTGCAAAGAAAAACTTCATTATTCATATTAGCATATTCTTCATATAACTATTCATCACCATTCATTATCATCCGCAAAAAAGACACTTCATTATTCATATCACCATTTACTTCATACAACTATTCATAGTATAGAGTTTCTTATTTCTAGCATACTTCATCACTAAAACTAAGATGTGTAGTTCTGTCTGACAGCCTGCATCAATCGCCTCGTATTCTGAAAGAAAAAATTAGTTAAGACTGCTATCATACGATGTGTATAGTATATTCTTGTTAGTGTTTGTTAATTCTGATCCATTTGCTCTTCGTGACGAGGTATTGCATCTTCTTTCGTTCATTCCGAAGGTGAAATTCCCATTTCATAGTAATCCACTGTGGTTTGTTAAATTTATTTCTTTTAAACGTTATTGCTTTCTGAAAATGATGAATAAGGATTAATTCTTGCATTTAAATCATATACCCATTAAATAAAAACTGGTTTCTAGTGATATAATTAAGCATACAGCATAGCATGACAGAAAACGTATTATGTCAAAAACATAGAGAGTGTTCAGGTGCAAAAATGTACACACAGTCTCATAATGCAGTAGCCAAAAGTGTAGAATAGTCGAGATATTGATATATCATAAGGAAAAATGTTAAAGTCAACTGGTGTTTGTTACATCTTAAACATTTCATAGCGCATACAGGAAAACAATCATACATACTCGAAAAATGGAAAATGTGCACGGTCTGATACATAACGACAAGAAAAGCGACCTGCTAACCTTACCTTGCTAGGCACTTGCCAAGAAAAAATATGATAATCATCAGTAAGTAGTCATATAAATATAATTGCATCATTGGTCACATAAAAATCAGAAAATGGCATTACAGTGTGATAAATCATAAAGTATGTTCAATCAATAAAGGGTTTAATATTGGAGACATGGTGATTGCCTTTACTTTTTCTGGTTCTCAGAGTTTCGACGTGTACTACATTGGGGTGAGGAATGCTGCGAATTCGATATGGACCTGCGTATAGAAGCTCAAATTTACTACATCTACTTTTTCCTCTGTTGGATAAATAGTGTGTAAGTACTAATGTCTTCCGCCAATGTGAAAGTCACGGCGTGTACAAATCTGTTTTTGCTGTCTTCTCCGGCGCTCTGCGGCACGTTTGATGCTGTTCAGCGCAATGTCAATTATTTCATGGTATCGTAGTCGACGAGACATAGGAAAGGATACTAATTCTTTAATTTTGTTAGGTGGTTCAACATTTTTCAGTATAACAGTCGGAGATAGCATAGTAGACTCATTTGGTATGGAATTAATTACATCCTAGAATGACAGTATGTGTGTATCCCCATCAATATGTTTTTTATGGCAGTATATTCTACATAGCTTACCAATTTCTTTCATTAGTCGTTCACAAGGGTTCGAAGAAGCGTGGTACCTGGATATATAGATCAGAGAAATGTTTCTAGCTCGTAACATGCGTGTCCACATAGCAGGTCGAAACTGTGATCCATTGTCGGAAATTACTTTCAATACATGTCCTACATGGAATAAAAAATGTTTTACAAATGCTTTCGAAACAGATTTAGCAGTAGCTTTGCGTAACGGAGTGAAGGTAACAAATTTTGAAGTGAGTTCAACAGCGACAAAGATGTAGCAAAAACCTCTATTAGTTCTGGGAATCGGACGGAAAATATCTACAGCGGCTATGTGTCTCAATTTAATAGGTAGAATGGGATGTAACGGAGGAATATGTGAAGTCGTATCTGACTTAGCTTTCTGGCAGATCTTACATGACGCTAAAACTCGTCGAATACGTTTCTCCATGTTGGCAAAATAACAGTTCTGTCTCAGTATAAGAAAACATTTTCTGGCTCCGTAGTGTGCGTAACTTAAATGAGTATACCAAATTAATTTGCTAACAAGCTCGTCAGGAATACATAATAACCAATTGTTGCTGTCAGGGTGACAGCGGCGAAACAGAATATTAGTGGGTACAGTGTAATGGTTTCTAATGGTAACATTATTCCTATCTTGCCAAAGGTGTTTAATTTCTTTCCATACGTTGTCTTCACTCTGCTCTTGTGCTATGTCTCGCAATGACGACGAAATGAAATTTTCAAATGCAACTTGTTGAATATACATGACGCTGAAATTTGCTTTGCAGAAGTTGGTTGCGATGTCTTGCCGAATGTTGCTGAGAGAACGTCTGCTACAATATTTTGTGTACCAGGAATGTGAACAATTGTAAAATTAAATTCCTGTAAATAAAGTTTCCAACTGCTTAAACTGTCGTGTGTAAATTTAGCGGAAAGTAAAAACTGTATAGCTCTATGATCTGTGTAAACGGTCGTATGTCTTCCATAAGGAAAATGCCGAAATCTCGTAAATGCCCATACAACACATAATGTTTCAAGTTCTGTGACAGAATAATTGCGTTCGGCAAGTGACAGAATGTGACTCGCAAAGGCGATGTTTTTAGTTACTGTAGAACCATCTTCTTCAATTTCCTGAAAAATGTGTACGCCTAAAGCGATGTTAGAACTGTCGGTGGGGATGGAAAAATTTCTAGTAAGATCTGGATATCATAAAAGTGGTGCATTCAACAAAGCTTCATTCAGATTCACAAATTCAGAATGTGCTTGGCTATCCCAGGACCACATAGTGTTTTTACCCGTCAGTTGACGTAATCTAGGGGTGTCTAAAGCACAGTAATGAATAAATTTACGAAAAAAGTTAGTTAAACACAAAAAGCTGCGTAGTTGTTTCTTCGTCGTAGGAACAGTAATGTCACGTAAAGCTTGAAGTTTTTCCGGGTCAGGCGCAATGCCTTCTGCTGAAATTACATGTCCAAGAAATTTTATAGAAGTTTTGCCAAAGTGCGATTTGCTAAGACTAACTGTGAGTCCTTGTGCACGAAAAGTTCGTAACAGTTGTTCAAGAATTAGATTGTGTTCACTCCAGTTAGCTTCTGCAATAAGAATGTCGTCTACATACGTTGTGATTCCGTCTTTAAGTTCTGTCTGGAGTATACTATTCAAACCGCGAATAAATACTGCTGAATAAATAGTTAAACAGAACGGTAATTTACAAAATTGATAACAGTCACCAAAACAGAGAAAAGCCGTGTACTTTCTGCAGTGCGGATGGAGCTGAATTTGCCAAAATCCCGATTTCAAATCTAATGTGGAATAAATAGCAGTACCATGAAATTTGTGTAGAAGTTCTTCTAGTGTCTGTGGTCGATCTGTTTCATTAATAATAATGTCGTTGATGTGACGCGAATCAAGTACGAGACGAAGTGAACCATCCTTTTTCTTAACAATATGGAGTGGGTTTATGTACGGACTAACTGCCGGTTCAATAATTCCTTGGTCAAGCATAACTTGCAATTCTTTCTTAACTTGTTCTCTGTGAATAAATGGAATGGGATAATGTTTGGCTTTAAACGTGTCGTGCTGTTTAACTCGAAATTCATACATAAAACCGGACATAGTACCAGGAATGTTGTCAAAAACTGGAGCTTGCTGTAAAAGAATATTGCGTAGTTGGGTACGTTCGTCGTCTGTATTTGCACTGCTTTGTTTTACTTTATCAGAAATCATTTGCATAACGTCATAGTCGGCTTCGTCTGGAGTATTGTAGTTGTGTACGTACGTATATGTGAACAATGTCAAATGACAGTCTATGTTACGTTATGCAGAAATGACCTTAGTCCGATTACTTGTTTGTTCTTCTGCAGATAAAGAGAGTGCTGAAATTCTAATGCCAGTTGTACATTTTCATCCTTCAACATTAAATAGGAATTTTGAAAGTCAATAATTGCGTCGTGTTGTACTAGAAAATTCGTACCTAAAATAACGTCTGTTGTCAATAAGGGAACAATCCAAAATTTTGAATGAAACGTATGACCTGCAATACAAAATAATAAGTGTGTCTGTAATTTTACATCTACTCCTTTACCAGATACTGCTCCTTTTACTTTAGTTTTGCCTAATGGTAATGTAGGATAGGTATTCTCTTTGTTACATTCGTTGAAAGTTTCCTCATTTATAAGTGACATAGGTGATCCAGAATCGATTACTGCTGAAAATTTGGATGATCCAATCTTTACCTCAATGACAGGGTGTTTTTGAATAACTAGATTTTCCTGCAAATTCATGATAATCTGTTGTTGCGGATGATTCTGCTGTTGGTAAGACCGACTGTTACGCTTAAAACTGTGCTCATTACTTTTACGTCTGTCATAATAATCATTGCTATACGGCGCATTGCGATAGGAGTTGAAATGATGTGTCTTCTGTACATAGTGATTTCCTTGTTGCTGTGCATTACAATTTGGTGGAGCTGACGCTATGCATGAAGGCGGCGAAACATTAAAGCTTGGTTGATCTTGCAGACTACATTGTCGGTTCGGTATGCTAACCGACTGGTTTTGTTGCTGTTGTGGGGAAAAAACTCTATTGTTACCAAAATATGTGTGCGATTGCTGAAAATTTTGTACGTACTGATGATTAAAATTTTGTCACTTATTAAAATTATACTGGTAGTTCGGGAGTGTCTAATGAAAATTGTCGCTTTCAGTAAAACCTGTCATAGCAGGTTTTCTTTACTCTTAATTCTAGATAGATCGATAGTTGAAGAGCTGTTTTGATAGATATAAAGGATAGTAAAAGAGAAGGCAGCAGTGCAGAAAACTAAAGATGAAATAACACTACTACGGCTCGGGGCCCTGTGCACGCTACGGCACATATTCATCGAAGTGTAATGAATCCCCTGAGGTCAATTACGCGCTGCAAATAAACTTTAGTTTCTGCATTACAGGCAATGCCGGTGAAAATTCAAAAACAAATTGTTGTATCCAATCCAATTCTAGTTTCTGCATTACAGGCCAAACTGATGAAAGTACAAAAATAAATTGTCGTATCCAGTCAAAAGGGTGAATCTGTGTTCTGTCATTATTAAATACTTTAAATTTTCTCACGGAAAGAAAGTGCTTGTAATCAAAATTATCGTCTCTGTGTGTCTTAACAGGTTCAGGATTTCATGAGAATCTGTTTGTCTGTGTCTCTTCGGATTCTAAGTCGCGTGGTCTCTGTAAATTACCTAAATTATACATGCTGTGTGAGTGTGAGAAATTTTCGGAATGTGGCGTATACTGTGCCGTGTTAGAGGCTGAAACATTTTTCATCTCTGTCACTTCTTGCTGTAAAGTTGACAATGTTCTACATAATGTATTATTGGACGAACCTATCTCACTGATTGTCTGCTGTAAATTTTTTAATTCGGGTGTTTGATTAAACGAAATTGGTGACGTATCATCTGATTTGGTGTCATTATTACTTTCGATAACATCAATACGACTGGCCAATTCATCATATTTTTCAGTCAGTACTTTTACCTGATCATCGTTTTTAGTATCGCAAGCATTAATTTTTTGTATTTTACGTGTGGTTTCGTTCAATTTTTTAACATCTGCTTTGATGGCATCGGGATCCTGGTATTAGTTCCAACTTTTCAAGTCTGTTGCTCATTGTCTGAAAGTCTAATGTGTGTGTGTCTGTTTTTGTTTTAAGATCGGAGATTTCATCATGCAGTTCAGTGTTCAACTGTTTGATTTCATCCGATACAGTATCAATATTGTTGTCTACATATGTTTTTCTTTCGTAAATAATTTACGCTTATCTTCCTGTCTCTGTGCAGTAATTGTTTCCATGACTTGTCGCTTTACTTTATTCTGTTCCTGTATAAATTTACGGTAACGCGTTTCACTGTTTTGTAGATGGTGATTAAAACGTTCTTCAATTTGGCTGTTCTGTTGGTCAAATTTCGTGTCTACTTTTGCATCCAGTGTACGTGAAAGTTCTGCTGACATTAATTTAAACTCGTCAGGTAACTGTGTTGCGTTTTCAGAGCATTGTTTAGCGACTGCACTAATTGCATCTCTAAGTAATTTCGTTGTAGCTGCTTGCGTATTCCTTAATTCTTGAGCAACAGATCTAATTTCTTCACTACTGCTCCTAGCACAAGCCATAATTTCCTCGCGTAATTGTTCTTTAATATCATGACATTGCGCGGCAACGGCTGTAATCTGTTCACTAAGTTGTTTATTCTGTTCATTAAGTTGTTTGAAATTGTTATCTCGCTTATCATTCGACTGTTTGGAATTATTGTCTAGTTTTTCATTAAGGTGTTGTTTGAGAGTTTCAATTTTTTCATTAAGTTGTTGTTTGAGATTTTCTCTAAGTTGTTTGTTTATTCATTAATTTGTTGTTTGAAATTGTCGTCTTGTTCTTTTTTCGACTGTTTAAGACTTTCATTAATTTGTTGTTTGACATTTTCATTAATTTATAGCATTAATGCTATAACTCGATCCATGCCAAAATTAGCTCCTGTATTCTCTGTTCTGTGTGATGATGTATCTGTATGTGTCACGTTTTGTACAACCATTTGGTCATTCTGTGATTCTTGAAAAGGTTTGCCAATCGGATGTGCACTGTGGGTCACTACCTCGGAATCAAATAAATCTGACATATTTTGACTACATTGTTCATCTTCGTGAGAAAAATTTATCTGTTCACTATGCAAATTTTGCAAACCGGGTGTGTCAAACTAAGCAGCGTTCATTGTATCGGAATGTGCCACGTCATCAATTGTTAAATTTACTGTGGACATAATTGAATTTGTTTGTTCATCATTAGGATCAAAATCATTACTAGTGATCGGCATGTACTCTTTCTCAATTGCAACCTCCCTACAAAAATTGTTTCCCATGTAATGTACCCACAAAATTCTTTTCTCATTTAATGTAAGCTCGAAACAGAAAAATTATTAAACCTCGTAATAAAAAATAAATTCAGTAACCTGGTAAATTTTGGACGACAGCAGTGCTGCGTCATGGCCCTGTAAGATCATTCTGAATAAAAAGCAAAATTTCTTAACTCAATAAAGTCGCCAACTATCTGCTCTTACAATAACTTTTTTCGAAACAACTCTCTGCAATGCTGGCCCATAGATTTGTCATTTATGAAAGGAAGCAACTGATTTTTCTTTTGCAACAATTGGAATGATCATGGATTGGAGAAATTAGTAAATTCTTTAAATTGAAATGAATGCGTGTTATAAATTACTTTATATGACAAAGATTATTATTAGGACATTTAAAAAAAATTTACATGGGAGTTCTCATAACATTACTAGATATGCGCGAGGCTGCTTTTTTACCTTATACAGTAATAGTCAGGCTCCGGCATCGCTGCACCGCGACCGGTCCAGCCAACATGATACACTATACCAGACCAGAGCAGACTCCAGACCAGACACAGACTAGCGCAGACTTACTGCTACAGCTACACAGTTCCTACTGAGTCAACACTGCTCTCTGGTCAGCGATTCTCTTATACCTTGCATATCGCAGGCAGCGCATGAGCAATACATCGAAATTACATCTGCTCGGACCTCTTACAACTGGGCGAGTTATGAAAGTGCAGATTGTTATTCTTCTTGTTCATAAGAGAAATTTCGATCTAAGAGTAATTTCATAGGCTGAAGAATGAACTTTCTGCTTGTCTGATCCCATTTATATCAAGATTTATTTCATGACTTGTAATTCAAAATAATTGATCTGAAATAAAATCCATCTGCAGATAGAGATGTGTCAATTTTATCTGCATACCCACGTCTAAGTCCTAAGTAAATTATCCAAGGTGATGGTTCCTTTGAAAGAGCGCGACTGATTTGCTTCCCTTTCCTTCCCAAATTCAGGTTTGTGTTCTGTCTGTAATGACCGCATTTTCGACGGGGCGTTATAGGCTAAATCCTCCTCCTGCAATTGTTTTTTCTTAACATCAGTAATTCGTCTTACTTCTATTGATGGTAAGCAGATTCTGTTTAGCATCCGGCCACTGTGCCCGAGCGGTTCTAGGAGCTTCAGTGCGGAACCGCGCTGCTGCTACGGTCGCAGGTTCGAATCCTGCCTCGGGCATGGGTGTGTGTGATGTCCTTAGGTTAGTTAGGTTTAAGTAGTTCTAAGTCTAGGGGACTGATGACCTCAGATGTTAAGTCCCATAGTGCACAGAGCCATTTGAATCATTTTTTTCTGTTTAGCGCTATGCACTGGTGTTTAGCAGATATTTGTCTCGGTTCTTCACCGCAATGGTAAGCACATAATCTCAGCGTTTGTTATACCACTGAATTTGAGGTATTTCCACATAATTTATTTGCACGTATGATGACTTATATTAAACAGTTTTCCTTCAAGACATCATAATTTTACACCATTCAGACATCGCTTGCGACGCAGAAGTATTTTCATAGATTTATCACGCACATTGATAAACTGACATCTCTCGTGCAATTTTCTAATATGAAAAAATCTATAGACATCATCAAATGACAAGCGAGTAACATTGTATCATTTTCATAAATTTCAGAGAATTTGCTGCATTTATTTCATTGTTTTAAAGACCGTAAAAAATTAATTCACTGTCTTTGTCGTGGTTGTATGGAAGGAAAAATTATTGATGCCGAATAGTGTTTTATTAACATTCGCGAAATCACCAACGAGCCGCAAGTCGGAGGACTGTGGGATAATTAAGATCGTTTTACTACCACTGCAAGGCCGGCGTCGTGAAAGCCTCATAAATTCGGGAAGGTCGACGAAAGTATACGACGGTAGTAAAACGTAATATTACACGAGGTAATATCTTCTCTTTCATAAAGTTACGCACCTGCAGAGAAACTGAGGCGACCTCGCTTGTATATTACGGTATCGAAGTAGTTGTTTTTCGTTACTCAAATCGTCCGCGAATCTTTAAAGCCTTTCGCTATCGTATCCCGAGTTTCCCAGTGCGTGTTGTCTTCTGTTGGAAATGCAGGCATGGGGTGTGATCCTTCGAACAGCCCTCACCCTCCACGGTCCCCCTGCCCCCCTCCCCCCACCACCCACACATACTGCCTCGTGTGCATATTTAGGGCGGAAGTACTCGCGAAATGTGTGCTGGTGGCAATACGGACACTGCAGTCAAGGGGAAAACGTTTTCTTCGCTGAGAGTTTCACGTTTTCTTGCAGTGTCGATGTTTTCGAGTTTCCTGGCTGTCGGCTCGCCTTTCCTTCCGCACATTTCCGTGCTTTTTGTTCTCCTGTCTTTTCAGGACTTCTCGCCGTGACAGGCGGCAATACGGTTTCCTCGCCGAAAGTTCAGGGGGGAAGGAAGCATAAAACGTCCTTTACTTTCACGAGTTGAGAGATCTCTCGTAACGTTGCTGAGTACGCGGACGTTGTAATCTACGTGAGTGGAAGTTACGCCTTTGGATCATCACGCTAGAATAAATGCAAAATACATCTGTGTACACATTTCTGTATATTAGGCGGTGCACTGAATAGCAGTGCTAACATAAATAGCCTCATGCAGCCAGGTTAAATCTGAATACGGACTGAGTTATTATGTCGCTTACGCAGCCAGTTATTTTGAACTGAAAATGGAGAAGCAAATGGTATTCCTTCAGTGACCTAAGACACCTGCAAATCAAAGAGAATGTCAATATGGATAGCCACGGTCAATTTTTAACCAGACATTTGGATTTACCAAGTAACCTTATAGTCGGATGTTATATTTCGACTTTTCCTTCATCTGTTTCCATCTGTCTACAAATAAACAAGGATTATACATATCACTGCCGGGTAAACTTTGTTTTTGTACACACATTTTTATTACTGTGTGGCGTCTGTTACATTCCTGTTGTGAACAGATTGAGTGTTCATTAAGGCTATGATAATTTGAGCCGTGATTAAAAATTATTTCATTACCGCTAACAAGATAGATCATTCGTCCATATCGAGAGCGAACACACACACAAACACACACACACACACACACACACACACACACACACACACACACACACACACGTGTACGTGTGCGGAAACTGCGCGTTCAAAAACTCGTAATCAGTGATTGAGCGTGTGAGAATAATCTCATTTACGTTCTGGAAACGGAACAAGAGGCTACACTACGTTATAGAAAACATATCCGCTAATACATTTTCCGCTAAATTCCAGTGAGGTATAGTCCAGCTGGTTGGAATGACATAAACCATTAATTCAACAGTAACACCTATCTCGCAACTTTAGGAAATATAACTGAACTTCAGAAGACTGTTACGTAACTTCATTCAGATTACTTGCCGTAAACATTTAAACTCTGTACAGTGTTTTGCCACAGGGTTGTCATCAGTCACACAAACTACGTGTTGCCCCACATCAACATCTACACCACACTCACGTGGGGAATTCCCCACCATACCCCCCACCCCCTTCTCAGATTTAGTGGTAAAATTTACCACTGGATAGCCCTTCAAAAAGTGACTACAAATCAAGCATGAAAACAAGAAGAAGATGTGCTGAATTGCAGAAAAGAAGCAAAATAGAAACAGTGACATGCCCAAGCTCGAGATTATTATCATTATTTACAAAACTATAAACTTCCTGTCCATTTATTGACGTATTTGTTCTCCTGTAGGTAGTCTTGGCAACTGTCACACCGTACACTGCTTATAGAATATCAGTCATGTGGTAAGAATATATTACCTTCTCAAGTAAATGCGATGAGTAGTGAGAGCAGGCGAGATGCCTCGTAGACCTCTAACAGAAATGGAAATAACAACGGGTGTGAACTATGTTACAACAAACGAATTTAAGAGTCAAAACATCCAAAACAGAACGCAAGATTCATAACACGTGATACCTGTGTAGAACAAATAGGATGTAGGGCCTATGTACGTCTGGATGTCGCTTTCTTACACCTCGCTGTTGCAAACGGACGTCACACCACGACACGGACACAGACACAGACACAAACTTGAATACAGCGATCAGACACGTCAATGACCGGATGGACAGTTCAGAATTTTGTGAAAAAAATTTGGGTGACAAAGGAAATTTGAACACGGATCTCTCCCCCCCCCCCCCCTCCCCTCCCACAGTATTTCAAAATCGTGACCACATAACGACAACCCCGTGGCTGTTCTAATTCACTCGATGAAGCACATCTTGAGATTGGCCCGTTCGTTGTTTTTGTTTTCATGCATGAGCTGCGTTCAGCTTTTGACGGATTTTCCACTAGACCATCTTACCACTAAATCTGAGGGGGCTGCGGTGGGGAGTTTCTCTTGTCAGCAATGGAGTGTGGCAGAGGTACTTCTGGTACCAATTCCCTGTTCCACTAGGGAATGGCGAGTGTGAAGAGTGATTCTCAGTAAGGCTCTTTATCACCCTCTTAGTTCCCGAATTTTGTCGTCGTGGTCACTTCGCGAGAGGTACGAGGTGTGGTCAAAAAATACGATGGCTAATTTTATTGCCTGTCGCTGTGGCCGAGCGCTTCTAGGCGCTTCAGTCCGGAACCGCGTTGCTGCTGCGGTCGCAGGTTCGAATCCTGCCTCGGGCATGGGTGTGTGTGTTTTCCTTACGTTAGTTAGGTTTAAGTAGTTCAACGTCTAGGGGACTGATGACCTCAGATGTTAACTCCCATGTAGTTCTAAGTCTAGGGGACTGATGACCTCAGATGTTAAGTCCCATAGTGCTTACAGCCATTTGAACCATTTGAACTAATTTTATTGTAAACTACGTAACAAGCAAGCATAAGTAATAAGATTACATGGAATTTGATTTAATCTCCTGCAAAGTACTGTCCTTCGCTAGCAATATGCTTATCCCAACGTTGAGTCCAAGACTGGAAACTTTTCTGGAAGACTCCTTTCGGGACAGAGTTCAGCTGCTCTATCGTGGCCCTCTCAATGTCAAGAAAAGTGTCAAAAAATTTCCTTCAAGCACGCTTTTAATTTTTGGGAGGAGCCACCGAAAACTTGCAAATCATTTGCTAGGTTTGGTTTGGTGAATTGTCATGATGAAGAAGGGAGCCATTGGCCCATATTTCTAGTCTCTTTCTTTGTACATCATTTCGACTGGTTGGTTTGTGGGGGGTTGAAGGGACCAGACTAAAAAGGCCATTGGTCCCTTTTTCCATGATCATGAACCCCAACAACGAATAAAAACAAGCAAAGGAGGTAACAAAGGATGACACAGAACAAGAGAGACACAGACAAAGACCAGAAAACAAGGAAATCAAAACACACAGAGTTGTACAGTGGTTGGCCGACCATGGAAACAAAAAGGGACAAGGCACCACCAAGAGACACACGAAAAACCCCAATCTAAAACCATAGGCCAAAGGCCAGACGCAACACAGAAAAGGGACAAAGACTCAGTCTGAGTGATAAAAGCCCCCTGCTCGAATAAAATCCAAACCTAGGCCCTCCATTGCAGCGTCATCCGTTAAAAGAGCAGGGAGCGTATCAGGCAACGCAAACGTCTGTCTGAGTGCAGTTTAAAGCGGACAGTCCAACAAGATTTGGACCACCGTCAATGCTGACCCGCAGCGACATAGAGGTGGGTCCCAACGGCGCAATAAATAACGGTGCGTCATCCAGGTATGGCCAATGTGCAGCCAGCAGAGTACAATAGTAGAATAGAGTCTTTGCGAGAGGCCCGCAAAGAGGAGCGCCGCACACCTGTAGTCTCCTTGACGACCCGAAGTTTGTTGGGTGAAGGCAGGGTGCGCCATTCATCACCCCAGGTACCAAGGACCTTCTGCCGCAAGACGGACTAGAGATCACACTTTGAAAGGCCAATCTCCAAGGCCGGTGCACTGACAGCCTGTTTGGCCAGAATATCAAATTGGGGATGCCGACATGACTCGGGGTCCACACAAAGACAACGGAGCGGCCGCAACGGGCAAGAGTATGGAGGGACTCCTTGATCGTCATCACCAGATGAGAGTGAGGAAAACACCGGTCGATAGCTGGTAAGCCACTCAGGGAGTCACTACAGATAACGAAGGACCCACCTGAGCAGGAGCGGATATACTCTAGGGCACAAGAGGTGGCGACAAGCTCTGTTGTGAAAACACTGCTTGAAGGAAATTTTTTTGACACTTTTCTTGACATTGAGAGGGCCACGACAGAGCAGCTGAACACCATCCCGAAAGGAGCCTTCGAGAAAAGTTTCCACTCATGGATTCAACGATGGGATAAGCACATTACTAGCGAAGGACAGTACTTTGCAGGAGATTAAATAAAACAATGAGCGTTGTCCAGATTGTTCCCCAAGAGTAAAAGCATACCCAACTCGACCAGCAACCATTGAACCGTCGGTGTAGATTACGGCAGAGCCAGGAAACGCGCTAAGGATAGAAAGAAAGCAGCGGCGGAGGGCCTCAGGAGGGACTGAGTTCTTCGGGGCCTGTGCCAAATTCAGACGAAGACATGGGCGGGGCACACACCATGGGGGTATACGTAAATGGGCCCGGAAAAGAGGTGGGAGAGCATCGTTTCGAAAACGATACAGTACACCCTTGTGAAATTCGACGTAAACAGTTATTCGCGTTGGAAGAACATTGGCCCACTATGCCCTCAATGCTGAAAACACACTGAGTATGACACTGACATTCTACTGACGTGGCTTTTTAGGGGCAGGGCATTCACTGGTTTTCCATTGAGGGTCATACCAACATACACAAGCTTCATGTCCAGTTACAGTTTTAGACATGACATTCGGATATGAACGAAGACGATGCTTCACCTCCGTGCAAAACTGACACAAGATGTTTCTTCTGTTCATCACTTAAAAGTCTCGTTGGCAAATTATCGGTTAACATGGTTTGTACGGATCTGTGCGAGACGCTAAGGTCTTCTGTAAGGTCTCGAAAAGCTAATGGCTAATGTGAACGAAAAATCTTTGCCACTTTATGCATGTTTTTTTCTTTTTTTGTGTCAATGGACGTCCCGAAAGTTGCTCGTCTTCTGCAGAATCATTTCCGCTTTTCATTCGCTCACGCCACTTGTAAACAGTGTTCAGAGTTACAGCATTATTGTCACACACCAATTTCAGCATTTCATGAGTTTCTTTGACACTATTTTTGCAATTTGAAACAGAATTTAATGCTCGTGCGTTGTTCAGAATTAATGATGCTACACAGACCAGGTAAACACAACCTCACTTTCGGATCTCTGGTCGCTGCCTGACAAGGCACCAACTTCACACTGCCTGTACCAACAATCAGGCTATCGGACAAATTACATCAAATGTTAGTGCCGTCTGCTGTTGGTGCTAAAAAAATTCATTGAGCGCATTTTTTTGGTCGCACCTCGTATTTAGGCGAAAGTAAAATGATGTCCGACAGTTCTTGGCAAGCGTTCTCTTGAAATTTCAATAGTAAACCTCTCCGTGATGGACAACGCCTCTCTTTTAGCGTTTTCCCCTAGAGTTTGCTGAGTATCTCTATAGTGCTCTCGCGTGGGCTAAACGTTCTTGTGATGAAACGTGCCGCTCTTCGTTGCATCTGAGATAATCCCACCTGCTAAGGCTCCACATCTACATACGTACTCCACTAACCACCCAACTGTGCGTTGAAGAGAGTACCCTACACCACTACTAGTCATTAACTTTCCTGTTCCACTTGCAGATAGAGCGAAGGAAAAACGTTTGTGTATATAACTTCGTATCAGCCCTAATTTTTTGTATCCTATCTGCGTAGTTCTTACACGGAATGGATGTTGGCGGCAGTCACCTCTAAATGTCGGTACTCTAGATTTTCTCAATAGTGTTCCTTGAAAAGAACGTCACCTCCCCTCCACGGATTCCCAGTACTAAAGAATAGGTCGCACTAATATCCCATAAGGGTTTCATTTGCAGATTAATCGCACTCTCATAAAATTCACGCAATAAATCGAAGTCGACCATTCGTCTTCCCTACCTCAATCCTCACAAGCTCAGTCCATTTCATGTCGATTTGCAACTTCACATCCAGATACATAAACGACGTGATGTATCAAGGTGATGCTGTATCCGAACATTACGGTTTTATTTTTCCTACTCACCCACATTATTTTGCATTTTTTGACATTTACAACTAGCTGCCATTCATCACACCAAATAGAAATTTTGTCTAAGTCAACTTGACCACCCTAGAGTCAATCTTGGCCGCCTTCCCGAACACCGCCGCATGAGAAGCAGACAACCGCAGATTGTCGCTCACCCTTTTCGCCAGATCATTTATATATCCAGAAAATAATACCGTCGATCACACTTCCCTAGGGCACTCCTGACAGTACTCTTCTCTCTGATGAACACTCACCGCCGAGGACAATGTACTTTCGTTAACAGGCTGCAGTAGGTTACCGTGTCAAATGCTTTTCCGAAATCTAGAAGTATGTAATTTGCCTCTTGCCCTTCACCCACAGTTCGCAGTATCATGTGACGAAAGAGTTAGCTGAGTTTCACATAAGCCATGCTTTCTAAAACAGTGCTGTTTCATGGACATAGGACATAAGCTTTCCCGCCTCCAGGAAATTTATTATACTGGAACTCAGAATATGTTCAAGAATTCTGCAGCAGACCGATGTAAAGGATATTGGTCTGTAATTGTGTGGGTCCTTTGTTTTTATCCTTCTTATGTTTAGCAGTCACCTGCGCATTCATCCACTCGCTTGGTACTTTGCGCTGTGCGAGATATCTCAGATCAATGAACAATACTCAAGAATTAATCGAACAAGCGTCTTATGAGGCATTTCCTTCGTGGATGAGCTACTTTACCTTAAGATTCTTCCTATGAATTTCCGTCTGGTATCTGCTTTGCTACTATTTGTTTTACCTGTTCCTTTTATGTGGTCATTCCACTTAAGGGGAGCCGGACGTGCCTATGCTGCCCATGTTAAAACCACTAGGTTTGAGGAACATTTATGAATAAACTACCAAATAGAAAAATTTGAATTTTTTTACATATAGAGTGGTTTAGTATTGCAGTTATGACAGTGGGCTTTTGGAGTATCTTTTCTAGTTTCCTTCCAATTATTTATTTTATTAATGACCCAAATTTTTTTACAAATAATTGCTTTATAATTAACCTGAAATGAAACTATTGAACATATTACCAAATGGCTGTGTTACAATGTAAGTTTGACCACAAGGAGTGCTGTATAAAAATTTCATCTCTCTAGCTTGAGTGGATTTTGAGAAAATGTTCCTTATATTCGAAAAATTCTAATTTACGGGAAATGGCTATCAAAGTTTCTCAATACATTCCTGCACTATAGGATGGATTTTCAGGGTCTTTTTCTTCATCCTCCAAAAGCTTCCTCTTCTGTCTTCTTTTCTGGCCTGTTGTTCCATCATACTTCATATGCCTTTCTCTTCTTTCTGCTCCTCTTTTCCTTTATCTGTCAATATTTCTTTGTGCTCGTACTGTGTTCACTCCAGTTCTAAATCCTAATGCCTTTAGAATTTCACACTTCACACTATTCCCTTGGTTGTAGGTTGCTATTTCATCATAAATGCCGAAGTGCAGTGTTTTTATGCTTACAAACACCCTTTATGAATCACTTTCCAAATCAAATTGTTTACGCTCTCATTAGGATTCTGCGTCTTTCCACGTAGACATTTGTGTAACAATTCTGGCTGTGCTAAGTCATGAAAAATTGGTTTTATTGTTCCCTCCTGATTCTTGTACATACTGCATATTACCCGCTTTACACAAGAAGTATAGGGCTAATACTACCAACAACAGGCGCAACACTGAACTAATTCGAAACGGTAAACAGCAAAGAGACGATGTTCCGCGCTCTTATTCATTGTAGTATTGCAACTTGGTATTAGTGTTAATTTTCTTTTCCTTACGTTCTTCCTCATCTTATATACACGGTTATTAAAACGTGGCATCATAACCAGAACAAAAGTGTACGACAATATTAAATGGAGAAAGATGTTCGAAATTCCGAGGAAAATAGGAGTAAGCTGTAAGGAAATACGGGTAATATTTGTCACAGAAAACAATGTAGCCAACCCTTGCACACTCGCTGTATGCGTAACATAAGGCGCTGTATGCGTAACAGGCCGAGAAAATCCCAAGCAGATAGCCAGGAAGTCACGAGAGGGTGTTAGATGCATTCAGCGGCCGCCCATTTCCTCTGCAGGCGTGGGGGAAAATGGTAATAACTCCACTTCTAGGGCGAGTAGAACAATAATTAAAAGTTTACATTAAAGAGGAATGTTCCAATTAATTTTCGGTAGGAAAAAAAAAAAACGTAATTTTTTGGATTTGACCAACTCCGGCTCCCCTTAAAGTCGCTCTGTGTTGATACTCCTGGATATGTTACATAGATACTGTTTCCAGCATTTTGTCATCAATAGTTTAGTCGTACAGTAATCACTTTCTAATCCTCTTTATGTGCAACATTTTACATTTATGTATGTTTGGGATCAACTATTAGAGCCTTCACCATTCATCGATCATCTAGGGGTCATTCTGCAAATCGATGTCTCCTGGCATTGCTACTTTCTTACAGACATCTGCATCGTCTGTGGACAGTCTTAAAGAGATTTCGACGCTTTCTGCCAGGCAATTAAGTTATATATATTGTAAACATTAACTGACCTATTACACTCACTTGGGGGAATCTCGTTATAACCTTTACATCCGTCGATATTGTTCCATTAAGAGCAAAGTGTTGAGTTCTGTGTGTGAGGAAGTCTTGTATGCAGTCAGTCGCAAACCTGGTCCGATGCTCGGTAAGCTAGTAGTTTTTCACTAAACGGTAGGACGGTACGGTGCCAGCCGCCTTCGTGAAGTCAAAGAACACGGTATCAACTTGGGCACCGTTGTCTACAGCGCTGTGAGTCTCATGGACGGTCAGAGCCATCTGAGTTTCGGAACATCTCTGTTTACGGAATCCCTGTGGATTTTTAGAGGCAATTTTCGTCCTCCAGAAACTTCATAATACGGGAGCACAAAACATGTCCCATAATTCTACAACAGACCAGGCATGGTATTCAAAATAATAGCAAGTTGTTTGGCATGGGATGCTCGACTGTTTGGAATGTTTGAAGAGGTACCTGACACCATAAACTTATTCTGTTTCATAGAGGAAGACTGCACTGTAGTTCCTTCTCTATATTGTCGCACAGATGACAAAATGGTAGAAAAACAATTGAAATCGCACAAAAGAGGAAAGGCCGCTGGACCTGAAGGGATACCAGTTCGATTTTACACAGAGTACGCGAAGGAACTCGCCCCCCTTCTTCCAGCGGTGTACCGTATGTCTCCAGAAGAGCGTAGCGTTCCAAAAGATTGGAAAAGGGCATAGGTCATCCCCGTTTTCAAGAAGGGACGTCGAACAGATGTGCAGAACTATAGACCTATATCTCTAACGTCGAACAGTTGTAGAATTTTGGAACACTTATTATGTTCGAGTGTAATGACTTTTCTGGAGACTAGAAATCTACTCTGTAGGAATCAGCATGGGTTTAGAAAAAGACGATCGTGTGAAACCCACCTCGCGCTATTCGTCCACGAGACTCAGAGGGCCATAGACACGGGTTCCCAGGTAGATGCCGTGTTTCTTGACTTCCGCAAGGCGTTTGATACAGTTCTCCACAGTCGTTTAATGAACAAAGGAAGAGCATGTGGACTATCAGACCATTTGCGTGATTGGATTGAAGAGTTCCTAGATAACAGAACGCAGCATGTCATTCTCAATGGAAAGAAGTCCTCCGAAGTAAGAGTGATTTCAGGTGTGCCGCAGGGGAGTGTCGTAGGACCGTCGCTATTCACAATATACATAAATGACATTATGGATGACATCGGAAGTTCACTGAGGCTTTTTGGGGATGATGCGGTGGTATATCGATAGGTTGTAGGAATGGAAAATTGTACTGAAATGCGGGAGGATCTGCAGCGAATTGACGCATGGTGCAGGGAATCGCAATTGAATCTCAATGTAGACAAGTGTAATGTGCTGCGAATACATAGAAAGAAAGATCCGTTATCATTTAGCTACAATAAAGCAGGTCAGCAACTGGAAGCAGTATATTCCATAAATTATCAGGGAGTACGTATTAGGAGTGATTTAAAATGGAATGGCCATATAAAAGCAGATGCCAGACTGAGATTCATTGGAATAATCCTAAGGAAATGCAGTCCGAAAACAAAGGAAGTAGGTTACAGCACACCTGTTCGCCTACTGCATGAATACTGCTCACCGGTGTGGGATCCGTATCAGATAGGGTTGATAGAAGAAATAGAGAAGATCCAACGGAGAGCAGCGCGCTTCGTTACAGGGACATTTAGTAATCGCGAAAGCGTTACGGAGATGATAGATAAACTCCACTGGAAGACTCTGGAAGAGAGACGTTCAGTAGCTTGGTACGGGCTTTTGTTGAAGTTTCGAGAACGTAGCTTCACCGAGGTGACAAGCAGTATATTGCTCCCTCCTACGTATATCTCGCGAAGAGACCATGAGAATAAAATCAGAGATATTTGAGCCCACACAGAGGCATAACGACAATCTTTCTTTCCACGAACAATATGAGACTGGAATAGAAGGGAGAACCCATTGAGGTACTCAAGGTACCCTCCGCCACACACCGTCAGGTGGCTTGCGGAGTATGGTTGTAGATGTAGATACGTGAAGAATGACTTACAGGTCTAAATTAGTTTGTCATTTCTGTGGTGGCATTTTATGGTATCCTACACGTACTGGATATTGTAGACGTTCCTCAAATTCGGAAGCCAAAATACTGTTTGGAGTTAATTGGAAAATGCACGTCCTGTAGGAACAACATCTTTTATTAAGGGATTAAGGAGGTCAGAGGTAATATTAGTACCGTCCACATCCTCCATGCCGCCTTCTGAAAGTACCACACTTCAATGTAGCCATCTGCGTCTTTCCCATGATACATTTCTCGAATAGCCATCCTCGTGGAAGATACGATGTTCTGATTACCCACCCCTAGAATCACAATTCACTGTCAGTTCTGCATCAAATTGCTACGTGTTCTATTTTACACAAAGAATAAAACTGTGACGTCTACTTTCGTCGATGGATTGTGGACATGTAACAGCATCCCGATATTAGTCATGTCAAAACCATTCGATCACTTTTGTAAAGCACCACCGGAAACCACTAACAACATTTGACGACCCTCACAGTTTCTGTGGTACTCCTATAGGGCTGCAGAAATATCGCAACCTAATTTGACAAAAGTTGCAAAAAAACAACAAATCTACCTATTACCTGTTCAGGCATTCTATCCAAATATTGCTCTGCATCTCGCGCGTTGTTATATTCTAAATGTACTTCCTCAAATTGCCCTGTGTTCGTTTCAGTATTAGAGCGATGGACTTCTTGTTCTAATTTACAACGCTAACATCATCTCACACAAAGAAATTTTTGTAAACATTACGGAAGGATAGACAGAAATCCGGGTCTATATCGCCTGTACGTTCTTCATGCAACGTATCACGAACGTCTTAGCGTCTACAGAAGTAGTGGATGCAGGCAGGTGCAAATATTCTTAATAACTATAGTTTATATCATTTCATGAAGATTACAAGCCGAGCTTTGAGTTTCTTTTCCATTCAAAACATCCAGACGATAAGTATTTTAGAAGCGTGGGTGAAGATGTGTTTTTTCGCCATAAGAATGCAGCGCTACTGTTATACTCGTAGTTGTGTAATTATGCGTGATCTTTACGATTAATTATGTATATAGTGAGACGTGGTGCCATTAATTAGTAGGCTGATCTGTCTGGCGTCTCTGGCTCAGGTGTAGTATCAACTATCTCTCTTGCGGCCCAATTTCCAGTATCTATGAGGGAAAGTTGTTATCTGTGGGTTGTGTCCT
Organism: Schistocerca serialis cubense; assembly: GCF_023864345.2. Lineage (NCBI taxonomy): Eukaryota > Metazoa > Arthropoda > Insecta > Orthoptera > Acrididae > Schistocerca > Schistocerca serialis. Next base: position 1,018,291,265 of record NC_064639.1, read on the forward strand.
TATAAGGTCTTTTCTTGCCGATATATATACGGGGTTCGCTGGCTCGAGAGAGATGCACGAAGTCTGGGGGATTGGTAGTGGCGTCGCAAGATCCCAGCGGGTGTCGCAAAATGATAATGAGAATGAAGATCAGGGAATACATTTCTGCAACTGTTTACAGGTTGCAGTTCGCTATCAGTAATTAAATACGCCAGAATAGTTAAAACGACGTTCTCAGAAAGATTTGGATCACTGTGCCTTAATAGGCATTATAAGGAGGATACACGTGAAACATATTGCCGATTATTGTAATATCAGAACCTTGGTGGCGGAACAACAATATCGCACCCTGTTTCCTCCGAAACGGCAGCTCAATAGAGCCGCTGTTTCTTCTGAAACAGGTGCTTAACAGAGCCTTAGTGGCTGTATAAGAAGATGTGCTGCCCCTAAAATTCAATCCCGTTTAGCATCAGGAGAGGGCAACACGGGGTGACGGCAACTGCAAAAAATGGTTCAAATGGCTCTGAGCAGTATGGGACTTAACATCTGATGTCATCAGTCCGCTAGAACTTAGAACTACTTAAACCTAACTGACCTAAGACATGACACACATCCATGCCCGAGGCAGGATTCGAACCTGCCACCGTAGCGATCGCGCGTTTCCACACCGAAGCGCGTACAACCGCTCGGTCACTGTTGTCGGCCGGCAACTGAAAGTTTTCACCTGAGTGCAGCTAATTCTGTGACTCCACCGGCTTGCCGGCGAATGCGGGTCTGCGTCTATTCATTTCTGCAGCTCACACGTCTGCACGTTTACACGATGGCGACTTTACGCATCTGTGTTTCATCATATCTGTCAAGGACTACTCTTCTGTGCGGGACAGCGCGTCTGGGACTGTACCATTTCCTCCTACAGGACTGTGGTTCAGACGAATTCAGGACTACACATCTAGGACTCCTACGACACTATAACCTGTACTTAAGCGAATCAAGTCGTCAGGGACTCCGCCCTGAGCGTCTGAGAATCTTTGCCAACAGTCCGCGGTCTGCGAGTCTACTATGCATCGACGAGACTACACTACCGTCCTTGACTGTACACTATACATACACGAGCCTACACTAAACGTCCACGAGTATAGACTATGTGTCTACGAGCTTATGTGATGTTCCGGTCAGAAGAAGAACACTGAACGGGTAAGGACAACGTTTATACGGTACAGCGCGGCGCCAATCCTGATGTTACTATGTGTTACCAGCAGAGAATCTTACGCTGCACCTTTTAGGAGATGCGTCGCCTTGCTGGGCCGTTCTTCGGACTTTCGCAGGAGGGTCTTCGCCGTTAATGATTCGCGCTGTCGGGGCTGACCGTTGGCGAGTAGACAGAACGTAGTCTTGTGAACGCGTAGCATAGGCTGTGTGGCGTAGGTTTGTGGACTTGTAGTGGAGAGCCGGCTGCATGGTGTAGATTCGTTGACATGTAGTGGATAGTCGCGGACACTTAGACTCTGTCGTGGATGCACAGCATAGGCTCGCAGACCGCGGACTCTGAGACGTGCGGAGTAGTCTCCGTGACTTGACCCTCAGACGTATAGGACACAGACAGGAGGGTTAAATGGTGTAGTCCTAATTACGTGTGAGTCTCACCTCTGTAGGTTATAAGTGTAGTTCTCTGATGTACTACCCCAGACATGCAGGAGTCACAGAGTAGTAGTACACAGACAGAAGAGGTGAAACACACACGCGTATGTGAAGAGCCACAGACGCGTATTCTCGGACTGACCTGTGGAGTCACAGATTTAATCTGTACTCAAGTGAAAAATTCTCGCCGGTAAAGTTGCCACCGGCCTATATCGATCTCTCCTGCTGAACTTATCTGGACTGAATTTCAGGGGGCAGCACGGCACTATGATGCTCGTCGGTGACAGTCTGCTACGTGTCGGCCAATCTACGCGACACTTGAGCGCCTCTGTCGACTCTTCGCGTCTGTGTTACGCACACATCTACGTGACAGCTACTTAGTGTCGTGGCCCCATGCTGTACGTCGATATGTCTAAGAGCAGCCGGTCTTTCAGTTCCGAGAGAGGTTTCCGGGAAATTTACCTTGGTTAAAATGCAAATACCGGAACTGTTTACCCCCTCCTATCGATACAGATCTAAATCACTGCAAAGAAAAAATCGGAAAACAAATGCTGGAATCTCACTTTGCTTTGTCTTTTATTTAATTCTGATATAAATGATTTGAGTAATAAGTGACAGTCACTTTTACTGTGATTGTAACTGCAGTGTATAGCTAGCTTACTCCAGTGCAGGAAATTAGAATGTGAAGAGAAAGATCAGTGGACATATCGCAGTTGCGAGATTTCGGTAGTAAACATCTTTCGAAACACACACACACACACACACACACACACACACTCACACACACACACACACACACACACACACACACACGCACACACACACCACATCCACAAAAAACGTTCGTGGCTCCTCCCGCCGGACATCTCCGGCTCCCTTTTTGTTTACGATTTTGCCATCTGTTGCAGTTCTCCACGGATCTGTCTCATTGATCGGCGTCTTCAGCGATGTCTCGATCTTTACTCATGGAGCATCGACAATGGATTTCGTTTTCTCACTGACAAAACCATACGTATGAATTTCTGGTGGGGCCATTGGTTTCTCCCACCATCCCACCATCTTTTTATCTTGGGTCTGTTGCTCTTTCGTTCGTTGAAACTACGAAATTCCTAGGGCTCATGCTCGATAGGAAACTGTCTTGGTCCTCCCACGTGTCTATCCTCGCAAACCCTGAACGCGGTCCTTCAATATCCTACGTGCCCTCAATGGTACTTCCTGGGGTGCAGATCGAACCACCCTCCTCTGTTTGTACCGGTCCCTTGTCCGTTTGAAACTAGACTATGGGTGATTTGTTTATGACTCCACACGTCCGTCCCTCTTACGCCGTCTCAATACTATCCACTATCGTCGCATCCATTTGGCCACTGACGCCTTATACACCAGCCCGGTTGAGACTCTGTATGCAGAAGCTGCTGAACTACCGCTGTCCTACCGCCGTCACTTTCACCTCAGCAGGTATGCACTCCGTTTGTCTGCCATGCATGGCCACCCATCCTATGCCTTCTTCTTCGAGGTCAGTACGGGGTGCGTCCCTCTTCTCTGTTGCCTCCTGGATTCGGCTCTTGCTCCGGCGGCTTAGCTTCATGCTACCTGCAACTTTCCCGGTGGGTCTGAACTCTTCACCACCTTGCGGTGGCCCATGTTCACGTTGGCCTTCATTCACTTCCTAAGGACACTGCTCCAGCCTCGTTCTATCGCCTTCAGTTTAACGACCTTCACATGGAACTTCGCGTTAATACCTTTGGGTACACTGATGGCTCTCGGACTGACCGTAGTGTCGGGTGTGCCTTCGTCATTGTCGCCGACGTTTTTCGATATCGGCTTCCGGCACACTGCTCAGTATTTACAGCAGAGCTCTGTGCCCTGTATCAGGCCCCGGAGTACATCCGGCAACACATGGTTTTCAACTGTCTCATCTGCTCAGACTCTCTCAGCGCGATTCAAAGCCTCTGTGTGCAGTACACTGCCCATTCCTTAGTGCAACTGGTCCAGGAAAACTGTCACTTGATCATTCTTGATGGAGCCACTGTGCTGTTTATGTGGGTTCCTTGTCATGTCGGTCCTCCCGCCGCGAGGAGGTAATTTTAACTAGGTCGCGTATTGGGCACTGGATTTTTAGCCATTGTCATTTGTTAAGTGGCGTTCGCCCACCCCTTGTACGCACTGCGCCCAACTTTTAACTGTCGGCAACTTCCTGACGGAATGCTCATTTTTTAACCGTTTACGTTCCCGCTTGAGTTTACCTACTGAGTCATCGACCGTTTTAGCAAACGACACGTGGGCTGTCGACTGCTTTTTAATTTTTATCCGTTGTAGCAGTATGGCGAAGGCCATTTAAATTTTGGTTCTGTACCTCAGTTTCTCTATGGCGTATTTCATATACCTTTCTCCGCGTCCTTGTTTTTAGCTGTCTTCTCTTTCGTGGATTGGGATTGACGTGTAGTCGTTTTTAACTCCTCTCTTTGTCTTCGTGTTTCACAGTTTCGACATGGGCGCGTATGACCCTAGTTGTTTTTGCACCCTACAACAAAACAAATACGTACGCCAGAAATACAAAGCGAAACGCACATACAAATAAAAAAAAAAAAAAAAATGCTGCAAATAGCTCTGAGCACTATGGGACTTAACTACTGAGGTCATCAGTCCCCTAGAACTTAGAACTACTTAAGCCTAACTAACCTAAGGACATCACACACATCCATGCCCGAGGCAGGATTCGAACCTGCGACCGTAGCGGTCGCGCGGTTCCAGACTGTAGCACCTAGAACCGCTCGGACACTCCAGCCGGCGTGAATAATCAATCATAAATAATCGTTCTTGTTTAACCATATCTCAAAAGGCTAGTAACACTATATACTTGCAATCCAAAGTTACAAAGCCACATAATACCACAACTTCATTAAAAAAACAAAGATCTTAAAGCTCGATAAAACTGAATTGCCCACATAAAGGTCCACAGTGAAAACATGCTTATACTAAAAATGCAACGTGGGCCAAGCAAGGTCGCAAAACTGGAACACAGGAAAATAAGTTGCACATTCTTTAAAGATACACAAATGATTATCGTAAGTTTTAGGTAAGAATGACTAGTAATAGGCAGTAAAATAACTTGAAACGCTAATATTAACAAAGTGGCCTCATTTAACTTTAGAGAACAGCAGTAAGGCCCACAGCAGTATTTGGAAGCAGTAATGCTACGGCCGGGAGGCAATACGAGCGTTCACTCCCCACGGCTTGTGCACAGGCTCACAAGCAGGCGGTATATATATTTATATATAGTCCGACCGGCCTCACAATGCGCGGTCCTGACAAGAATCCATAACCGCACCGACGCCAGGAAACGAGCAGACTTGTCACTTGCCGTGATAGATAGATTGCAATGAAAACGAGGTCATATCACAGCCACACTGGAATATATAACAAACATGCCCCCAAATTCTTATGGAGCAATATTCTAGTAGTACCCGTCTCCTAGTAAATTAGCAGGAAACTTAGAGACCACCTGCAGCTGTCTTAAGGCACTTTCATAAACATTCCAAATCCTGTAGTGCAAAATGATTAAACCATTAACTCTACGGCTGTGTAACATCCACGAGATAAATTTTAGCTACAGTGCGACGAGAGGAAATTATGCCTCTAACATTTATATACATTATCTATTCGACATATAAAAAAAATGTGAAAACGATGATAAATATTAATTATTTATGTAATATTCTATGATGTAATTGGGCATATCGATGTGTATCATACAAAGACAATTATCATTGTAAATTGCTTTTATGATCTGCGTTTGTCTTCCTTTATTTTTACCTTTTGTTGGTTGGCTTTTGTAGGTTGCGGACGCATATCAAACTGAGGTCTGTTAAGAAATTGTAATTATTTGTTAATAATTACTTGAGAATAGAGTTCATTAATATTATAAATATGAGTGAATAATTATTTGTAACTTTAATTCCTCTCTCAGTAAGCATTATCTGTGTTAATTATTTCTTTCCGCTGCAAGGAGCGCAGCCATTGATGATAGCGATTTGTATCGCGTTTTTGTCTGTGTTTTCCTTAGAAACAAATCTAATGTTTGCTTGATGAAGTCTAAATAGTGCACAATACGAAATTAGAGTTTATAGAGTTTAATAAGCATTTCAAATGCTTACTTATTTGCTCTAATAATAGAAAGTCTCTATCAATTGTCTGCCGACGTCTTAACAATTATCTCAGCGGCGAATTCAAATTACGCAACTCTGCAGACATAAATGCCGAACGTAATACAAATGTGTAAAAATAAATGTGCGCCGGTGGTTCCGAACCCATTTTAATGAATATAATTCGAATCAGATTGGTTCTTTAAAAACAGTGCTCATAGCACGATCGTTATAGCAAACTTTTCCAGCTGATGTATGGAGCCGAAATTAATTACGCACGAGTTGCGAAGAATATTGTTTCAGGTAACATACGTCAGTGTTGTGCGCGGCTGATATTCGGTGGTTTTAATGATCATTTTGCTGGAGATAACTGTTTCCATCGTAATCCATAGTTGTATAGAATCTGTTGTATGAACTGTGATTTAGTGACACTTACACGACTTACAGGCAACACTTTAACACGACGTTAACTTGGAGTTCTTTAGCAACTTGACCAATTCTTTAGCCGGGAGAAAATTTATTTAGTAATTAGTCAACGTAATAAAATAAGATTATCATTTTCATTTACAAATTACTTAAATACGAAACCACTGAATAAAACAGCGAACACCACAGCTGCTGGACGCGTACACAACGGAAACCAGTCCCCAAGAGGCCAATATGTCCTAAAACAAGTTAAAACTTGCATGAAAACTACTTAAAACACACACTCGACAAATGATAGGAAACGAAATGATGAACATCAGCCTCCTTAAAATAGCCACTGTGGAACCAAGTTCAGAACCATCTCCGGCAGCTACCCTTGCCACAATAAACTTCAACAATATTCTTAGTTAAATACAGTGAGCTTGCAAATCACGAGCTGGGAAGCTGTTCAGAGTGAGACGACGAACCCACCACAATTTTGCGCACGTCAAGGTGCCCAATGATTGGACCCGTACATCCGACGCGACAAAAGACAGGGGCGGCGAGCACGGAGAGGCCCATGCACCACGGTTAGGGACGCCGGCTTGTTTTCAACACAAGTTGGCTCGATGAACGCCGACCAGAGACTCTTCCGTCACACGTTCATCCGGAAAACCCGCCGGGGGAAGCAGTCAAAGATAGCAAGACAGCCGAATATCGATATCAGCGATGCAGGTAGAACACCCTAGCGCCAGCCGCTACGTCTCACTGCACCTAAAAATGTTTGCGATGTTTTACTTAATGTGCAGACTACAGAAAGCATTCTCATTACGGAAACGGATGTTACTGTGACGGTACCTATAGATTCTCACTGTAACTAAACGTAGGCGCATCTGTGTTTCCACTGTCATCGTAGTAAACTGTGCTTTAGATAAAACCTTATTCAGCCTTCGTAAACCAATTAACCGGTTGGTTCAAATGGCTCTAAGCACTTATGGGACTTAACATCTGAGGTCATCAGTCCCCTAGACTTAGAACTAACTAAACCTAACTAATCTAAGGACATCACACACATCCATGCCCGAGGCAGGATTCGAACCTGAGACCGTAGCAGCAGCGCGATTCCGGACTGAAGCGCGTGAACCACTTGGCCACAGCGGCCGGCCCAATTAACCGTGGTGCTCCGAAAAATCAGAACCCGTTTAGCTTAGTGTCTCATTTACCTGCCACCGTAGTCTCCGTAATGGGCAACACCTATCTTGTATCATCGTAAAGCCCTAGCATCTTCTCTGTACACACCGAGAATGCTGCGTGGTGACCCCATGCCCCTCCATTCCGCAATCGCATAACGCCATTGGCAGAGGATGACACGGCGGTAGGTCGGTGCAGATTTGCCCATCAGGCTACTTCAACATCTCCAAGTGGTACGCTATAAATTATCTTTACATACATGGATATTTTTTTTCCTTTAAGAACGACGTGTTGAGATCTATCCACAAGGAAGTTGTTATCAAATAAAAAAATCTAGTCCTATACCTGTAAGCTCGTATTTTGCTCAACCAATGAAAGTGGGGAACTGTATCGAAAGTCATCTGTAAGTGAAGAAACACAACGTCAACCTGAACGCCTTCGTTCACGGGGCTCTAGGTGTAAGTAGGCTGTTTAGGTTTTCTTATTGGTAACGCCATGTAGGGCTCTGTGTGAAAATCACTGGCTGTGCTGTGTGCAGTCTGTGGCTGGTTTGCATTGTTGTCTGCCATTGTAGTGTAGGGCAGCTGGGCTGTTAACAGCGCGTAGCGTTGCGCAGTTGGAGGTGAGCCGCCAGCAGTGGTGGATGTGGGGAGAGAGATGGCGGAGTTTGGAAATTTGTAAGACTGGATGTCATGAACTGTTATGTATATTATGATTTTTCAACACTATTAAGGTAAATACATTGTTTGTTCTCTACTAAAATCTTTAATTTCCTAACTATGCCTATCAGTAGTTAGTACCTTCCGTAGTTTGAATCTTTTATTTAGCTGGCAGTAGTGGCGCTCGCTGTATTGCAGTAGTTCGAGTAACCAAGATTTTTGTGAGGTAAGTGATTTGTGAAAGGTATAGGTTAATGTCAGTCAGGGCCATTCTTTTGTAGGGATTATTGAAAGTCAGATTGCGTTGCGCTAAAAATATTGTGTGTTACTTTAGTGAATGTTTGAGTACGTTCAGTTTTGCTCAGCTGTTTGAAAATCAAATAATGTAAGAGGTTTATCAGCACAGTAATTCAGAAATTGTTCTAAAGGGACGTTTCATAGGTGTCACGGACGAACATAGCTAGCTGAGTTTCGCAAAATTTCTGCTTGTGGTTGCCTCTTTTAAGTACGTTCATCAGTATTTATTATCAACAAAGAATAGATTCGATAGGTAAGATGATAAAAGCAGCTGTCTACCTAACGCAGATCTCTCAAAGACGAGATTAACTTTACAAGAATGGTCTCACACAACAAGAGTTGTAGGATAACTTTTTTCACATATCCAAGATGTTACTAGAGGTGCATCTGTTGCCCGAGACCAGTGCAACTATCAAGCCCCTTGTTTGCATTATATGGAAATGATAGCAAATGAGGTACAGTTTTTATTTGGTAAGGCATCGGAAAAGTACTTTTTCCACTATGTCAGACAGTCCTACAAGTTGGAATAATGAAGTCTCTAACCAGTTTCAAGGAGAAGCCTTTTGTTACGAAACTGGTCTTGATAAAGTCTCGAACAAGAACAATACAGCACACGCTCTGCGAAATATTTAAGAAATTATGACTTAATTTTGCCGCAAAACGAAGAGCGCTATTTCATCTCCCAACAATCGTTGTACACGGATGCTGCACAATTAAAAAATAAAAATAATGAGTAAAAAATTCAGCCGAAATTAAATGATGATCAAACCCGCCACATCGATGTAGTATTGTGGCCATCTCGTCCTAGATCTCAATAGCATCTTTCCTTCTCAACGGTTTTTATAAACTGAGAATTTCATGAGTCTGTTATCAAACTGGATGAATTACCAGGAGAATTTTTTTATAGACGGTTTTAAATTGCCTATGATTTCATAAAACATGTCTACGGATAAACGGGACTACGTCAACAAATTGGAGAGACGATGTATGTTGTTGGCACTGCTGGTACGCTTAAATAATTCTTAGTGTTCCGGAAAGTTTCACCACTCGATCACAAGACGTTTCAGATACGTTGCTCGATAGTAAGGCTGTAGTTGGTCAGCATGCCTTCCGAATGATTGTCCAATGTCTAAAGCTTTTTATTTTTCAGGCTCCCTTTCTTATCATGCAACTGAAAAAAATAATGTCCACAGAGAACCATGACAAGTTGCAGTGTATAGAAAAACAATCGCCATCTGGATCACTTCTTTATTTTTGGGATAGCCTGTTTCGAGCCTTATCCTCAAGTCTATTAATTACGAATTACTGCAGTGCACAGATTATCAGATGGCAAAGATTCGGTTGAAAGGCAATAATTCAGTTAACTGATTCTTTATCAATTGAACACCTACGTTTCACAGTAATTACTAACTAACGGATCTAAGGAGGAATTAAAAATTGCTGGAAACTGGTTATGCAAAAATTAAAAATTTTTGTGGATAGTGTGTGTTTTTATACCCCTTTCTTTTGTGCCGGAGCATCCCCAAGTCCTGACGTCTGTACGCCACCGCGTCAAAGGAGAATTACATGGGCCCATGCACCTCCTTTTCTGATTCATTCAGAGGAAACCACGTCTCCTTAGCCCTGAGTGCACACAGAGATCTACAGGGCGGCAAAGCAAAACTGGCCTGGAAAATATTTCACGCACCTTATGACAGGCAAACTGGGGCAAATGATGTATGATAGGCTGCCTGTCTTAGGAAGCATGAAATATTTTCCACTCCAGTTTCATGTGTGTCACATAGACGTTCCTAAACTGTAAATAGCTGTTATTTTCTTCACTTCATCCAGTACCGTCATGGAATTATAACGTCTTCAAATTTTGACATTAAAGACTATGTGATTTTTGTAACTTATTACTAAAATGTGTTAAGTACACAGTAATTATTTATCATCTCAGACATAATCTGGACAATATAGCTACCATCCATGACATCTGAAATTATACATAATAACATCTTTCCTTGTTCTATAAAAGAAGCGGTTGTAATAGCCACTACGTGTTATGTGTATAATTTTTAATATATGTATGAAATGTTTGCCTTGTTATTATTGAAAGTAACCTTTTGAACCCTCAAATCAATGTTGTGAACATTTAAACAATTTCTATCACTTTATAGCTGCCGCGCTGCAGGAAATAGAAAACACCGGTGTGTAACAATCAGCCGCCATTACGTGGCAATTTCAAATATTACATATTACTAAATATTTTATATTTTTCCATAGCAGCAGTCAAAAATCAGTTTAAAGCATTTCATTTAATAATAGCTTGCTTATCCCGTTACATGCCAGTATTTACAATATTTTGGATCCAAGTTAGATACAGCAGCATTGGCCTTGATTACGAAATAGAGAATCTTAAAATACATAAATTGTTTAGGCGCCTTGTATGATTAAAGTGAATCCACCAACGAAAACTAAATGCAGTGCAAAGCCAGTATTTTATTTTCTTTACACATTCTTATTTCACTGGCTTGCCTACGGAAGTCTGACCTCTATTATACGCAAGTTAACGTAATTTATAGGCCGGCTTGGTGTTAGAACATCAATTAACGTATCCGTAAGTAAGAATAAAATCAAGTAGAATATGCCATTGAAATCAAAACTTGCTGTGTGATGTCAACAACAAAAGCTCCATTTCATAGAATGAAATTTTCTTTCCTTCAAAGTGTCTGCATTACACCTGCCAAACAGCACCTGCTTTCTATTCTTTGTCTACGTCTATATCCACAATAGTCACTTTCCGGTGTGTTATGGAAGGTACTTGTGATACCACCGTCATTTCCCACTGCCAATCCCTTCCTTATTCTATCAGAGAATGGTACGTGGGAAGAACGAATGTTGATAAACCCCCGTACGAGCTCTAATTTCAATGATTTTCTTGTCGTGGTCATTTCCCGAGCCTTATGTGGAAAAGCGTAAATAGTTGTCCCACTCTTCGTGGAGAGCACGCATTCGAATTTTCAATAGTAATCCTTTATGAGGTGCAAAACGTCTCTAATGTCTGTCCCCGTTATTTGTTGAGCATCAAGTAATAAGTTTTGGCTAATACTGGATTCATGGGGTGGACAAACTAATACTCTAATGTATGATTATAGATGATGAGAGTCAACCGAAGTGCACGGAAAAAGTAATACCCCCAAACTGCACACCTGTGTGGCAGCCGTGTGATGTTTATTTCTATCGCCAAGTTAAAACTTTATTTCGAGGCTTCAAAATTGCAGTGTGCTTCTGGAAACCCAGCGGAAATTGCACAACCGCACGGATGAAATAACTACTCACAGCGTATTTCATAACCAACTTTCAGCACCGCTTTTTCAGGCAATGATACCGTACACTTGGTACCCATGAAAATTAATTCCTGAAAAATAGATATTTTTAAATGTAAACCATGACTCTTCGGAAGTAACAGTGTAGCTATCGAAATATTTGGTTCATTAGATGTTCTTGATGCCGCGAGTATATTTGTTTCGAATGTTTATATGACAAGCACCATCCATATGGTTGTTTGAAGAAAATTGAGGACACGTAACAGTGACTGGAAGAGCCATTGTAAAGTGACCAGGAGTAACATTTTACTTGTTTACTATCCTAAGAGGTTTGAGAAATTTATTTACCTACCTTTTTATCATTCCTTATTGATTATTTACCTTACTAACCCTCCTACACCTATCAACTGAGATAAGAAAAAATACAACGGGAAGAACAACATTCGCTAGGTTTCCTCGAGATTCGATCCCGGGTTACCCGCTTCCCAGCCAGTTACCTCGGACGTTGCCCTATCGGCGCTCTCGGCGAAATGCGTTTATCATGTGGATACATAAGGAGCGGTTGTAAGAGTTTCTTTCCTCGATTTCTGGAGAAGTACGAGGTGCGACAATAAAGTGATGAGACTGATGAGAAAAAAAAGTTGCTTGCTGTTTTAGTGAAGTTAAGCGTTGTCTCCTACAAAGTAGTTCCCTTCTGATTGCACGCACTTTTTTCAGCGCTTCTGCCATTGACGGTAACATTTCTGGAACTCATCTTCTAGTAATATCCTCCAAGACCCTCGTCACAGCTTTTTGGACATTTTGTGTTGTTTGAAAATTGTGGCCCTTGGCCGCTATATTGACTCTTCGAAATAGAAAAAAAGTCGCATGGAGCGATATCTGGTGAATAAGGTGGCTGTGGTAGTACTGAAATTTGTTTTGACGTTAAGAATTACTGTTCTAACGGCGCATTATGGGACGGCGCATTATGGGACGGCGCATTACCGTGATGCAGAATCCAATTTTTCTCATACCAAATTCTTCAGCTATTATTAGACGAACCGTTTCTTGATTGATGTTCAGTTCTTCTGCAATCATTTTCACAGATAATCTTCGATCAGATCATACGAGTTCACACACCCTGGCCAAGTTGACATCCATCCGTGAGGTTGATGGTCGTCCACTGCAACATTCGTTCTGCCTTCACTGAACGTTTTATGCCAACGAAAAACTTTAGCTCTTGACATAACCTCCTCTGCAAAAGCCTTCTGAAGCTTACCGTAAGTTGTCATCGCGTTTTCACCCAATTTAACGCAAAAAGAAATGGCACACCATTGTGCAATATTGTGCGGTTCCATTTCTGTGACGAGAGACACAGACACGTGTTAACTTATTACAGCACAACTCATGACTGAGCAGTTGCATCGATGTACCGCTTGGACTAGAAGCAGCTTATAGACCAAAGTCAAAGATATTGTGCCTACGCAAGCCTACAGGGTTGCCACATCTTGCAAAGAAAATCAGTCTCATTATTTTATTGTCGCACCTCGTATGCATTTGTGGACTCCTTACCAGATGATGAAAAATGCTCTATTTACAATTATCTATCGATCCCACCCATTTTGAGTCAATTGCTCGTCATAACCTTTACGGGTGATTGCTCAAAAATGGGAGAGTGTTGACCCAAAATATCTTATAACCCTTCGTTTTAGGCTGTACACAAGCGACCTGCCAAATTCGAACCGAATCGGTTGGCTGTGTCTGAGACCTTCCCCTTATGAATTTGTTGCCCTGCCAGTACTCTCTGCTACCGCCCTGTAGCACCACTGCTTAGCCTCTGATGGAGTACTGCTTTACTGCCCCGCTTTAAAAATACTTTTTTTTTAGTAACGGAAAACAAACCAACGCTTTCCGTTGACAATGGGCGTCACATGGCGAACGTGATGAACAGTAGGGCCTTTGTTTTGGACTGACTGCAATTACATATTACAAAAACGAAATTACAGATATCTCCCGAAAATTTAGAAAAAATACACCCTACGACTCTGAGGAGAGACACCCAGTACACACACACACACACACACACACACACACACACACACTCATACACAGAAACACACACGTGGTGTGTGTGTGTGTGTGTGCGTGTGTGTGTGTGTGTGTGTGTGTGTGTGTGTGTGTGTGTGTGTGTGTGTAGCGAAAAAATGGAAATTAGACCACGAACACAGGATCATGAGACATATCTGTGAAACCGAAAAGGCACCATAAGAATGGAAGTCAGCGATAATACACCCCCTCCATAAGAAGGGAAACAAAACGGATCCTAATAACTACAGAGGAACCTCACTACTTCGCATGACATACAAAATTCTATCAGAAGTCATATTAAATCGGATAAAGACACTAATAGATCCACAGGAGTTCTCAGAAAGGGAGGATCATGCAGTAAACAAATATTGTGTCTGAGAACAATATTAACAACAAGAAAGTCTAGAAACAATACAATAACATTCGTCGACTTCAAGAAGGCCTACGACTCCGTAGATAGGGAAACGGTCTTCAGTACACTGGAAGAAATGAAGGTGGACAACAAAACCAGAATGCTATTCTAGGCAACATGAACAATTACAATATCTAAAGCTAAGTTTATGGGATAGATCTCAGAACCATTCGAAATCGAGGCAGGAGTGAGGCAGTGTGATGGCCTGTCACCCATTCTATTTAACTCGATTTTGAAGAAAATAATCAGGACATCGAACAAATAAGTGAACTGGAAAAGATGAGGAGACTTAAGGATAGAACCGTCAGCATAATTTGCTGATGATACACCCATCATAACAAATAACAGAGAAGAAGCCGAAGAAGCTCTAGAGACACTACACGAAATCTCAGCTAAGACAAGACTACAAATTTGATATGAAAAACGCAATACGTGGACACAAAATCAACAGACAGACACCCACTGGTAACAAAGCAAGGAAAGATAACACAATTAGAAAGTTTCAAATATATGTGACCACACAGGAAACAGAACTGAACGCGATATCCAATAAAGAAAGGATTAGAAAACTACAAAAAGCACGCAAACTTAAATGGAACCATTACAAAAAGATAAGTACTTCCATTAATGCCAGATTAAGACACTACAGTACAATAGTATGCCTCATAAACAACAGTAATCAAGGTAAGAAAGAAAATCAAGGAGAAGGAACAATAAGGCAGGAATATACTGAGAAAGATCTACTGGCCAGTTGAGAAAGAGCGGATCTTGACAAAGAGACCGACAAAAGAACTGTACGAACAGACAACAGGAAAACATCAGGAAAAGAATAGCAATGCTCAAAGGACCATATGTGGGATGCACGAAAATAGACTGATCAAGAAAAATTTTAATATAATGGCAACTAATAAAGTGAGATCAACTGGGAAAAGGAAACCATGGAAGATCTCAAGAAACTGAACGTCTCCACCGAAGACATGACAGACAGAAAAAACACAAAGAAAAAAAAAATCAGAAAACAGAAATTTCAGCAAACTCCCAAAGAGAACAAAACAGAAAATAAATGGACCGAAAACAGGAAAAAGAATACGGAGAATATATTAGAGGTTTTTGGGAAGATAAAAAATGGCGACAATAAATTCCTTGAAAACTGCTTATGTTTTAACGCTCTCCTTAAAAGAGAATTAACGTTGAATATCTATAAAGTGACTGCAAGAAATCTCGATATTTATGCGGAAAGAATGTGGAAATATCAATAAAACAGTTCATGAAGTTAAGGAAAACCTGTCGTTTTTAGTGTACACCAGCTCTCATGAGATGCGAGTCTAGATGTACATTACAATAGCAGATGCTTCTAAAGGGTAGGAAAGATGTTTAAATACTTCTCCGTATCGTGAAACAGTGATGTTAGCAGATTTGCATTCGGTGGCTGGCCTAAACAGCTGCAAACTGACTGGAAAGAGGCCGATAGTTTCAGTGAAGCAAACGGCGTGGCATAGAAGTTTCCACTCTGAAGCTACAGGTCTGCGTATCTTGCGTATTGTATATCCAGAGAGACACAGCGAGGAAACAGAGAGTGGATATAAAGCAGAGTAAATGTGCTCTCCAGCAAGGCTACAGTCCCAGCGGGCTTTACTGCGCAGAAAGGCTACGCTTTAAGCGCCGGTGACGTAGACGCGGCTCTGCCGCCAAGTACCGACGCCGTCAAAAGGGAAATGGAATATTTCTGCCCGGCGTGTTCTGAATTCCGGCTGACATGCGGGAATGGAGTCACTTCGGCACACTTTACTGCAATGAAAGCGCAGTATCGCCTCTGCTCCCGCACGCTTTGGTCGACGTCTGTGCTTTGTATACGACACTAGCAGTTGTTACATTCTTCTTTTGCTGTTTTGTCGAATGATTCCTGATTTATGATACAGCGACGCATATTGTTTTAAGGTATTTGTTTTTCCTGCTCACCCGTTTTTGTCGTCTAAGCCGATTCTCCAAGCTGGCTGAAATGAAAGGCTAGGCAGTGCAGCAATAGGAATGGCCCTCTCAGCTCGATAAAGAACAGCGATAATAGCTCCTATGATACTTTCTACGACATAAACGATCTTAATGCAGCTGAAGTTGCGTAACTAGGGTATCACAGCTAGGGTGAATAGTTTGGATGCCTGTTTCATGGGGACGCGGTTTTGTAATAAACGAAAGATGAAGAAACGACTAAGGAGGACGAGGAGGGGGAAAAGGACGACGATGACGAAGGGGAGGGAGAAGAAGATGAAGAAGAAGAAGGAATAGAATTGGGTAGCTCTAAAATATGTGTAAAAAGAAATTGACAGGAGATTCGGACTGCACAGAGCTATGCAACCTTGCCAAAAGTCACTCGCATATTTTCGATTTCGGCAGGGTACACGGAGCCGCTTTTGGTGTTGCAAGTGAGCCAATGAAATGGAATTGTAAACGTACTGTGCATCAATTAAAATTACTTTTGCACGCTGCAAATGAATATATTTAATCACCCAGATGTACCAGGTGATCAAAAAGTCAGTATAAATTTGAAAACTTAATAAACCACATCTAGATAGAGAGGTAAAAATTGACACACATGCTTGGAATGACATTATTGCGTAATTTATTCAGTTTTCAAATTTATACTGACTTTTTGATCACCCAGTATATGAACTTAATTAGCAAGTTATCACCTGTGGTCATCTGGAATGTTACATTCTATTAGTTCACAGATGTCAACCATCAACAGATATTGATCAGTTACATGGGGACATAACCACAATATGTAAAGGGATAAAGAGATCAGCTTCACAATGAAAAAAGGATAATGATAATTAAATGAACTTTTTACTGGTAACAATTAAAAATAAATAAGTAAATACAACACAGTTTTCAGATTTACCATAAATTCATAACAAGCGGGGTCAAACTTCAAATCAGTCAACCCATCTGGTACATTTTCTGTAGACTCAACACAGTACTGCTCATTACAGAAATATACCAAGAAGAGCTAGACACTATCATAATATAAATATCGAGAAAAAATCCATGCAGTAGTAATGTAATCTTAACATTAAACAACAAAATTAAAAAGCAAATAAAGTCAGTAAACAAAGAACACATCCACGGACAACAACATAATATGATTCCAAAGAGGAGTTTGTGCCGCAACTTGACAAGAAGAAGGGATCGGTTGGTAGGACATGTTCTGAGGCATCAAGGGATCACCAATTTAGTATTGGAGGGCAGCGTGGAGGGTAAAAATCGTAGAGGGAGACCAAGAGATGAATACACTTAACAGATTCAGAAGGATGTAGGCTGCAAATTGGGGATGAAGAAGCTTGCACAGGATAGAGTAGCATGGAGAGCTGCATCAAACCAGTCTCAGGACTGAAGACCACAACAACAACACTCGACAAGCACACATGTTGACAAAACAATACAAACACACACACAACAATAAGAATGAAGGTTCAAGTTGTACACAAAAAACGTACATACAGTAGATAACATTTTTTAAAAAAAGTGTATACATCAATTTCCAACTGATAATTGAGACCGGAAGTACATCCCGAAACCAAAAAAGACACAGACATACGTAAAAAATAAGTACATACGAACTGAAGACATGAGCGGAAAATCAATCTAAAAACTGAACTAATCCTCAAACATAAAACCTTAGACGTATGTGTTGCCTCCTATCATTGGGTACGGAAACTATCAGATTTTACACTGATTTAACTTCTAAATGATACATTCAACGCCATACGTAAAAAATAAGTACATACGAACTGAAGACATGAGCGGAAAATCAATCTAAAAACTGAACTAATCCTCAAACATAAAACCTTAGACGTATGTGTTGCCTCCTATCATTGGGTACGGAAACTATCAGATTTTACACTGATTTAACTTCTAAATGATACATTCAACGCCAAGAAATATTAATTTTTTTTTTAATGGACTTGTAGTCCGGGGTGATAAGCCCATAGACAGAGTATTTAAGGAAGTTGAATCAGAAACCAACTGCAGGAGAGAGAGCTATGACTATAATTGGAATTAATAATGAAACCCACCAGCAAATTTTAAAAGAAAGCTATCACGTATACAAAAAAGGGTGGAACAGAAACTATTCTTAAGTGTCCTGGCGAAATTGACAAACAGCTGATTGTATGCACTAATTGATAACAAAGTAGACAAACGTCTCAATGAGCGACCATAAATCCACCCTCACTCACCTACGTTCCCTTTTTGTGTACCAGTCAAGAGGTACACAACAGATACAACGAAGGGGCAGCGGGTACTAACACTCGCCCAGCACTTCTCACTTCCGAGCTGTAGCGTGCACATGGCACTCACAAACACGGACCTCTTTCTGCTTCCACACCCACCAGCGCATCGTATACGTCTGCTGATGTTGTGGACAGCCACCAACGAGAGCGAAGTCAACCATGGACTACACTGCTTTCATGCTGTACTGGCGAACATCCAAGTTCTTCTACCGAAAGGGACAAAACGCGACCCTCTGTGGACACTCTCACAGTTCCATACTAACAGTTATACAGTTCAGTTCAGTGCCGGCAGCCAGCTAAGTATAGTTCCTCCAAGACTACATTACGACCTAGCAGTCACTATTTATGGAGTAATAGGGAAATGAGGAGTTTATAGTGACAATATCATAAACTGCCAATATCCAGAAGAGTTGTCTAGATGTCTGTGTATTACTTTAGAACATCTAACGCCACACGTCAAACCGTTAAATAAGGTAAGTACCACGTTGTAACATTTTTGTATTAAGTGTTGTTGGTTATTTCTTACTGGGGTGCCACTGGGGTGTTATAGTGTCACCCTGCCAAGAAGGTCATTAATTAGTAAGTACACAATCAGCCAACTTGAAAGGAATCTAGTAGTAAAATGACTTTTCTGCTATCAGATTTGTTTGCCCTGATCTAATATTAACATTCAATTCCTAAATTCCCAGTAGCTCTAAAAAAGCCTTCCAAACACACTCATGTGTGTACACACACAAAATACACACATGTAAAAGTACACCCAGAGATAGAATATTGGCACCATTTACACGACCAAAAACGCACCAGACACCAAGGAAAACATATGAAGTAATATTAACTGTTAAACTAAAGCCAATTAGAGTGAATCTAAAGTGTCAACTACAGTATATGCAAAGAAATTAGTGGAACTTCAAAATTTCGACGTGAATGTCATACACACTTTTAACTGCAAGTACCTTTGCATTTCACGTAAAAATTGCTATGTCAATTGTTTTAAATCTGAAATCAATATTCGTAAACCAGCATATGTAATGCAACACTCCAGGAAAACGACTGATGTTACCTTGTTAATAAAGGGAAAATTGGTCTGGGTGACTAAAGACATTCATTTGCAACGTTCAAAAGGCGTTTCATTTGATACAGATTACACAGATGCTGTGGAAAAAGGCCACTACAAGAAAGTCGTTCGTGTATTGTGAATTTGTTTTGGTGTTTGGTACGCCTTTGTATTGATCGGCAGTTAAAACCAAGCAATGTGACGTTGCACTTGGGTGTTTCATGTTCAGCATTTATCACATAAAAAATAAGTATTAAAAAGTACAACTTTCATGTAATTAGTCCTAATTGTTTAAGCAACGGCTCGTTGCATTGACTTAACAACTTGGATTATTTGCTTGGTTCCGAGTTTGTAATTGGAAACACGGTAATTTCTTGTTGAAAGATCTGACGAAAGAGTTACAGACAAAAAATTACTCTTTACTACAATACTAAAGAGCCAATGAAAAGCACACAAGTAGTTATTTTGATTTTTTGATGCACTCAAGTGCAGAAAATTAGAAAGGAGGATGGGAGAACTGAGGTGAGGATTATACAAGATACTGGTGGAGATAGTGTTCAGAAGCTAGGGAGAGTGGGCGTACTATGGAGGGGGCGTAATATATGAATTTTCCCCAGGTGCTAATTACCTCAGTTATGTCACTATATAGCTTCAAGGAAGTTTATAAAAGTTGGGGTTAGTGATATTTATTTTTAGCCTGAGGTCTAGTGCTAGTTTTTCTTTAAACCAATAGAGACAATTACGACTGATACCCGAAATACAAGCAACACTCAAAGATTAAAATCAGTGTTCTATTAATTACCATCATTTCCTAAAGAGCATGTTCTTGAATTTATACACTGTAGTCAGATCAGACTACGTTACTGATTACCTACTTTGGCAAGACCAATCAGACTAAATAAAAGTTATTTGGGAACAATGTACCATTCTTAGTTGAAACTGTTACATTCGTATTGATAATATGTTAAGTTAATGAGGCTGCTTGAGTTGGGGGTCTATGGGGTTTCTTTGGCACGCCGCGAGAGGACGCGAGTTCCGCATGTTCCCCTTGTAAGTTTGTGTGCAACCACGATATGGGTTTAGGGTCTGAGCAGTTTCTTGTCAGTAAGTTTCGTGATAGCAGCGAAGACGTTAAGATAGTCCAGGACACTGATGACTTGAAAATGTGGCAGGTTTTCCTGTTAGCAGATGATTCTGTAATGGGTGGTCACATACGAGGTCGTCGGTTCCTTCATTTCCAGTTATGGTTTGGAGCATTCCACATGTTGACTCCAGGCCCTAATTCTGCCATGAAGCTGTGTCACCAGTGTGTACTTATTGTAAGATGGTTATGGCAATCACTATCATGAACCAACAGAAGTTAATGGTGAGCTCCTGTCTGCTGGAGAGCCTGTGTTGCTGTTTTACATCTTAACCGTGCTTAGTTGTGCCAAAGGAGAGTGAACATACTACTTGTGGGAGGCACTCTTGCAATAGCTCATAGGAGCTTGGCTGTCCCACTATCCAAGTGTCTATTTTCGTGTTGTTTGTTGAGTAATCAGGTACTAACCAGTGCAGTACAAGATGTCAGATTTTCGTGTCCTTTATTTAGAATTCCAAAGAGAGAGTTGTGGGATAAACCCAGTACTGGTGCACTTTTGATATCAAATTGATTTGCTAGTTAATTAAAATGTGACAGCTGACTGATTTCTGACCTTAACCTGTAGTTATGCTAGTTGATTTATGACTCCCTGGAGATACCTGTTGTCATAGTAACTTGATTTATAACCCCCTGTGGATAATCAGTTCTTCTGAGAAATCCCCCACCCCTCCCCCTTCTCCTCTTCTTTTCCATCCCCCAGGGAAAAGGGACATTTTTTTTGTCACCCCTTCCCGGTTCAGTTCTGAGCCACTTTTCTCTCCTAGGAAATTCCCCCAACCCTCCCGACCCTCCCCCAATTCCCTTCCCCTCCCCCCTCCACTTTTGAACTGGTGGGATAAAGATTCCGTCTGTCCTGGGCTGTTGGTGTGGAAGGATCTACAACGCAAAATCAAATCAATGACCATAATATATTGCTGCATATTCTTATTTAATCAGTTTGTGGGAGGCAGGGATCTCCCACTTTGCAGGATGTAATACTTAAGAGGCTCAAATGCATATCTGACAACTGGCCGGGCACTGCTGGACACCAAGTGCAAGCATCAGCCTACCTTGGATGACTGAGCTAGTTCATAAAGCTGTGACAAAGGTCGTTTAAAATGGGTCACCCCCCTCCCCCACCACCACCACCACTTCCCTCAGGTACCAATAGGAACGCAGCATTGCCCACTCCCCACCTGAAATTGGCAGGAAGTGGTAGGAACATGGGAACACTACTTGCAGTTACATGATTGTGACAGTGGGGGGTATAAGACAGATGTGGTCTCAATCACAGTCAATCAGTGGAAGAACCATGATGCATCAACAGTAGCCAAGATCATCATTCGCCTCGATCTCGCAGAAGAAGCATCAATATAAGGACATAAGGTTCATTACCATGTCTTCGTTCAACTCCGTGTCTTTGTTTGGAGATTCTTATTGTCTCTTCTTCTTTGTTCAGCGACTTCCAGCATGTCTGGACCTGAGGTGATCTCTGGCCTGTCTGGACCAGAAGCAGCCACTGCTAACTCATCGGGACATGCTGTGACCTCCGACCCATTGGGGCCAGCAGTGGCAGCAGCACTTGGGATCCTGTAGCACATCTGACTAGCAAGTTGGAGCATGACAAAGAGTTGCTACTGTGCATTCCACTTGTCAATGAAGCTACCTAACCAGCCCCAACTGACAGAAGATATGCACTGGGGGTACAAACATCATTGTGTAGGTCAATACTGATGTCCAACCTATACACCATCCCAGATCATTCCAGTGTTGCTGCAAGGAAAGAGTGTTGATGTGGTGGATGAGATGCTGCTGATTCCACCCAGTGCCCTAATGCTATTCACTTCAAGTTATAATTTAACAGCTATTGGGGCAAAGCGTTTAAATATTGGTGTAGAAGCTTCAGTGGACAGTGACTGGTGTGTTAGAGATTAAAAACGAGATGAGAAGTGCTAAATAGCGGTTTACAGAGTTAGAATCGGATGAAATGTGCCATGCAAAATCCTACATCAATTAACAGATGACCTCCAAGTATTCTTCACCCCATCCACCCCTGGAAGTTTACTGTGCTGGGCTGTCACTGTCTATCACATCACTGTAAGACAGTACTTTATTCATGCTGAGATTGGTGGTCTGTCGATTTATTTACAGCACTCCTTCATAATAAAATTGTTCATCCTATGGATAGTGCTATGCCTTGTGTTGGAAAGACTGTACAGATGGCTGTCTCATGTTCAAAACACGTATAAAGGCATTGTGAACTACCCCCAAATGTATAGTGCGCATGTAGACAATTTACTAGACTGTGTCAACACTATACCGAAAGAAGAACTTAAAAGAATACCCATCACCTTGACAAAAATACACGCTGAATTCTGTGCATACGAGAACTCTTTATTTGCCAAATTCTGAACAGGTTTGTTGATGAAGAAATAATCAGTTGATTTTGTTGAAGTTATGCATCCTGAACGTGACTATTGAATAAAAACAGTATTTATATTATAGCAAAATCAGTTTTATTTTTGCCTACTTCTCATCATCATCATCATCAGCTAATTCAATCATTAAATGATGTGGCCTCTTCGAGTCGTGGATTGAGGTAGGCTTTCAGCAGTCCTTTGCAAGTGGAACAGTCTTGGGCAGTTTTCTGCCGGGTGCTACCAGTGATCTCGTTGATATCTTTGTCCCATTTGTCTGGTGGTCCCCCTCTAGGCCTCTGATGCTCTCTCGGACGCCACTCCAGTACTAGCTTCGTTCATCTGCTGTCTTTTCTTCTTGCGACGTGACCAAGCCACTGCGATTTCAAGGAGCTTACTGTCTCTAAGATGTCCTTAACCTTCGTCACAGACCGGATGTCATCAGCCCTTTTCCTATCCTTTCTTGTATAGCCCAGCATTGATCTCGCCATGACTCTCTGTGCTGTCCTAAGTTTCCCTTTTGTGAATGAGTTCAGTGTCCATGTATCGCAACCATACGTCAGCACAGGAAAAATGCATTGATCACATACTGTTTCCTTCAGATTTACTGGCATTTGTGATCTGAATACTGTTGAATTCCTCGCTAATGCTTGCCATCCAAGCTTGATGCGCCCATAGATTTCTGGCCTCACATCTGCCTTCATATTTATGATCTGACCAAGGTAGATATATTCATTGACCTTTTCTAATGGACTGTCCTTGACTTTTACATCTCCAACCGTAACCTATTTGTTGGTCATTACTTTTGTTTTGGAAAGCCAACCAACTGACATTCCGATGCAAGATCTGTAACTAAGTTTTGGAGTTCTGCGAAGTCGTTGGCCAGTAAGGCAACATCATCAGCAAATCTCAAGTTGGTAAGCCTTCTTCCATTAATTCTAATTCTCTTACCTTCTCAGTTCAGCTTTGACATATCCATTTCCAGTACAGCCCAGAACAGTTGTGGGAGATGGGATCATCTTGCTTGACACCCTTCATGATACGGATTTCTTGAGTTGATTCGCCGATATTAACATAAGCTGAAGCAGTCTCGTAGATATTGGTGAGCACTTCAATGTACGTTGCTCCCACTCCTTGCTCACACGAAGTTTCGAGGACAGCTATATGGCTAACAGAGTCAAACGCTTTTTCAAAATCAACAAAGGCAATGCAGAGAGGCAGTTGGTATTCATGTGCTATGCTTATCACTTCACTAACGGTCAGAATGTTGTCAATAATGCAAAAATTGCTTCGGAATTCTGCTTGTTCTATAGGTTTGGCTGAGTCTAGGGTGGAACTAATTCGATTTAACAGGATCTGTGTGAAAATTTGTACAAAAGTCAGAGCAAGCTCATAGAACGATAGTTTTTGATACTGTGAATATTCTTTTATTTTGTATCAATATAATCTGTGCCTTGTTCCACGAAAGTGGGGTTGAAGCATAGTGCAAGCAGCAAGTAAATACTTCTGCCAAGTGATTTATTATTACCTCTCCTTTCAGTTCCAGGATGTCAACACTGAGCTCATCACCCGTCACTGTCCCTTCTCCAAATTGTTCGAAAGGCTCTGAGCTCTATGGGACTTAACATCTGAGGTCATCAGTCCCCTTGAACTTAGAACTACTTAAACCTAACTAACCTAAGGACATCACACATATCCGTGCCCGAGGCAGGATTCGACCCTGCGGCCATAACGGTCGCGCGGTTCGAGACTGAAGCGCCTAGAACCGCTCGGGCACACTGGCCGGCTTCACTTCTTCATGATATCCGATGGGAGTGTATTTGGAACACTAGGTACATCATTTAATTTAGATACACTCAAATTTTCCCTTGGTTTGCTATACAAACTACTATAAAAGTCTCTGATGAACTTCAAAACCTCATTTCCAGTGATTTGACTGTCATTCCTATCAAGTGCGATAATCTGCATTTTACCGATTGTGAGTTTGCGTTTGGTTGACTTTAAACTTGTCTTGTTCTCGAAGTTTGTTCTAAGGGGTCTTCACTGATTTTCTGTATGTTAATTTTCATTTCTCTTCGCACTGCCTTGCATAGTTCGGGATATGTAAACATGTCACGATCGGTTTGGATTTACATTTCTCTCCTCTTTTGTAAAAGGTTTTACAGTTTTGGCACTGAATTTCTTTGGTTGTTAATTCTTTTGGTATAGGCCACCAACTTCTTGTGCACTTGAAAGAAACATTTCCGCCAAATTTCTATCTTTAGTTACGCTGAACTTGCTTTGGAGGACTTCTTGGAATTTCGAAGAACGTTCTTCCAGGTTTTTAAGGTTGATTACACTTCTCTTCCCTTTCTTAGGTTTATTACTTTTATCTCTTACATTCAGGTCGACCCTTGTTCTCACCAGACTGTGATCAGTGCCAGTGTTGAACTGATTTAACACTGATACGTCTTTTACAGTCTGCAGAATGTTTGACAGAATAAAGTCTGTCTCATTTTTGACACTGAAATTTGGATACTCCAAGTCCATTTTAGATCAGGGTGCTTCTTACAGAACATATTCATGATGGACATATTGGTGTACTCAGCGAACTAGACTAATCTCTCACCTCTGTCGTTTCAGTCATCAATCCCATAGTTGCCCACCACTGTGTCATCTTGTTTCTTCGTGCCAACTCAATGGAGCTGGATTCTTAATTAACAAGAATATCGCTGATAGAGTATCTGTCTTAGAAGGATCTTTCAGCAGATTAGCTCGAATGGCCCTTAAGGTGTCGAACAGGTATAAAATATAGATTGTTCAGGTGTACGCTCCCACCTCGAGCCACCCTGACGAAGAAATGAAATCTTTTTATGAAATCCTGGATAGAACCTGTAAAAAAGGTAGCGATTGTCACTTCCAGATCGTTATTAGCGATCTATACCTCTCATAATAATAATAATAATAATAATAATAATAATGTTACTGTTCTCACTGTTTTCAGTGCAGTGTCACGAATACTGCAGCAGCAGCAAGCTGTCTGGATCATGTCATTACCGCAGTCAAAGTCTTCAGTCATTGTTAAGCTGAATGATAGATTGATAACCCTGTTGCTTAGTTGATGAGATATATGTTTCTATAAAAACCCATTGTTCGCCAATACCTCATGTATCAGGGTGGGGTGGATGAAACATCAGGACTTTGTTGTAAGTGACATCCTGTAATGGTGGAGAAGATCAGAAAAGAAGTGGAATGGGAGACTCCTACCCGATAATATACTGTGTGAGCGATAATTGTAGGTCCATTTAACTGTGTCAAGACAGATGTTCTCATTTCACTGTTAACATACCCAGATATGTGTTTGAGCTGTTTCAGCAGAAGTACCAGTTACTACAAAAGATACTTCGATGTGTCGGTGGTGTAACATACACGATATTCAATCAAAGCAGTGAAATCCCCCTGGCAGGAAAAGTAGAGCCAGACACTGTGTTCCAGTTGACGATGTTGCTGTGGAAAAGCAGGATCAAATTCTTCAGTATTTCTATTCTGTTCGTCATATGGGTGTTGACGTATCCTGAAACAGTTGATGAGGGATAATGAAAATCGTATAATAGCTTTTAAACAATACAATTTGAATTTATAATACATTTGCTGGGCTCATGTAGGACCTGACAATTATGTCACTAAATGATTTTGTAGAGGTGTGCACAGACTGCTGAAACCACACACATTACGCGTTTCTCGTTAATGATAAATCAAGAAAACTGAATGACAGTAGGTAAAGACGGAAATTCCACGAATTTGTTTATATATAGATATGAAAAAAAGTGATGGGTACGTTAGTTGACATCACACAATGGAGAACTTCGCACGTATGTCAGTCACTCAGCTCAAGAGGATAGGTGTGCCTAACAAGAATGCGTCTATGCAGTGATGAAAAGTTTCAACCTCTCGAACGTATGCCCTGAATGATTGACTTAGATGCTAGGGTTAAGGAACCAGAGTCATACACCGAATATACTGAGAAAGAAAGTTGACGACGCAGCTTTAAAGACTGATGGAACTAAAGCGAAAATACATGACTTCACTGTAAAGTTTGATACAATTGGATGAAATGTATATAGGGTACACGCTGCGAAGGCGTCCTCTTACTGTCATGTTGACTAAGCATAAGATCATCGATACAGGGAAGGCTGTTCAAGAGAAGTTACTACTTCTAACGTCGTAACATCTAGATCAATTGAGGATAACGTTCAACAGAGTTACTGAATCTCTCGATGAACTCTCTACGAAATTGCACAAGACGATGTCGTTGCTGGTGTCATTAACTGTCACAACGGTAATAGTCAGACACAATCTGTGAGGCATTCGCCTCGTCTTTCATTATGCCGATAACCTTCTTGTTCTGTGGAACATACCGTAGGATTATCGGCTGTGTATGAAGACGCCTTGAATTCTTCACGGCCGCCCGTTGTGGGCGAATGGTTCTAGGTGCATCAGTCCGGAACCACGCTGCTGCTACGGTCGCAGGTTCGAATCCTGCCTCGGGCATGGATGTGTGTGATGTCCTTAGGTTAGTTAGGTTTAAGTAGTTCTAAGACTAGGGGACTGATGACCTCAGAAGTTAAGTCCCATAGTGCTCAGAGCCATTTTTGAAGTCTATGCGTTGGCCAGATTTTCCAATTTATAAAATATACAGAAGTACAAAATAAGAGATAAATGAAGGACTGAATAACAAGGGTTCTATTCTAACGTCTGTAACCGATGTAGACGACAGAGAATTACGTTGAATAATATTTGTTCAAGAAAGGAAATCTCTAATATACGGGAAGTAGTCCTACGATATTCAGTTAAGACACAGAAATCACCCTTGCCAAATGGAGAAAAGTTAAGTTAAGAGAGTTCAGAGAATGGTAGCAAAATACCCAAACTAAACAGTCATCAAGGACTCACAAAAACTAATACTATTTCATGTTCACATTACACGAAAAATTTGCCAGTTCAAAATAGTTCAGAGTTCATCATGACGATTCACAAATTACCACACGCGCTGCAAAGAGTAGTAACTCAGAATGTTAGAATCCTATTCTGGAGCAGATTCAGACCTCTCGAATTATAAAATCCCTTCAGAAGTATGATAGTGGCCGGTCACCGCCCAGAATCAAACACTTCCACGACTGAATCATGCTCGTTACCAGAGGCAGGTCTGTCTTCTTCCAGCATTCGACATAAAGTGTTCCGAATCGCTCCCTGGAACTCTTCACTGGAGAAGTCCCAGTCTCCAATTTGACTCCAGGAGTGTTCCACCTCTGTCCAACTCTCACTGGATGAAGGCCATCGCCACCAAAAATACATCGTTCTCCAGCTCTACAGACATCATCCAATTCAACATGGCCACTTTCCCGCACTAAACTAACACATTATAATAATATTAAAGAAAAGAAATCTTACAAACATTCGGTTACATTCAGAGCATTTAAAATAAATAAAAGTAATATTTGGTTCATAAATAAATAAGTCAACACTCTTGCACAAATGTGCTCGCATTAAATGAGAACGATTTGTCGTTAAATATAGTGTAAACACTCATGTAGGACAACTTGCCAAAAGTGTCTTTTGGCATTTTTTTACAAAGATGGTGTGCACTAACACATGCGATTGGCCACTTTTAAAGTATCACAGTTTTTAATAGCACTTGCAACCAACATTTAAATAAAGTTACGGCAAACTAGCAAACTATTCATTAAATAAATGCGAAAGTATAACAATATATGAGGTGTTCATGCTGCATTCATTTTCTGTTTAAATGTGGGGGATACGATATTCTGAAAAACACTTGCATAATGAAAAAGATAAAACACGTCGTAAATCAATGAATAAAATAGATACAAATACATAGCTTACAGGGATGGTAGTTACAGTGCAATATTATCGTCTGAGATATCGTTTGTCGAAATCGCATGAAGTAATTAAAATTTGTTAATACAGATGTCCGTTGTGTAAATGTTTATTCACTGTGAAATATTAACTTCTGCACTTCCAAAGATATTGAAATACTGTTGTGTCTTTGGATGTGCCTCAGTTTTCAAAGAGTGCAGATGTATTCAGATTTGCGCTAATATCTGACTGTGAGATATTGTCGAATCTCGCAAAGCTGTAACTCAGCCATCTTTAAGATTTTCTGACACTCCGCCATTTCCTGGAACATATCCTGCACAAAGAATATGTGAGTAACAGCCGTCCAAATTCCCAGCTTCGGGATTTTCCCCACATCCGATCCTTTGCTAACGTACGTGGCGGCCAGCCCGGCCGCGTCGTTCTATCGGCCCTGGGGCCGCACACCTTCGTAAACAAATTTCGACGTAACCTGTACTAATTTTAGGCGACCGGTCAGCTCCCCTACATACGCATAACGTCACAGAAGGTAGTATGTGAGGCTGTAGCGTGACAGGAGTAAGGAGGGTTTCAGAGTCGGGACACACCACAAACGGGCATCGCTCCTGATGGTGAGCATTCTTAAACTCCATGAATTTCTTTTCCTCACTAGGCATAATAACACGTACCAGGTCCTTTGAAGCGTAATCTACTAGATGCCTTGCCAGAAACTCGTTTAAGGAAAATTCATTCGGATGCCTCAAGCAAATATACAGTTTATGCATGTGTAGGAAATAAGTCAAGACATGTCCCTGATCGAGCAGTAATGACAATTGTCTTTCTTATTATTTTACTCATCTAAGAATAGCAGTATGTTCACATGCGTGTTACACTGCCCAGGAAATGTTGAGAAATGGAGGAGTACGATGACTTTGCATTTATCCTGGTTGTTCTGCTCATCTGACTTGAGATTTTGCAGATCATATACATTAACCGATTTACTGGTATTCACTGCCCCAAATTTAGGAATGTCCTGCATCTTGACGGGGAACTCAATACCATCAAATCTACATCACTGACGAACGTCAGTACCTTGCTCTCGATTTTGTTAATATTTCTCTGGAAGCTAGGACTGACCGTGCAAAACAAACCTGGTCGGTTTTATCTTTGACATCATTACATGACTTTTTATCAGTACATCTGTAGGAAGCTCGATAAAGCTGGATGCTCCATTTACTAGATCATATACAGGGTGGTCCATTGATCGTGACAGGGCCAAATATCTCACGAAATAAGCATCAAACGAAAAAATTGCGCCGGCCGAAGTGGCCGTGCGGTTCTAGGCGCTGCAGTCTGGAACCGCGAGACCGCTACGGTCGCAGGTTCGAATCCTGCCTCGGGCATGGATGTGTGTGATGTCCTTAGGTTAGTTAGGTTTAAGTAGTTCTAAGTTCAAGGGGACTAATGACCTCAGAAGTTGAGTCCCATAGTGCTCAGAGCAATTTTTGAAAAAACTGCGAAGAACGACACTCGTCTAGCTTGAAGAGGGAAACCAGATGGTGCTATGGTTGGCCCGCTAGATGGCGCTGCCATAAGTAAAATGGGTATCAACTGCGGTTTTTTTTTTAAATAGGAACCCCCATTTTTTATTACATATTCGTGTAGTACGTAAAGGAATATGAATGTTTTAATTGGACCACTTATTTTGCTTTGTGATAGATGGCGCTGTAATAGTCACAAACGTATAAGTAACTGGTATCACGTAACATTCCGCCAGTGCGGACGGTATTTGCTTCGTGACACATTACCCGTGTTAAATTGGACCGTTTACCAATTGCGGAAAAGGTCGATGTCGTGTTGATGTATGGATATTGTGATCAAGATGCCCAACGGGCGTGTGCTATGTATGCTGCTCGGTATCCTGGACGACATCATCCAAGTGTCCGGACCGTTCGCCGGATAGTTATGTTATTTAAGGAAACAGGAAGTGTTCAGCCACATGTGAAACGTCAACCACGACCTGCAACAAATGATGATGCCCAAGTAGTGTTTTAGCTGCTGTCGCAGCTAAGCCGCACATCAGTAGCAGACAAATTGCCCGAGAATCGGGAATCTCAAAAACGTCGGTGTAGAGAATGCTGCATCAACATCGAATGCACCCGTACCATATTTCTATGCACCAGGAATTGCAAGGCGACGACTTTGAACATCGTGTACACTGAGCACACGAGAAATTACGGGAAGATGACAGGTTTCTTGCACGCGTGCTATTTAGCGGCTAAGCGTCATTCACCAACAGCGGTAACGTAAACCGGCATAATATGCACTATTGCGCAACGGAAAATCCACGATGGTTGCTACAAGTGGATCATCAGCAACGTTGGAGGGTTAATGTATGGTGCGGCATTATGGGAGGGAGGATAATTGACCCCCATTTTGTCGATAGCAATCTAAATGGTGCAATGTATGCTCATTTCCTACGTAATGTTCTACGTATGTTACTACAAGATGTTTCACTGCATGACAGAATGGCGATGTACTTCCAACATGATGGATGTCCGGCACATAGCTCGCGTGCGGGTGAAGCGGTATTGAATAGCATATTTCATGACGGATGGATTGGTCGTCGAAGCACTATACCATGGCCCGCACGTTCACCGGATGTGACGTCCCCGTATTTCTTTCTGTGGGGAAAGTTGAAGGATATTTGGTATCGTGATCCACCGACAACGCCTGACAACATGCGTCAGCGCACTGTCAACGCATATGCGAACATTATGGAAGGCGAACTACTCGCTGTTGAGAGGAATGTCGTTACACCTATTGCCAAATGCATTCAGGTTGACGGACATAATTTTGAGCATTTATTGCATTAATGTGGTATTTACAGGTAATCACGCTGTAGCAGCATGCGTTCTCAGAGATGATAAGTTCACAAGGGTACGTGTATCACATTGGAACAACCGAAATAAAATGTTCAAACGTACCTACGTTCTGTATTTTAATTTAAAAAACCTACCTGTTGTAACCTCCCCACAAAAAATTGTATAAAAAAATATTAATAAATATTAATATGAATAATGAGTGTGATTCTTATTTAGTGTAACCTCTCTACAGAAATTTATATAAATAAATAATTATTTGGTTAATGATTCTAATTTTTGTGTAACCTCACAACAAAATTGGATCCCTTTTATAACCTCCGTACAAAACTGCATTCACATTTAATGTACCCACAAAATTCTTTTTTTTTCATTTAATGTAAGCGCGAAACAGAAAAATTCCTAAACCCCGAAATAAAAAAGTAAATTCAGTAACCTGATAAATTTTAGGACGACAGCAGTGCTGCGTCATGGCCCTGTAAGATCACTCTGAATAAAAAAGCAAAAATTCTTACCTCAATACAAACGGCGAATATATCTGCTCTTACTTAACATTTTTCCGGCGCAGCTCCGTGCAATGCTGGCCTATACATTTGTGATTTGTGAAAGGAAGCAAATGATTTTTCTTTTGCAACAATCGGAATGATCATGCATTGAAAAAAAAATATTAGATTCTTTAAATTGAAATGAATGCTTGTTATTATTAGGACATTTTTAAAAGATATACATGGGAGTTTACATAATATTACTAGATATGCGCGAGGCTACTTTTTTTACCTTATACAATAATACTCAGGGTCTGGCATCGCTGCACTGCGACCGGCCCAGCCAACATGATACACCAGACTAGAGCAGACTCCACACCAGAGCAGACACACAGGCAACAACTTACTGCTACTGCTACACAGTTCGTACAGTCAACACTGCTCTCTGGTCAGCGATTCTCTTATACCTTGCATATCGCAGGCAGTGCATGAGCAATACATCGAAATTACATCTGCTCGGACCTCTTACATAAAATTACATCTGTATTTCATCTGCTCGGACCTCTTACATAACCCTCCACCGAAGGGGGGGGGGGGCAAAAATTTGGCAGCGATGGTGAGTCAATTGGACTTGCCATGAGCAACAAATTTTTCTTAATTAACTAAGTTTACAGTCACAGAGTATATATATATATATATATATATATATATATATATACAGGGTGTTTCAAAAATGACTGGTATATTTGAAACAGCAATAAAAACTAAACGAGCAGCGATAGAATTACACCGTTTGTTGCAATATGCTTGGGACAACAGTGCATTTTCAGGCGGTCAAACTTTCGAAATTACAGTAGTTACAATTTTCAACAACAGATGGCGCTGCAAGTGATGTGAAAGATATAGAAGACAATGCAGTCTGTGGGTGCGCCATTCTGTACGTCGTCTTTCTGCTGTAAGCGTGTGCTGTTCACAACGTGCAAGTGTGCTGTAGACAACATGGTTTATTCCTTAGAACAGAGGATTTTTCTGGTGTTGGAATTCCACCGTCAGAACACAGTGTTGTTGCAACAAGACGAAGTTTTCAACGGAGGTTTAATGTAACCAAAGGAACGAAAAGCGGTACAATAAAGGATCTGCTTGAAAAATTTCAATGGACTGGGAACGTGACGGATGAACGTGCTGGAAAGGTAGGGCGACCGCGTACGGCAACCACAGAGGGCAATGCGCAGCTAGTGCAGCAGGTGATCCAACAGCAGCCTCGGGTTTCCGTTCGCCGTGTTGCAGCTGCGGTCCAAATGACGCCAACGTCCACGTATCGTCTCATGCGCCAGAGTTTACACCTCTATCCATACAAAATTCGAACGCGGCAACCCCAGAGCGCCGCTACCATTGCTGCACGAGAGACATTCGCTAACGATATAGTGCACAGGATTGATGACGGCGATATGCATGTGGGCTGCATTTGGTTTACTGACGAAGCTTATTTTTACCTGGACGGCTTCGTCAATAAACAGAACTGGCGCATACGGGGAACCGAAAAGCCCCATGTTGCAGTCCTATCGTCCCTGCATCCTCAAAAAGTACTGGTCTGGGCCGCCATTTCTTCCAAAGGAATCATTGGCCCATTTTTCAGATCCGAAACGATTACTGTATCACTCTATCTGGACATTCTTTGTGAATTTGTGGCGGTACAAACTGCCTTAGACGACACTGCGAACATCTCGTGGTTTATGCAAGATGGTGCCCGTCCACATCGCACGGCCGACGTCTTTAATTTCCTGAATGAATATTTCGATGATCGTGTGATTGCTTTGGGCTATCAGAAACATACTGGAGGTGGCGTGGATTGGCCTCCCTATTCGCCAGACATGAACCCCTGTGACTTCTTTCTGTGGGGACACTTGAAAGACCAGGTGTACCGCCAGAATCCAGAAACAATTGAACAGCTGAAGCAGTACATCTCATCTGCATGTGAAGCCATTCCGCCAGACACGTTGTCAAAGGTTTCGGGTAATTTCATTCAGAGACTACGCCATATTATTGCTACACATGGTGGATATGTGGAAAATATCGTACTATAGAGTTTCCCAGACCGCAGCGCCATCTGTTGTTGAAAATTGTAAATACTGTAATTTCGAAAGTTTGTCTACCTGAAAATGTACTGTTGTCCCAAGCATATTGCAACAAACGGTGTATTTCTATCGCTGCTCGTTTAGTTTTTACTAAACACATTTTTGAAGCACTACATTTTTGAAACACCCTGTATATATAAGTGCAGAAAATGAAATGAATTAGAGTGCACATGCACTGAGTACAGAACATATGAAGAAATCACAAAATGTATACGCAATAAGTGCAAATGATATTAACAAATGACATAAAGTGCATACACACTGTGGTATAGAACATATCTAGTAATGACAAAATGCATACGCAATGAGTACGAAACATATTAACAAATGACACAAAGTGCATACGCACTGTAGTACTTTTTTACCATTTTACAAGAACTAGGATACGAAAGGGAAGGATTGCATCATGGTTGTAGCACAGTAGGTTGCACGTAGCTGCACTGAAAGTCCATATCTTTCTATAGAAGCACAACACCAAGTGAGACAATCTGAAGTTCTCTTCTCTAAAGTATTAATCAGTGTAGCCAAGACACTGAAATGTCGTATGAATATTCAATGTTATCATTTTGGTAGTACATTAGGTACACCAAACAGTGGGACCATAATAAAATCTCCATTGATCAAGGTAGTGGACACCATGATGTGTCAACACCACACTCTTTCACCAACGTAGAATTAGTGCAAAAACCAAATATAATGCTCCATGATCATAAGGATAGACAAGACAAACGTACATTGCAGTAATTTGTAGTAATTAGGTCAGAAGATGAAGGACATTAAGTCTTATGCTAGTCATTATTGAGAATTACACTAGTCTATCAACCGATTTGGGTAATTGGTGGCACACATTGCCTAGTTACTAAATATTTGTGTACTATGTATGGAGTATTACAGAATATTATTCATAAGTCATCTGATGACAGTAAATATTGGCACTCATTGGCCAGTTACAAACCATTTTTATACATTATTTAAAAGTGATCATTCAAAGCAAGAGTTAATTAATGGCATACCATTTACATAATTCATCTAGTTATAGTAATCATTGGCACTCTTTGGCCAGTTACAAACCATCAGAAGTCATCCTTCAAAACAGGAGCTAATGAGTGTAGCATCAAGCTACTGGTATTCATATATAATAGCATGTAGGTGACATAATACAAAATTAAAATAAGAAACAGTGGCATTCATTGGCCAGTTACTAAACATATAGCAAGTATTGAATAGTACAAAACATTTTTCATCATTCAAGTGACATACGATATATTTAAAATAATTATTGGCACTCATTGGCCAGTTACAAAGTATTCTTACATTTTTATAAAACCTTATTCAGTATTATTCAGAAGTTATCATTCAAAAGGAGAGTTAATTATTGGCATAGCATTTATAGAGTATAACAAAAATATTATTTACAGAAATTATTGGCATAGTATTTATGCATTATTACAAAACATCGTTCAGTATTACTTAAAACTCATCATTCAAGTGACAAAGGAAATATTGAAAATGTAACACACTGTAACTATTACTCAAGGTCTGTGATTAGAAAACATCATTCAGTATTACTCAGAACTCATCATTCAAGTGACATAGGAAATATTGAAAATGTAACACACTGTAACTATTACTCAAGGTGTGTGATTAGAAAACATCATTCAGTATTACTCAGAACTGATCATTCCAGTGACATAAGACATGATCACATTTATGAATGACACACACAAATGGGTAAAAAAAATGCAAGTACTAGAACAGGTTTAATGACTAACTGCTTATAGCACATTAATTAAATGAATAGCTTCTCCTAGAAAAAATACAAAATGGATTATTAAGCTGAAAGAAGAAACGCATATTATGCTGAAAAGTAGTGAACTTCGAATTAACATGTAATGAAATGTGTACTCAATATATGTACTCTAGCTGTCCTTTCCAAAACCTTCAGTTATTATATGATGCGACATTAGACATACTGTCAAAACGAACTGCAACAAATACTTAAATAACTACATAACATTTCTTAACTAACATTAAATATATAAACTTCATCATTATCCTCATCTGCAAAGAAAAACTTAAAAGTGGTGCGTTTAGTGGTCATATAAAATTTATCACTATCATCATCTGTAAACAAAAACTTCATTATTCATATCACCATAACTTCATTATTATCATCACCTGCAAAGAAAAACTTCATTATTCATATTACCATAGTCTTCATCACTATTCATCATCATTCAATATCATCTGCAAAAAGACACTTCATTATTCATTACTCATATTACCATTTACTTCATACAACTATTCATAGTATAGAGTTCCTTATTTCTAGCGTATTACATCACTAAAACTAAGATGTGTATTTCTGTTTGACAGCCTGCATCAGTCGCCTCGTATTCTGAAAGAAAAACAGTTTGTTAAGACTGCTATCATACGATGTGTATAGTATATTCATGTTAATGTTTGTTAATTCTGATCCATTTACTCTTCGTGACGAGGTATTGCATCTTCTTTCATTCATTCCAAAGGTGAAATTCCCATTTCATAGTAATCCACTGTGGTTTGTTTCATTTATTTCATTTACACCTTATTGCTTTCTGAAAATGATGAACAATGATTAATGTCTTGCATTTAAATCATATACCCATTAAATAAAAACTAGTTTCTAGTGATATAATTAAGCATACAGCATAACATGACGGAAAACGTAATATGTCAAAAAGATAGATTGTGTGTAGGTGCAAAAATGTAAACAGAGTATCATAATGTAGTAGCAAAAAAAATGTAAAATAGTCGCGATATTGAGATATCATAAGGCAAAAATGTCATAGTCAACTGGCGTTTGTTATATTTTAAAGATTTCATAGTTCATACAAACAAACAGGAAAACAATCATACATACGTGAAAAATGGAAAATGTGCACGGTCTGATATATAACGACAAGAAATGACTTTCTTTGTGTCCAGCTTGTATGTTGTGTAGTTGATAGAGGCGAGAGTTGAAGACTTTAATGGAGAAAGAATTTGATAAAATTAATATGTCACTAGATAGAATTGCATAATTGTTCATAAAATATGTAAGTTTATCTGGAAAATGTGTACAGTCTTATGTGTAACGACAAGAAAAGCGACCTGCTAAACTTACCATGCCGGGCACTTACCAAAAAAAATATAATAATCATCAGTAAGTAATCACATAGATATAATTGCATAAGTGGTCATAAAACTGTAAGTTTATCTGGAAAAATGTGCACGGTCTGATGTGTAATGACAAGAAAAGCGACCTGCTAACCTTACCTTGCCGGGCACTTGCCAAGAAAAAATATGATAATCATCAGTAAGTGTTCATATAAATAATTGCATCATTGGTCATATAAAAACCAGGAAAAGGCATTACAGTGTGATAAATCATAAAGTATGTTCATTCAATAAAGGGTTTAATATTGGAGACATGGTGATTGCCTTTACTTTTTCTGGTTCTCAGAGTTTCGACGTGTACTACATTGGGGTGACGAATGCAGCGAATTCTGTATGGACCTGCATATAGAAGCTCAAATTTACTACATCTATTCTTTCCTCTTGTAGATAAATAGTGTGTACGTACTAACATCTTCTGTCCAATGTGAAAGTCACGGCGTGTACAAACCTGTTTTTGCTGTCTTCTCTGGCGCTCTGCATCACGTTTGATGTTGTTCAGTGCAATGTCGATTATTTCATGGTGTAGTCGACGAGATGTAGGAAAGGACACTAATTCTTTAATTTTGTTAGGTGGTTCAACATTTTTCAATATAACAGTCGGAGATAGCATAGTAGATTCATTTGGTATGGAATTAATTACATCCTGGAATGAAAGTATTTGTGTGTCCCAATAAATATGTCTTTTATGGCAGTATATTCTACACAGTTTACCAATTTCTTTCATTAATCGTTCACAAGGGTTCGAAGAAGCATGATACTTGGATACATAGATCGAAGAAATGTTTCTTGTTCGTAACATACGTGTCCATATAGCAGATCGAAATTGTGGCCCATTGTCGGAAATTACTTTCAATACATGCCCTACATGAAATAAAAAATGTTTTACAAATGCTTTCGATACAGATTTAGCAGTAGCTTTGCGTAACGGAGTGAAGGTAACAAATTTTGAAGTGAGTTCAACAGCGACAAGGATGTAGCAAAAACCTCTATTAGTTCTGGGAATCGGACCAAAAATGTCTACAGCGGCCATGTGTCTCAATTTAACAGGTACAATGGGATGTAACGGAGGAATATGTGAAGTCGTGTCTGACTTAGCTTTCTGGCAGATTTTACATGACGCTAAAACTCGTCGTATACGTTTCTCCATGTTGGTAAAATAACAGTTCTGTCTCAGTATTAGAAAACATTTTCTGGCTCCATAATGTGCGTAACTTAAATGAGTATACCAGATTAATTTGTTAACAAGCTCTTCAGGAATACATAATAACCAATTGTTGCTGTCAGGGTGAGAGCGGCGAAACAGAATGTTATTGCGTACAGTGTAATGGTTTCTAATGGTAACATTATTCCTATCTTGCCAAAGGTGTTTAATTTCTTTCCATACGTTGTCTTTACTCTGCTCATGTGCTATGTCTCGTAATGACGACGAAATGAAATTTTCAAATGCAACTTGTTGAATATACTTGACGCTGAAATTTGCTTTGCAGAGGTTGGTTGGGATGTCTTGCTGATTGTTGCTGAGAGAACGGGACACTGCGTCTGCTACAATATTTTGTGTACCGGGAATGTGAACAATTGTAAAATTAAATTCCTGTGAAAAAAGTTTCCATCTGCTTAATCTGTCGTGTGTAAATTTAGCGGAAAGTAAAAACTGTATAGCTCTATGATCTGTGTAAACGGTAGTGTATCTTCCATAAAGAAAATGCCTAAATCTCGTAAATGCCCATACAACACATAATGTTTCAAGTTCTGTAACAGAATAATTGCGTTCAGCAGGTGACAGAATGCGACTCGCAAGGGCGATGTTTTTAATTACTGTAGTACCATCGTCTTCAATTTCCTGAAAAGTGTGTACGCCTAAAGCGGTGTTAGAACTGTCGGTAGCAATGGAAAAATTTCTAGTAAGATCTGGATGTGATAAAAGTGGTGCATTCAACAAAGCTTCTTTCAGATTCACAAATTCAGAATGTGCTTGGCTATCCCAGGGCCAAATAGTGCTTTTACCCGTCAATTGACATAATCTAGGGGTGTCTAGAGCAGAGTAATTAATAAATTTACGAAAAAAGTTAATTAAACCCAAAAAGCAGCGTAGTTGTTTCTTCGTCGTAGGAACAGTAATATCATGTAAAGCTTGAAGTTTTTCCGGGTCAGGCGCAATGCCTTCTGCTGAAATAACATGTCCAAGAAATTTTATAGAACTTTTGCCAAAGTACGATTTGCTAAGATTAACTGTGAGTCCTTGTGCACGAAAAGTTCGTAACAGTTGTTCAAGAATCAGACTGTGTTCACACCAGTTAGCTTCTGCAATAAGAATATCGTCTACATACGTTGTGATTCTGTCTTTAAGTTCTGTCGGATGTATACTATTCAAACCGCGAATAAATGCTGCTGAAGAAATAGTTAAACCGAACGGTAATTTACAAAATTGATAACAGTCACCAAAACAGAGAAAAGCCGTGTACTTTCTGCAGTTCGGATGGAGCTGAATTTGCCAAAATCCCGATTTCAAAT
Organism: Schistocerca serialis cubense; assembly: GCF_023864345.2. Classification (NCBI taxonomy): domain Eukaryota; kingdom Metazoa; phylum Arthropoda; class Insecta; order Orthoptera; family Acrididae; genus Schistocerca; species Schistocerca serialis. The sequence continues at coordinate 1,018,331,307 of NC_064639.1, forward strand.
CTAATGTGGAATAAATAGCAGTACCATGAAATTTCTGTAGAAGTTCTTCTAGTGTCTGTGGGCGATCTGTTTCATTAATAATAATGTCGTTGATGTGACGCGAATCAAGTACGAGACGAAGTGAACCATCCTTTTTCTTAACAATATGGAGTGGGTTTATGTACGGACTAACTGCCGGTTCAATAATTCCTTGGTCAAGCATAGCTTGCAATTCTTTCATAACTTGTTCTCTGTGAATATACGGAATGGGATAATGTTTGGCTTTAAATGTGTCATTCTGTTTAACTTGAAATTCATACATAAAACCGGACATAGTACCAGGGACGTTGTCAAAAAACTGGAGCTTGCTGTAAAAGATTTTTGCGCAGTTGCCTGCGTTCGTCGTCTGTATTTGCACTGCTCTGTTTAACTTTATCAGAAATCATTTGCATAACGTCATAGTCGGCTTCGTCTGGAGTATTATAGTTGTGTACGTACGTATCTGTGAACAATGTGGAATGGCAGTCTATGTTACATGATGCGAAAATGACCTCTGTACGATTAATTGTTTGTTCTTCTGCAGATAAAGAGTGCTGAAATTCTAATGCCAGTGGTACATTTTCAAAAATTCGTACCTAAAATAACGTCTGTTGTCAATAAGGGAACAATCCAAAAATTTGAGTGAAATGTATGACCTGCAATACAAAATGATAAATGTGTCTATAATTTTACGTCTACTCCTTTACCAGATACTGCTCCTTTTACTTTAGTTTTGCCTAATGGTAACGTAGGATAGGTACTCTCTTTGTTATATTCGTTGAAAGTTTCCTCATTTGTAACTGACATAGGTGATCCAGAATCGCTTACTGCTGAAAATTTGGATGATCCAATCTTTACTTCAATGACAGGATGAGAAATGGTTTTTTGAATAACTGGTTTTTCCTGCAAAAGAGTGTCTCGGATGTCGTCAAAAGTAATACCATTTTCGTGAACAAGATTCTGCGTGTCAAAAGTATTGCTTGCGTTTCTGGAAGATGCAACCTGTACTGTATCTAGTCAAATTCTATCTGACGTGCTATCATTTGCGGGAGGATGCTGTGCCATTTCCACTATTTGTACTGTTCTGTTATTTCTTCCTGACGTATTACGTTCGGGATGATATCTACTGTCTGGTTCATTCATGATAATATGTTGTTTCGGATGATTTTGCTGCTGATAAGACTGACTGTTATTGAACATATGCTGAAAATTGTGACCATTATTTTTACGTCTGTGCATTGCGATATGAGTTGAAATGGTGTGCTTTCTGTACGTAGTTATTTCTTTGTTGCTGTGCGTTACTATTTGGCGGAGCCGACGCTATACGTGTAGGCGGCGAAACATTAAAGCTTGGTTGACCTTGCAGACTGCATTGTTGGTTAGGAATGCTAACCAGCTGGCTTTGATGCTGCTGTGGAGAAAAACCTGTGTTGTTACCAAAATGTGTTTGTGACTGCTGAAAATTTTGTACATACTGATGATTAAATTTTTTTTTACTTATTAAAATTATGCTGGTATTTATTTTTATTTCGCGGGTGTCTAATGAAAACTGTCACTTTCGGTAAAATTTGTCATATCAGGTTTTCTTTACACACTCTTATTACTAGATAGATCGATAGCTGAAGAGCTGTTTTGATATTTATAAAGGATAGTAAAAGACAAGGCAGCAGTGCAGAAAACTAAAGATGAAATAGCACTACTACGGCTCGGATCCCTGTACACACTACGGCACATATTCATCGAAGCATAATGAATCCCCTGAGGTCTATTACGTGCTGCAAATAAATTTTGGTTTCTGTGTTACAGGCAATACCGGTAAAAGTTCAAAAACAAATTGTTGTATCCAATCCAATTCTAGTTTCTGCATTACAGGCCAACCTGGACAAAATACAAAAGCAAATTGTCATATCCAGTCCAAGGCGTGTATCTGTGTTGTGTCATTATTAAGTACTTTAAATTTTCTCACTGATAGAAAGTGCTTGTAATCAAAATTATCGTCTCTGTATGTCTGAACAGGTTCAGGATTGTATGAGAATCCGTTTGTCTGTGACTGTTCGGAATCTAATTCACGTACTCTTTGTAAATTACCTAAATTATACTGGCTGTGTAAGTCTGACAAATGTTCGCAAAGTGGCGTAAGCTGTGTTGTGTTAAGGGCTGAAATATTTTTCATCTCCGTCACTTCGTGCTGTAAAGATGACAATTTTCTACGTAATGTATTATTGGACGAACCTATCTCCCTGATCGTCTGCTGTAAATTTTGGAATTCGGGTGTTTGATTAAACGAAACTGGTGACGAATCGTCTGATTTGGTGTCATTATTACTTTCGATAACATCAATACGACTGGCCAATTCATCATATTTTTCAGGCAGTATTTTTACCTGATCATCGTTTTTAGTATCGCAAGCATTAATTTGTTCTTGTATTTTACGTGTGGTTTTGTTTAATTTCTTAATGTCTGCTTTGATGGCATCGGGATCCTGTATTAGTTCTAATTGTTCCAGTCTGTCGGTCACTGTCAGAAAGTGTAATGTGTGTGTTTCTGTTTTTGTTTTAAGATCGGAGATTTCATCATGCAATTCGGTGTTCAACTGTTTGATTTCGTCTGATACTGTGGCAATATTGTTGTCTACGTATGTTTTTGCTTTCGTGAACAATTTACGCTTATCTTCCTGTCTCTGTGCAGTAATTGTTTCCATGACTTGTCGCTTTACTTTATTCTGTTCCTGTATAAATTTACGGTAACGCGTTTCACTGTTTTGTAGGTGGTGATTAAAACGTTCGTCAATTTGGCTGTTCTGTTGGTCAAATTTCGTATCTACTTTCGCGTCCAGTGTGTGTGAATGTTCTGTTGACATTAATTTAAACTCGTCGCGTAACTGTGTTACATTTTCAGAGCATTGTTTAGCGACTGCACTAATTTCGTCTCTAAGTTTTTCAGTTGTGGCTGCATGTGTATTACTTAATTCTTGTGCCACAGATCTCATTTCTTCACTACTGTTCGTAGCACAAGCCTTAACTTCCTTACATAATTGTTCTTTAGTGTCATGACATTGCATGGCAACGGCTGTAATCTGTTCACTAAGCTGTTTGGAATTGTTGTCTAATTTTTCATTCAACTGTTTGGAATTGTTGTCAAGTTTTTCATTAAGTTGTTAGTAATTTTCATTAAGTTGTTTGAAGTTGTTATCTTGTCTTTCATTCTGTTGTTTGGAATTTTCATTAAGTTGTTGTTTGAAATGTTCACTATGTTGTTTGTGATTGTTGTCTTGTTTTTCATTGAATTGTAGCAATAATGCTACAACTTGATCCAAGTTAAAATTACCGACTCTATTCTCTGTACTGTGTGATGGTGTATGTCGACTTCGCGCTTTGTACAACCATTAGGTCATTCTCCGATTCACAAAAAGGTTTGCCAATCGGATGTGCACTGTTGGTCACTACACCGGAATCAAATAAATCTGACGCGTTTTGTGAACATTGTTCACCTTCGTTAGAAACAATTATCTGTTCACTACGTAAATTTCGCAAATTTGGCGTGTCAAACTGGGCAGCGTTCATTGTATCAGAACGCGCTGCATCATCAATTGTCTTTAAATTAACAGAGGACACAATTGAATCTGTTTGCTCATAATTAGCACTAAAATCATTATTAGTGGTCGGTACGCACTGATTGTCTGTAAATGGAGGACTATTATTAAGACACTGAGTGTCGCAAGTATTATCGGTCAAATTATTCGAGTCGGCTATTTCACTCATTGCACATCGCGATGTACTGTTAACAGTTTTTCGCGGCATTTTTACACAAATCAAAATTAAGCGCAAAATGAAACAAAGACGAAGCAAAAATGGAACAAACACAATTACAACAAAGAGCAATAAATTGCCGATGATCTGTGAAAGCAAGAGTGACAAATTAGTAAATGCGTTGCGCAGATGCAAACTACGTTTAAGTAAATAAGAGCAGATATATGACTACTTCTCAGAAATTCACAAAGAAATAAGATCCTGGCCGGATGTCGCCAAGTGTAACCTCCCCACAAAAAATTGTATAAAAAAAATTAACAAATATTAATATGAATAATGAGTGTGATTCTTATTTAGTGTAACCTCTCTACAGAAATTATATAAATAAATAATTATTTGGTTAGTGATTCTAATTTTTGTGTAACCTCACAAGAAAATTGGTTCCCATTTATAACCTCCGTACACAAATGCATTCACATTTAATGTACCCACAAAATTCTTTTTTCATTTAATGTAAGCGCGAAACAGAAAAATTCCTAAACCCCGAAATAAAAAAATAAATTCAGTAACCTGGTAAATTTTAGGACGACAGCAGTGCTGCGTCATGATCCTGTAAGATCACTCTGAATAAAAAAGCAAAAATTCTTACCTCAATACAAACAGCGAATATATCTGCTCGTACTTAACATTTTTCCGGCACAGCTCCGTGCAATGCTGGCCTATACATTTGTGATTTGTGAAAGGAAGCAAATGATTTTTCTTTTGCAACAATCGGAATGATCATGCATTGAAAAAAAATGTTACATTCTTTAAATTGAAATGAATGCTTGTTATTATTAGGACATTTTTAAAAGATATACATGGGAATTTACATAATATTACTAGATATGCGCGAGGCTGCTTTTTTTACCTTATACAATAATACTCAGGGTCAGGCATCGCTGCACTGCGACCGGCCCAGCCCACATGATACACCAGACTAGAGCAGACTCCAGAGCAGAGCAGACACACAGGCAACAACTTACTGCTACTGCTACACAGTTCGTACAGTCAACACTGCTCTCTGGTCAGCGATTCTCTTATACCTTGCATATCGCAGGCAGCGCATGAGCAATACATCTAAATTACATCTGCTCGGACCTCTTACATAAAATTACATCTGTATTACATCTGCTCGGACCTCTTACACTGTTACCAACTGTTCCTCTAAAATTGTGAACCATATGTTTGTGACTATTACAGCGTGATCTATCACAAAGCGAAAAAAGTGGTCCAACTAAAACATATTTCTTTACGTACTTCCCGAATATGTAGTAAAAATGGGGGTTCCTATTTAAAAAAAACGCAGTCGATATCCGTTTGACCTATGGCAGCGCCATCTAGCGAGCCAACCATAGCCCCATCTGGTTTCCCCCTTCAAGCTAGACAAGTTGCGTGCTTTGTAGTATTTTCGTTTGACGCTTATTTCGTGAGATATTTGGCCCGGTCACGATCAATGGACCACCCTGTATATGTGTATGAATGTCAAGATGTAGTATTCGGCTTAGTGCATTATCGGGCCCTGTAGCCTCCATCTCGGAAAACTAGTCCAGTATAGCACTTAAGGTGGACTCTTAAAGCCACTTTACAATTGATATGCTCCACGATATCACACTAACCCCCCCCCCCCCCGCACACCCCCCCGCAAAGATAGTGCCGGCTGGTCTCTTCACTGTGAGAGTCCTCTTTGGGGGATACGACAGTTCGATGCACAGCGGGATACGGGATACCGCGGGTGGCTAACAACCTTGAAGAGCTCCATTTCCAGAAGCAGAAGACAAGGTTTCAGAAACCCTACAGAGTCACGGTACGCTCCTGCTGGGTTCTTGGTTCTAGTGAACGATATTCACATCTCAAAGGCGTCCGCAATCATCGAATATTCTAATTGCGGTGGTGATGTTACTGATCTGATGTCCTTTACTTAAAGAATCGTGCAGGGAACTGTCGCTAGCCATACGATTACTACTGTTACTATAACACAACTAGTTCTCGATGATGTTGTTGGTGGCTGGGTCGAGGAACAGGGAGGTCGGCGTACCTTCTGCTTCGGGCGAGAACATGGCAAGGAGGACATGGTGCTTGCCCCGGTGTGAGTAGCCGGACTGCAGCTGTAGACTGCATCTACAGAGATGGTTGCGAGCACAAGCCTGAGCTAGTTGCAGGAGGGAAGCTGGCCATGGACAACACAGCAGGGCTGGTGCGGGGGCGTCAGCGTGGGCGGCTAAGCTGTGGCTGCTGCTGCTGCAGCTTACCGTGCAGTGATGAATGGCGTCTTACATAGCAGAGGGTGCTATGCAGAACCGCGTCTAAATGGTTGTTTCTTCATCACCCTCTGTACCACTGCTACAGTGTATTGGGCTGAGACATCTGCTGGAAGAAGAAAAATAACGAAAAGGGTTAAGTATAACGTTCTAGACATTGCTTGCTGCTGCTGCAAGACATCGTTATAAATGCTGAGTGTGTATATAATTACCTATATCGCTCTGGCTCTGTGAAATATCCCTCCTGTCACTGGCATCTCCTCACGCTGACGCAGCCCGCTCTCCATCTCCTCTACCCATTGTGGCACCTCGTCATTCACACTCGAACCACCGTGGATTCATTGATCCAGCTCACCTATACCATCTACAACATATTCAGCTAATAAAAAACGTATACATACAACATCATGAGGAACAAAACTTTTGATACTTTCTTAAAACATAAATTAAGACTTAATATTAGCAGTAATGCAGAAAAGTATACTAGTTCAGGGGTACATAAATTAAAATGCTCTGACTGTGATTTTGTGTATGTAGGACAGACATGTAGAATTTTTAATAGTAGGTTTAGAGAGCATATACACGGACAAAATAACACTGCTTTTCAGTGGAATTAGAAAGATACTAAACACATGGTAGGTGACATCAGGCGTAGTATGGGTGTATTACACACAGAAACAAAATGACGTAGATTGGACCTATTAGCAAATATTACTACATACTGTTTGCATGAAAGAGAACCTAACAAAATTTTAAATGAACGGGTTGAATTTAAATATAAGAATATTTTATTATCTTTGGCAAAGTCTTGTAGTCTTATCTATCAACCATTGATTTATCCTAATATGCGAAATGCGTAATTGAACTTCACTGGTTATGGTTAATTTATGGAAGTTATGTCGTCCGAATGAAACTTCTGTTTTTTCGTACTATGCTTATCACTTGTATATTACTGTGCATTTCGTAAATATTGTATTTTTGTATGTCAGTATGTCATGGTACTTTGTTAGTATAATGTATGTCTCATCATATGCGTAGCACACACTGTTACTGAAGCGTTGACTTCAGTTTACCATCACTGCAGTTATTTGCTCGAACAGGAAGATACTTTCTGTCACAGTAATGACAATTTTAGGAGAGTATACTGTATTATACAATTGTTATTTGCTCTAACAAGAAGATACTTTCTGTCACAGTAATTATAATTTTAGGAGAGTATACTGTATTATACAATTGTTGTTCAATCACTTATACTGAATTATATGCAACAACATAGACCTCAAGCTATTAATAACATTACTAATAACATACATATGCAGTAGCATAAACCTCGATCTACTTACCACTTTGGTGTTGTTGTCATGACCTAATACATTTATGTTGATGTTATATGGTGTCATTTTGCGTTTTACACGGTTCTGTATTATGAATCAACATATTATTACATGTGTAGCACCCATTGGTATTAAAGGATTGTCTTTGATTGCGCTATCAGTGCAATTGCATTTGTTGTTTGCGCTTGTGGTTATTGTGTAAATAAGAAGATGCTTATTGCCATGTTACTTATAATTTTGGAGATCATATTACATTCTTTACTTGTTATTATTCCTGAAAATATATAGGCTGCTTGCCATGTTTGTAAACGTTAAAGTTACATGGTGTCACTTTGGCACAGTCATATACTATGCTGCGCACTGCACTTATGCACTAGTATAGACCTTGAGCTGCCTACCATACGAATTGTTCTCTGGAGTCTGTCCTACTCTTTAAGATATACTGTTTGTTTCCCTTTGTTTGTTTACAAATATTTGTGTGCTACGATTTTACTTTGACATGGTTCTCTATTATGAAGCAATAGCTTATTACGTATTCTATACTTACTGTTGGAGGTTGTATGTCCTACCTTATAAGATACGCTGGTTTCCTGCCTTACTTACAAGTGTTATTGTGATATGTCACTTGACTGTCTTACGGTAAAAGCTACTAGTGGTTTACCTTGTGTGCAAGTTTTGTTATGATACGTCATTTTGATACACTTCAGTATTATGAATCAATATTTTATTGTGTATTCAGTATGTACTGTCACTGAGATGTTATCTACAGTTCAGTGTTACTGGCACTGCATATGTTTACTTGCTTTGCAGTTATTTGTGGAAACAAGAAGATACATATGTCAAATAGCCAATAATTTTCGATAGTATATTACATGATGTGATATGCAATTAATTAGACCTCTAGCTACCTACATTGCACATATGCAATAGCACAGAGCTAACGCTACTTACTGCATGTTTGTCTTCATTTGTTATTATTCATAAAATATAGGTAATCTACCTCAATTGCCGATGTTGTACTTATATGCTGTCACTTAGAGATGGTTACATACTATGTGAAAAATAACATACTCAGTATCATAGACCTTGAGCTTCCTACCACATTAATTTTTGTCCTTACATATTTTTCATTATTATAAATTATACAGGTTGTCTGCCCTGTTTTGTGCTGTGTAACATAGTGTCAATGTGACACTGTTCTGTACTGGCTGCACATTAGTTGCACATTAGGTCAAACACATAAAAATCAAGTACGAGTCACTTTTTAAATCCTCTCCCCCTCCCCCAAACCTTCCTTTTCCACTTCTTATAATGACTGTACTTCTGTATTGCCACATTGCATTAGAGATGTAAGAAATTTCTATTGACTGCTTATTCTGTGCGTAACGATGTAATAGTAATAGACAGCACTGTAATGGTTAGCATTGGATTATCACTTATACCGTATTCACAACAATATTTAGCTTGCCGTAGTGCTGCACTGTGAGGAAATGTCTCGTGGCGTTGTTATGCCCTTGCTATACAGTTTTCGCAGTGTAGTCAAAGGCAAAAAATCGAGTATGAATCACTTGTTTACCCCCCTCCCTAAACCATTCCCGTTCTATTACTTGTGATAGCATTACTTTTGTATTAACACAGTACATTACAGATGTAATTAATTTGTATTAATTGCTTATTCTGTACATACCTATTTAATAATGAGTGACAGGTGGCACCATAATTGTGAACATAGTATTATCACTTTATACTATATTTATAACAATATTTAGGTTGCCATAATTCTGTACTGTATGGAAACTTCTTGGTGTAAGCTCTTACAATTCGTCTCCTGCGATCATGCACCCTGTCAACCGTCTTTAAACGTTGTAAATAATGAACTGCACCATCTGCTTAGTGTTTGCGTTCCTTCCAGCGCTTGTTACTGTAAACCCTACAAAGATCCTTTTTTGTCTCCTGTGTTTGTATGCTAAACGTGTGCCTTCTAGTGATTTGATGTACAGCCAGGCAACTGAAGTGACGTCATGCTTGCAGATTACTCTTGTGTTAGCCCCAGTTAGGAGTGCATCGTCTTTGTAAGATTTCATTAACAGAACACATTACGATTGCGTGCTGTGTTCCAGTTTTGGGATTGTTGCACGTTATAAGATTATGGTGAGGGAATGATAAGTACGTATCTCGTGGCAATTTGCACATGATATTAGTTAAATGCGCGTATTTTTTAATTTTCTGACGTGAGAGCCTTTGTTTGCAAAATGATCGTTGCATCAATGCAAGACGTGAAGCGAGAGTAGATAATATCATTCATCACTACGCAGTTTTCGTCTACACTTCATTAAGATGTGAAATGACTGATCGACTAAATCTGTCATGACGTTTTGTGACCCGTTTCTGCTGCCTTTTCTTCAGTTTACTGTTTACAATGTATTTTTCGTAATATTTGAAAGAAGCTCTGTTGCAATTAATAATGCAGTTTTCCAGGTTTTTAATTACATTTGAAAATTACAAACTCAGTACGTCGAAACTAGTTATGTATATCCTTTAAAAATTTCGTTGTTTTAGTGACTGTGACTTGACAAACGTTTGTGCGGTCAAATCAACATTTTAAAAGAATTTGTTTCAGACTCATAGGCCACTACATAACAACAATATACTACATATATAACAAGCAACTACGAAGAACAAAAACAATTTTCTTGTGTATACTTTCTCGATAGGAGTGATGTAGATGGCATCACAACCTCTCTTCCTCCCTGCTCCCGATCCTAAAAATCATCTACAAGAACAAAGAATATGCCTCAGACTCATTGGCCGCGAAATAACAACATATTATGTATACAGAGAGCTACGATGAAATTTTACAAACAATTTTTAACTAGAAGAATATGTCTCACCAACATATTGTTTATACACACAGCACTACGAAGAAGAAAACATTTACTTATGATGATGATGCTTCTGTTGCTGCCACAGCTACGTTTCAGCTTCCAGCTGATTCACTGTTTCATGGATATATGCTCAAACAGTAAGAAAAGGAAGACATGTGTTCAATACTATGAAATTCTTAGCGAAAGAATTTGAGGAAAACTAGTTACAATTTTCAATTTGAATGTGTACTCTCTGCTTGTCTAGCGCGTTTGCCACTGGAACAGCTGCTGTTGTGCGCTGAACGTTTCATTTTGTAATGTAAACGAGTAGGAAACAAATGAAGACTAGAAACGCCCATAAGCACACAGACAACCTGATGGAGCCACAGACGATAGCAGATTGAGGATAAAAGCAGAGATAAAGTTTTATTTAGGTTCACTGTTTCGGTATTAGCTAGTGAGAATGCAGGAACAGCGATCAACAAGTTCGAGCAAGTCAGCAGATGAATGCTGGACCAAACATATTGTATGACTTTGTCCTACAGTCAGGAAACGGCAGATGTGTAGGCGTTCATATCGTCTTTGGCAAGCAGAGACCTATCGAACTCTTCTTCTGCGTGGTCCAGAACGCTTTGAAGTATATGACTAGCGAGATAAATTGGTAAGTCTCAGACAAAACTGTGTGTTTCCATATAGGGATGTAGGCAACTGCATACTTTCTCTGGATGGCTCAGGTTCCCAGCATAGTCCTTTCTAGAAGAAGCCTGTAGATCAGTAGCACCTCAGGCAGTGATATATTTTGCACTGTTTCGGACAAAGCTACTCACATGTTGGCAGAGAGTTGCTAGCACACGAAGGAAGTAACTGAACGCTTTTCCTGGATCCTTTTTGGAAAGGAGTTGGTGTCGTCTTTGAGAGAGAAATAACTTGTCCTGTTCCAGGCAGTTTCTCCTGGTAAACACGAAACATATCTGGGATAGCAGTAGTTGTCTGCCACAAACACATGCACAAGCTGGGAAACAACATGAGCCATGAGCAGGTATCAGGCCACCACAGCAGATAATACCAGGGCGGGCTAGTGTAATTGTCTGCAGACACAGCCAAAAACCTGTGGGCGCCCCTCACCCCTCACTCAGACCGTAGAGAGTTGGGGATCATGTAGTTCCTGGCAGTGATGGCAGGCTGTGAGGCCTCTGACAGTGGTTTTCTCTGCTTCGAGTTGTGGAGCAACCAATAGGGGTTTTCACTGCATGCAGTCAGTATGGTGAACAGGCACCCTGTGCATGCATGGTCTTACAGTAGTTTCACCAGCAGCCGCAGGTGTCGCTAGAGGTGCATACCCGCGCTCTTAATGTCAGGGCGCAGCATTAGACTACAGGCTTCCACAGCGAATAGAGCTGTCAACACTCAGAGTTCTGTACGGCGCTGGTGGCGCCCACCAGGTGGCTGTGGTGGACCTCCATGGCATACAGATGCGCCTCGGCATTCCACAGCCGCACCAGCTGACATATGCTTGAGAGACACAATGGGGTGGCTAAAATACTGCACTTCATTCCTTTTCTCGGTGATTACAGTTGTTACTTCATGGGAAGTGGAGGTGAAGGTGTGGGGCCCAGAGGTGAGCTGTACTTAAGTGGGGAAGCTGTGTGTCCTGCAGACTCATTAAATAAAGAATATGCAGCAATATATTATTGATACTTATGTGAAGTTTCTTTCATATGATCTTTCCATACCAACAGTTCAGGACAGACTGCATCTTTTTCTCGCCAATTCACAATTCGGTGAGGGGTAGGCGAGCGGTGGAGAGGAGGGCAGAAGTGGGGTAGGTGAGGAAAGGTTGGGGGATTTCCTAGAAGGGGAAAAGTGGCTCACAACTGAACCGGCGAGGGTCCCTTTTCCCAGATGGGTAGGAGGGAGGAGGTGGGAGAGGGATGGGGGATTTCTCAGAAGGCAGGATTATTCCCAGGGAGTCATAAATCAATTAGTATATTAATCGGTATGTTCAGAGAATCATAAATCAATTAGCATAACAAAAGGTCAAGGTCATAAATCAATCATCTGTCACATTTTAATTGATCAGTATATCAATTTGATATCAAAAGTTAAACGTAATCGACTTTCTACCTCTACTAAGTAGTGGCAGCCGTAGCTTGTCTGTGTTCTCGTGATTTAAATTTACCTGTAAGGATTGCACCTCCTGGGCTACATCTTGCCGTAAACTACTTTCTGCTGAAGCCTGAGCTGGCAGTCGTTTGGTGATATATGTGCAATTTGGCCAGAGGGACCATGCAGTTAATTGATATTGGAATAGCCATTTCATGAATAAATTTATGCCGTTAAATTGCGAGGAAGGTGCAAAACCACTACCTACTCTCAAATTATATCTAAATGTTTTAAGATGTTGCGTTATGTGTGGTAATAGCGCTGTTTTCTCTGTTTTAGAACTCTGTACCTGTTTAAATCTGATGTGATGGCCTGCCTGGACCTGTTCTGAATGTAAATACACTCACGCCAGCTTCTGAACGATGTTTTTCAGAGTCATTTCTTGACCCTCGTCCTCGGTTATTACCCTCCTTTTGGTTTTACAAATAGATTCCGGCTTGTAATTTGACTCTATAATTGGAATTAGGTCAGTTATGCAGTTTGAATCCATGGTAACTATAGTGTTTCGTTGCATTATTGGCACCATTAAGTTAGATTGATGTTCTCAATCTCTCTTGCAATTGATTTCCTGATGTTATATTGCCTGATTTGCTCATTGGAAGTTCTTAACGTAATTCTGACGTCATATTGTGTGATTTGGTCATCGGCTCCTGCAAATAATTTTTTGATGTTATGTTGTCCGATTTTCTCACTGGCTCCTCTTAATGATTTTGAGGTTTATGTACTTGATTTATTTATTAGAACTTTCAGAAAATCCAGTTATTATCTGATGTTCGTTTAAATTGATAGTTAAATGTCCTCAGACTACCAGTGTGTGCCTCATGTAGATTCCAGAATGAGATTTTCACTCTGCAGCGGAGTGTGCGCTGATATGAAACTTCCTGGCAGATTTACATGAGAAAATTCCTGGCAGATTAAAACTGTGTGCCGGACCGAGACTCAAACTCAGGACCTTTGCCTTTCGCAGGCAAGTGCTCTACCAACTGAGCTACCCAAGCACGACGAGTTCGAGTCTCGGTCCGGCACACAGTTTTAATCTACCAGAAAGTTTAATATCAGCGCACACTCCGCTGCAGAGTGAAAATCCCATTCTGGAAACATCCCCCTGGCTGTGGCTAAGCCATGTCTCCGCTATAACTTTTCTTTCAGTGGTGCTAGTTCTGCAGGGTTCGCAAGAGAGTTTCTGTAAAGTTTGGAAGGTAGGAGACGAGATACTGGCAGAAGTAAAGCTGTGAGGACGGGGCGTGAGTCGTGCTTGGGTAGCTCAGTTGGTAGAGCACTTGCCCGCGAAAGGCAATGGTCCCGAGTTCGAGTCTCTGTCCGGCACACAGTTTTAATCTGCCAGGAAATTTCTCGTGTAAATTGTTTTTGTTGAAATAAATTGTGAAATTTTTCTGCTGAGTATGGGCTCAGTCGTTTACACTCCCACATATCCTCATCATTTCAGAATTAAATAGGACTTCCACTGGCCAATATAGCCTTTTGCAGGAGGTTTTACATCCACGGTGATTTTTGCTATTTGTACGTGAGGAAGTGGTCCAATGTACGTTCCTGTATCTAATGCTTCGACTGATACAGCTGCAGATATTCTCATAAGTTTCGATGTTTAACAAGCTCGACATGCTGAATTGTTTACTTACAGCCGCGCAGCGCTAGCGTCGTGCTGTCATCAGGAAAATCAAAATTGACGTTCTACGGATCGGAGCGCGGAATATGACGCTATGAAAAGTTGCACGTGAATGTAACAGCAATTATAAATATCGCGTCATAAATATCATATCATTACCTCACTATTCTGCAACAAGGCAGCGCCTGGGCGCATTGGATTTGTTCGAAGCGATGGTGGTTCTCCTTAGAGTGAGTGAAGTGGGACGGTCTTTTAAAGTTTAAAGCAACTTTCCGTACAAACTGTAGTGGAAGCACTACTGGTAATCCGTGAAACTTGCCCTGCAGACCATGACTCATGTTATTGACTACAGGTGGACAACAGCAACCTATTTAAAAAAAGGAATTTAATGAAAACAGCTGAAAAACTGATGAGTGGGAGAACAGCATAACGAAAAAGCAAGATACGGTTGACTATGAATCCTACTCGTGAATACTCGTGACTGGGTCACCTTCTCTCCAATGGCTCTGAGCACTATGGAACTTAACTTCTGAGGTCATGAGTCCCCTAGAACTTAGAACCAGTTAAACCTAACCAACCTAAGGACATCACACACATCCATGCCTGAGGCAGGATTCGAACCTGCGACCGTAGCGGTCGCGCGGTTCCAGACTGCAGCGCCTAGAACCGCTCGGCCACTCCGGCCGGCTCACTTTCTCTCGACTGAAACTTGTTGGTGTGCAGGCAGCGAGCACACGCATGAGCACTAAACTTGAAGAAGAGGACGTCAGAATAGTGTTCGCTAGAGCTGAAACGTCAAAAAAGACTATAAATGCGCAGACAAATAGCTCCTTCGTCAGTGCCGGAAATCATGTATTAAAAACACATGTCTCACCGTTAACCACAGATACGATGGACATAGAAGTTACACTAGAGTAAATCAGCCAGCGAGATCTGCCATTAATGATCACTGTCTAGACATCGAACACATCATGAAATAAGGAGGGATCAAGATGTCCACGGCTTTCTCAGACTCTATCATTAAAGAAGAATGGGAACACGCCTAGATAACAACTGAATTGATAGAGGTACTTTATCTCATGTCAGAAAAGTGTGAAAACTAGCGCTGACGATGGTAAGGCATCACTACTTGCAGAGGAAGTAATCCAGGGAGAACGCACAGATTGATAATCGAAGCCAAGACGGCTAGGTGAATACGTTAGGTCCGAGGCCTGCTCCGGTCTTCTAACCCGTCCTCCCCCTCTTCTTCCCCTCTCAGCGTCGGGTCAAAGCTCGTTTCTCTTTACATAATCGTCCTCTGCCTTGCTATTACAGCCCCTCTCAGAGGCCTGTGTTTTCCTAATGAACCTGCATGCCAATTAGCTCATCACTGCAACTTTTTACGGTGGTTATTTCGGTAACAAAAAGGAAATACTACTAACAGGAAAAGTTCAACTAATTACAGATAATTGTGTGATTTTCCAAGAAGATTAAACTATAGACTGATGGGACAAAACAATAGTATTAAACTTTCAGTGAGCGCTGGATATGATCCAGGTACTGTAGAGAGGCTCCTATCTGCAACAGCTGTGAATAATTCAGCCTGAAGATATGGAATATCTTCTCACTGAAAGAGAGTGCAGTTTGTATGGTAATGTCCGACACTTGTAAAATGTAAACTTTCACGGGAGGAATCGTCACAATAATAAAATACTCCGGGCTGTTAAGCCATGGTCTAAGGGATTTCACTTCAAAACCCGACGTTTCGTTCCCACCTGCGGAGGGATTGTAGATTTGTTGAATGTCCCAATTCACACCCTGGCCTGCTAATGACTCAGTAGCGAGCCATGGTGTGAATCGGACATTCAACAAAGCTACGTTCCCCCTTCAAAATGTCCTCCGCAGATGGGGACGAAAAGTCGGGTTTTGAAGTGAAATCCCTTAGACCATGGCAAAATAGCCCGGAATATTTTATTAATTGTAATATCCGACGCTACTCACAAGAAACGTTTAGACCGTTAGGACGTTGCCTTCAACCATTTTCAACAGCTGCTTGCCTCTGTCGAATGTCCAGTTTCGTTGTCCCCGCTTGGATTTTATAGATATAATAGGCTTCTCATCTACTAAACCTTCTAGCTGAGAAATTAGAGGTGATAAGTTAACATTCTGCCGTCATCACATAGAAGAACGTGGGTTATGAGTAGAAAACATGAAAGTACCCCATATACATATTCAGTTTTTAATGATAGATACGACACACAATGAGATTCTTACACACGCCGGAAAAAAAACCGAAGCACCAGAGGTCGTTTATCTTAGTTTGTCTGCACAACACATGCAGCAAATGTTAGGGAGCCTTGCTGTCAGGGACCATACAATTTTGGCACAGTCTGCATAAGAAAACTCCCAGTATGGTGGGCAACTGTCATTTCTGTCTGCCAGTAATTCGAGAGACAGCAGAAACCTGGAATACTGGTTACCTTACATTTTGCCATATGTGAAAACTCGTCACATTATCAGTTTCAGTACGTTCACAGCCTATATAGGTAGTACTTCCAAAACTGTATTTCAGTTTTGGATGGATAGATATTATATTATAAATGGCTCTGAACAAACTTTTCGACAACGATAGCCCACGTAATTTGTACGAAAATTAGGTTTCTGTAGAGAGTTTATGCAAACATGCGCCACCTCATAAACGCAGTACTGAGTTTTTGCTGTGTGAATAATAAAAATGTGTCCATTTATAGTACAAATGTCACCCAGTGCGTGTTTCGACATACCAGGATGCCTAAATTTAAGGGAAGTTGTAAGAGTCATCACTACCACTGCCCAGGTCATCATTCATCACTGCCTGGTAGCGTTGCGAGTGCTTGACGCCGTAACTAAATTAAAAAAGTGGAGTAGGGACAAATGGGGAATCATTCTAGTGACGATACTGGCCGCAAATGGGGAAATACATTGACGTAAGCGTCCTTGAGAATGGGCAGATACTGATAAACTCCTCTCGAGTTCCTGCCACATCAATTGGTTTAAAATCCACGAGCTTTCGACCGAGTGCTCCTCGGCCTTTCGGGCACTGACTATCAAATGACTGCTGTTGCCCTTCTTACACAGCCGCGCTACCTTCGGTGACGACACTGGTGCTTGCTCCAACGCCACCATACGTTGCGCGTTTACCGTGTCCGCTTCAGCCTTTCGATGGAAATGTTTAGCCACAGTTTGCTGTCTTCATTGAGGACGTTGTTGGAAATTTTTATCTCGATCGCATCTTTTATGACGGTATCCCAGAACCTACAAGTCCTTGTAGCTACAGATGTCTCGGTAAATGCCATACGGTGGCCGTTTCACAAAGCATTTTCCGCTAGGATACCGCAAGCAAATACATCTCTCGTGTTCGACACGGCGTTGTTCAATAGAACGTACAGTCTGTCCGACATAAAACTGTCCGCAACAACATGGTATTTTATATATTCCCGGCGTTCTGAGACATACATCATGTTTCACAGGCCTTATGAGTTGTCGAAATTTAGCTGGGTCTCTTAAGATCGAGTAGATTTTATGCTTTTTTAGGAGCCGGCTAATCTTTCCTGTTATAGAGCCAAAGAACGGCAAAACCGCAAGCTACTTCGTATCATCCTAGGGGACCGTCTGCTTGCTCTTCACTGAAATGGCTTGTGGAAATCTGGCGGTTGTTGTAGCCGTTTTCTTTGAATACTTTTCGCAAGTGATTCAGTTCCTTCGGAAGGCTTTCAGTATCAGACACGGCTTTTGCTCGATGCGCGAAGGTCCTCAGAACAGAAGATTCCTGCGAAGGGTGGTGATAGCCGATAACACGTAGATATCAGTCTGTCTGAGGGTTTCCGGTAAATGCACAGAAACACTGTAACGGGACATCCTCCTCTAGCATTACTTTTCCTCAATAGTAGTTGTCGGTATCACTATTATCTTTCGAATTTTGGACAGGTCAGTATTATATCAGCTGCTTTTCTGAAAAATTTCATATAATTGTACACACAATGTGTTATATTTCAAGTGAAAATTTATGAAAAGGAATGACTTTATTTTCGATGTTACAGTCGATAAGTACTAGCTCTGAACGTACAGTCAAAATTATTTTTTGGAAACATTTGAAATTACGAATTATTTGGCACACTTAAAATTTCTGTAATTAGTTGCGCAATCTAGTACTGTTTACTATGTTTATTTCTTGATTCATTTATAAAATAACAATCGAAGTTAATAGAAATTCACTAGTCAAGAAAAATTGTAAACCCTTTGGAATTGATCTATAAAACTCTTCTGGGTCTGTGACCGCATTGTCAGCTATAAAATTCCGACGTTTCGGCGACTACTACAAGACGCCTTCATCAGAGTATATTGCTAACACACGAAACGTCGGAATTTTAAAACTCTCAATGCGGTCATAAAAACCCAGAATAATTTTATTGACTGTGACAACGACCGTGTAAGCCTACGTTTACCTTTGTAATTGGTTATTACCGCAGTGTGAAGTAGTAGTAAGCATGCCTTTGATGTGATAGGACATATTTTTTGTATGGGCGAACAATGTAATTACAGATTTTTTAATGTGAAAATTCAAAAGACTGTATGATATACTATAATGACAAAATATATTAACGTAACAACAAAAATTCTGAAACAACAATCTTCAAATTTATTTAGATCAGTTCAACCACGAGGACCGAAAATGTGAGGACTTTAGCTTCAAGAATCAGACCCCTGGACAAGAGGAACTGGAGCCAACTCTGCATGGAAAGCTACGTGAACTAGAAAGTTTATTATAATCTTTGCTCCTCTCAAACTTTTCATAAAAGATTTTGCTTATTGCGGACAATCACTGGAATTTGGAAGGAGGGGGGAGATTACAGCACCCATATTCTTTACAGCGGACGAGGACTTCAAGAAAAGGCAAGGCACTCTTTTTCTCTGTCTCCATCGCGAACCTGGTGTTGTTATGGATGCTGTTGATGTGGTCCAAGAATTCTCCCAGCTTTACACGCGCAGCAGATCAGACAAAGAACGTGTCGTCGATGTAACGATAAAAGCAACTAGGCTTTGCAGATAGTCATGGCTTGGTGCCTGGGAACGGGCATCTCAGAAATGGTGAATCTGGTCGGCAGTTCTCCAGCTACTGCCGTGAGAATTAACATAAAGTGATTGAAGGACCGTGAAAACCATGAGGACGCGACAAGGTTTCTGATGTCCACGCCTCACCACAGATCTTGGCAGGTTGAAGGCTTTCCGGCTCTATAATGCAGGACAGGCGGCAGTCTGCGGCAAATCTGACGACAGAGCACAATGCTGGTACATGCACAAGCGTTCCAGGGGACTCAGTTCACTGAACGTTATTGAGCATGGAGTGTCGCAGCAGACGCCCCTAAATGTTCCCATGTTGCCCCTACGACACCATCAGTTACTATTGCAGTGGACACAGGATCATCGAGACTGAATCGGAGATCAGTGGCAGCGTGTCACCCGCTCGAATGGAAACGTTTTTCTTTTACACCAGAGCGATGATCGTGTACACATACACCATCATCCAGGCAGACAATGTCCAAAAAATGACCACGCCACGCATGCAGGCCACTGTAGGCTGTATTATACCGTGGGGGACATTCACCTGGGCTTCCATGGGGCCTGTGGTGTAATCGGTGGCATCATGTCAGCTGCTGACTACATAAACAATTTTGTGGACCGGCTCCGTCCCTTCATGAGGAGGTATTGAATAGGATTGGGGAGAAGAGAAGTTTGTGGCGCAACTTGACTAGAAGAAGGGATCGGTTGGTAGGACATGTTTTGAGGCATCAAGGGATCACAAATTTAGCATTGGAGGGCAGCGTGGAGGGTAAAAATCGTAGAGGGAGACCAAGAGATCAATACACTAAGCAGATTCAGAAGGATGTAGGTTGCAGTAGGTACTGGGAGATGAAGAAGCTTGCACAGGATAGAGTAGCATGGAGAGCTGCATCAAACCAGTCTCAGGACTGAAGACCACAACAACAACAACAACTACTACTACAGAAGTCAGACAGACGCTCCTAACGTTCTAAAGAGAAATGTTGGAAAAACTTTCAGCAATAAATATCTTCTGGAGTCGTCCGCTGTAAGGAAATGACTCAAAAATTCACAAAATTTCTTACATAACTAATGGGATACTTGGGTACTGGAGTAGTCCTAGTTAGTGTAAGAAAAACATGAAACTAACGAAAGTTATTATTTATTTTGCAAAAATTCTGAGAAATCACAATGGCACTTTTAGTTATGAATGGAACAAGTTATTTCCTGGTTCTTTTTGGAATGTGAAGCTACCTCTCAAGGATAGGATTCGCTAATGAAATTTCTATACAAAGTTTAAGATGGTTGTTGACTTGGCAGAATGGCTGAGAGGCGCGCCTACTCAACTTGAATAATTATCCTTTAGAATGTTGCTAGGTTCGGTAGAGGCTGCTGTGTGTGAAATGCAGTGAAGTGCACTGTTGTGGTGGAAATATGGGGCTCCCAGTAGCTGTAGTGCACAATACCGTAAGCTGCAATGACTGCTGTCTGCGCCGCTCGCTGCTGACAAATAAGATAACTGTCGTTCTATCTGGATTGACCTTCGCCAATCAAGCTCTCCCTACACCTTGATGAAGTCAAGGATTCCTATTCGCCCCTAGTCTATTGGCGTGGTACACCGGTCAGATAACCAGTCCACCGCAATGCCACTCAAAAATTCGCTCGCAGGCGTTTAACTATGTCTCTGTCCGTTCACACCGGATAATAAGTGTGTCGGCCAACACAGTGAACAACGCTTAATCGAAAGGACTCGATATAGAGAGTCACACTTCGATTCGCTCTCGACAGAGGTGCTCTCCCAGTGAAGTACTGAGGAGAGACTTGTTCCTCGCTCCAAGAGTGACAGCGGATCGGCGCTTCTCCACGCCAGACGTGAAGGGGTATATCTTTCGGTCTCTTCCATTACTCCTTCAGCTCAAAGCGTCAGAAATATCATCTGCCAATCAGCATTGCTCTTCTAAAGCGGAAGAATGACGTTTCGTTTAAGGTGACCAATCTGGAAATCTGTAGTATCGGCGTTTGGCGTTTGCCGTCTCCCAGTGAAAATCTCTGAAACTGCGTGCTATGTGTAAAGAATGCGTAGGCTTGCCGCTCCCACACAATGTAGCGGAATTTGCTTTTAAGCCGAACTCGGGGTCGTTCCTCCTTTCCCTCAGGCGAACGCTGTCAGCTCCACGGGCGTCCACTGGCCGACGTAGATGGGTTGGGACTGGCCTCCTGGCGTGCGGTTGCCTCTCTTGAACTAAAAGCTTCTGTGACTGTCATGTCTGGAATGTATGTGTGTACGCCAGCCTTGAGTATTTCAACCACGGTGTGCACTTGCGATTTATTAGTTATTTGCATATCGTTTACATGAATTCATACAACATTGACTTTATCTTATCGAGTTTGGGTTCGAATGAAGCGTCTTGATCTGCGGAATATGATTGTGAGGGCGGGATATGTAAGCAATGAAAGTCAGGAGACCACAATGTCTTACAAATGTAGTAATGTTAATTAACAGATGGATACTTAGGTGCCCAGTGAAGATACACAGTGCCATGAATATCGAAAAAGAAACATTCGTCATCGCTTTGACTTTTGATTTGTTCATTCAAGCATTTTTGGCTCTCGGTAAAATTGGACCCTTCCAGTGCTTGGATTGGCCCTTAGTTCCTGGATCATAAGTGAGAAACCGAGATTCTTCATACGTTATCACTCTCCTCAAGAATTGGGATGATATTTTCAGTGGTATTCAAAGTGTTAGTGCAAACATTTTCACGGTCTTGTTTTTGGTCGATGGTGAGAATTCTCAGTACCAGTTTCGCACACACTTACCCGTGTTAAACTGGTTATGCAAAATTTTCCTTATGCATTCGTTGTCACTTCCTGCAGTTCCACCATTCTACTGAAAACTTAACCGACGGTCAGATCGAATCAGACTACCTACCTTGTCGATATTTTCATCCGTTTTTTATTGTTGAAGGTCTTCCCATGCGTCATTCATCGTCAATGCTTCTCTGCCATCTTGGAAACGCTTGAATATCCAAAACCTCACCTACTTGATAAACAGTCATCACCAGCACTGCTTTTAATAAGAGATAGTTTTCAGGAGCAGTGTTTCCGAGTTTCATGTTGAACTTCACAAGAATTCGTCCCTCTATTATTACGCTTATCACTTTTTTCCGGCAAAACAAAATAACAGCTCTTACGCAAACGAAGACCACGGCCATACTGATTTGTCAATAGACACCAGAGATGCACCCGACACAGAAGGCTTCATGTTGCACAGATATTTATCGTTCATCTTTGGCGCATGCCTACTTACTCTATGACAGCATCAGCTCCGTTACTTTATAGCCACATCTCGGATATGAGTTCAGGTATCTGCCTGAAAGTCACACTGAAGCTGAGCAGCAGAATCGACTCGGAACGACTTCGCGATATTAATCGCCTGCAAGAGCTGACTTTCTTACGGCATAGTGGTCTATGTAGTGGTATAATAATGACTTATTATGAAAGAACATAAACTAAGAATTGACATTTAACGATCCGTGTGATTAAAAATTTGTTTTCTTTGGTTTGTTATTGGAGCGAACAATTATCACTGTGACGTTGCTTATAGAGCCTTGACTAATATTTGTCGTGTTGATCCTATAACTGTTCATAAATCAAAGTCCTTAGCAAATATTAGCGCTTAACTTAGCGAAATAAATTTCCTCTAAACGTTGTCTCCACAAATTAAACGGGAATGTATTAACGTATTCAAAACATGAGTACACATTACTGCTCGGGGCCCGTAAATCATTAGTCCTACAAGCCCCTCCCGGCCGTAAACTGGCTCTGATAACTTCTCACAGACGACATGAATCTAGTTTACTCATGAACTTGAATAAATTCATCTCGGGTGCTAGGCTGCATCATTATGAAACAATGTTATCATTCGCATGGCACACACATGCAATATATTTATTATATGTAACGAACATAATTGCACAAAACGAAAACAAAACGCCTGAATATTAGTATATAGGTTTCTGATCCATTCCACCGTTGTGGTGTTGGCATTCATACAATCATTCCTCTTATAGCTTCCTAGGACGCAGTCCTATCTTACATGCCTGATACATTATTTCAGTGCACCACAGTAACAACTTGGAGACTCCGCTAAAGTCCATTAACAGAGCGAATCAGAGCGCCGATCACAGTCATTATTATTATAGTTAATTTGACCCACAGTTTTATGTCAAGTCCGACACCCACACTACCAGAGTGTATTTCTCGAACTATTCCCATTCTTGGTCATTTGCGCTGTGTTGACAGTTCTTATTCCAGAGACCTCTTATTTTTCAGTGTACAGTAGCGGAGGGTGACTCGAACGTAGTCTATTTCTTCGTAAGAAAGGTATATCATGATGAATGGGAAGTTCCTTATTCCCTTGTATATTGTGGTAATCTCTAAGCAGGGTCTCAGTTCTACGAATGTATGGTGGGTAGACAATGCTTAGCAGGGGAAACCAACAGACAGGAGTATTGTACCAGTAACCATGCGCATCGTGTTGTTGAGCGCCGCATCGATGAGGCTGATCCAACAACTACTACTCCACACTGAAGCTCAACACACTGCTACCGAAAGAACTAGTGAAAGAGCCGATGTACCCGCAGTCTCCACCGAAGCCCCACAGGTTGTGTCATAGAGCTTCTGAATGACTTTTTTCCGAATTTTTATCTTGACGAATGTGTTTTCCCGATTCTTTTATAAGAGAGAGTAATGTCTAGTGTAAAGCGAAGATACTTGGGGTACTTGTTGTGACGGAGAATATTGCCATCAAATTGCACCTTGAGCTCATTTATTGTTAAGGTAAAACGCAGAAACCTCACTATTACTGGTACAGGGCTTCAGTCTCCAGTTTTTTAAATGTGTGTTAAGGATCGCTGAGTCCTCTGTTAGTGTTCGTTCTCATTGGCCAAGCACGCGTCCGCAGAAAATACTGTAGGTGCACCCTGGGTAATGCTAAATGAGCTAGAGCGTCTCGGCACCCAGATCTCTATTGGACTTCCTGGCTACAATCATGCAGATTAATTTAGGCTGCCAAACAGTAGCAAAGAGCCCTTCTTAGGACCAAATGACTAAGAAACTGGGATCTTCAGTTCGAACTAAATACAGACGGAATCAGCCGAGCTAAAAGTGACTACTTGTCAAAACTATAAAACATTCAAACAACTATACCATCGACCTTCCCACCACCATTCCAGCAGTCCTTTTAAAGCAGACAGCTTCAAAGATGATTGAAACGTCGGTTGCACGTTGTCTTAATGCTTTACAATGACGCAGCCTAGCATCCAAAATGATTTTATTAACTGTATGATTAAATTAGTTAGAATGATGTCGTCTTTGATTATTTCATCCAAATTAAGAACCACTGTGGAATTGTAAAAGCTTTTATTAATCATAAATACTTTAATAACTTCTATGGCACGATTTCGGCACGGCAATTATCCGATAATTTAGTTTAACACAGAGTTTGGGTAACTTGGTTCAATATGAAGAGAAAAAAATATGCCCAAGCTTTAGACAAAGCATTATTACCTGTGAGAAGAAATGACAATTTTTGAACCTGACGTCAAC
Source organism: Schistocerca serialis cubense (assembly GCF_023864345.2). Taxonomy (NCBI): domain Eukaryota; kingdom Metazoa; phylum Arthropoda; class Insecta; order Orthoptera; family Acrididae; genus Schistocerca; species Schistocerca serialis. The sequence continues at coordinate 1,018,356,027 of NC_064639.1, forward strand.
AAATGGAGAACTGTACGACACAGACTGCAAAATATCAGTTAATTTACTTAACAATATTTAAAATACTTTAGTTTAAGCGAAACTAAGTTACGTCTCTGGTCTAACAAGGTATGCCTGCATCAACGGAGATGCAGCTTGGGTGATTTAAATCTCCTTGTTTGGATCCAAAACTCTGCCATTTTATTTACTTTTGCTTGCTAACCTCGTGTGACACAGACGATATTTTGTCTGGAAACACTGTACTGGTAAGAAGGGAATATTTGTTACAGGCAATTAAGTGGACACTTTGAGAACAGAGGCTGAAGACAACTAAAAAAAATTGTATTCTGGCGTAGAGCACAAGCATTAAGAAAGAACCTCATTCTAATATATTATCTCTTACGAAATAAAACGTAATAAACTCTAACCACTTTAAATAACTTTCATCTCTATGTTTTGGATATGTTGTGTTCATTTTGTCAAAGGTAAAATTACACGACGCTAATTCATTATATATTCATTATATATTCATATAGGAAGAAGGCTTCCTTTCTGGATGATAGTTCTTCAAAAACCCGCAAATGAAGAGTATCGAGATGATTGTAATTCATAAATGGTGTTGTAATGGTACTTGTATCATATGTTTCATTTTAACAGCTTCTGGATGTTACACATTTAAACATGAAACAATCATTCTCGTGTTGCCACTATGAAAAATGTCCAAAAGCCGTTAATAAATTCTAAAAATGTACCGAGAAGGAAAGGTTCAAAACAAATGTGGATGTTTTATCGACATGAATAACTGGAACAGTTACAAATCGACGTTACTTCCTTATGGTGTACTGTTTCATCAATTTGCGCAGTGAAACAGGTTAGGCCTGTGTTTGTTCGAGAGCAGACTAACGAATGTAAAACCAACATATATAACCATGAAAAATTAATTATAATTAGCACATAAATTCTGAAGAATTGTCCAAGGGAATCATTCTGCTTGCTCGTCTGTTTGTGCCATTTATTATCCGATTTAAGCTCTTTTTAATGACTCTGACAACTGTTATTTCAATGCTACACAATTTATCGTCCGTGTTTCATATGCATCAGTCCAAACGATATATGTGATATTAATATCCGATTGATTTAAATAATTGAAGCAGCAAACGCAGATTAAAAACTCATTGGCCTGTAAATTTATTGCGCGCCTCGTAAAACCGAACACTTATACTGCCTGTCAACGTGAATGTCATTACGCTACTAATGTATTTTAATTGCCGTTTCAGTGGGACCTTTGATTCAATAAAATCTTTAGAACTATTATGAACGTTAATTGTTTAGTAAAAGCGCTCACTTCCATTGTAAATGAACCTAACAGATAATTATAATTCACTATTCATGTAAAAAAAAAATTGCAAGGAATCTAATGTAAAACTCACAAAGTGAGGCTGTAGGGAAGGAAGAAGTATGGTGAGGAGGAGAGGAAGGGAGAGGGGATACGGGGCAGAAAAAAGGCAGTCTTGACATAACAGACGTCAGTTTTATGTTCTATATATCAGATTCGCAGTTGCTGTGTCAGAGAGCAGAAGCGAAAATGTATTTTGAAGGTGTTAATTAACAACTGAAAGTCAAAGGAAAAATAGCACAGATTTTACAAATAGGCTGCAGTAATATATTAATTGCATGAAATTAATTTAAACATCGAGTATCCTATTTCATGTCTATGAGGAAAAACTATTCACATATTCCAATAATTTCGTAGAAGTAATTATGTACGTCAAATAAACGCTGCTAATAAAGCAATATTGAGTAATGTTGCGTGCAAGAAAGAAAAAAATAAAAAATAAAAAAGGTAGATTAAGTACAGTGAGCAGAAGCGTTTTAGTTTTATCAGCGTCAGACAAAATGGAATTGACCAGATAAAATGTTAAAGTACATGATGAAATTCAGATTTTCTAGAAACGATGGCGTTAACGTCTTTTGGTGTGCTGTGGAACATTAGTACTCTCATGAAACAGTGTCGGAAGCCCCATTTTGAACTTCTGAGCAGTTTTTTGTGAGATATGCACGTCATCCATGTCACACAAATGATCAATGTCAGCCAAAGCCTTCCGGTATAATTTGTGCCGTGTATTGTTTGATTTCAGCGATCGTACTGAAGCTATTTGAGTCCAGTTTCGATTATTGTGTGTAGCATGTCTATAAAGTGAGTGTTGTAATTAATTGAAAAAGTCGACGAAGACTTTCTCTGAGACGTAGAGTAGCGACTGTGAATATATTGGATGGATGTGGTATTTGTGGTGATACGTGAGTAGGATTTTTTGTATAGTGAATTACTTTATTGTCGAGCGGAGTTCTCGATTTTGGAGAGATTTGAAAATTGTTGCCGGAACACCCAGACCAGTGGATTCTCTTTAAATAAGTTTAACTCTTTCTGAGATACGGTAATAACGATTCGTGTTGATCCAGACCCTAACTGAACCATATTTAAGCGGAAATGCACTGCAACCTTTTTCTTGTAGTTAATAGTGACGAGTAACATCTTTATTGAGGTTTCATTAGTGGGATAGCCGACCGCTAACAACTGAAGTCACTGAGAATTTGAGAATTTGGCGATTTATGTTTTAAATTGAGTTAAAAATGGAGCTCGGATTTTTTTATATTTTTTGTTACTTCAAGTCGTTTAGAACGGGGGTTAATTTTTGTTTGTCACTCGATCACTCACTGGCGTGTGTGTCTGTACGTAGTTAGTAAAGGGAAGGAAATAAACTCTTATTTTGTATTTTGTTTGAAAGTCAAAATCTAGTTGCCGGCCGGAGTGGCCAAGCGGTTTTAGGCGCTACAGTCTGGAACCGCGCAACCGCTACGGTCGCAGGTTCGAATCCTGCCTCGGGCATGGATGTGTGTGATGTCCTTAGGTTAGTTAGGTTTAAATAGTTCTAAGTTCTAGGGGAATGATGACCACAGCAGTTAAGTCCCATAGTGCTCAGAGCCATTTGAACCATTTTGAACCAAAACCTAGTTGCCGCGTTGTCATTTAGCCCGAAGTTACTAAACAATTACTATGTAGGTAGTATTTTGTAGATATTGAATTATTTTATTGTCGATCGGAGTAATCGATTTTGAAGAGATCTGAAGATTGTAAGCGGAACACCTACACCTGTCAGCAACTTATTGTTAACCTGACTGTGCAATTTTCCTCACGTTTAGCTGCCTTTGCTGTCATAGAAAACCTGTGGATGATGTTCTTCAGAAAGTAATTGTACTTCTACAGTTTCCAAGTTTCTATACACTAACTCGAATAGTCCTTCTGTTGATATAGCCCCCAATTACCTTCGAAAAGCTGAAGGAATGTTATCTGCATCTCCTGCCCTGTTGTTCGCTGTTCTTACAGACCTCTGTTAAATTCTGACGTTAATACTGTATCCTTGTATGTCTTTCAAATCGATATGCATTTCTTCTGTAACGCCAACATACAAATCCGCACGCTCGTAGATACAACGCAGGTGTTCTTCTCACCCGTCCACTCGCTTCCCAGTGTCGTATCGTAGAGACAGAGACATTGTTTATATAATCGACGGGCCTTGCCGTAGCAACAGAATAGATCGCTGATTGTATCTGTCAACATCTATATATTTGAAATATTTTGGATGTTTGTTGAAGGTAGTAGGCATAAGTAAGAAGATGACAAAATATATCAACCTTTGCTCTGATTTTACTAAAAGTACAGTAGGAAAGCGAGCTCATTTAAAGTCTGTGACTTATGTTAAAGAGCGGTCTGATGTGTATATTGCTAGTAGTGAGTATTGGCTCCTCCAAATGGTTACTAGGAAGATAATTAAATTATTTCTGTTATAAGAACACTTCTAGAGCTCTACTTCTTACATACGTGTTTAAACCAACTAATTTCAGAAAAATTTCGATCGATTTGTGATATTTAATCGCTGGTATTACTGGACAGTGTACGATGCGCAATTGCATTTTCCGTTAGTGTGTTGATGTCAATATAGGAGGAACTATCAACTAAAAGTCACAGCTGTTGACCTTAACATAATAATAACACAAAACGGAATGGTATTTAAAAACTTAATCGGTAACAATCTACGCAAATAGCTGCCGTTTGTGGGCTCAATTGCAATTCCCCTGCACCTGCGTTTATGTATAGCGAGGGTGTTACCAAAGCATTCCTTCAATTTATAAATCATAATTCTTAAGACTTTATGAAAATTGTACTCAATTTCTTCTCTTATTGATGCTTGTTGTGTCTTCAACAGGGCTAGTTACGTGAAGTTACAGGCAACAATTCTGACACAGTATGTAGTGCCTCTTGTGTTACATGAAACTCCCACTCAGTATTCTCACCTCGAATTCTCGGTCATTTCTTGGCTCAACTTCCGGGAAGACTGAGCCGCGGGACATTCTAAATTAACTGAATGTTTATGACAACTTGTGTTCTGCGTCTTTCCAAAAGTATTTACATATGCATATTTATGTTCTGACGCAAGCAGTCAATAGTATTGTAATTGCTTATATTTTGTGCTTCCACATTTCCTTTCTGTCCTTATTCTCCGTGTAAAAGAGTCAACAAATGTGTGTGATTTTTTTTTTTATTTCAGTGATAGTAGTGAAGGACCTTGATGTCTGCTGTAGTCAAAGTGTGGCTATCTTTGTGTGTTCAGATGAGACAAAGAATTTTTTGCCCTTTATGAAGTCATTCCACAGTATCCAGGTTGATGGCAGAAGGGACCCATCTGGTCGGTTTCGGCTACCTGGAGAGATTTGGTGTTGTGTGTGAGTGCTTAAGAAGTTGGCGCCAGGCAGGTGGTGCGAGTGAATCGTAGCTTTAAGAGTGAGACTATTGTTGTCTCTCATTAAGAAAGAGCATGCACATTATTAATTTGATTTCAGTTCATACATTAATGAAAGGAATTAAATCTTCGCAATTACTGTGTATCAAAGTCAGTAATTAATTATCTCGGTACAATTAAATTTTCCCAATTCAGCTGCATGGCGACCCTGAGTAATGATGAAATATTGAATGTCCGAGTAGACCTCAGAGTTCTCCAGTTTTCCAAATAGTCAGTCCAAAGTTCACACGAAACATAAGTTACCCTGGGTAAGATCTGAATCTAAGCAAGTTCACAGAACCCATTTAATTCATTATGTAAATGGAGAGGAAAATGTAATAGCCGTGGGAGACTGAAATGATACTCAGTAGTGAGAATCATTTTGTTGTAAATAACTACCACAAGATGTTAAAAGTTTGTATTTTTATTATTCGAGAAGAATATACAAATAGGCCATAAAATGGCAAAATCTTTAGATTGTTAGTATCTTAAGGGTTTAAACTACTTGCTGTGTCTTTTATGGTATGTATGATGCGAGACTTTAAGATTAAGAGAGAGTTACTGAAGAATACTGGATCGGTAGTAGAAACAGATAATGTGTGCTTCAAGTTAACTGACACTGTAAATTAGGCGTTAATGAAAAACACAGTAAACACTTCAGTAGAACGGGGTAGAGATTCATTTAAAAAGGGCAGTCACGGAAGTTTGTCAAACGAATACGGGAACAAAAATGGCAAACGCTCAAAGCCATTAGGTGACACAAAAAATATCCACAGATGGAAATTAAAAATTTTCAGGAAAAGAAACTCACCAAGTGAAATCAATAAAGATTGTAGGAGAAACGATAAAAGTGGAACATCTAGATACAAATATGGACTAGCAACGTAGTTTTTGTCCCCTACCGGTCAACCTGTAGGTCCAAGAAGTAATGACGAAGGCTAATAAAAATTTCAACAGTCGAATTACAATTCAGAGTGAAAGGATATCTATTGTAAGATTGGCTGATACCATTGCTGTCCACAATGAAAACGAAGAAGAATTATTGGACCTCCTGTGTCTCTGTAATGGAATGAAAAGTTTAATGTGTGCACAGTATGGATTGAAAGTAAACCAGAAAAAGACGAAGTAAATCAGATGAGCAGAAATGAGATTAGCGTTGAACTTAACATAAAAATTAGGGACCATGTAGGAAATTCAGTGATGGAATTCTCCTATCGTGTAAGTAAAACAACCCATCACGGATGAAGCAGGTGTGACCGTCTCCTACTTCCGCTATACGCTGCAGTCAAGTATGATTATGAGCATTTGTGTTACGTGAAAGGCATCGATTGAGAAGGATGTAAACCAAAATGATGCTGAAAAGTCTACAACTGACTGTTAGTACTATAAGTAGATACGCTGCCCTAGTAACGAACGAGTCCAAACATACGTAATCAGAAAGATTAGTTATCAATAATAGTCGAATTTTTCATCAATCAAAGAAACTTCAGTTACATTTAAACTACAAACTTATTTGTTTGTCGTCTGTCCTAAAGTGACAATTTATTTGTGAAATCAACTGAGTTTAATTGAATTTAAGGGTGAATAAAAATTAGTAGAATGTGTACAAGTAACAATGGTAATTACTCATGTTGGAGCTCATTTGTATAACAAAGTGATTATCAAAGCAATTCAAAAAAAATGTTCAAATGTGTGTGAAATCTTATGGGACTTTACTGCTAAGGTCATCAGTCCCTAAGCTTACACACTACTTAACCCAAATTATCCTAAGGACAAACACACACATCCATGCCCGAGGGAGGAGTCGAACCTCCGTGGGGATCAGCCGCGCAGTCCATGACTGCAGCGCCCTAGACCGCTCGGCTAATCTGCGCAGCCTATCAAAGCAATTAATCAAATCCCAATACATATTCAAAACTTCAGAATTCATTAAAAAATGATGAAAAATCAAAACTGAATAGCTTATTGCATCACAAGATGCAGTGATAACCATGTACCTGAACCTCACGGTAATCTTTACTGCAAGTAATTCTGAATAACCAACCTTAGTAAGAAACCCTTAAATTTGAATGATTTCAAAACAAAAGCAGAAAACCAGTGTACCGCTGAAATATGATAGCCGAGACATCGTTTCGTAAATTTACCAAACACATAAAATTAATTAGTATAGCTGAATAAAAATTTCTTTTGTCACGTTCGGTAATTTCCCAAGTTATCAAATGTCATTTTCAGAATGTTAGTTAAGACCGTTGTACAGGTGACACAAAAATGAAATCGTAATGACAATGATTAATCAGTGAGAAATGTGCTTTCGAATTAAGATAAAATTTAACATTATGGTCTGGCAGAATATCTGGTTTTATTACATTCTTTCATTAATGATGTGATTATCAGTATTTAAGATAATAGCCACGAACCTGTTACAGTGTCGCAATAGGAGGAGAGGTGTACTGCTACGTGGCGCGTTCCAGGTGGTGGATAAGGAGGGTCCTAACCAGCGTGCTGGCGGACTTGAGGGAAATAAAATAGCTCTCGCGGACCAAACACACATCCCTTCAATCTCATTTTTCACCTTCCATAATTCACCCATCACATTCCAGATCACATCTGGCATTGTAAACCCTGACCTTGGTGAGACACGTGATCATTGATAAGATAATCAAACAAATATGAGGAGCCTTCTATTGAAAGAATCCACCGGTTTGGACAGTCACGACGAGATTATCCAGGAGAAGACACCATTCGGATACGGTGTGGTGTCACATAGAGGACAAAGGCTAGTCGGAGCGCCTAGTGATGCACTGAATGACCAAACAAACATGCAACATATTCCACTTAAGAAGGTGCTAAAATTTAACAAACCAGGAAAATTTTCGTATTTTGAAACAGTAAATATTAATTCTTTAAGGAAAGTTGGTAAAATGAAACATTTAATAGATGTCTTAGATAAACAGAACGTAGTTATCACAGCCCTTCAAGAGTTACGCAATACTGACCAGGACACGATCGAATCAGGAGCATATCGACTTTATAAGGGACCACCAGGAGAAAGGGTAATAGAAAATCTTCCCCAATTCGGTGTGGGTTTCTTGGTACACAATAGAATATTGGATTGCACTGAGGATTTTTCATCCAGTTCCTCAAGAATGGTATTGTTAACAATTAAGGTCGGAAAAAAAGGTACACACAGATAAATATTGATGCTCCAACTAATGATAAAAATAGAACTGCCAAGGATGGAACGGAAAAATTCTGGGATGAACTTGATCAACTAGTAAGGACCATACTGGAAACTAACATTAAAAAGCTGCTTTGAGACTGTAATGCGAAGATAGGACGAGAGAAGAAATTTTGAGGTGTGGTGGAGCGATGGCCAGCGCATAAACTTACAAACAAGAACAGGGAACGGTCAATTGAATTTTCTACTACAAATGGATTGGTTTTGAAGACAACCAAGTTTAAGAGAAGACCACGTCAAACTATGAGAGTTCCAGATAGATCATGTGGCCATGGATCAGAAATTCCATAAGGAAATCCATATGTTAACGTGCTTGTTGATTCAGACCACTACATTTCAAAAATTAAAATCAAACTGACACGTAAAAGAAAAAACAAACCTGAAAAGTTAGATATAAAGACAACATATGACGGTAGTTATATCATTAATAATCAGATATATTACGAGATATCAAGAATACCTTTAAGTGACAGTCTAGAAGCCATTGTCAATCGATTAAAAGCCTTGGCTGAAGAAGTAGCTCCTGTACGGAAACTCAAGAAACATGTTTGGTGAAATGAGGAATGTGATGTAGCGATTCAATGTAGACATAAGGCCTGGTTAAATGGCCAACAAAAGAGAACTGAAAGCTCCAGGGAGGAATTAATAAATGCTAGACGATCAACCGCCAAAGAAATTGGAAGGGTCAAAAGGCAATTTCATAAGGACTCGCTAAAATCTATCGAAGGTGCCTTCAATCGCCACAAGACAAGAGATAACTATCAGACATTTAAAGAGTACTAGTCGAAATACACTCCATCTACTCTTATGATGACGGATACAAATGGAAAGGTAGCACATAACAATTATGACAGTTCAATGATATTGGTTAAATATTTCAAACAGTTACTAAATAGTGCGGAACCTGAACATCATTTGGAATTTGACCCATATCCAAGAAACAAAACGCATTTAGAAAAAGTTATACCACCACATCCAGATTAAGTACAAGCAGCGATTAACTCACTTCGGAATTATAAAGCAGCAGGTGAGAACCAGATAGATGCAGAACTTTGGAAATATGGAAATGTACAAATTATTCTGAACTTAAACAAAGATCTTATTGACATTTGGAATACTGAGAAGTTACCAGAGGAATGGAATGTTGCAATAATCCATCTACTACACAAAAAAGGAGATTGGATCCAAATAATTATAGGGGTATATCCCTGCTGGATGTTACTTATAAAATTTTTTCCAAGGTTCTGTATTTCAGAATTCATGAACAGCTTGATGGTGAACTAAGCGAATATCAAGGAGGCTTTCGTCCAGCACGACGCTGTCCTGATCAAATTATTAGTGTCAGATGGATAATGAAACATCAAAGGGTCAGTGAGAAGATACTAGTTATCACGTTTGTCAATTTTAAAATAGCTTACGATAGTATCCATTGTGAATCTCTACTGTCAATTCTTAAAGAATTTGGTTTACATCAGAAACTTGTCAACCTCGTTGCAGTCACTCTTCGAAATACTAAAGCCAGATTGAGGTTAAGAAATGAATTCTCTGAACCTTATGAGATTTATACTGGCCTTCGACAAGGCGATGGATTGTCTCCATTATTGTTCAATTGTGTGCTGGAGAAAATCATGCATGAATGGAACAAGATATGCCCACTATCTGTTAAGATTGGAAGAAAGATTCAACTTAACTGCCTTGCATTTGCAGATGATTTGGCCCTGTTGGCAAACAATATTGATGAAGGAAAGGTTCAGATAGAGCAACTAGAACGATTAGCGGGAAAGGTCGGATTGCAAATTTCGTTTGAGAAAACAGAAATGATACCCAGCTTCCCAGTTGACACATCCCATATCATACTCCGTAATGATTAAAAATCAAGGTAGTAAAAAAGTTTAAATATCTTGGTGAGATTATTACCTGGAATGTTAATTAAAGAGCATCAATAGATAGTGGAACATTAAACTTCAGCGAGCGCAGAGAACCACTTGGGAAACCTACAAAAAACGATCTCTCTCAATAAATGCTAAATTTCGACATTACTCCTCCGTCGTTAAATAGGAAGCAACATATGCAAGTGCAATACTATTCAGACTTAATACTCAAGCAACAACTGACAAATTGCAGAAAGTTGATAAAAGAATACTCCAAACAATTATCAGTATGAAACACCAAGTTAATGGGCTGTGGAGACTTTTGCCCAAAGAAGAATTGCATTTTTCGCCCACATATCTCGTTTACCAAATACTAGAATCCTGAAGCAACTTTTTGACTACTTCTGGAACATTAAAACCAAAAACATCTAGTTTAAAGAAGTACAAAGTGATCTGGATGAACTGAACAGCACCACGCACCAAATTCAACAAAGAGAGTTGCTTCTGAAAAAGAAATACACACGGCTGGCATTCAAACCACCAGAACGGAAGAAGTATGTCACATATGTAGAAGAACGAGCAGCCAGATCACAGCGAATGAAGAAGTTTTGGGAAACGAAGAAATTGCTGACTGCTACGACTTAAACTTAATTATTGTAGACTCTGTTGTATTATGTTTGATTTTAGTGCTCCAGTGTGGGTGTAAACTATGTAAATAAATAAATAAATTTAAGATAATAGGATATGGACCCTGTTTGTGGTAGCAACGAGCTGAGTTAATGACCACAATACAATTATTAATAAGATTTATGCAGTTAATGTATTGTCCATTTTCCACTCGTCTGCACATTTTTCTTAACTTTGTTGTGTGCAAGAGTGGTATTTGTTAGTGTGGAGCAGTATGTCTCTCATGTCTCCCCGTCCTTCTCCTCCTCCATAACCTCAAAATTTTATTGGGATTGAGTACCATCTTTCTTACTCAACTGGCTTACTTAATTTCGCAAACTTCATTACTATTGGCCTCTGTCCTCCTTAATTTTATTTCTTATCCCTCTATTCCATTGAGCTAACCCGTCATTATATCTGGCCAGGTAGCTTTTGTTTCTCCCTTACTTCTACTGTTTCATCAGTATCTTTGACAGTTGGCTGTGCCTCTTGCGGATACTCCAATACCACTGGAGACTCTGGGACACTAGTGCACATCAGACACATTGTTGCTTCAACAATGTGTGAATTTGACTTCGATATCAATTAACTTCTTTATAACATGAGGCTCAGAGCCCCTCTGTGGATGTTTTCACGTGTTCCTTTCCACATGAAACTGTCCACATTTGCGTACGTTATTTTTCTAATTGTTAATAATTATTTTGTTGTTTTTACTATAGTAATGTTGTCGATGCTGATGGGCCAACTCGCCTCTGTTTAGTCCAGTTTGCTGTGCTATTGTCGTATCTGTCCATTTTTGGAACAATTAACTCTATGAAATTGTTTATTACTGTCTCCACTTACTCTTCTCCGGTCTCTGTCTGCTCATGAAACTCGAACGCCGTATCCGGTGGTTCTCTTATTGTTGTTGAGCCTGTTCTCATTATTATTACATCTGTTTTCATTAGTTCAGTACCACCAGCCTAGCTGTTCTTTTCAAAACTGTGATCCTATCGCATTCTTCTAAGCTGGTATAACCTTGGAGATTCAAAAGTAATTTTCTTTGCAACATATGTAACAGATGATGTTGTGTAACAAGATGTTTTACGCGATAAACTTCTCTGCATAGATTTTTGCAGTTAGACCTCACATTATTTTCTCCACCTTAATAGGGTAAGGACAAGCATGCTTCCTGTTACCAATATGCTGCTTGAAATGCATGCATTAATGCTTCTAATGTTTCACAGGCTTCTACAGCGCGAATTGCTCAAAATCATGCACCTTCCGAAATTTAAACGATTTGAAAACCACACGGAAGAAGGGGTTAAGTCCATTTTATAGATTTTTCAGGGGAGTAATTTTAAAATTTAAAACTTTACAGTTTCATTAGTTGTTGAAATACGCTTTTTTAATTCATACAGTACGTTCAGTGACCTTTTCTGTAGGATTCCTTAAAAGTGGAAAAAATAGTATTAAGATTGGAACCTTGCATGTCTTTTTATCTGAATGTCTATTTTTTTAATTTCTTTGTATAATGCATTAATTAGACTGTAGATGTCAGTATGTAATGTTACTTTGAGATGATACTTCATTATAAGACTTCCTGCAATTCTCTTGACAAAGATCTAATCATCTTTGAGTCTAGTCATTATTGTACAGGATGTTCATGACTGATCAGGTTTTAGGGACAGTACTGTTTATCAATATTATGTTTTTATTTTCATTGAACTCATATAAATTATAATGATTAATAAGCTCATGTCTCAACTTTTGTATCTTTAAATCACCTGCTATACGACTACCAACAATTATTCAATAAATGGTTACCACATTTACATTAAAATTATAGTTAATAGGACGTAATTTTAGTTATCACCATAAATCAAAGCCTTTATAACTCAGAGACTTCATTTCTCACTTTTTACTCATTACAAAAAAAAAAAAAAACAAAAAAAAACACAAAACGTGTTTGTAAATTCACTGCCAGAAAGTAATATTTGTATAGTACTCTTTGGCCCCTGTGTACAGAACACCTTGAGTTCTTGCAGATCACGATACTTTTCCTTGGTGATAGGTAGCAGTCCTGAAACATTTGACATGCGACATGTTATTAGTATGTTTTCTCAATAGGTTTGTTATAATAAAGCCTGACCTCCTATTTCACACACTGATATGATCTAGTTTCATTTCATTACTGTGACTAAAGTCTTTACCAGCCTACCTTTGTAACAGGGTGAAGCGAACAAAAACTCTCCTTCTGTAAGTTAGGTTCCTCTTCCATTCGTCCAGCATGGGCAGTAACAATTGATGTGACCTGAGATTCGTTGTAAGTGTCATGATGTGTGATAAGCCTTCGATGGTGACATTCTATCTTCATCTACTTAACAATTCGCGATGGAAATGGACTTTTTTGCCGGTATCTTGATTGTAAGAAACCAGTCCAGTCACGTATCATTGAGCCATCAACTTCAGCAACCTGAAAAGGCATGGATTTTACATGCACATCCATAATTATGTCTGTTCAGTCCTTTGGGAGATCAGATTCTGTTTTACGTCTGGTGAGGCCCATGTCTTTGTCACTTACGTGGTATGAATGGTCTCTTACTGGGAAAGTCACACGAATTGATTCAAATTGCTTTGCATGATGGACAAGGTAATGGATGAACCTCTAATGCGTATAATCTTTGCTTTGACCACCACATGAGTCACAGAAAATTTTCAAATTTTTGAGGTCAGGATCCGGAAACTAACTAACATAATGATTCAGCATCATCATTTGAACCTTTCTTCCCTATAGTTTCAGGAGAAACATAAAACACTCTATTACTGTCTGAGAGATGATGTGTGTTAAATAGGCATAGAGTAAGCTGTCGCTTATAATAGACAATGTTGGTGTTGTGTTTGGACATGTAAGATTTCGTTGGAAATCCATACATGTCGATTCAGTGTTTGTAAACTTTCTGCTTCTCTGTCGAGATTGTCTTTTACGCTGATAGAATACATCAAGTTTACGCCGGTGCAGTTCATATTCAGTCTTCTCTCTCTTAATATTACTTTGAACATCTGATCTTTCCTTTCTATCTGTTGCATGTGTGAGTTGTGTCTCTAGAGCTTTGAAAGTTACAGAAAACTTATCACTAGCACTGCATGGATAACTTCGAGGGAAACCGAATGAGATATTAATGACGGCTCTTGAAACATGTTGAACATCTTCTTGATTGTGAGCTCTTCCGGCATATACAGTTTCTGTGTTTTATTTGGGCTGTAATGACTGGACTGCCCTTTAAACGGCTTGATGTGAGCGCATATGTTTTGCTGTGTCTCTGTTGAAAGTTTATGGACTCGGTTTCCGTGTTTCCCTTTCTTATCAACTGACGCCATTACTTCATTTTTTAAGGAACACCGAATAGTTTCTAATCTTTTCTTTGAAATACCATGCAGTGATATAAAGACATTTTGACAAACTGTCAATTCTATCACAGTATTGTCTCTTATTATTCTGACCTTATAATGGAACGTATAATCGCCCAAATCAACTGCTGTCTCATCTCTGCGAGGCCTTCGGCGTTGTACATCGTCAACAGAAATCAGTCCTGTCAGGTGACAACTTTGCTCATTCCAGTACTTTACATAACTAAAATTAGATATTAATGTGGACTTTTCTGCATCAATTAGCAAAACAGTAGGTACAATCTTCTTGCAGTTACAATGCTCTCTTATTTCATGCGACATTGTTCTTAGCTTTCTAGACACTTCAGATAGTCTACCATAGCTTTGTCTTTTTCTAGATTTACCACTGCGGATTGACTCTGGATATTCCATCACCAGTTGAAACACTGACCTCAATTGGATTTCACACGAAATTCAATTCTATCTACTGTAAAACCCCAGCTACAGAAACCCTAATAAACAACCCTTTGTTGTAAAAGAAGTAGGAAAATTAGTCATCCTGACAGTGACGGCAGCTACTGACGACAAATTTTACACTTGTGATAATTTGATCAACTGGAATGTCATATGAATGAAAATAGTTATCATGAAATAGAGACTGAATGAAGTGATATGATAGTACACGCAACAAAAGCACCAAAGAAAGAATTGCAAAATAATTAAAAACGAAGGTTAAAGTCCAGATGGTAAATTGGCCAAAGATAACATTTATCATAGAATCTGCATCGAAAAGGAAGTTCGATGCGACTACAATGTAACTCGGAAATGGAACTCTTAGCTTCAGCTGCTATCTAGTCGCTCTATAGTACTACTGCGATCGTAGCATGCTTGTAAGCGCTACTAGATTGTTTTAAGCTAATCGGAAGTTTGAAAGTTTTGCGATATAGACTGAAATACTATTCAGAAATCATACTAAAGCTATGTCATCTTTACCGAGAGCAAAATAACGGGATACGGAGATTCACGACGAAATTAAATAGTGTAAGATTTGTGATGAGACTTAGCCTTCGTGATACTGAATAAGCACGAACATTCAAGGACACTGTAAAAGAAAGATCGCCGACAGAAAGACAATTATTATTCTCGAGTGGGTAACTAATTGAATAGACATTACTATGTGTATTAGTGAAAATTAATTGACTGTTAGAATAATATGAAGTGAAAAGTGAATTCATGATTATTTAACAGTGAACAATCATCTATTTGTCCCAAGATAACGACACATTCTGAACAGTGCTTAAGTACATGTTATCTCTGGAATTACGCCGTGTAGTTAATGAACGCTCGACGTAGCGACGTCTTGTCGACGGAATAACAATATATCAACTTAGCAGCCTCGCAATGCCATAATGTGGCCATGACTTGGGCGATGGCTTGAAGATTCTAGATTTTATAATATTAATATTCAACAACCATTATCTAACAGGGCATAACAAAAAGAAGAACTACAGTTAGCCAGTTCCTGCAAGCTGAAAAGTCTGTTGCGGACTCACAACAAAAGAAAACCACGCGAGGAGTTACAGAGTGGCGTCGTCATGAGCGACGAACGCCGTTCCACGTCATACCGACTGGGACAACCATCACCGCCCAATCGTGTCAACTCTAAGGAGAGGTAGACGCCACACTACCACACCACAAAGCACTGAAGTGATTGTCAAAGCTGCTATTTGTTAGCATAAATCACGGCACGAAATTCAGTTCCATCACAGCACAAAACAAAGAAGCTTAAGTCAAATCTGCTCCGTGTTGGTTTCGATAATACATAAGAATGATGAACAATGACATTGCATTTAACAATTCAACAATGAGACTTCCGTAAAAGCAGCTCCGAAATCCGCATCTGCGGGACTTCACCCTTTCTGTCCCTATACTGGACGGACTTGACCCGTTTTCTCCATGTATACCATATTTTAACCTGGCTATAGCTCCGTGACAATCCCCACCCAACTGAAAGTACATCTGATGAACTTCATAGTGATACCACTAAGTCATTGTCGTGAGATTCGAACTTAACCCAATTTTTCCGTGTAGTCTTCATTCCTTTTTAGGGAGTTCTAAGGAATTAATTTCCTAAATGTGTGTTTCGTTCTTACTGGACGAATCATCCCTTTCAGGTGGAACTTCTCTAGTTTGGCACTCACTTGCCAATGGTATACATCTCCTAATGGGAAAGTAGCTGCCACCCACCTAATACTTTCTAAACTTTCAATTTGTTCATTAGTTTTTAATGCTAGGTATTTCAAATTTTCTACTTTTTTGACTTTAAGTTCTGTAATCTGTTGATTTATGTTAGTTTCAAGAATTTGTTTTTATCGTGAATATCTGCTTCTACTGCTGGTACTAAATCAATCAATTTTTCGTCAATTATTTTCTCAAAATTTCTTGAGAGCTTTCCTATGTTGGTCTGTCCCTTTAGACAATCTACTAATTGATTCACTCCAGTATTTATTTCTTTATTATGTTTTCTTATTTTTCGTTCATCTTTCTAATTTCGTGTCCTTTTTTTTCTCGAAGTCATGACAAACAGCTTCTTTAGCCCACTCATACGAACCCAGTTTCTACATCTACATCTACATCATACTCCGCAAGCCACCTAATGTTGTGTAGTGGAGGGTACTTTCGGTACCACTATCTGATCCCTCCAACCCTTTTCCACTCGCGAATAGTGCATGGGAAGAATGATTGTTTGTTAGCCTCTGTAGCGGCTCTAATTTCTCGAATTTTCTCCTCGTGGTCAATAAGCTAGATGTGTGTGTGTGTGGGGGAGGGGGGGGAGGGAGTAATATGTTGTCCGATTCCTCCTGAAAAGTGAAAAGTGCTGTACCGAAATTTCAATAGTAAATCTTTCCGTGATGCACAATCGCTCTCTTGTAACGTCGACTAGGGAGCATCTCCGTAACGCTCTCTCACCATCTAAACGCTGTCGTCACCAAAAGCGCCGGTCTTCGTTGGATATTCTCTATCAGTTCTACCTGATAGGGTTCACATATAGATGAACAATACTCCAGAATCGTGGATGAGTTACATTTCCTTAGGATTCTTCCTGTGAATCTGAGTCTGGTGTCTGCTTTTCCCACTATCTGTTTTATATGTCCATTTTAGATCTACATCAATACTCCGCAAGCCACCTGACAGTGTGTGGCGGAGGGTACCTTGAGTACCTCTATCGGTTCTACCTTCTATTCCAGTCTCGTATTGTTATCGGAAAGAAAGATTGCCGGTATGCCTCTGTGTGGGCTCTAATCTCTGAGTTTACCCTCACGGTCTCTTCGCGAGATATACGTAGGAGGGATCAAGATACTGCTTGACTCCTCGGTGGAGGTATGTTCTCGAAACTTCAATAAAAGCCCGTACCGAGCTACTGAGCGTCTCTCTTGCAGAGTCTTCCACTGGAGGTTATCTGTCATCTCCGTAACGCTTTTGCGATTGCTAAATGATCCTGTAACGAAGCGCTCTGCTGTCCGTAGGATCTTCTCTATCTCTTCTATCGACCCTGTCTGGCATGGATCCTACACCGGTGAGCAGTACTCAAGCAGTGTGCGAACAAGTGTACTGTAACCTACTTCCTTCATTCCACTTAACGCCGCTCTGGACAGTTACGCCTAGCTATTTTACGGTAGACGCTGTCATCAGCCGTTTGTTATCAGTAGTGTACCTCTACATTAGTGGATTTCTTTTCCTATGCATGTGCAATATGTTACATTATTTTACGTTCAGGATCAACTGCCAGAATCTGCACCACTCATCAATTCTCTGGCGTTTCTACTTTGGTATAGACAACTGCATCATCTGCGAATAGTCTTAAAGAGCATTCTACTAGATCATTTATATATATTGTAAACAGCAACGGTCCAATCACTCTTCCCTTTGGTACTCCGGATATTACCTTTACAATTATTGATTTAGTTCCGTTAAGAGAGGTGTGTTGAGTTCTGTCTGCAAGAAAGTCTTGAATCGAATCGCAGGTCTGCTCTGATACCCCGTAAGCTCGTATGTTTTCATTAAACGGCCATGCGGGACGGTGTCAAATGCCTTACTGAAATCAATCTTTCGCATAATATTTGTAGAATCGTATGGGTATCTCATATTGTCCTAAAGCCTTTACACTTATAAGCGATTGTAGCTGCTTTTCAATTCCGCGATTAGTTATCTCAATATCTGCCATTTCTATGTTCGTACGACGATTGAGAGGAGGGACAGTGTTACGATTGTCTACGGTGAAACAGCTTTGGGAGACCGTATTCAGTATTTTGGCCTTCTCTGTGTTATCTTCCGTTTTGGTGCCGGTATGGCCGCCGAGAGAATGAATCGATGATTTTGACCCACTTAATGATTTTACATACGACCAAAATCTCTTAGCGCTTTTACTCAGGACGGTTGACAACGCCTTGCTTTCAGTTTCATTGAACGCTTCTCTCATTGCTCTCCTTACTCTCATTTTCGCTTCGTTCAGCTTTTGTTTGCAGCTAAGTTTTTACTTCTTTTGAATTTGAGATGAAGTTCTCTTTGTTTACGTAGCGCTTTTCTGACATGGCTATTAAAGCATGGTGGATCTTCCCCATCCCTTAAAACCTTACTCTGACATACTTGTCTAGGGCATATTGAACGATGCCTCTGAATTTTGTCCATTTGTTCTCTACATCTTCGTCCTCATCACTGAATGTTTGACGCTGACTGCTGAGACAGTCTGAAATTCGTATCCTGTCGCCCTCTTCCTCTTTTCTTAATATTCCTTGCAGAACCCGTCGTCATAGATGCTGTCACAGCCTTATGATCACTGATACATTCCTCTACGTTAACTGAGTAGATAAGTTCAGGTCTGTTTGTTGCCAGGCGATCTAAGACGTTACCATCTCGAGTTGGTTCTCTATCTGATCAAGGTAATTTTCAAGACATCCAGAACAATGCTACGCCATTCTCTGTCTCCGGCACCAGTTTTAATGGGATAACACTCCCAATCTATACCTGGCAAGCTGAAGTCACCCCCTATTACAACGACATGATCAGGAAAATTACTAATCATATTCTGCAAGTTCTGTCTGAAGCGCTCTTCAGCTACACATCCGGCCCAGGTGGTCTATAAAAGCATCCGATCACCATTTTTGACCATTCTTTGATACTCAATTTCACCCAGATTAATTCTCATTCCGAATCCATGATAACCTCGCTAGATTTTATCAAATTTTTTACAGCAATAAAAACGCCGCCACCATTGGCGACTAACCTATCCTTACGATAAACATTCCAATCTGAACTTAAGATTTCGTTGTCACTGACGTTTGGTTTCAGCCAGCTTTCTGTTCCCAATACTATCTGTGCATTATAACCTTCAGTAAGCGATACTAATTCTGGGACCTTTCCTTGGATGCTCCTGCAGTTTAGTAAAATGATATTAATCTTTCCTATCTCTGATCTGTGAGGACCAAGATTTTCTGAGATCGCTGTGGCTGATTTAACAGGCAAATCGCCTTTGCTCCCAAGAGAGGGGTCCCCTAACCTAAAAAGGCCCCACGTGCACGCCACACTTACTCCGCTACCCTAGCAGCCGTTTTCCGCCTGTAGTGCACGCCTGACCTACTCAGGGGAACCCTAGAATTCTGCATCCGATAGCGGAGGTCGAGAAATTCGCTTCAGATACTGTCGCAGAGTCGTCTGAGCCTCTGATTTATATCTTCCACTCTGCTCCATACCAGAGGACCGTGATAAACCCTAGGTACGATGCTACAAATAGACAGATTAGCGTGCACTCCACATGCTAGTTGCCTTCATCAAATCAGCCAGCCGCCGAAAGGAGCCGAGGATGGCCTCAGAACCCAAACGGCAGGCCGAAATGTGCCATTACATGGAGCCGGTTTCACCCAGTGCGCAATGCACACTGGAATTCTTTTCCGCATTGCCTGCTGTCTCCCTGAGGGGCTCCATCACCCGCCTAACATGATGTTTGTGGTTTATCCCTTAAACTTTCTTTCCATTGATTCGCTGAAACAATCTACCTTAATTTCTAAGTTACTGTCGATATATCTTAAGTCGTTAGCTAAGATTTCTATCTTTTTCCCTATTGTATTCCAGTCACACATTTAGTTTTTTACTGATTTCATTTTAATTCCCGCATTTCCTGCATAATGTCTGTCTCTTCCGAGTTTTTGTGATCAAAATCTGCAATATTTTATTTCTTAAACGCTTAACACGTGTTTTTTATGACTCAGAAGTTACGATTTTCCTCTCTGCTTAACACTTCTGACCTTACCATGGTGCCCTCGTAGTAACAGCTGCAGCTCGGTTCTTGCTACCTTCTTGCTACTGTAAGAAAAATAATACATTCGCTAATTGAAATTGAAATTTAATTCTGTGCGATGCAGAACATCAATAAATGATGTAGCGTCTACATATGATCGCCATGTGTAATCTACCCACAACCTTCGGTCTATGATGCAATCGACAGAATTAATTGTACCTAAGCTACTGGAGAAGCATCGATTCAACAAGTCAGTACATAGTCCAAATAACGAATGACTGCGAACGTACGGAATTACAAAGATTGAATAGTAATCCAATATGTCATCAATGAAAGATACTGCAACTCAATGACATTTTAATTACACTCCTGGAAGTTGAAATAAGAACACCGTGAATTCATTGTCCCAGGAAGGGGAAACTTTATTGACACATTCCTGGGGTCAGATACATCACATGATCACACTGACAGAACCACAGGCACATAGACACAGGCAACAGAGCACGCACAATGTCGGCACTAGTACAGTGTATATCCACCTTTCGCAGCAATGCAGGCTGCTATTCTCCCATGGAGACGATCGTAGAGATGCTGGATGTAGTCCTGTGGAACGGCTTGCCATGCCATTTCCACCTGGCGCCTCAGTTGGACCAGCGTTCGTGCTGGACGTGCAGACCGCGTGAGACGACGCTTCATCCAGTCCCAAACATGCTCAATGGGGGACAGATCCGGAGGTCTTGCTGGCCAGGGTAGTTGACTTACACCTTCTAGAGCACGTTGGGTGGCACGGGATACATGCGGACGTGCATTGTCCTGTTGGAACAGCAAGTTCCCTTGCCGGTCTAGGAATGGTAGAACGATGGGTTCGATGACGGTTTGGATGTACCGTGCACTATTCAGTGTCCCCTCGACGATCACCAGTGGTGTACGGCCAGTGTAGGAGATCGCTCCCCACACCATGATGCCGGGCGTTGGCCCTGTGTGCCTCGGTCGTATGCAGTCCTGATTGTGGCGCTCACCTGCACGGCGCCAAACACGCATACGACCATCATTGGCACCAAGGCAGAAGCGACTCTCATCGCTGAAGACGACACGTCTCCATTCGTCCCTCCATTCGCGCCTGTCGCGACACCACTGGAGGCGGGCTGCACGATGTTGGGGCGTGAGCGGAAGACGGCCTAACGGTGTGCGGGACCGTAGCCCAGCTTCATGGAGACGGTTGCGAATGGTCCTCGCCGATACCCCAGGAGCAACAGTGTCCCTAATTTGCTGGGAAGTGGCGGTGCAGTCCCCTACGGCACTGCGTAGGATCCTACGGTCTTGGCGTGCATCCGTGCGTCGCTGCGGTCCGGTCCCAGGTCGACGGGCACGTGAACCTTCCGCCGACCACTGGCGACAACATCGATGTACTGTGGAGACCTCACGCCCCACGTGTTGAGCAATTCGGCGGTACGTCCACCCGGCCTCCCGCATGCCCACTATACGCCCTCGCTCAAAGTCCGTCAACTGCACATACGGTTCACGTCCACGCTGTCGCGGCATGCTACCAGTGTTAAAGACTGCGATGGAGCTCCGTATGCCACGGCAAACTGGCTGACACTGACGGCGGCGGTGCACAAATGCTGCGCAGCTAGCGCCATTCG
The DNA here is from genome assembly GCF_023864345.2 of Schistocerca serialis cubense. Classification (NCBI taxonomy): domain Eukaryota; kingdom Metazoa; phylum Arthropoda; class Insecta; order Orthoptera; family Acrididae; genus Schistocerca; species Schistocerca serialis. Next base: position 1,018,377,926 of record NC_064639.1, read on the forward strand.
ATGGCCAACACCGCGGTTCCTGGTGTGTCCGCTGTGCCGTGCGTGTGATCATTGCTTGTACAGCCCTCTCGCAGTGTCCGGAGCAAGTATGGTGGGTCTGACACACCGGTGTCAATGTGTTCTTTTTTCCATTTCCAGGAGTGTATATAAAAATAAAATGATTGTCAGTACTAAGTAGACTAGTTACTCCTGAAACCAATTGGATTTGTCTGAATTTAAGCAAATGTAACAATTAGTAATATGCATACAGTCATTTACGGTAATTACGACATGAGAACATATTTATATAAGCCGTAGAACCATTTAGTCAAATCCTAATAAATATTCGAAACCTTAGAATTCTTAAAAGAACTTAGGGAAAAAAACAGAACTGAGTGACTTATTGCATTATGCAACGCATAGAGTATCCTCATGGTAAACTTTACTGTTAATAAGTTTGAGTAATGAAAATTTCCAAATATTTACAATTCACTCTCAATAATAACACTAATAAATGTGAATGACTTTAAGAAAACGCCAAGGCAACGCAGGAATACAACATTTGAGATATTGATGGAAAAGTTTTCCAAAACACATCAAATTAATTACTATAGCTGAATAAAAATTCACTATATTTCGCCAGATTCATTGATTCATAGTGTTAAAATATTACTTTAAAAAGTCAGTTAAGACTGTTGTATTCTACATCTACATCTACATTTACACTCCGCAAGCCACCCAACGGTGTGTGGCGGAGGACACTTTACGTGCGACTGTCCTTACCTCCCTCTCCTGTTCCAGTCGCGTATGGTTCGCGGGTAGAACGACTGTCTGAAAGCCTCCGTGCGCGCTCTAATCTCTCTAATTTTACATTCGTGATCTTCTCGGGAGGTATAAGTAGGGGGAAGCAATTTATTCGATACCTCATCCAGAAACGCACCCTCTCGAAACCTGGCGAGCAAGCTACAGCGCGATGCAGAGCTCCTCTCTTGCAGAGTCTGCCACTTGAGTTTGTTAAACATCTCCGTAACGCTATCACGCGTACCAAATAACCCTGTGACGAAACGCGCCGCTCTTCTTTGGATCTTCTCTATCTCCTCCGTCAACCCGATCTCGTACGGATCTCACACTGATGAGGAATACTCAAGTATAGGTCGAACGAGTGTTTTGTAAGCCACCTCCTTTGTTGATGGACTACATTTTCTAAGGACTCTCCCAATGAATCTCAACCTGGTACCCGCCTTACCAACAATTAATTTTATATGATCATTCCACTTCAAATCGTTCCGCACGCATACTCCCAGATATTTTACAGAAGTAACTGCTACCAGTGTTTATTCCGCTATCATATAATCATACAATAAAGGATCCTTCTTTCTATGTATTCGCAATACATTACATTTGTCTATGTTAAGCGTCAGTTGCCACTCCCTACACCAAGTGCCTAACCGCTGCAGATCTTCCTGCATTTCGCTACAATTTTCTAATGCAGCAACTTGTCTGTATACTACAGCATCATCCGCGAAAAGCCGCATGGAACTTCCGACACTATCTACTAGGTCATTTATATATATTGTGAAAAGCAATGGTCCCATAACACTCCCCTGTGGAACGTCAGAGGTTACTTTAACGTCTGTAGACGTCTCTCCATTGATAACAACATGCTGTGTTCTGTTTGCTAAAAACTCTTCAATCCAGCCACGCAGCTGATCTGATATTCCGTAGGCTCTTACTTTGTTTATCAGGCGACAGTGCGGAACTGTATCGAACGCCTTCCGGAAGTCAAGAAAAATAGCATCTACCTGGGAGCCTGTATCTAATATTTTCTTTGTCTCATGAACAAATAAAGCGAGTTGGGTCTCACACGATCGTTGTTTCCGGAATCCATGTTGATTCCTACATAGTAGATTCTGGGTTTCCAAAAACGACATGATACTCGAGCAGAAAACATGTTCTAAAATTCTACAACAGATCGACGTCCGAGATATAGGTCTATAGTTTTGCGCATCTGCTCGACGACCCTTCTTGAAGACTGGGACTACCTGTGCTCTTTTCCAATCATTTGGAACTTTCCGTTCCTCTAGAGACTTGCGGTACACGGCTGTTAGAAGGGGGGCAAGTTCTTTCGCGTACTCTGTGTAGAATCGAATTGGTATCCCGTCAGGTTCAGTGGACTTGCCTCTGCTGAGTGATTCCAGCTGCTTTTCTATTCATTGGACGCTTATTTCGATGTCAGCCATTCTTTCGTTTGTGCGAGGATTTAGAGAAGGAACTGCAGTGCGGTCTTCCTCTGTGAAACAGCTTTGGAAAAAGGTGTTTAGTATTTCAGCTTTACGCGTGTCATCCTCTGTTTCAATGCCATCATCATCCCGGAGTGTCTGGATATGCAGTTTCGAGCCACTTACTGATTTAACGTAAGACCATAACTTCCTAGGATTTTCTGTCAAGTCGGTACATAGAATTTTACTTTCGAATTCACTGAACGATTCACGCATAGCCCTCCTTACGCTAACTTTGACATCGTTTAGGTTCTGTTTGTCTGAGAGGTTTTGGCTGCGTTTACACTTGGAGTGAAGCTCTCTTTGCTTTCGCAGTAGTGTCCTAACTTTGTTTTTGTACCACGGTGGGTTTTTCCCGTCCCTCACAGTTTTACTCGGCACGTACCTGTCTAAAACGCATTTTACGTTTGCCTTGAACTTTTTCCATAAACACTCAACATTGTCAGTGTCGGAACAAAAATGTTCGTTTTGATCCGTTAGGTAGTCCGAAATATGCCTTCTATTACTCTTGCTAAACAGATAAACCTTCCTCCCTTTTTTTATATTCCTATTAACTTCCATATTCAGGGATACTGCAACGGCCTTATGATCACTGATTTCCTGTTCTGCACATACAGAGTCGAAAAGTTCGGGTCTGTTTGTTATCAGTAGGTCCAAGATGTTATCTCCACGAGTCGGTTCTCTGTTTAATTGCTCGAGGTAATTTTCGGATAGTGCACTCAGTATAATGTCACTCGATGCTCTGTCCCTACCACCCGTCCTAAACATCTGAGTGTCCCAGTCTATATCTGGTAAATTGAAATCTCCACCTAAGACTATAATATGCTGAGAAAATTTATGTGAAATGTATTCCAAATTTTCTCTCAGTTGTTCTGCCACTAATGCTGCTGAGTCGGGAGGTCGGTAAAAGGAGCCAATTATTAACCTAGCTCGGTTGTTGAGTGTAACCTCCACCCATAATAATTCACAGGAACTATCCACTTCTACTTCACTACAGGATAAACTACTACTAACAGCGACGAACACGCCACTACCGGTTGCATGCAATCTATCCTTTCTAAACACCGTCTGTACCTTTGTACAAATTTCGGCAGAATTTATCTCTGGTTTCAGCCAGCTTTCTGTACCTATAACGATTTCAGCTTCGGTGCTTTCTATCAGCGCTTGAAGTTCCGGTACTTTACCAACGCAGCTTCGACAGTTTACAATTACAATACCGATTGCTGCTTGGTCCCCGCATGTCCTGACTTTGCCCCACACCCGTTGAGGCTGTTGCCCTTTCTGTACTTGCCCAAGGCCATCTAACCTAAAAAACCGCCCAGCCCACGCCACACAACCCCTGCTACCCGTGTTGCCGCTTGTTGCGTGTAGTGGACTCCTGACCTATCCAGCGGAACCCGAAACCCCACCACCCTATGGCGCAAGTCGAGGAATCTGCAGCCCACACGGTCGCAGAACCGTCTCAGCCTCTGATTCAGACCCTCCACTCGGCTCTGTACCAAAGGACCGCAGTCAGTCCTGTCGACGATGCTGCAGATGGTGAACTCTGCTTTCATCCCGCTAGCGAGACTGGCAGTCTTCACCAAATCAGATAGCCGCCGGAAGCCAGAGAGGATTTCCTCCGATCCATAGCGACACACATCATTGGTGTCGACAAGAGCGACCACCTGCAGATGGGTGCACCATGTACCCTTCATGGCATCCGGAAGGACCCTTTCCACGTCTGGAATGACTCTCCCCGGTATGCACAGGGAGTGCACATTGGTTTTCTTCCCCTTGATAATACCAAGCATTTCGTAATGACTTTGTTAATCTAAAAGAAATAAAACTTAAATTTGTGAATAAATTTAGTGATACTGCCTCCCAAAATTACCTTCTTTTGCTGTATTCTTACATTTATGATGTCATTCTCAGTATTCAAGATAATAGGATATTCAACCTGTTTATGGAAACACTAAAAAACGGTTCAAATGGCTCTGAGCACTATGGGACTTAACATCTGAGGTCATCAGTCCCCTAGAACTTATAACTACTTAAACCTAACTAACCTAAGGACATCACACACATTCATGCCCGAGGCAGGATTCGAACCTGCGACCGTAGCGGTCGGGCGGCTCCAGACTGAAGCGCCTAGAACCGCTAGGCCGCACCGTATGGAAACACTGTCTTTGCTTAAAGACCAGTACTGTATTTCGATTAAGGTTCATAGAGTTAATGAATTGTTAAAAAATAGCTACAGTGCACCACAAGTCTTTTAACTAACTGCGTGTCCATAATCATTCAGTTGGTCTTGCTGCGAAGATGCGGGCATGACGTATTAGCTCAGCGGTAGCAATAATAACAAACATGGCTCATCTTTCAGTTATAGATATTTCTTATGTGTGCTTCGACCAGACGGTAGCTACTCTTCCATTCTAATTCTTTTGCAGCATCCTCAGAAATTATCATTGAATTGTGGCACACAGGACTCACATTGTCTGTTACAGACACGACACTGCTGCACTCACAACCACTATGCCGGAACTGTGTACACACTTGTGTCTTCTCTCACTGTGCACAGAGAAGTCCTGTCCGTTCTATTTAGCTACTAACTACCAACTCCCTATTTTCTGCAAGTGCATCAACGTCTTTAACTTACCATTCAGACAATAGAATCGAGTACTTTATAAACTTTACGAAAATTGTTTCGAATTATTTGTGAGAAATTAATTTAACAACATTGAAATTGACCATATATAACAAATAAAGAAAGAAAATATTAATAAAATAAAAGTAATAGTAAATCATAGTGTGACATTCTAGTGCTACACAACAGCATATACATAACAGACTAGAATATGCAAAGAGAGTGGTCCTCTCTAAGAGAAATCTATCTGTTTAAAACGAAGAGCTAATAATGTGGACGAAATTGTTGAGACTTCGTCCCGAACATAGCACTGTGTGGAAGTGAGACTTGGACAGTGGAAAATCTGAAAGGAAGGGAATCTATGGCACATCTAAATCTACGTCTATACGTCTATTCTCTGCAAATCACTGTGAGTTGCATAATACATGAGGAGGGGAAGGCGTGCCATGCCGCATCAAACCAGGCTACAGACTTTTGTCAAACGTCAAATACGTAACTTCAGTTTTATTCATGACGAAAGGTGTCGTGTTTGATTTTACGCATGTGATCCGACCAGACGACGAACAGTATTCTTGGTCTCAATATTTCTTTTTTTAAATAATGAGAAAATGATTATGAAAATTAAGTGAAGTACCAAAAAGTGAGGAGACTTTACATTGAATCATTGAGTCAAGGAATATATGGTAAACTCTGACTGCTACCAGGAACAGAATGAGAGATCATGTTTTAGGACGTCAGAGAATATCTCTGATGATGTTAGAAAGAGGCATTGAGGGAAAAAACTGTAGGGGAACACAAAGGTTGGAGCAGTACATCGAACAAATAATTAAGGCCGTGTGGTGAGCTTGAAACATGAGGAGGGGAAGGCGTGCCATGCCGCATCAAACCAGGCTACAGCTTTTGTCAAACGTCAAATACGTAACTTCAGTTTTATTCATGACGAAAGGTGTCGTGTTTGATTTTACGCATGTGATCCGACCAGACGACGAACAGTATTCTTGGTCTCAATATTTCTTTTTTTAAATAATGAGAAAAATGGAAGCATGTCAGCAATTCGGATTTACGAGTGAACGTCGAAAATTGTTCTTCGGTACCTGTCAAAACAAATGGTTATGGGTATATGGGAACCCTGGATTAGTTGAATTTATGTGCAAATAGTTTTGCAGTAAAAGGCTATCATGATGTCCTTAAGTGAAAAATAATAAAAAGTTACTACGGTATATTGATAAGTTTCACTTATGGACCGCCTGACAGCAACTGAATGAAACACAATTTAAGTGCCATACGCGTTTCGCCTTTATTTTCTGCAAGGCATCATCAGTGGCCTGGAATATGTACATATGTTAGCTAATTTATTTGCATTTTTGTCGCTGTGCCTATAGGTTATAAACAGTTCTGGTGGTTGGTATTTCCTATTAAGTAGTAATGTTTTCAACTGTACTTACAGGTTGCGTAGACAGTTTCTTACACATTACGCTCCTGTTGCATTTTTGGTGTTGTTCTTCTTCCTATGAGCGCCAATTTGCTGTTTTTTCCACATTCCACAGCACTATGCACTGCACGCTTGTTTTAATGCAATGTTTTGATTTCTGTTGCCGACTGTCAAATGTTTTTGCCAAAGATCGAATATTACTGCCAAACTTATGAGTGTAACTATTGAAGTATCTGTGGTCTGTTCGTGTATGCATTTGTGTGTGCGTTTGTGTGTGTGTGCGTGTGCGTGAGTGTATTTTGGTGTGGTATTAATTTAATTTTATTGTATTTATTTATTTATGTTTTTGTCCTGTGTATGTGTGTGTGTGTGTGTGTTTTGGTGTGATATGTATTTTTTTGTGCTGTGTGTGTGTGTCTGTCTGTATTTTGGGGTTATGTAATTTCTTTTTTTTTTTTGGGGGGGGGGCTGTGTATGTGTGTGTGTCTGTCTGTATTTTGGTGCTATATATATATATATAATGTTATCATTTCCTTTATTAAGTGTAGTAGGGAGCCTGTGCTGATGTGTGTTTGTTCATTTATCACATGTTTGTTTTCTGCTAGGGCTTTCTGGATGTGGAAGTTTTCTTGCATTTGTATAAGATGTTTGTCATGGTTGCTTATTCTCATTACTTTCATTTCTTGTTCCATGTTTGTAGGATGATGCTTGTAGTGTTTTAAATGCTCTGCAAATGTGGAATGGTTTGTTTCATACTTCCAACATCTGATATGTTCATTGTATCTTGTTTCAAAATTCCTGCATGTCATGCCTATGTATACTGCATCACAACTTTGACATTCAAGTTTATATATTCCTGATTGTTGGAATTTGTCCCTCTTGGTAGCTGGCTGGCTTAGGTGTGATTGAAGGGTTTGTCCAGGCTTATATGCTATTTTGAAGCCCTGTCTCTTTAGGATGTTTGCAACTCTGTGTGTTAGTTTATGTGTGTAGGTCATGGTGTACCATCTGGTTCTTTTCTGTGTGGTGTTGTCATTGTGTGTGTTTGTTGAGTGTGTTTGTAAGTTTTCAGCTTGTGAGTTCTTTTGTATTGTGGAAATGTTGCGTTTGTTTTTTATTTGTGTTTTTATTTTTTGATTGAGCCTGTGTACCTCATGTGTGTCATACCTGTTGTTCCTAGCTATTTGTATGATCGTGTTCATTTCTTGTTCATAGTTTCTCTTGCTGAGTGGGATTCTGTTTAATCTATGTAACATGTGTCCTAGTGCTGCAAGTTTCTGTCTTTGGGGGTGGTTGGATGTGGAATGTATTATTGTGTCCATGGCTGTTGGTTTTCTAAAGATGTTAAATGTATGTTTTCCGTTTTCTTTTTTAATTGTAATGTCAAGAAAATTTATTTGATTTTCTTTTTCTTTTTCAAGTTTGAATTTTATGTTCTTATGAGCTTTGTTTATTTCTGAATGGAGTTAATCTATTTTTTCCCTTGGCTCGTCTACCAGACAAATAATGTCATCCACGTATCTGTACCAATATATGATTTTGAAACTTTCATTTGTAGTTATCTTATCAAATATCTGATTTTCAAGGAAACTGATGAAAATGTTTGCTAGTGTTCCTGATATTGGGGATCCCATGGGCAGTCCATCAGTTTGTAGATAATATTCTTCCTCAAACTGAAAGTAGTTTTGTTCCGTTGTCAGTCTGAGCGTATCTGTTATTTCTTTTATTGCGTCTGTGGTGAGGTTGCTGTGGGATGAGAGATTTTGTTCTATGATTTCTATTGTTTCTGTGATAGGGATGGAGGTATACATATTTTCTATATCGAATGAAATCAGTGATGCTGTGTGTGGTATCTGTATGTTCTGTATGTTTTCTATTAGGTTTCCTGTGTTTATCACTGTTCTGCTGTTTTCTACTTTATAGTGGTTTGTAACTAACTTTTGGATGTGTTTGGCTATGTGGTATGTTGGGGCTTTCTTGAAGTTGATAACAGGTCTCATTGGCATTCCGTCTTTATGTACTTTCGGTTGGCTGCGGAGTGTTGGTGCTTGTGGGTTTTTCTGTGTTAAGTAGTGTTTCTGTTTGTCTGTGAGTGTGTGTTCAATGTTTGTCAGTGATCGTTTCACATTTGCCTGGAATCGTGTAGTTGGATCTGACTTCAGTTTTTGTATTGCGTTGGTGTTTATGTATTCATTGGTTTTTGTGATGTGTTGCTCTTTATCCATGAGTACTGTTACATTTCCCTTGTCTGCTCTTGTTATTAATATGTTGTTGTTTGTTATCTTTTGTTTTAACCTTTTCATAGTAGCTGCTTCTGTTTGGTTGTTCATATTGTGTGTCTGCTGTGTTTGTTTTATTATGCCTTTTATTTCTTCTTTTACTAGTTCTCTTGTCAGTCCTATGTTTATTTCACAATTATTTTGTTGTTCTTCACGTGTAAGGATGTGTTCGGTTTCTACTATGAGATTTTCTATGTATTGATTGTTCACTTTGCTATTGGTGCAGTGTTTCAAACCTTTTTCCAAGAGCATTTTTTCGTTTTCCTGTAGTTCCGTCTCTGTTAGGTTAACTAAGCGTGGATGGAATGTGTGTTGGTGTTCATGTGGTTTCACATTTAAAATGTAAATGTATTTTTGCGTCTTTTTTACTGTTAGTTTCATTATCTTGTGTTTATGTTTGTTTTGTAAATGTTTCATTGCTATGTATGTGTTGTGCTCAGTTTTTCTACTAGTGCCATGAAAACTGCGGCGTTTCCTACGTTTTTTGCCAATTCTAGATGAGTCTCATAGAGCATCATGTTTAGGTGCTGTTTTTTCGAATAGAGCATCTTAATTTCATGTAGTAACCAATATCGTTCTGCAAATGATTTCGACTTTTGTGCCACTGTAGAACTGTTTTTAACCTTTACATTAATGTAACTTGTAATTAAATCGTTATTTTTGCATGTTCTGTTGAATTTTATATGCTGTATCGTCTTACGGAGTTTCAGATGTATTTTCTTGAACCTGTTGTACACGTTGACAGGGAGTGCTTGAGATAGCTGTATTGACATCTTCAACTTTTGTGGTCCTGTCCTCCTCAGTTGCGCGTAATACTACGGTATATTGATAAGTTTCACTTATGGACCGTCTGACAGCAACGGAATAAAACACAATTTTAGTGCCATACGCGTTTCGCCTTTATTTTCCGCAAGGCATCATCAGTGGCCTGGAATATGTACATATGTTAGCTATTTTATTTACATTTTTGTCACTGCGCCTATAGGTTATAAACAGTTCTGGTGGTTGGATACTAAGATCCCCTATTTAAGATCCGGCAGCACATGCGTGGTATCCTAGATGGCATTGCAGATGCGTTGCTTGAGCCAACCGCTTCTGCTGTAAGTCTGTGTCCTGCTCTGCGCACCCTCCCTGGTGGAAGGCTCGCTCCTTCGATATCGTTAATCATTGTTAGCACACGGTAAGATCGCAGGACGACGTCGATTAGGCTGAGCAAAATTTAAATGGAAGCCGTCGTCGCGATTCAAGAGTTATTCAGACAGACGTTCTTCCACTGATTCGTTGAAGGTTGAACTACGAAAGTTTGACGTATGGGCCCAAAATTTTTGTTTTATTATATTTTATCGAATGACCTGTGGAAGTACAGTGTTCAGGGATAGCAGAGTTATTTGCTTGGAAAAGACGAGTATGCCGCTGATATTCTGTAATGCAATCCCACCAATGCCCTATATAAGACTAGCTTAGCGAGCGCTGCTTCGCTCGCGAAGACTGTATGGCCTGCAGAGACGTCTTTTTTTGTTTTTATTTAATCGAATTTTTATGTTTTTCATAAATTACAAAGCCTTCTAAGTTTAGCACTCTAATTAAGGCCATATAAGATTGGTCTTTCCCGAATGTACTTCTGACCAAAAAGCGGTTCTGATAGCTGGACTCCAAAGTTTTTATTAACGATAATTTTTGCGTTCTTGTGGAAATATTTCCGCAGCAACTTTCATCCCATAACAAATATTTCTTTATATATAACCGAGAAGTGAAATACCAATTTTGATAAATGTAGCTTCAAAATTATTTTTAATGTAACAAAATATTTTCTTACAAATTTTCATCGCCTCAGGGGCTGAATTTCCAACTGAAACACTCATTAGCTGCTGGTAAACCTTTCGGGGTGTGAGGTCATGGTCCAAAAAACTCTTCTGTTGATGACGTTTCGTCCAGGACTGCGCTGGACGTCTTCAGAGGCACTCCTCCGCTGAGTCTTGCCGACCCAGCGTCCTCCGCTGAGTCTTGCCGACCCAGCGGAGGTGCGCCTCTGAACATATCCAACGCAATCCTGGAAGAAACGTCAGGAACAGAAGAGTTTCTTGGGCCACGACCACACATGCCGAAATGTTTACCAGCAGCTGTGCCATCCGGTCGTGAAAGCCTTCATTCAATGAAACACTTTTTTTTTCCAACCGAGAATTCAAATACCAATTGTCATAGATGTAGCCGCAAAAATCCTTTAGTTTTTCTTTAGCAACTACTTATTTTCAGAAAACTTTCACCCACTATTTTACCCCCTTAGTTGTTGAATTTCCAGAAACAGCGAAACACGTTTTTGTTCATCCCTAACTGAGGAGCCAGACGTCAACAAAGATTTACCTTTAAACACGCTTTCAAAGTCAAATGCTTCACGCTCCATTTCACCTCCTTAGTGGTTAAATTTCCAAAACAGTGACTTTTGTATGTTTTATTTCTAACATAGAAACCAAATGCCAAATGCACATTTTCATAGATTTAGCTTCAAAAATGCTTGCACAGTGAAGTATTTCCACAGCAATTTTCATCCCCCATTTCACCACTCCCCCCCCCCCCCCCTTATGGCTGAATTTCCATAAATAGTGAAACACGAATTCTTTTATTTCTAACTCAAAAGCCAAATTGAAATTTTCATAGATTTAGCCTTAAAAATGCTTTCACAATAAAATATTTTCGTAAAAAATTTCATCACCTATTTCACCACCTTAGGGGTTCAGTTTCCAAAAACCACTGAAACACATATCTTTTATATTTGCAGCCGAGAAGGCAGATATAAATGATCGAAGGTGTGGCTTTAAGGACACTTTAGTAGTTCTTTAATAATGTTGTCTTCTCAAAAAACATCTTTCACCCACCATTTCATTTAGAGGGTTAAATATCCAAAAATGCTCGAACACGTAATTCTTTTAGTTCTTTATTTCTGACCGAGAAACCAAAACCAATATGCATAGGCATAGCTTGAAAATAGCCTTAATGGTGACATATAAAAAGCTTGATCCCTATTTCACCCTCTTAGGGTTCGAAAAATCCCTTCTTAAATGACGTCTACAATATAAGGTCTACACTTATCCAAATTTCAAATTTCTGTCCTTAGCGGTGAAACATCCCCTTAGAAAATTAGTTAATTACTGTACTGATAAACCTCTTACGTTATTTGATTTTAAAACAGCTGAGCGAAACTGAACGTACTCAGACATTCACTAAACTGACACACAATATTTTTTTAGCGCAACTCAATCTGACTTTCAATAACACCTACAGAAGAATGGCTCTGACTAACAATAACCTATACCTTTCACGAATCACCTCACAAAAATTTTCGTTACTCGAACTGCTGCAATACAGCGAGCGCCAATACTGACAGCTAAATAAAACATTGTAACTACTGAAGGCACTAACTACTGATAGGCATACTTAGCAAATGAAAGATTTTGATTGAGAACAAACAGTGTATTTACCTTAATAATATTCAAAAGTCATCATATATATATATATATATATATATATATATATATATATATATCAGTTCATGATATACAGTATTACAAATTTACTCTTTCTGATGGACACGCACACGTCCAGATCGTCCGCTCTCAAAATTCTGCCATCTCTCTCCCCACATCCACCACTGTTGGCGGCTCACCTCCAACTGCGCAACGCTATGCGCTGTTCACATCCAACTGCCCAACACTAGAATAGCAAATATTCCAACAATGCAAACAAGCCACAGACTTCACACAGCACAGTTCAGTGATTTTCATATAGAGCACTACGTGGCGTTACCAACATAAAAACCTAAAAAGCCTGCTTACATAGGTTAATTGTTTTGTGCTGCTGCATTCCCTCGACCCTTAGTTTATGCGTCTGAGCACAGTAGATTTAAGTTAGCTTAAGAGGGGGTAGGCTATATAAGAGAATGAGTTGCACAGAATTGGAAAGAATGCATTGAGAAGTTATAAGAAAAAGATTTGGGCCAAAATGAGTATTGTACAACGACAAATATTTATTTTGAAAGAGGATCCAAACAGTAGGGTTTAGGGATATCAGGGTTAGATAGGTTTGTTACACTGAAAACGAACCCTGTCCTTTCCTTTTGTGTTATTCTACTATGTGTTTGTGTACCCTTGTGTATTGGTGTTTTTCCTGTCTTTATGTGTTAAGCTAATAAGATTTATGTTGTAGACTTTTTGTAATACCAAGCTACATTCGCTATGATGAGGAATACTGTTATCCTCAAATATAATTTGCGTTAATAATAGGTTATTTACTTTGTAAAGATGTTTAGACATTATTTTCGAAAGCTATTCTGATCTTTTATGTATTTACTTATAATTCCTGGCTGCTGGCCGTCTCTACAAGGACTGCAGTGGGTCTGTACCTTTGATGGCCCACCAGTACCATACTCTCTACCAGGACTACAGTGGGTCTGCTCTGTAATGACCTACCTACCAATATTCTTCAAAACTTCGACGGACTCTATTGTGGGTTGCTCTGTTGTGGCCCATTACCTGTCAGCATGTCAAGAGACAGCACTGTCTTTCCGTTGGAAGGACAACACTACCTCTTCAAGACTTCATGGAAATCCGCTACCTCCATGTGCATTTTCTTTTCCTCCTCAGACTTTGAGAAAAAAAAAGAGAACACTGTAACTACTATTGTGATGGATGATCAGGACTGTCTTTATGAGAACAATTTTTGCTTTTGACCAACATTACATCAATAAGTGTGTGCATTTGATATCTTTGTTTTTCCAATTACGAAAAATTTTATCAAATCATTATTGGCCACTGCCCAAAACAATTTGTAAATTTTTTTGTGGAGAGCATGGGGGTTATGTAAGTAGGCTGTTTAGGTTTTTATATTGGATGACGTGGTAAGTTTACACTGCTCATTTTCAACTATTTTGCACATATTTTCCGCGTTCGACTTACTAACATTAAACCTTTTCGTGACAGGAATGAGCGTTTCAATTCATTCAGGAGAAGAAATAAAACATGTAATAAGACAGAATGAGATTTTCACTCTGCAGCGGAGCGTGCGCTGATATGAAACTTCCTGGCAGATTAAAACTGTGTGCCCGACCGAGACTCGAACTCGGAACCTTTGCCTTTCGCAGGCAAGTGCTCTACCATCTGAGCTACCGAAGCACGACTCACGCCCGGTACTCACAGCTTTACTTCTGCCAGTATCTCGTCTCCTACCTTCCAAACTTTACAGAAGCTCTCCTGCGAAACTTGCAGAACTGGCACTCCTGAAAGAAAGGATATTGCGGAGACATGGCTTAGCCACAGCCTGGGGAATGTTTCCAGAATGAAATTTTCACTCTGCAGCGGAGTGTGCGCTGATATGAAACTTCCTGGCAGATTAAAACTGTGTGCCCGACCGAGACTCGAACTCGGGACCTTTGCCTTTCGCGGGCAAGTGCTCTACCATCTGAGCTACCGAAGCGCGACTCACGCCCGGTACTCACAGATTTAATTCTGCCAGTATCTCGTCTCCTACCTTCCAAACTTAACAGAAGCTCTCCTGCGAACCTTGCAGAACTAGCACTCCTGAAAGAAAGGATATTGCGGAGACATGGCTTAGCCACAGCCTGGGGAATGTTTCCAGAATGAGATTTTCACTCTGCAGCGGAGTGTGCGCTGATATGAAACTTCCTGGCAGATTAAAACTGTGTGCCCGACCGAGACTCGAACTCGGGACCTTTGCCTTTCGCGGGCAAGTGCTCTACCATCTGAGCTACCGAAGCACGACTCAGGCCCGGTACTCACAGCTTTACTTCTGCCAGTATCTAGTCTCCTACCTTCCAAACTTTACAGAAGCTCTCCTGCGAACCTGCTGCAGAGTGAAAATCTCATTCTGGAAACATTCCCCAGGCTGTGGCTAAGCCATGTCTCCGCAATATCCTTTCTTTCAGGAGTGCTAGTTCTGCAAGGTTCGCAGGAGAGCTTCTGTAAAGTTTGGAAGGTAGGAGACGAGATACTGGCAGAAGTAAAGCTGTGAGTACCGGGCGTGAGTCGTGCTTCGGTAGCTCAGATGGTAGAGCACTTGCCCGCAAAAGGCAAAGGTCCCGAGTTCGAGTCTCGGTCGGGCACACAGTTTTAATCTGCCAGGAAGTTTCATATCAGCGCACACTCCGCTGCAGAGTGAAAATCTCATTCTGGAAACATTCCCCAGGCTGTGGCTAAGCCATGTCTCCGCAATATCCTTTCTTTCAGGAGTGCCAGTTCTGCAAGGTTCGCAGGAGAGCTTCTGTAAAGTTTGGAGGGTAGGAGACGAGATACTGGCAGAAGAAAAGCTGTGAGTACCGGGCGTGAGTCGTGCTTCGGTAGCTCAGATGGTAGAGCACTTGCCCGCGAAAGGCAAAGGTCTCGAGTTCGAGTCTCGGTCGGGCACACAGTTTTAATCTGCCAGGAAGTTTCATATCAGCGCACACTCCGCTGCAGAGTGAAAATCTCATTCTGGAAACATTCCCCAGGCTGTGGCTAAGCCATGTCTCCGCAATATCCTTTCTTTCAGGAGTGCTAGTTCTGCAAGGTTCGCAGGAGAGCTTCTGTAAAGTTTGGAAGGTAGGAGACGAGATACTGGCAGAAGTAAAGCTGTGAGTACCGGGCGTGAGTCGTGCTTCGGTAGCTCAGATGGTAGAGCACTTGCCCGCGAAAGGCAAAGGTCCCGAGTTCGAGTCTCGGTCGGGCACACAGTTTTAATCTGCCAGGAAGTTTCATATCAGCGCACACTCCGCTGCAGAGTGAAAATCTCATTCTGGAAACATTCCCCAGGCTGTGGCTAAGCCATGTCTCCGCAATATCCTTTCTTTCAGGAGTGCTAGTTCTGCAAGGTTCGCAGGAGAGCTTCTGTAAAGTTTGGAAGGTAGGAGACGAGATACTGGCAGAAGTAAAGCTGTGAGTACCGGGCGTGAGTCGTGCTTCGGTAGCTCAGATGGTAGAGCACTTGCCCGCGAAAGGCAAAGGTCCCGAGTTCGAGTCTCGGTCGGGCACACAGCTTTAATCTGCCAGGAAGTTTCATGTAATAAGACAAATTACACCTGACGATGGACCCACAGGGTCCGAAATGCATCGTGTAGTTAATAAAACACGAAAAAGTTGTGACTGAAGGTGTTGTTTAATTCATACCTCCACTATTTATCATATTTTTGTGTTATTTGTGTTCACTGTGAATAACTTTTAAGGAACAGTAAAAATTCTTTATATGACAGACTAATTTTCTGAGGCGTTTCCCGCGACACTACACATAATAAAATGTTAATTAAATCTGGTGAAGCGGTATGAAAGTGATATCGGTGAGAGGTAGGACGTTTGATGACTTTCAACATACCCAACTTGCTATCACGAATTGTCATTATACAAACTCTATTGAACATAGAGCAACACAGACCCTACCTCGTCAGTTGTTACACAGTATCAGTATAATTATTTTTTTTTTTTTTGCGTTCTACACCATCACAAAGAAGGAATTTGATTTTTTGTTGGGAAAAGCGAACTGCTTTACTTAACACTGGAAATGCACGGTACCGGAATCCTCCTCTTCCCCCACCCTCACCACCCTCAAAAAAAGAAGTGCATATACACCACAAGAGAGACAGAGAGAGAGAGAGAGAGAGAGAGAGAGAGAGAGAGATGAAGTGATACACGCTACCATGCACCTGCTTTTTCCCAGCTCTGTTCTGCAGGTACCCCAGAAAAAGGAAAAAAAAAGTGGTAATTCTGCTTTATTCACCGCACCCGTTTTTGGCTCGTTAAGCGCTTCGGGGAATGCGTGGTGTTAGAGCGACCTCATTTAAATAGGAACTGCGCGGAAGCCATTAGGGGCGCATTCCAGCCAACTGTCAATGCAGCCCCATAAATGACGAACGGCGGCTCCACCGGTGCAGATATTCACTCGCAGCTCTAGGTTGCGTTATTACGCTTCCACTGGCAGATAAGCTGCTTCTGCGTGTGTATGTATGAGTGAGTGAGTGAGTGAGTGTGTGTGTGTGTGTGTGTGTGTGTGTGTGTGCGCTCTTAAATTCGTCTGTGCTAATGGTCTGCTCTTCATTATGATATGTAATCAGCCTATCGTCCACTGAAGCTGAAGCATGGTACGGTCGACCTAATACAGGCGCGAACAGGGAATCGGCAGTAGACTCTATTCCTGTAATCGAATTTGTGTTAAGCTACATTTGCGGGTCTACAACTTTTGGCGCCCACCATCGATCCTGTCCCATTAGTGATTAACTTATTTGCGGGTTAATTACTCCTATCTGGTCTGCCGACAATTTCCTATGCCTTTTGGGGAAATAGGAGAGACCAGGGCAGTTTGATGATGTTGGCAGTTAGCCATTTTAAATAAATTAGTGTATGCAAATTGTAAGGTGTCAGGCAAATCCAAAACCTTCCACGAAAACCCTGACATGATAAGCAAATCCAGTAGTATGTCACATAGCTCCGAATAAATCGTGACATTAAATTAACCAGAGTAATACAAGTAACGAGTGAGCAAATGGAATACCACAGACTAACACAAGAATGCCTAAATGCATGTCATACCTTCCCACCGTGAGACAGACGCAGTTCCGAGGGGAGAAACGAAAACAGAAGCCGAGAGCAGAACCGTGTTAAGCTAGAACGCCCTACGATAACGGATGGACACCCACGTCGCCAGCTTACCACCAGGACCACCCGCCAGCCCATGTTAAAAGCTAGAGCCCTCCAGAACAACAGTGTAGATCTTACGATAACACAGAAGGGGCCACACCAGACGCAAGTTTTAGCGTGAGAATTTTTCGCGTCTCTGTTACGTTGCAAACTTTAAAAACATTGCCCTACCACGAAAAGTATAACGTTTCTCATTGGATAGACAGAATTTTTGTAGGCGGAGCTTAAGGTTAACATTGATACCCTGATTGGTCAGATGAAAACACAGCCAGATAGTTTTTCTTAAACCAACTCCGGTAAATTGTATTAAGGAGAAGTTAGAAGAGAGTTGCTTCTGAGATGGCGAGATGCATGGAGTTGCGCCGGCCGCCGCCCCCTGACGAACGCCAACAAGGTAATGGACACATGCGATGGCGCATTTTTGAGCGCATAAGGCTTCACTCAGAACTGCAGAAATCTCATCTGTTACATCCCCTTTTTACGTAATACTACTGTCGATCGTCAATTGAAGCTCATGGTATTCACATTTGCTATGTAAGTTAAAATCTGAAACGAGATGATTTTTCTGTTATATAATTATTGAGAAGCCACATCAGCCACTGTAATTTACGACAAGTTAGATAAGTAATTAAAGATAATGAAGGTCACTGTAGACCATTTTGATAGTTTTCTCTTTTTTGAAACTTAATTTAAACCTAGATTATAGATGTGATATGGCATAGGTCATCCTTCGATCCATTGTAGAACTTGGAAACCCACTCAGGGAATATTCGTTCACATTTTTATTGAATGCAGTTGGTTTTTATCATCCTGTATTAAAATATTTCCTTTTATCAATAGTGCAATTTATAAACAATGTTTTGTGAGTAGAATAAAATTTCCAGTGGTAAACGTAGCTGCTTTTTCGACGTTATTTTACCAGCTAACTAAAAATAGGAAAGCCCTGAACCTCTTCCACTAAATTTAGTTAGTATTAAGATTCTTTTACAGGGAGTACAGTGGAGCTGACGCTGAAATCATTAAGTATTTGGTTATATCATCGCTAGTCTCCCTGAACTCTTCTGAACTCTACATATCACGTGTGGTCTGGCGTCTCCTTACCAGCAACAGGTCCAAGGTTCAAACCAGTCAATTCCCTAAAAAACACGCTCAGAGCATCGTTGCGCGAAAGTGGTAGCGAGACACGACTTAGAACAACAGACACCACGCAGAATGTTAGAGAATGGCGACCTTGCCAGGATGGTAAAATACCATGATTGAAGGTCGACCACATGCCTAACTAGGTCAGAAAAATATCTTGTTGAAAAATTGTTGTAACAAAAATTTTTTTTTCTTAAAGTTATACATAGCAGAAAACAGTAGCTGCAGCGATAGATAGTAAGAAAGTATTCAATAGAAAGTGAGACATTCTAGCAGAGACAATAGCATAATTAAGTTATGAATTTTAATATTGTTAGAATTAAGTTTTCTCTCCAATGCAAGCGCACAGGTAGCGGATACATCGTTGACTAGTTGGTTCTGACCCAACAAGTAAGTGAATGGATTGTCAAGTCGTGTGTGCAAAAAGTTCATGAAACGCGTGAGATCGTACGAGCGAATGTTGACGCGAAGTAGGGCGCGTGAATTGCTTTTAAAACAGAAAATAAGGGATTCGGATAGATTAGCAATGGCAGATCGAGATATTGACCGAATTGAGGCAGAGACCCAGCATGAAGATGGACAGAGAATAGAGGACAATACAACAGACGATGCATTATTGCGAGAAATAGGACAGATAACGCACCATAACGAGGATAATGTGCGTCAAGGCATAGAAAACGTAAGTCAGCATACGACAGAGGAGCAGGAAAGTAGAGAGACAGTCGATGAAGATTCTAACTTGCGTCTTGAATACGTAGAACCCATAGTACAAGTAATCAGAGTTCCCTCACCACAGAGTACAAGGAATTCGAGCAGAAACGTGTCACCGCACAGTTCAATGCAATCGGTTGCAAACCAACACTTGGACGATATCACAGAGCGTAGGACGTCGGAAGAAAACGCAATAGGACCCACCAATCTTGCAGAGTTATTACAATTAATGACGGAAACCATGACAAGGCAAAATAAAGAAATAGCGAACCAAATTAAAATTCACAATTCAGAAACGACGAAACAAATTGTAGAAACCATGAGACAAATGCGTGAGATTAAAGAACAAAACAAAAAAATTCAGTTACACCTAAGTCATATTGAAGACGAGGCAAAAGAATCTCGAGAAGTGATAGGAAACTTAATAACAGGTCACAGTCAATTGAGAACAGACATTGACAAGGTACATGCGCACGTACAAACATTGCGTAATGACACTCAGGACGAGATCAAATCATTACGTAACAACACCCAGGGAGAAGTCAAGAAACTAGAGAAACAGATAAACGTAATTACTAGATAAGCAGCAGGTACAGCGCTTGAAATTGTTGAAAACAGTGTGCTGCACAAACGTATCACAAAAGCAGCGCTGAAAAGATATGATAACCGCGTAGTCAAAATAGAAGCGAAAATAGCAACAGTTTCAGAAATTACGAGCAGAGTTGTTGCAAACCATTGAAGAGCGTAGTGAACAGGATCGAACAAGCACTGAGTCTGCAACCACATTCGTATCTGTAACAGCACCGGAAAAACAAGCAATTAACGATGATATCATGCATTTTCGATTCCAATCACAGGCGGAAAATAACATACGTGAAATCAGACAGCCTGCACCGCAACAAACACGTTTCAAAATTCTTGATGAACAAACGGCACCACAAACACATGCAGAACCACAAATGTATGTTTCAAGACAGTCTGGATCGTGCAATGAAGCGGCAAGGTTAGTCAGACAAGATTCCGAACCAATACGTGACAATCGAAAGCCAGGTCGCGAAGAGTACAGTGCAATGCATTCAGCTACACGCTCACAACCGATGGGAGAAAATTATTGCGTACCACTCCAACGATACTACGCAAGTGTAGGTGAAAGTTACAATGGACAATATCCAATGGATCTACCACAACCAGAAAGAACGACTGGAGAAATTATCACATACAAAAGTGGTTAAGAATCGCGAATTTCATATGGAACTATGACGAAGTACGACAACGATCATTTCCTCACAGTCAGAAAATTTCAGCACTTTCGAGAAGGAAACTCATTACATGCACGAACTTTTATTGATCAATTCCGAGTAGGATTACCAGAACACTGGACGCTAGCACACAAATTAGACTTTATATGTGCACACATGTTAGGAACAGTCGCAGAAACCATGCAAAATGTTGCAGCGACATGCTGATCGTACGAAGATTTAAGAGAGAAGTTTCTCTCACGATATTGGTCCAGCGAAGCACAGAACAGAGTGAAGTACGAATTATTACAGAACCCATATTTTGAAAATTCAGGAGAGAAGAGTCCCGTGAAATTTTTCGAATTAATGGCAAAGAAAAATCAATGCTTATATGTACCATACAGTGACGGAGAGTTGATTAAATTATGCGTGATGAAGTTACCATTGAAATACCAGCAATCATTAGTAGGTCGCGGAGGCAATGACGTCGAAGCATTTAAAGGTATTCTAAGGTAGCTAGAGTTCATATTTTCGGAAGATGACGCAAGAAAAAGACGAAGCGCACGTGAAAACGAAAGCAAAAAGCAGTGGAATCCACAAGAAACAGTACGAAGGAACAATAATTACGAACCACGTGATAACTTCGCACCAAGAAACGACAATAGATTTCAACAAAGAACCAGTTATGGATTTAGAAGAGGATATGGCAATAACTATAATTCACCCAGGAACGGTAACAACTATTACAGAGGGAATAACGACAACCGGAACGGAGTGCCAATAGACCGACAAATTATCAACAAAGAAACCAATATGAACAAGCGGAGCAAGAAAAGAGAGTACAGATAGAAGAGGTGGAGGTAAGACCACCAAACCCCGAGAAACGTTCGAATTGACAGCTAAGCGCCCATGCCAAACAGAATGACGCACCGACCCAGGACAATTGCAGCACCTTGAACAGAGAAGTAAGTATCTTATCACGAGAAGAGAAGAAGGAAGAAACAAATCCGCAGGGACCAGATGAAAACGAAGACAGGAAAATAACAATATCGTGTTGGGACGAAATTAATTGGGAGAATACTGACGAGGAAGATGAATTACCATAGGCATGCACAACGAATGTAGGAGGAAAGGACGAAGTAATGAGTATTGCAGAGCTATTTGAGATGGAAACCAGGGAAAGCGAATTCAATGAAGATAATGCACAGTCGACAGAAGTTGAAAATAAGTTACTAGTGGGCACACAACGCTATGTATATAATGAAGCGAAAATTAGAGCATTTAGATACGATTATGTGGAAGTAGCGACGAAGAAGGAGAAGATAGACGAGGATGAGGAAAAAGTAGAGGATGTTGAAGAAAGCGTAAATGCAGGAAGAAATAGAGGAGAGGAAATAAAAGAGAGAGAAGTAGCAGTCGAAGCTTATCCTACAGAAAGTTCGAATTCACAAGGGAAATTCCTAAAAAGACTCATGTATGATTGAATGGAGGATTCGTTGATGCAAGAAGAAGAAGAACAGAACCAACCCTTTAAATTCAACCAATTGTGAAGGCCATGGTAAAGCATATCCCAGTCAATATTGTAACTGATAGCGGAAGTGAACTGACTGCGATCTCAGAAAATTTATTCATGCAGTGTAATGCCAATGAGGAATTGCCAGTTCTGAAAACACGTAAGATTAACGTAAGAGGTCTTGTTAGAAACAATGCTGCGGAAGTTACGAGACAAACAAGGTTAACTCTTTCATGCCAAGGTCAAAAGATCGAAGCCAACTTCGTGATTATACCGAAACTAACTGTAGATTTGATTATAGGTGCAGATTTTTTAAATGAGAGACGAGCGATAATAGATATGGGGAAAGGTACCGTAACATTCGGGAATGTCGCACTTCTATTTGAGCAAAAGCTAAAATTAGAAGAAATATCAGTTATAAACAAACAATTAAGAATGACGCGAAATAAAGAGGATGAAGAATTAGAATGGTATGCACAAAGGGGGGAATCGCCTCAACTCATGTTACAAGTCCATAAAGAAATCGACCAAAAATTGCAAGAAGTTCAAGGTATTTCGGAACACAGTAAAAGAAAATTAGATGGTATTTTATGAGATAAGGCAGGGGTATGTTTACCTAAGAATAGCAGTATTAAACACTTTCAGTACAAGTTTGAAGTAAAACAGCACAAACAATTTAGAGTGCCACCCTGTAAAATCCCATTACGATACAGGAATAAAGTATTCCAGGAGATATCTAAAATGTTAGATGACGATATTATTGAACCAGCTACCTCCACATGTAACAGCCCGCTCCATATTCTACAAAAACGAGATGGGAGCATCAGGTTAGTGCTTGATTCCAGACAGATCAACACAATCATAATCACTGAGACAGATCGCCCAGAAAAATTAGAGTAATTGATACAAAACTTCCACGGTGCTAAGATATTTTCATCAATTGATCTACAGAGTAGTTTCTGGCAAATAGAATTGGCCCCAGAATGTAGAAAATTTACAGCATTTATCGTATTCGGTAGATGTTACCAGTTTAAACGATTGCCATTTGGTTTAAACATATCATCAGCAGCGTTTATTAGGGGATTTAATACTATACTCAGTCCTGAAATTTTACAAAAAATTACCTGTTATGTTGATGATGTGATTATAGCAGAACCCTCTTGGGAACATCACAACGACACATTAAATCAGTTTTTACAGATCATGAAAGAGCATGGGGTCACAGTAAATAAAACAAAATCCAAATTTGGAAGGCGAGAGGTCAGATTTCTAGGACACATAATTTCAGAGAAAGGGGTAATGCCCGGCCCAGAAAAACTAACGGCAATCAAAGAATTCTGTACTCCATATAATAAGAAAACTCTCAGAGGATTTCTAGGTCTCACCGGATTCTATAAAAAATTTGTTTGGATCGACTCTCTCGCAACACCACGCCTATGTGCATTGACTGGAGAAAACACGCCATGGGTATGGGATCAACAAGCCAATGAAGAATTTTTAAAAGTGAAAAACGCACTAACAACAGCACAGATTTTAGCACATCCTGATCTAACACAAAATTTTTGTATGGCCACCGATAGCGCGAAAACAGGTTTAGGAGTTGTTTTATTCCAAGAATACGAACAGGCCGGGCTAAGATCATATAGAGCCATTGCATTTGCCAGTCGTGTACTCACAAAAAAGCGAGAAAAACTATTCAGTCACGGAGCTGGAAGCATTGGCCATTGTATGGGGCTTCCAACGTTTTCGATACTTCCTATTCGGAAGAAAAAAAAAAGTATACACTGACCACAAAGCATTAGAATTTCTGTTATACGCCAAGCTAACTCATGGGAGGTTAGCCAGATGGATGTTAATACTACAAGAATTTGACGTCACTATTACACACATACCAGGACCAGCGAATGAATTAGCAAATGCTTTATCATGATGTCCACAGGGTGCATCCAATAATATAGGTTTGGAAGCAGCAGAGGACCAGTTTACAATGTACTATATGAAACAAGTACCTTTTGAAAACTACATTACGACAGCATTGAGAAACATAGGCAAAGAACAGGACAAGGATCCCGAAATACTAGGAATCAAACACAAGTGGAGAAGTAAGGATTTTCCAGACATTCGACATCACTATCTCGTAAAAAAACAATGTTTTATTTTTTAGATGAAATATTGCAACCAATGAATGGTTAATTTATATCCCAGATGAACTAATTAATAAGTACATATGGTATACACACTTAAGTAATGGCCACTTTGGACCAAAGAAATTCTTTTTAAAAATAAAATATACAAGTCATTTTCCTAATATGGAAAGACGAATTAGAACAGTATTAGTCAAATGCAAAAAATGTATGAGGGCTAAACACGTCACTTTCCAAACCAAACCACCTATCTTTCCAATAATCCCTAATAAATTAAAACAAATAGCTGCAACAGGTTTGATGGGACCCCTCCCACGCAAAAAAATTGATATATTTTCATATTTGTCGTTTTGGAACTTACTTCTAAATATGTTACCTTGACACCATTAAAATGGGCAACAGGTCTTACTATAAGTGATGCATTTTGACAAGATTTTCTCAGACAAGTAGGTCGAGTGGAACAAATAATTTCGGATAATGGCC
Source organism: Schistocerca serialis cubense (assembly GCF_023864345.2). Taxonomy (NCBI): domain Eukaryota; kingdom Metazoa; phylum Arthropoda; class Insecta; order Orthoptera; family Acrididae; genus Schistocerca; species Schistocerca serialis. The sequence goes on from NC_064639.1 coordinate 1,018,402,422, forward strand.
CACAATACAAATCAGTGCAATGGCAGAACATATTAAAACAATACAAAATAAAACCCATCTACATATCTAAGTACAAACCTAGCGTAAATCCAGCAGGCCGATCTATGAAGGACATAGGCACATTATGCCGATTATATGCAGGCAAAAGACACAACACTTGGGATATACGCCTTAAAGATTTTCAAGAAGTAATAAATGAAATGCCACATAGACTACACTACTACCTCCAGTTACTGTACTTAAAAATATTGATCCCCCAAACATAACCAGAGAAAATGTTAGATTTCCTATTGTACCACGTAGACAGCACAAACAAGTCATAGCAACAGCACTCTCCAACATCAGAAAGGCAGCCATTAAAAGAAAAGAAAGAGAGATAGAACAGCAATTAAAAGAACATTTCAGTAGGTCAGAAAGTATTTGTAAAAGCACACCATCTCTCCAGCAAACAGAAACACAAGATACATAAGTTTTACACTGCATACAAAGGACCTGTCATAATTAGCCGAATTGCTCATGATAATGCTGTGGAACTAATGAACCCAAAATCAGGCAAAACCTTAGGACTTCACCATGTGAGCCATATCAAAAAGTTTGAAGATTAATTTTATTACTGGTAAATAATCAGCACAATATTTCAAGATTATGTTGCAGATAAGATCGTCAGGAGAAAGAAGAATGAAGAGAGAGGAAAGTGGGAAAAAGAAAGTAGTTTCAATATAAACAAAAACAAAAATAACACCAATAGTACCATAGATTAAGGTGAAGGGATAAAGCGTAGATAGTCTACCACCATGGAATACTAAAATGCTATACAACACGACACTACACAAAAAATAAAAAACGAATTTGAGGATTCTTGTAGAAGTTAAGACTCAAAATATCTTAGAATTGTAACATGGAAAGGGCGCCGAAATTTGTAAAGATTTTTAAGAAGGCATAAGACAATGTAGGTACTAGACATATGTTAGACAATTATAAGTAAAACGTTTTGTAAGAACCATTGTAAAAACTCCAGCAAAGACCAGATGCAACAATCCACAAGTTGCAACACGAGAAGTATCAAGAAAGAAAAGGACATAATTAGCAAGACACGATTCCTACAAGGCAGAAGCGTCGAGAGAAGGGAAAGGACAGTGAGACCAACAGAGGGCCCTTGTATATGATGTGGGCAGTAAATCTGCCCACTAAGTGGAACCCTGCTGTGACAGAACACGGAAAGCCAAGAGGGTCTTTGGATGCCCCGACTCAGCGGAGCAAGCAAAAAACGGCCCAACGAGAAGATGGCTTGGGCAAGCTACGACTAGCAGAAAATATGTGTAAAAGTCACACTACCGCTATTAAACAGCACGCTGATGCTCGAAACTGAAGAAAACGTCCACAAAGTAGAAATGACATTTCCAAACAAGTTATCAAACTGTTACTAAGAGGAGAACTTCAAAGCAACTAGTTATCAATAAATATTTCCATTTCCTGCCCAGAGATGAACCAAGAAGCAAGTAAGAAGCAGAGAAAAAGCAGGAAGAACAGAAGTTGAAGATCTGCAGGATTAAGACCAAGAAAGAAGATGGGTGAAGAATAGACGACGTACCTCCCCAAATCCCTATCCTATTGTAAACTAGTCGTCTGCGAAGTATTACAACGAAAAACGACCGCTTTCAGCGACACATAACGATGACTTTTACGCATACAAAGCCAGTAAACCACGAGATTCTGCACTCACAGCTCCATTCCATTAGGGGACCTCCACAACAGCAACACACACTTGTAGAGCCAACAAGGAACGACGAACGAAGCTGTACATCAAATACTTGCCCACATCCATCTCGCTCAAGTCCATCACCTTCGTGCAAAAACATTCGCCAACCTCATGCTTAAACATTCATAGGATTGTGTGAATGTGTGAAATCAAATTATGTGATGTAGGAATTGTGCAAAAGAAACGTGTGAAAAACTAAATAAGTTAAGCACACCAGACAGCGAATAAACTACAAAGTAACAGTCATTGCCTGTGGACTTATGTAAAAAATACACTATCGATAAAAATAAGTCATTAGTTCTGAAATGGACAGTATATAAGGAACAAGAGTAAGGCATAATAAACACTAAAACTATATGCCACTTATTTTCTCCTCATAAAAATAAAAGAATAACTATATTTTACTTATTTTCTCCTTATGAAAACAAAAAATAAAAAATTATCTTGTTAGATGTTTTCCCTTTTTTTAAACATTTGTACCATTTGTTAGGATAATATCTCAATACTTGTGTATGTATATTTCTTTGTCAAAGCAATTCTTGGAAATAATTCTTATTTGTTAGTGTAACAATGTTGAAATGAGTGTCTAGAAACAAAAACATTTTACTTGTACATGATATTTAGATGGCAGATTCGATTGAAAGTTTGCAAAGTAATATTTCAGAGCTAGATCAGAAATGTAAGGACTATAGTATGGAGATTAGCATCTCCAAAACGAAAGTAATGTCAGTGGGAAAGAGATATAAACGGACTGAGTGCCAAATAGGAGGAATAAAGTTAGAACAGGTGGACAGTTTCAAGTACTTAGGATGCATATTCTCACAGGATGGCAACGTAGTGAAAGAACTGGAAGCGAGGTGTAGCAAAGCTAATGCAGTGAGTGCTCGGCTACGATCTATTCTCTTCTGCAAGAAGGAAGTCAGTACCAAGACTAAGTTATCTGTGCACCGTCCAATCTTTCTACCAACTTTGTTGTATGGGAGCGAAAGCTGGGTGGATTCAGGTTACCTTATCAACAAGGTTGAGGTTACGGATATGAAAGTAACTAGGATGATTGCAGGTACTAGTAAATGGGAACAATGGCAGAGGGTTTCCACAATGAGGAAATCAAAGAAACACAGGGAATGAACTCTATAGATGTAGCAGTCAGGGCGAACAGGCTTAGATGGTGGGGTCATGTTACACGCATGGGAGAAGCAATGTTACCCAAGAGACTCATGGGTTCAGCAGTAGAGGGTAAGAGGAGTCAGGGCAGACCAAGGAGAAGGTACCTGGATTCGGTTAAGAATGATTTTGAAGTAATAGGCTTAACATCAGAAGAGGCACCAATGTTAGCACTGAATAGTGGATCATGGAGGAATTTTATAAGGGGGACTATGCTCCAGACTGAACACTGAATGGCGTAATCAGTCTTAAATGATGATGATGATATTTAGAAAATGTGTTAGTAATAGATTTTACTTAATTACTACATTTATAAAAAAAATTATTTCTAAGAAAATCGATGTGAAAGACTCCTCACTTTCGATATCAAACTTCTTAAAAATCAAACTTCACACTTGAATAAAGAAAGAAAATAATTAAAAAATAATAATTATAATAGAATAAAAATATTCTTCTCTTGTCAATATAAACATATTTTTGAGAATAATGTGGAAGAATATAAAAATATAAATTAGTAGTACAAACTAGCATAGAACCAGAATAACGTGGCTGAACACTAGGCAACAAAATTTAGATAAAGGAATAATCCTTGACTGACTTAGAGAACGATTCAATCATTGCCTAACTTCAGTGCAAAAAATTAAGTTCGAAGGGGGGTGATATGTAAGGTGTCAGGCAGATCCAACACCTTCCATGAAGACCCTGACATGATAAGCAAATCCAGTATTATGTGACATAGCTCCGAATAAATCGTGACATTAAATTAACCAAAGTAATACGAGTAACGAGTGAGCAAATGGAATACCACAGACAAACACAAGAATGCCTAAATGCATGTCATACCTTCCCAACGTGAGACAGACGCAGTTCCGAGAGGAGAAACGAGAACAGAAGCCGAGAGCAGAACCGTGTTAAGCTAGAAGGCCCTACGATAAGGGACGGACGCCCACGTCGCCAGCTAACCACCAGCCTAGAGCTAGAGCCCTCTAGAAGAACAGTATAGATCTTACGATAACACTAAAAGGGCCACACCAGCTGCAAGTTTTTGCGTGAGAATTTTTCGCGTCTCTGTTACGCCCCACCACGAAAAGTATAATGTTTCTCATTGGATAGACAGAATTTTTGTAGGCAGAGCTTAAGGTTAACATTGAGACCCTGATTGGTCAGATGAAAACACAGCCAGATAATTTTTATTTTAAACCAACTCCGGTAAATTGTAGTAAGGAGAAGTCAGAAGAGAGTTGCTTCCAAGACGGCGAGATGCATGGAGTTGCGCCAGCCGTCGCCCCCTGACGAACACCGACAAGGTAATGGACGCATGCGATGCCGCATTTTTGAGTGCATAAGGCTTCACTCAGAACTGCAGAAGTCTCATCTGTTACATCCCCTTTTTACGTAATACTACTGTCGATCGTGAATTGAAGCTCATGGTATTCACATTTGCTACGTAAGTTTAAATCTGAAACGCGATGATTTTTCTGTTATATAATTATTGAGAAGCCACATCAGCCACTGTAATTTACGACAAGTTAGATAAGTAATTAAAGATAATTCAAGGTCACTGTAGACCATTTTGATAGTTTTCTCTTTTGTGAAACTTAATTTAAACCTAGATTATAGATGTGATATGGCATAGGGCATCCTTCGATCCATTGTAGAACTTGGAAACCCACTCAGGGAATATTCGTTCACATTTTTGTTGAATGCAGTTGGTTTTTATTACCCTGTATTAAAATATTTCCTTTTATCAATAGTGCAATTTATAAACAATGTTTTGTGAGTAGAATAAAATTACCAATGGTAAACTTAACTGCTTTTTCGACGTTATTTTACCAGCTAACTAAAAATAGGAAAGCCTTGAACCCCTTCCACTATGTTTAGTTAGTATTAAGATTCTTTTACAGGGAGTGAAGTGGAGCTGACGCTGAAATCATTAAGTATTTGGTTATATCATCGCTAGTGTCACGAACTCTTCTGAACTCGACATGTCATGTGTGGTCTGGTGTCTCCTTACCAGCAACAGGTCCCAGGTTCAAACTAGTCAATTCCCTAAAAAACACGCTCAGAGCGTCGTTGCGCGAAAGTGGTAGAGAGATACGACTTAGAACAACAGACACTACGCAGAATGTTAGAAAATAATCTGTTTCTCTTCAAGCGCATTAAAAACTGGCATCTTATTGTATTGTACTTGCTTATACAAGCTTTTATTATGATATAATTATAATGATTATAATAGCCTATTATATTGAACTGAATGGACAGTGTCTTGAATGGAGCATATAAGATGAACATCAACAAAAGCAAAACGAGGATAATGGAATGTAGTCGAATTAATTCAGGTGATGCTAAGGGAATTAGATTAGGAAATGAGACACTTAAAGTAGTAAAGGAGTTTTGCTATTTGGGGAGCAAAATAACTGTTGATAGTCGAAGTAGAGAGGATATAAAATGTAGACTGGCAGTGGCAAGGAAAGCGTTTCTGAAGAAGAGAAGTTTGTTAACATCGAGTATAAATTTAAGTGTCAGGAAGTCGTTTCTGAAAGTATTTGTGTGGAGTGTAGCCATGTATGGAAGTGAAACATGAACGATAAATAGTTTGGACAAGAAGAGAATAGAAGATTTCGAAACGTGGTGCTACAGACGAATGCTGAAGATTAAATGGGTAGATCACATAACTAATGAGGAGGTACTGAATAGGATTGAGGAGAAGAGGAATTTGTGGCACAACTTGACTAGAAGAAGGGATCGGTTGGTAGGACATGTTCTGAGGCATCAAGGGATCACCAATTTAGTATTGGAGGGCTGCGTGGATGGTAATAATCGTAGAGGCAGACCAAGAGATGAGTATACTAAGCAGATTCAGAAGGACGTAGGCTGCAGTACGTACTGGGAGATGAAGAAGCTTGCACAGGAGAGAGTAGCATGGAGAGCTGCATCAAACCAGTCTCAGGACTGAAGACCACAACAACAACAACATAATTATACACTACTGGCCATTAAAATTGCTACACCACGAAGATGACTTGCTACAGACGCGAAATTAAGCCGACAGGAAGAAGATGCTCTGATGTGCAAATGATTAGCTTTTCAGAGCATTTCACACAAGGTTGGCGCCGATGGCGAAACCTACAACTTGCTGACATGAGGAAAGTTTCCATTCGATTTCTCATACACAAACAGCAGGTGACACGCGGTGCCTGGTAAAACGTTATTGTGATGCCTCGTGTTAGGAGGAGAAATGCATACCATCACGTTTCCGACTTTCATAAAGGTCGGATTGTAGCCTATCGCGATTGCAGTTTATCGTATCGCGACATTGCTGCTCGCGCTGGTCGTGATCCAATGACTGTTAGCAGAATATCGAATCGATGCTGGATCCCAACGGCCTCGTATCAATAGCAGTCGAGATGACAGGCATCTTATCCGCATGGCTGTAACAGATCGTACAGCCACTTCTCGATCCCTGAGTCAACAGATGGGGGCGCTTGCACGACATCAACCATCTGCACGAACAGTTCGACGACGTTTGCAGCAGCATGGACTATCAGCTCGGAGACCCTGGCTGCGGTTACCCTTGACTCTGCATCACAGACAGTAGCGCCTGCGATGGTGTACTCAACGACGAACCTGGGTGCACGAATGGCAAAACGTCATTTTTCGGATGAACCGAGGTTCTGTTTACAGTATCATGATGGTCGCAGCCGTTTTTGGCGACCCCGCGGTGAACGCACATTGGAAGCGTGTATTCGTCATTGCCATACTGGCGTATCACTCGGCGTGATGGTATGGGGTGCCATTGGTTACACATCTCGGTCTCCTCTTGTTCGCATTGACGGCAATTTGAACAGTGGACGTTACATTTGAGATGAATTAAGTTACGACTCGTGGCTCTAGCCTTCATTCGATCCCTGCGAAACCCTACATTTCAGCCGGATAATACACGACCGCATGTTGCAGTTCCTGTACGGGCCTTTCTGGATACAGAAAATTTTCGACTGCTGCCCTGGCCAGCACATTCTCCAGATCTCTCACCAATTGAAGACCTCTAGTGAGTGGTGGCCGAGCAACTGGCTCGTCACAATACGCCACTCACTACTCTTGATGAACTGTGGCATCGTGTTGAAGCTGCATGGCCAGCTGTACCTGTACACGCCATTCAAGCTCTGTTTGACTCAATGCCCAGGCGTATCAAGGCCGTTATTACGGCCAGAGGGGGTTGTTCCGGGTACTGATTTCCCAGGATCTATGCACCCAAATTGCGTGAAAATGCAATCACATGTCAGTTCTAGTATAATATATTTGTCCAATGAATACCCATATATTATCTGCATTTCTTCTTGGTGTAGCAATATTAATGGCCAGTAGTGTAATTTTTTAGTTAATTTTAAAACACTAAAGTAAAATTTCCAGTTGGGCAAGATTACATTGACTACGTCGCAAAATCACACTGTTAAACGTCGAATAAAGTGTCAGCAAGTAAATTAATTAATTCAACATCGCTATGTACACTCAGGTGACAAAAGTCGCATGGAAGCGATATGCACATACACAGAAGGCGGTAGTAATGCGTGCACAGGGTATAAAAAGGCAGTGTACTGGCGGAGCTGTTATTTGTACTCAGGTGATTCATGTACGACGGGAATTAACAGACTTCGAACACGGAATCATAGTTGGAGCTAGACGCATAGGACATGCCATTTCGGAAATTGTTAAGGAATTCAATAGTACAAGGTCCACAGTGTCAGTTGGTAAGGGATGATGGTATGGTTCGATTGAGTACCAGACCCCACCAAGTCATGGACGCAGGCTGCCAGCACGACACTGTGCAAGCTGGTGGTGGTTCCAAATTTGTACGGGCTGTGTTTGCGTGGAATGAACGGGGTCTTCTGGTGCAACTGACCCTACCATTGGCTGAAAATGGCTATGTTTGACTACTTGGAGACCTTATGCAGCCATTCATGGACTTCATGTTCCTAAACATGTCACTGAGCCACAATTGTTCTCGTCTGGTTTGAAGAACATTCTGGTAAATCACGAATGATTTGGCCATCCAGATCGCCCGACGTGAATCTCATGGGATATTTATGGGACATAACCGGGAGATCAGTTCGTGCACTGAAATCTGCACCGATAACACTTTAAAATAATGTACTGCTACAGAGATCGTAAATAAGTACAAACCATAAAGGAAGTACAAAAATGTTCGAAGAAATTCAGTAATACAGAAATACAAGCCGCTGAGGAATGAAATAAATAGGAAGTACTGGGAAGATAAGATGATATGACTGCATGAAAAATGTGAAGAAAGGAAAAAAGAAATAATTGTCGGAAGGACTAACTCGGCGTATAGGAAAGTCAAAAGAACCTTCGGTGAAATTAAAAGCAAGGGGGGTAACATTGAGAGTGCAACGGGAATTCCACTGTCAAGCGCAGAGGATAGAGCGAATAGGTTTAAAGAATACATTGAAGGCCTCTATGAGGGGGAAGATCTGTCTGATGTTATAAAAGATAGACAAGAGTCGGTATAGAAGAGATAGGGGATCCAGTATTACAATCAGAATTTAAGAAAGCGTTGGAGGATTTAAGATCATATAAGGTACAAGGGATAGATAACACTCAATAAGAGTTTCTAAAATCATTGCGGGGAGTGACAACAAAACGACTATTCACGGTGGCGTGTAGAATGTATCAGTTTGGCGACATGCCACCTGACTTTCGGAAAAATACTATCCACACAGTTTCGAAGACTGTAAGAGCTGACAAGTTCGAGAATTATTGCACAATCAGCTTAACAGCTCATGCATCCAAGTTTCTGGCAAGAATAATATACAGGAGAGTGGAAAAGAAAATTGAGGATTTGTTAGATGACGATCAGTTTGTCTACAGGAAAGTTAAAGACACCAGGGAGGCAATTCTGACATTGCGGTTGATAATGGAAGCAAGACTAAAGAAAAATCAAGACACGTTCATGGGATATGTTGACCCGGAAAAAGCGTTTGACAAGGTAAAATGGTGCAAGATGTTCGAAGTCCTGTGAAAATTTGGGTAAACTATAGGGAGGGACGGGTAGTGTACAAGCCAAGAGCCAATAGTAAGAGTGGACGACCAAGAACGAAATCCTCGGATGAAAAAGGGTGTAAGACAGGGATTTAGCCATTCGCCCCTACTGTTCAACCTGCACATCGAAAAAGCAACGATGAAAATAAAAGGAAAGTTGAGGAGTGGAATTAAAATCGAAGGTGAAAGGGTACCAATGATAAGATTCGCTGATAAAATTTCTATCCTGAGTGAAATTGAAGGCCACCCGCTGGTGGCCGAGCGGTTCTAGGCGCTTCAGTCTGGAACCGCGCGACCGCTACGGTCACAGGTTCGAATCCTACCTCGGGCATGGATGTGTGTGATGTCCTTAAGTTAGTTAGGTTTAAGTAGTTCTAAGTTCTAGAGGACTGATGACCTGAGATGTTAAGTCCCATAGTGCTCAGAGCCATTTGAACCATTTTTTGAAACTGAAGAAGAATTAAATGATCTGATGAATGGAATGAACAGTCTGATGAGTACAGAATGTGGACTGAGAGTAAATCGAGGAAAGACGAGAGTAATCAGAAGTAGCATAAATTGTATCAGAGAGATACTTAACATCAGGATTGATGGTCACAAAGTAGATGAGATAATGACAGACGGAGCAAGGAAGACATCAAAAGAAGACCAACACTGGCAAAAGGGACATTCCTGGCCAAGACAAGTCTATTAGTATGAAACACAGGCCTTAATTTGAGAAAGAAATTTCTGAGAATATACGTTTCAGCACAGCGTTGTATGACAGTGAAACATGGACTGTGGGAAAACCGGAATAGAAGAGAATCGAGACTTTTGATGTGGTGCTACTGACGAGGTTTACGCAGAATCGGAAATCTGTGGAAAATATGTGGAAAAAACTGACACGTTGAAAGGAAAGGGTGATAGGTCATCTGTTAAGACATCAGGGAATGACTTCCAGGACACTAGAGGGTGCTCTAGGGAGCAAAAACTGTAGAGGAAGGCAGAGACTAGAATACATCCAACAAATAATTGAGGACGTAGGCTGAAAGTGCTGTTCTGAGGTGAACAGGTTGGCATATGAGAGGAATTCGTGGCAGTCCGCATCTAACCAGTCAGATGACTGATGACTCAAAAAAGAAAGAACGAAATGGAGATAACATGGCTCAAATATTTCTGCAGAAGACTTCCAGCGACTCGTTGAATCCATGCCATGTCGAATTGCTGCACTAGTCTGGGCAGAAGGAGTTCCGACACGTTTGTAGGAGGTATGCCATGACTTCTGCTACCTGAGTCTAACAAAAAATAATACTGACCTTATGTTTAACGTCTTGAAAATTATAACATGTCAAGCAATGTGTTTGACAGTTACCTTAAGCACGACTAATTGATGACAGTCGCTTCACAATGCAAGGTTATACTGCCAAACCATGTGAAACTTTAGTACATGGCTTGACAACTGCTGAAAGACGACCGACACTTGCTAAAAACAACTGCCAACTGTTACGGAACAACCAGCAATTGCTATGGGACACCCGACTTCGACAGAACGTGTTAACTGTGCACGAATTCTCTTTATGCATTGGAAAGTTATTGCAGTACTGTACTTGTCGGAGTTTGTTGCGGAACCGATTCGTGCAACATTCCGTGTATTAGGATAAAATATCTGCAACACATGATGCACTAACATGGAGGAACAGTTGGACTGCTCGAAGTTGGTCAAAGTGCACCACAGAGGCCACATTGATACGTGCGTCCAAAAGTGTTACCTCGTGGCTTAAAAAGGCCGTTGAAGGTGAAAATGCTATATGGAAGCATGTTGGTAGTCGTAGAAGGATCATCACACCGCAACACGATCGATACGTAACCTTAGTGGCGAAAAGGAACAGATATTAGGCAGATAGCTGCAGACACTGAAACCGCTACCGCACACGTGTCTCGGCCAGAACCATTTCGTGGCGATCAAATCAGGCTGGTTTGCGTGCTCGGAAGCCTATTAAATTCATCCCAGTTCAATCACGCCATCGTCTAGAAATAGTTCCATGATGCATGGTCATATCTACATCTACATCTACATCTACATCGATACTCTGCAAGCCACCTGACGGTGTGTGGCGGAGGGTACCTTGAGTACCTCTATCGGTTCTCCCATCTATTCCATTCTCGTATTGTTCGTGGAAAGAAGGATTGTCGGTATGCCTCTGTGTGGGCTCTAATCTCTCTGATTTTATCCTCATGGTCTCTTCGCGAGATATACGTAGGAGGGAGCAATATACTGCTTGACTCTTCGGTGAAGGTATGTTCTCGAAACTTTAACAAAAGCCCGTACCGAGCTACTGAGCGTCTCTCCTGCAGAGTCTTCCACTGGAGTTTATCTATCATCTCCGTAACGCTTTCGCGATTACTAAATGATCCTGTAACGAAGCGTGCTGCTCTCCGTTGGATCTTCTCTATATCTTCTATCAACCCTACCTCGTACGGATCCCACACTGCTGAGCAGTATTCAAGCAGTGGGCGAACAAGCGTACTGTAACCTACTTCCTTTGTTTTCGGATTGCATTTCCTTAGGATTCTTCCAATGAATCTCAGTCTGGCATCTGCTTTACCGACGATCAACATTATATGATCATTCCATTTTAAATCACTCCTAATGCGTACTCCCAGATAATTTATGGTATTAACTGCTTCCAGTTGCTGACCTGCTATTTTGTAGCTAAATGACAAAGGATCTATCTTTCTGTGTATTCGTAGCACATTACACTTGTCTACATTGAGATTCAATTGCCATTCCCTGCACCATGCGTCAATTCGCTGCAGATCCTCCTGCATTTCAGTACAATTTTCCATTGTTACAACCTCTCGATACACCACAGCATCATCCGCAAAAAGCCTCAGTGAACTTCCGATGTCATCCACAAGGTCATTTATGTATATTGTGAATAGCAACGGTCCTATGACACTCCCCTGCGGCACACCTGAAATCACTCTTACTTCGGAAGACTTCTCTCCATTGAGAATGACATGCTGCGTCCTGTTATCTAGGAACTCCTCAATCCAATCACACAATTGGTCTGATAGTCCATATGCTCTTCCTTTGTTCATTAAACGACTGTGGGGAACTGTATCGAACGCCTTGCGGAAGTCAAGAAACACGGCATCTACCTGTGAACCCGTGCCTATGGCCCTCTGAGTCTCGTGGACGAATAGCGCTAGCTGGGTTTCACATGACCGTCTTTTTCGAAACCCATGCTGATTCCTACAGAGTAGATTTCTAGTCTCCAGAAAAGTCATTATACTCGAACACAATACGTGTTCCAAAATTCTACAACTGATTGACGTTAGAGATATAGGTCTATAGTTCTGCACATCTGCTCGACGTCCCTTATTGAAAACGGGGATGACCTGTGCCCTTTTCCAATCCTTTGGAACGCTACGCTCTTCTAGAGACCTACGGTACACCGCTGCAAGAGGGGGGGCAAGTTCCTTCGCATACTCTGTGTAAAATTGAACTGGTATCCCATCAGGTCCAGAGGCCTTTCCTCTTTTGAGCGATTTTAATTGTTTCTCTATCCCTCTGTCGTCTATTTCGATATCTACCATTTTGTCATCTGTGCGACAATCTAGAGAAGGAACTACAGTGCAATCTTCCTCTGTGAAACATCTTTGGAAAAAGACATTAGTCTGTCATCCTCTGTTTCAGTACCATTTTGGTCACAGAGTGTCTGGACATTTTGTTTTGATCCACCTACCGCTTTGACATAAGACCAAAATTTCTTAGGATTTTCTGCCCAGTCAGTACATAGAACTTTACTTTCGAAGTCATTGAACGCCTCTCGCACAGCCCTCCTCACACTACATTTCGCTTCACGTAGTTTTTGTTTGTCTGCAAGGCTTTGGCTATGTTTATGTTTGCTGTGAAGTTCCCTTTGCTTCCGCAGCAGTTTTCTAACTCGGTTGTTGTACCACGGTGGCTCTTTTCCATCTCTTACGATCTTGCTTGGCACATACTCATCTAACGCATTATGTACGACGGTTTTGAACTTTGTCAACTGATCCTCAACACTATCTGTACTTGAGACAAAACTTTTGTGTTGAGCCAACAGGTACTCTGAAATCTGCTTTTTGTTACTTTTTCTAAACAGAAAAATCTTCCTACCCTTTTTAATATTCCTATTTACGGCTGAAATCATCGATGCCGTAACCGCTTTATGATCGCTGATTCCCTGTTCTGCGTTAACTTTTTCAAATAGTTCGGGTCTGTTTGTCACCAGAAGGCCTAATATGTTACCGCCACGAGTCGGTTCTCTGTTTAACTGCTCAAGGTAGTTTTCAGATAAAGCACTTAAAAAAATTTCACTGGATTCTTTGTCCCTGCCACCCGTTATGAACGTCTGAGTCTCCCAGTCTATATCCGGCAAATTAAAATCTCCACCCAGAACTACAACATGGTGGGGAAATCTACTCGAAATATTTTCCAAATTATCCTTCAAGTGCTCAGCCACAACAGCTGCTGAGCCAGGGGGCCTATAGAGACATCCAATTACCATGTCTGAGCCTGCTTTAACCGTGAACTTCACCCAAATCATTTCACATTTCGGATCTCCGTCAATTTCCTTCGATACTATTGCACTTCTTATCGCTATAAACACGCCTCCCCCTTCACTGTCCAGCCTGTCTCTGCGGTATACATTCCAATCTGAGTTTAGGATTTCATTACTATTTACCTGAACCCTGTAGAAAATGCCTTGGCAGACATGATTCCCAAGGAACACCACCTCCCCGAATCATGCAAGAACTGAAAATCGCCTTGAGAGAGAAGTGTAGGAACCATCTTCGTTGGGATCAGGAACAGTGGTCCAGAGTATTGTACTCCGACGAATAAAGTGATTTAGGCCACCAGTTACCACGGAGAAAGAGGAGAACACTTTACAATCCACCCACTGTCCATGAACGTCGTACGCATCACTTATGCCTTACGGCATGGGCAGGCACTATGCCAAACGGCCGAACAAAGTTGAATATCTTTGCACCAAGTATCGTTACAGCACAGTGGTATTGCAGGGAGATTATCATGTCATCTCTTTAGCGGCAAGGCAGGTACCCTCTTTCTGCGACAATGTGGGGCCACACAAGATGACTGAGGTAGCGGACACATTGGAAAGCGAGGATGCTGAACGTATGGATTGGCCTGCGTGCTTCCAGGACCTGAACCCTGTAGTAAATGCCTTGGCAGACATGATTCCCAAGGAACACCACCTCCCCGAATCATGCAAGAACTGAAAATCGCCTTGAGAGAGAAATGGATTTTATCCCCCAAGGACTCCTCAGCAGTTTGGTAACCAGCATGAATAACAGGTGCAAAATGTGCGTTTATACCTGGTGAGGCCATATTCCCTACTGAGATTCGAAATCGACGTTTATGTCGGGAGACTGACCTGTGTAAAATATGAACGTTATTTATTTCTGTTATCTTGTTTTCCCATGTGGTGATATCTGTAACACTTCGTTATAAACATACCTATCCATATCTATTACGTATGTACAGAGCTTCATGTCATCCATCATAACCTTCATTATTCCCGTCCAACAATATCTTTGTTCCTGCAGACCCAAACTGTAACATTTGGTGTAAAGGTATTTTCTCTTTTTTATATAATAAAGAGATACTCATGGATGCTAATTTTGATGGGTGCCGCTTTGGCATCCTTGAGCAATTCTTTATGACGTAATTTTATCCAGTATTTTGAAATGTTCCAGAGAATACAGACAAATTATTAATTATTCTTTAATAAAGAAACAATCTTTCAATATTCTATATGTTTATAGTTTTATATTGTCCGCACCCGTTAGCTGAGTGGTCAGCGTGACGGAATGTCCATCCTAAGGGCACGGGTTCGATTCCCGGCTGGGTCGGAGGTTCTCTCCGCTCACGGACTGGGTGTTGTGTTGTCCTAATCGTCACCATTTCATCCCCATCGACGCGCAGGTCGCCGAAGTGGCGTCAACTCGAAAGACCTGCACCAGGCGAACGGTCTACCCGACGGGAGGCCCTAGCCATATGACATTATTATTATTAGTTTTACATTTAGAACTAAATCCCACTTTTGTGCACGAGGAGATTATACAAATGGTATATATCTGACAAGAGAAACTTTGTCGACGAAGCTAAAATAATACGTTTAAATACGGCTTCGCTGCGTTTTGTATAATGTTACAATTTTTTCACGTTAAGTTATGGTATCAATCAAAATTTTCCTGAACTTTATAACCTGTCAAATCGTCAGTATCATCTTCAAAGATCACTTTCATACCAGCTGATGCAGTCGTTGCTGCTACTTGTGGCTGTGAAAATACTGACATGCGTCTCCTTAAAGGCACATTTACAATATGTTGTGCAATATTAATTATAAGTTTGGAACTGCAGTTACTTTACTCGCAAGTCAAACATGTACATGATATTAATTCTATCAGTTCAGGAGGACCTACAGAACTCAGTCAGGTTAAGGGTATGCACGAGTCATTTTCCACTTTCCAACCATAGTCCGGGAGATACAATGCAGGAGACGACAACTTCGGTCCAGATGTCGACTAAATGACTTTAAAGTGAGCGTAAGTTTTCTTCCGTTCTTCCTTTTTTCTTAATCACTATTTCGACTAGTTTGGTGTGGCCGCCACGAATTCTTCTCCTTTCTCTGCCTCGTGATGACTGGGTGTTGTGTGATGTCCTTAGGTTCGTTAGGTTTAAGTAGTTCTAAGTTCTGGGGGACTGATGACCATAGATGTTAAGTCCCATAGTGCTCAGAGCCATTTGAACTATTTGAATTCTTCTCCTGTGCCAACCTACGTCCTCAGTTATTTGCTGGACGTGTTCCAGTCCCTGTTTTCCTCTGTAGTACCTTGGAAGTTATTCCCTGATGTCGTAAGATATATCTTACTATCCTCTCCCTTCTTCTTGTCAGTGTTTGCAGGACCTAATATCTAAGCGAAAGTAACTTTAAGTTAGAAGAGAATTCTCTTTTGGTTGTAAACAATCGGTGTCGTAGTTGAATCATTGATTCACATGGTCTGTCGATAAACAAAAGTGAAAAAAGTTGATACCCAGCCTTCATTATTTGATGATGATCAATCTAAATCTCGCCTAGTAATTCCAAGACAAGAAATTCACGTCTCTGCTACAAGGTGCATGGAGCAGTCTTGTCTCTCCGGAAAGGGTAAGAGACAGAAAGACATCTCGTCAAAGTTTGTACTGCAGCGATATTCTTATACTTGTCACCCAGATTATTAGCACTTGCTTTAATGTCAGATGTTTGCCCATTAAGTGTCTTTATAATAAAAACAGCTGGGAGTATCTGTTTCCAATAAAAGCACAATACTAAACCAAACACGTCTATATCGTCATGAACGTTTTGAATGTTTTTAATACCACACTGGAAAAACTGTACAGAGCGTAGGGAAGTAGTGTAGCATCAGCTTCCTCAAGAGCGTATAATGGCTTCTTCATATGTATGAAATGTACTTGATTACCCCAGTATTCGATGGAGCATAACAAATCAATAAGCTATCCCTTATCTCGGATGATGCTTAAACCAATATTTCGGTTATGAAGTGCTGTTGTCAATGTAAAGAGAAACTGCTTAGCAGCACCAGCAGAAAGGCGTCTTTCTTGTTCATGGTTTTTAACAGATGGAATCTCGTAATTATATTATATTATATATATATATATATATATATATATATATATATATATTTGTCGTAACCTCCTTTCAAAGCATTTATGATAACGGAGTGGAGGAGGGACACATGGGAACCAGTTGGCCGTTTCGTATGGTACATCAGTGCATTGCCATCAACGCACTGAGCACCTGGAGAATGAGCTACTGAAGTAGTGACAGCAAGTTCCCTTTTCGCTTATTACCATATACATTGCATAATGACAACGGAGCAGCAGACAGTTCATATGTAAAACGTCCAACATATTCATCTTCATTTGTTGAGAGATAACTAATAAGCTAGCACGTATCTTTCCGGAATCGTATGCTTCTTTCTTCTCCAACTATAATGCTTTCTTCATTGTAGCCATGGTTGTTACTTCTTTATGAATCGCGTCATAAAAGCCAGCAAATTATTTGTTTTTGCAAGCAGTGACCTTTCCATCAACAAAAGCTAGAGCATTGCAAACATTCACACTGTTATCAGCTTTCGGGCCAATGACAATGTTGACTGTAGTATCTTGTTTAATTAAAAAAGGATGCATGTGAGAGCGAATTCTATATTCTACTCCTGGACTAATAGCAAATGTCCAGCAGTATAGTATCCGTATTATGACATTAACTAGAAACATGAACCAAGAGTAAGTGATTAGTATCCTCACCCCGCCTATCAGCCTACACCAGCCTCCCCAAAATTAATACTTCGCTACAGGTTGACAACAGAATTTTGAGGCTATAAGTCAGAGATATGTCCAGTTATTGAAATGGTGATATTCAAGCGTTGTTCCCTAAAACGTAATAAAGCACTTCCATTCCTGACACGAGGAACCGTAGCTGCCATCCTGTCTTTAAAATGCAAAAATTAAAATATTCTTATTAATAGTAAATTGACACATACAGGAATAAATGAATTTACCGGCTGAGGGTGGGACTTTGAACTTATTCTTGGGAGGAGAGGTGGTGTGGCGCCACTTCATGGACTGCCGTTTTGTTTCCAGTTCGAAGTGATGAACCCATGTTTCACCCCCGATGCCAGATAAATAGATTGTCACGATCAGCTTCGTAACGCGCCTTTCTTTATGGTGTTTTGTTAGGTGGAGAGGAACCCAGCATCGCACACATCTTTGAGTACTCCAACTGGTGAACGAGTGTGTCAGCGCTTCCAACAGAGATGTCCAGTTGTGCTTGGAGGTGATTGATGGTGTTCGTCGATCACCTCGGATGAGAGTGTTGGCATGTCCCAACTCTGCCAGGAGTCACAGCTATGTGGGACCGGCCAGCATGCGGGAGATCGGACAGGTTTTCGCGACCTTGTTGCGACAATCACAGATGCTTCGCCCAACGACTCACCTTGCTTTTGTTCACTACCAGGTCTCCGTAGACATTCTGGAGGCGCCTGTGAATATTAGCGATGCTTTGATTTTCCGCTGAAAGCAACTCAATGCTTGGAACGCACCTCTGTTAAAGACACTATTTTGAAGGCTACACATACAATAAGAACTTTGTGAAATTAAAAGGACTGAAGCGGGAATATTCGACATTATCCTACAACAAATTCCGCATTTCCTGGGCGAGAAAAAAAAATGTTGCGTTACTTATTGAACGGCACTCGTACTTTCATCTCAGTAAGTTTGACACTGATTACACGTTTTTTCACATTATCAATAATTGTGCAAAGAAGTACATGAATCGTGATTTGCAATGTTGCTTTGAGAAAAAGGGCATGATTTTGCCCGTTAAAAGTATTAATACCAGGTTCGTTGACAGTCTCGTACCACAGGCCCAGCCTGCAATTTGCATCCGCTTATTTTCGCACTGCGTTTCCGCTTCTTGCCAACTGTGGGATGTGCTTGCCCTTAGATTGTGTAAGGCAACAGTCAGGGTGGTGCCTTCAATAAATCCCAACTTGGTACCCAGAGCCAGATGATGAGATGATGATGATGATGATGATTGGTTTGTGGGGCGCACAACTGCGCGGTTAACAGCACTCTTTCAAATTCCAAACCTTTGCTGAGTCCAATCTCGCCAATTTCATGAATGAGGATGAAATGATGAGGACAACACAAACACCCAGTTTTCCCGAGGCAGGTGAAAATCCCTGACCTCAGCGGAAATCGAACCAGGGACCCCGTGCTCGGGAAGCGAGAACGTGACCGCGAGACCATGCGCTGTGGACCAGATGATGAGAGACCCGCTCACCGGTTGAATATGAACGGCGAAATAATAATGCCGTTGCCAGTGCAGCAGCTGTTCGTTCGCTCAGTCCCTGTCTTGGTCAGGCAGTATCTAGACGTTCTACCACACAAATTGGCCGTATTAAATGATATTCATATTAGGAATATTTCTTTTCCATAGGAAATTGGTAAACAGTGAACCTACCTGTGCCGACCGTAAGCTAGGCTTCAAATGGTTCAAATGGCTCTGAGCACTATGGGACTTAACATCTGAGGTCATTAGTCCCCTAGAACTTAGAACTGTTTAAACCTAACTGACCTAAGGACATCACACACATCCATGCCCGTGGCAGGATTCGAACCTGCGACCGTAGCGGTGGCGCAATTCCAGACTGAAGCGCCTAGAACCGCTCGGCCATGCCGGCTGGCCATAAGCTAGGCATCAATTTTCATCCTGTACTTGCAAATGTTACTAGCCTCAAAATTTTGCTTTATCTCAATTAACATAATTAAAGGTACTATTGGAAATAAAGTATAGGTATGGAACTTATGCCTTAAATAGGAGTCGTCTTCATACTCGAACTGATGTGTCACCACCCCGAGAGGAAGTGGAACTCCAACAACTTAACTATATTGTATAATAAATTCCTGGACAAGACTAATCAACTGGCTGTCTCAGAACAAACCTCCATCTGAGGTATAGTTTCCAACTACCCTTGCGTAGCGGTTGTATCTTCTTCTAAATGAATGACGGTGATCTATAAATCTTTGTATATGCCAAGATCAATGGCAATTTACAAATATTAGGAAATAAGATATTTATCACAAAAGCTGTCTCCGTTAGACGACGAGCGTCGGATTTTATTTGAATAATATAATCGTGATACTCTAGGCTAGAATTTGAAACGAACTGATCAAGTGTCTTTATTCCGTACTAAATATTTCTAGTGCACGAAATCTCTTCGTAGCTGGGATGTTTACGACCTCTGTAGTAAATTCTGAGTTCCGAAAAGGACCATCAGTCACTTATGATAGGAATGCGATCTACACTGCTACGATGGGACTATGATCGTCTTCGTGAAGTCAGTACCAACCGCATTCTAGGAATTCTAGAATCTCAGGATTTAAGTTTATACATTATCAAGTAGCTGCGAAAACCTACAAATGCGCAGATAATTTTAATAATAAAAAATATAATGCCACACAGAAACAAATATTTTAATAATTAAAATGAACCATTAATTACAAAGTATCATTATTTTCTGGCTATAATTGGCTTTTAATTAGTGTTGGACGTTCTGAAATGAATACTGTTCACGAAATTCCATCTCGTTCAGCGGACAATGTTCCGTGTATATGAGTACACTTTCATTCATTCATTACATCACTCTAAAAGCAATCTCAGATGGTTCCTTTCAGTATTTTAAGCTTTCACAGATTTTCAAGAGGCCTTTCCCCAGTCCCGTTGAAACTTATTATGTAAGGAAGGGTTCGTCTGTTTTCCGTTGCTCATTATCTCGTAGGATCCGACGTTGAGGTTATAATCACTTTCACAATGGAAACGATTGCAAAAGAGCAAGATTTCATCCCTAGCAGTCTGTTATTCACGGATTGGCGATCTCCTTTAAATGAAACTAATTATCAGACTTCACAGCAAAAGACGATATGAGACTCCTTTATTCTGCACTGCGCCGCCTTACGCTCTCTCATTACCAGCTTCTCTTTTGCGCCGGTTTTGGATCTCCCTTCGTCGCTATCATCAGTGGCTGCACAATTTTCATTATTTCTTATGTCAGTATTTCGTCGTTATTGTATAAACAATTGTCATACCGAAGTAACGATTCTTTTTAGAATTACGATAGTTAGGAAACAATATTGAATGGAATATAGCTGGGTCCCTGTGCGTCTATGAATAGGAAAGCTTATATAATACAGACAATTGTTTGGAGGAAGGAACAGAATTCAGTACGAACAACAATACGACAGTTGGTTTTTTTAATATCGAGCTAAGAACGCAAAACGTCCATTCAGCTGCAAATTAAGTACACCCGCTAAATGTTTCTTGTAGATATAGATAGTTATATTTGTCACCGTGGTTTAGGGGTAGTGTCTTCGATTACTAATCAAAACAGGGTAGCGTCTTTGATTAGTAATCAAAACGTCCTACATCAGGTTTCGAATATCGCTGCAGCTTAAATTACGAATAAAACTCATCAGCAATACCGGCCGAAGACTTCCGGCACAAGAGGTCACTCTCGTTCTGCCAACGGCTTGTCAATGAAGCGGAGGAGCGGACAGGGGTTCAGGGCACACCCCTGCACTTGGGGTGGGAAACTGCCCCTAAAGGCAGAAAAATCGGCAGTGATCAATGGCATAATCATGCATAAGACAATGGAAACCACTGCGTTAAAGACATATAATCACAATCTACAAGACATGTGGTCTGTAACAGAAAAAGTGTAATGACGATCTCTCGATTGGCAAAAGATTCCTGATTAGACCCATTTTGGATCTTGGGGAGGGAACTGCCAACGGGGCGGTGACCAGAAAAAAAATTGAATAACCAACGAAAGGATAACGTTCCATGAGTCGGGGCGTGGAATGTGAGAAGTTTGAATGTGGTAGGGAAGCTAGAAAATCTAAGGGAGGTGATACGGTTCAATCGAGATATACTAGGGGCCATTGAAGTGAAATAGAAGAAACACAAGAAGTTCTGGTCAGACCATTATTGGGTAATATCACAGCAACAGAAAATGGTATAACAGGAATAGGATTAGTAATGAATGGGAAGGTAGGGAAGAGTATGAGTTACTGTGAACAGTTCAGTGACAAGTTTGTTCTCATCAGAATCGACAGCGAAGCAACACTGGAAACAATAGTTCAGCTATACATCCCGATGTCGTAAGTAGAGGATGAACAGACAGAGAAAGTACTTGAGGGTATTGAAAGGGTTATTCAGCACCTAAAGGGAGATAAAAGTGTAATAGTCATAGGGTATTCTAATAGGGTTGTACGGGAAGGAAACGAAAAAAGTGTTACAGGGGAATATGGGCTTGGTAGTAGGAACGAGAGAGGAGAAAACCTTACATAGTTCTGCCGTAAATTTCAGGTAGTAATAGCGAATAAGTTGTTAAAAAATCACGAGAGTAGGAGGCGTGCTTGGAAAAGGCCGGAAGATTCCATTTAGATTACAACATGGTCAGGAAAAAAAACAGAAATCAGGTATACGTTGTAAGGCCTACCCAGAAGTAGATGTAGACTCAATTCACAATTTAGTAATGAAGAGGAGGCTGAAGTTTAAGAGACTAGTCAGGAAGAACCAATGTGCAAAGAACTGGGATAGAGGAGCACTAAGGAATGAAGGGCTATGCTTCAAGTTCTCTCAGGCTGCGTGTATTGTGATGATGAATAGCTCAGTAGGCAGTTCAGTTGAAGAGGAAATGGCATCTCTAGAAAGAACATCGGTACAAGGAAGGTAATCGTAAAGAAACCAAAGATAACAGAAAAAACAGTCAGTTGATCGACTCTAGAAAAATGTTCCGGGAAATTTATGAATACAGAAAACAAGTCACCTAGGAAAGAAGTACGCCGAAAGTGCAGGGAAGCTAAGTGGAAATGTCTACAAGAAAAATGCGAAAATGAATAAAAAGAAATGATTGTCGGAAGAAGTGACTCATCATATAGAAAAGTCGGAACAAGCTTTGGTGAATTAGAAGCAATGGCGGGACATTAAGAGGGCAATGGGAATTTCACTGTAACAGTGAAGTGAAGAGATGAGAGCGGGTAGGTGGAAAGAGTACATTGAAGGCCCCTATGAAGGGAGGACTTGCCTAATTATGTGATAGAAGAAGAAACAGGAGTGGACAGGGAGAAGATAGAGGCTTTGGTATTAGAACCAGAATTTAAAAGTGCTTTGGATGATTTAAGTTAAAATAAGGCAGGAGGGTTGATAACAATCCATCGGAATTTCTAAAAACGTTGGAGGAAGTGGTAACAAAGCGACTGTTGGCTATGGTGTGTAGAAACTCGCAATATACCACTAGACTTTCGAAAAAACATCATCTACACAATACCGAAGATTTCAAGAACTGACAAGTGCGAGAATTATCTCACAGTCAACATAGTACCATTCAACTTACTGACAAGAATAATATACAGAAGAACGGAAAAGAAAACTGACGATGTGTTAGATGACGATCAGCTTGGCTTTAGGGAAGGTCAAGACCCCAGAGAGGTAGTTCGGGATGATGCGCTTGATAATGGAAGCAAGACCAAAGAAAAATCGAGACACTTTCATAGCATTTTTCGACCTGGAAAAAGCAATTGACAATTTCAAGTGGTGCAAGATGATCGTAACTCTGAGAAAACAATAGGGAAAGACAAGCAGTATACAATAAGTACAAGAAGAAAGAGGAAATAATAAGAGTGGAAGACCAAGAACAAAGTGCTCTGATTAAAACAGATGTAAGGCAGGAATGTCGTCTTTCAGCCCCGCTGTTCAGTCTATACGTCGAAGAAGCAATGACGGAAATAAAATAAGGGTCCAAGATTGGAATTAAAATGCAGAGTGAAAGGATATCAATGGTAAGATTCGCTGACGACGTTGCTATCCTCATTGAACAAATATTACAGTATCTGCTGAAAGGAATGAACAGTATAATGTGTACAGAATATGGACTGAGGGTAAATCGATGAAAGACGAAAGTAATGAGAAGTAAAGGAAATGAGAACAGCAAGAAATTAACATGAGAATTGAGAATAACAAAGTAGGCTAATTCAAGGAATTGTGATACCTAGGCAGCAAAGCTGCCCACGATCGACGGAGCAAGGAGAACACAAAAAGCAGACTATCACTTGAAAAGAAGGCATTGTTCACCAAGAGAATTCTACTGGTATCAAACACATCATAATTTAAGGAAGAAAGCGTTATTTGGTAGTGGAACATGGACTGCGGGAAAACCGGAACAGGAGAGAATCGAAGCATTTGAGAAACGGTGCTACAGAAGAAATATACTGCAAAAGAACTGACAAGGAAAAAGTACTGGATGAATGGACACCTGTTAAGACATGAGGGAATAACTTTCATGTTACTAGATGGAGCTGTAGAGGCCGAAAACTGTAGGGAATACAAAGGCTGGAATACATCCAGCAAACAACTGAGGAAGTAGTTTGCAATTGCTACTCTGAGATGGAAAGGGCTGTTGCAAATATTTAAAGAAATAATTTTCCTGTGTGATAGTGTTTTTACTTGTAATAAAAACTTTATTTTGTTACATTAACGATTATCTAATTTCACCCCCTCAGAAGTTTTAATACCTTATTTGACTACGTATTAGCTATGGTACCAAAACTGGGTCAAGAGAGCCAAAGTGGTCTTCATCTGGTCACTTTCCTCCTCTGTATTTTTTTGTATATTTCATTTCTTAGTAATCAGTATGCATGCGAAGGCATGATTATCAATGAGCTCCGTAACGCCGCACATAAAAACGCAATATTCCGGTGCTGATACCTCGGGTTCAATGGGCGATAAAAAGGTAAGGTCAAGTGCTTTGGATAATCCCTTGGGTGAGATACCATTTGTGTTCCCAACGGAAGTATCGTCTTAGTATCACTATCATACAGTACAGCGTCAAACTATGAATATTATACACTTTCTCCTGCTTAGGTAAAAGCAAATCGGTTTGTTCTTTTTGTGTCCGCCGCTCGTGGTCTCGCGGTAGCGTTCTCGCTTCCCGAGCCCGGGGTCCCGGGTTCGATTCCCGGCGGGGTCAGGGATTTTCACCTGCCTCGAGATGACTGGGTGTTTGTGTTGTCCTCATCATTTCATCATCATCCAGGAAAGTGGCGAAATTGGACTGAGCAAAGATTGGATAATTGTACGGGCGCTGATAACCACGCAGTTGAGCGCCCCACAAACTTAACATCATCACATCATCATCATCGGTTTGTTCTTTTTGCATTTGCCGTCGTCTACGGCGGGCTTGATGGGGCTTATGGCGGCACCATTAGTTTATGGGCTGTTCAAACCACAGATAAATCTTCACTAGATTTTCGCCGTCATTTGCGGACCGAAATTGATTTCAAGATGGTTGTGCATAGCAATGGTTGAAATTTTCGCCCTGTTTTCCTGATATCCTGATCTCGAACAACCTTGAAAAAATTCTTGATGTTTTTGTCCCTTTCCCAGATACAGAGATTCAAAAGTAAGCAACCTCATACATATAAAATATGTTCGTAAAAATTAAATAGATTGATTGATGAGAGGTATACTCGTTACAGACCTGCGATTATATTAAACCCACTTATATAACCGTAAACCAATGAATGAATGAATCAATAATGCCTTTATTTAAATTCACGTGCGGTTCAGAAGGTGTTGACACGTGTGAAAATTACCGAACTATCAGTTTAATAAGTCACGGCTGCAAAATACTTACACGAATTCTTTACAGACGAATGGAAAAACTGGTAGGAGCCGACCTTGGGGAAGATCAGTCTAGAAGAACGGATCGGTTAGTAGGACACGTTCTGCGGCATCAAGGGATCACTAATTTAGTGATGGAGGGAAGTGTGGAGGCTAAAATTCGTAGATGGAGAACAAGAGATGAATACACTAAGCAGATTCAGAAGGATGTAGGTTGCAGTAGTTACTCGGAGATGAAGAAGCTTGCACAGGATACAGTAGCATGGAGAGCTGCATCAAACCAGCCTCTGGACTGAAGACCGCAACAGCAACAACGTGCGGTTCCTAGTAGAACCAAAAGAAAATGTTTCACCGTTTTTTTGCGTCAGCAGCGGAACAAACCCAAGCCGCAGATGCCAAAACGTCTATGCACAGCAAATGACTGACACTTTTACAATACATCCCTATGATATCAGTCTGGTACTGCCTTGAAAATTTTCGGGATATCTTTATCCGTTTCCGAGATACAGAGGTTCAAAGATACTCTACTTCTGCACATAAAACGCGGTATGAGGTGACAACGTAGCTTATAAAGTGACGTAACACGGTGAAATATGATGTAAAGAGTTCCGTTTTGAGTGAAGGGTTCTGTTAATTCCATGTCGCAGTACCGAAGCACACGCAAAATTTTTGTGCACGTACATTCCGGTGTGAGGTGTAAAATTAGTCCTGCGCTATTTTAATTTCACATAAGTAAACTATCAATATCTTATTGACCGATCAAGTTCTTTTCATACAAGTGACATGCCACGCTCTGGCTGGGGAAAGAAGGAAACTTGCTGAGAAATGCTGTTATCAGAGCAATAAAACGCGAATATGCTCCTCTTTATTAAAAGACTGACTGAAAATGTGAAACCTGATGCCTCATGGTACCTCCCTCAGCACCTTTAAAAATATATTCGCATGTTTTATGCTCAGAGAGAAGGAGAAAATGGCTGCGGGAAGAGACGGAGAAGTAATAAACGCTGGAAGATAATAGACAGTGGTTGTGGTACAGAAAGAGCGAAGAAGACAAGAGCAGTGCCAGAGAAAGAGAGGCACACAGTGGCAGTGGAACATAGTAGATAGTGAGAGAATAGTGCTAGGAAAAGAGTGAACGAGACAATGCCAATTGGAGAGGAATAAAGAGAAGGAGAAAGTGGAAGTGGGGCAGAGCCAGTGAAAATGAAAGACAGTCTATGACAATGACAGCAAGGAAGAGAGAGTGACAGTGAGAAGAGAAAGAAACAGTGGGGGAAGAAATGAACGAGATAGTAACAGTAAGAGAGGAGACTCAGACAGTGAGAGGAGACTTGGGTGGTAGGACAGAACAAAGGCTCCAGCCGCTGGGTGACAGCAGGCAGTGACGGTTGGAGAGCCACAACGATATAAGCAGAATGAGTTGGACTGAATGAGTGGTTGAGAATAGGCAGTTGGGAGTGGATGGCCATGAGCGATTTACAGCGATGGGCTAGTGGGTGTGAGCGAGTTACAGTGAGCGCAACTTGTAAGAGTGAGAGGTGAGCTGCGCTTTTTAAAAGAGTTTATTCGCATGCAAATATTTTTGCGAAAAATTTTAAAGGTGCTGTGAAAGGTAGAATGATCTATCTGGTATCCCACTTCTCAGTCGGAGTCTTTTAATAAGGAGCAGTATATTCGCGTTTTTGTGCCCCAATAGGAGCATTTTTGCGCTGATACACAATGTTTCTGATGGAGCCGGTCATCTAATGTTTCTTATACAAATTGCTGAAACATTTCTTTGCAGCCCAAAGCTTTACATTGTATCTCTGGCACCCAGTCAGTTTCCGTCCATCACGAAAGCCTTTAACGCTTTTGATCAACTCCCCGAATCATTTTTGGAAATCTTTTAGTCTACTGTCTAGCAGCCAGACGCCAACAGCTGCGACGGATTTCTTATTAACCTCAGATAAATGTGCCACATGTGAGTCCACATGCTATGGGCGTGGTCAGGCATCGATCTCTGGCCCAAGAAACGCTAAGTTTCGGCGCAGCAGCTGGTCCTGACGGTAGGGTGTTGCTTACGAGGAGAACACGGCAAATGCCATTCCCCTATTTTCCAGAAAGTTTGCTCGGTGAAGAGGGATCAAAATAACCTAACACGTGTCACGGTTTGTCCATAGATACTTGACCGTTTCTGAAGAAACGATAGTAGGGTTTTCGAAGTATTTTCCAGGTACTTTTCTGCAGAAAATTGCCACACGAATGTTTCTCAGTGTATACTGATATAACCTTGTTGTTATTCACCTACTAATTGTATGTCAGATGAATGAGTTATTAACCTGCCGGAGTGGCCGAGCGGTTCTAGGCACTTCAGTCTGGAACCGCGTGACCGCTACGGATGCAGGTTCGAATCCTGCCTCGGGCATGGATGCGTGTGATGTCCTTAGGTTAGTTAGGTTTTAGTAGTTATAAGTTATAGGGGACTAATGACTTCAGATGTTAAGTCCTATAGTGTTCAGAACCATTTGAATGAATTATAAAAAAATGAGAAAATTGTTCGAAATTGTTTTCGTTGATATTCGTGTAGTATATCTTGATTCATCATCAGCTGCAAGCACCATGTTGCGAAAAGTGATCCGTCACGCATCACGAAACTGTCAATGCGTTTTTTTCCTAGTGAGATTCATACGAAGAAATGTCGCTATGGCAAACCAGCGATCATGCGATGCTCTTGGTGTTCGGAAAATCTGTGTGTGTCGAACGATTCTACGATCACTATCATTGAAGGGAATCCATCAAATAATCGTGAAAAATAAACATAGGAATAAAATATAAAAATATAAGAACTGATTTTATTGTTGCTGTGGTCTTCTGTCCAGAGACTGGTTTGATACATCTCTCTGTGCTACTATATCCTGTGCAAGTCTCTTCATCTCCGAGTGACTATTGCAACCTACATCCTTCTGAATCTGCTTAATGTATTCATCCCTTGTCCTCCCTCTACGATTGTTACCCACACGCCTCCCTCCAATACTAAATTTGTGATTCCTTGATGCCTCAGAACGTGATCTACCAATAGATCCCATCTTCTAGTCAATTTGTGCCCCAAATTCCTCTTCTCCCCAATTCTATTCAGTACTTCCTCATTAGTTACGTGATCTACACATCTAATCTTCAGCATTCATCTGTAGCACCACGTTTCGAAAGCTTGTATTCTCTTCTTGTCTAAACAATTTATCGTCAATGTTTCACTTCCATATATAGTTACACTACATACAAATACTTTCAGAAAGGACACTTAAGGACACTTAAATCTATACTCGAAATTTTAAAAAAATAACTCTTCTTCAGAAAGGCTTTCCTTGCCATAGCCAGTTATTATTTTATATCCCCTCTACTTCGACCATAATCAGTTGTTTTGCTTCCCAAATAGCAAAACTCATTTACTACTTTAAGTGCCTCATTTCCGAATCTAATTCCGTCAGCATCACATGATTTAATTCGACTACATTTAATTATTCTCGTTTTGCTTTTGTTGATGTTCATCTTATATCCTCCTTTCAAGACACTATCCATTTCCTTCAACTGATCTTCCAAGGCTTTTGTTGCCACTGACAATATTGCAATGTCATCTGCGAACCTCATAGTTTTTATTCCTACTCCAGATGTTTCTTTTGTTTCCTGTACTGCTTGCTCACAAGGGAACCTCCCCATCGCACCCCCCCCCCCCCCCCAGATTTAGTTATAAGCTGGCACAGTGGATAGGCCTTGAAAAACTGAACACAGATCAATCGAGAAAACAGGAAGAAGTTGTGTGGATGAAAAAAATTAGTAAAACATACAAACTGAGTAGTCCATGCGAAGATGGGCAACATCAAGGAGACTGCGAGGCAATGAGCACCGTGGTCCCGTGGTTAGCAAGAGCATCTACGGAACGAGAGGTCCTGGGTTCAGGTCTTCCTTCGAGTGAAAATTTTAATTTTTTATTTTCATTTTATGTGAAAAACTCTTATGTTTTCATCACTTTTTTGGGAGTGATTATCACATCCACAAGAAAACCTAAATCGGGCAAGGTAGAAGACTCTTTTTACCCATTCGCTAAGTGTAGAAGTTAGGTGGGTCGACAACATATTCCTGTCATGTGACGCACATGCCGTCACCAGTGTCGTATAGAATATATGAGACGTGTTTTCCTGTGGAGGAAAAGGTTGACCTATGACTTTGCGATCAAATGTTTTCGGTTCCCATTTGAGAGGCACGTCCTTTCGTCTACTAATCGCACGGTTTTGCGGTGCGGTCGCAAAACACAGA
This sequence comes from Schistocerca serialis cubense, assembly GCF_023864345.2. NCBI lineage: Eukaryota > Metazoa > Arthropoda > Insecta > Orthoptera > Acrididae > Schistocerca > Schistocerca serialis. The sequence continues at coordinate 1,018,431,978 of NC_064639.1, forward strand.
CACTAAACTTATTGCAATGAACAGAGACATCAATGAACGAACGAACAGATCAAAACTTTGCGAAAAATGAAGAAAGTAAAATTTTCAGTCGAGAGAAGACTTGAACCAAGGACCTCTTGTTTCGCAGCTACTCATGCTAACCACGGGACCACGACGCTCCAGAGGTCACATTCTCCGTGATGTTACCTATGTTGCACATGGACTACTCAATTTGTATATTTTACTAGGTTTTTCATAGTTCCACACAACTTCTTCCTGTTTTCTCGATTGATTTGTGTTTAGTTTTTCAAGGCCTATCCACTGTGCCAACTTATAATTAAATCTGAAGGGGGTGCAATGGGGAGGTTCCCTTGTCAGTATACGGATTGAATAACATCGGGGATAGGCTACAACCCTCTCTCACTCCCCTCTCAATCTGCTTGCCTTTGGTGAACGTCGACTCGACTCTTATAACTGCCATTAGGTTTCTGTACAAATTGCAGACAGCCTTTCAATAATGGTTCCAATGGCTGGGACTTAACATCTGTGGTCATCAGTCCCCTAGAACTTAGAACTAAGTAAACCTAACTAACCTAAGGACATCACACACATCCATGCCCGAGGCAGGATTCGAACCTGCCACCGTAGCAGTCGCGCCGTTCCGGACTGAGTGCCTAGAACCTCACAAACAGCCTTTCGCGCCCTATATTTTGCCCCTGCCACCTTTATAATTTGAAAGAGAGTATTCCAGAACTGATATGAGAATGAAATCCCTGAAAATGAGAATTTAGAAAGATTGTAACTTCTTGACGTAACACACATGTACATATTATATAATAAATGTGTGTCTGATATTGTGAAATCCAGTTGCAATTTTACAGTTGCTATAATTCCCTTGTATCTCCCATGTATCCTGTAAATTGATATGAATCGTTCATACCTATTATATGTGAATGGTAACAATAAAAATAAAATAGAGAAAAACAATAATTGGGTTTCGAACACGGAGCGCAAAGTTAAGTAGCTACATTCCTAACCACTGAGCCACTATTTAGCTTCCAGATATCGAAACCACCTTGAAAATTTGATCGTCTTTTTTTCAGAAACGGTCTAGTATATACAGATAAGACGAGACTCGTGTTCAGTTGTTTTGACTCATCTTCCACTGCTCGAAGCTCCTGGGAAATCGGGTGATGACAGATGCCGTGTTCTCCTCGTCAGTGATGAACGGCGGCCGCCCAGAGAGTACGGAGTGGATACAGGATCCGGGTGGCAGCTTGACGAGACGGGGCGCACCAACTGTGTGGTCACCGGGGCTGCTGGCTCGAAGCCTTATTGGCTGCATGAGCCTGCGTAGATAGCGCTTCGGCGACTGTTGGTGGCAGCGTCATGCGGCAACGTGATATAGATCTTGCTCGGCACCTCTGTGTCGACATGCTGTCAGGCTGTTTTAATACGGACAATCATGTCATGTGACATCGCAGTATCTTGTGGCTGTTTTATTGTATGCTGTTGTACATGACTATGTACATTTTTCTTCTGTGCTCGTTTTTACCAGCTGGTTAGTATCATTTGCCTATTGTATTACATAAATCCGGCTGTTTAGCTGAGTGGTAACATTACCGAGCGAGGTGCCGCAGTGGTTAGCACACTGGACTCGCATTCGGGAGGACGACGGTTCAATCCCGCGTCCGGCCATCCTGATTTAGGTTTTCCGTGCATTCCCGAAATCGCTTTCTGACAAATGCCGGGATGGCTCCTTTGAAAGGGCACGGCCGGCTTGCTACCCCGTCCTTCCCTAATCCGATGAGACCGATGACCTCACAGTTTGGTCTCTTCCCCCAAACAACCCAACCCGGGTTCGATTCCCGGCAGGGCAGCAGATCTTCTCCGCTCGAGGACTGTGTGTTTTGTTGTTATCATCACCGACGCGCAAGTGGCGTCACCTCAAGTAAGGCTTGCAACTCGGAAGCCGAACTTCCCCTCCTGGCCAACAATGCCATGCGATCATTCATTTTTCTGTATTCCATAGTACTATATTGAAATAAAGTGAAAAGCAAAAATAGGATACAGAAAATACATTTGTGACTGCTATTATTGTATTTCTTTCATTGTAATTTTGGCGCATGTGTCTTTCTCTCTGATTCCATAGTTTTTAACTTGTTTTTTGACCTTGACTTTGACTTTGTTCTTTGACTTTGGCTTGTAGCTTCTTTGGTCAACAGATGTGTGTTAACCTATCGTATGTTATTGTGCCCGAGCAATAGTTCTGTGCACCTACTGCTGTACTGCTGTAACATGATTACGTTTTTCAATGTTTTCTTCTTGCATATTCCGGTATTATGGTGTGAAGTGTCTTTTTATGACGTTTGCAAGTCAACTATGGCATCATTTCTGGTTAAATAGTATGGGTGTTGAAAAAGTCACTCCGCAGTTACGTATGATCGTTAGCCGTGCGTGCCGTATGCCGCAGTGAATATACCGAAATGAAAGTCAGTGAAATACAAGTTATTAATTTATTAAATATTCATTTTTACTTAAAAATTTTCACATTAAATGTTGAAAGTCTCCCCCCCCCCCCCCCTCCAGGCGTTGAATACACAATTCAATTCGTCTAATCATGTTTCCAAACACAAGCTGTAACATTTCTTCTGTAACAGAAGCAGTGAAAGTGGATATTGCCGTTTTCAATTCATCGATGGATTTTGGACGGTTTTTATAGACAGTTGACAGTTGCTTTCGGTGCTCTCCAGAAGAAAAAGTCAGGTGATGTTAGGTTAGGCGATCGTGGAGGCCAAAGTCCCTGTGAAATTATGCGATCACCAAAAACATCAGCAATTAGTGACATTGAAACGCGAACTGTATACGCGGTTGCACCATCTTGTGGAAAATAACCGTTCAGTATTTCACTTAACACAAGTTCTCCTATGGGTGGGTACAGAATATCACTGCAGTATCGTTGTGCTTTTATTGTTTCGTTGAAAAATATGTTACCCACAATTCGACGTCTAGAAATTCCAATCAGAACTCCTATTTTCACAGAATGAAGTGGTCTTTGATGAATACACAATGGATTTGCAGTACACCACATATGAGAATTTTGGGAGTTCATGTACCAGGATAAACGAAACCACGCCTCATCAGCGAAAAACGTTTCATTAAGAATGTCCCTTCCATTTCGTTCAACGAAATTTTGGAACTATTGACAATGATGCAGTCTCTTGCCATGATCAGTATTTTTCAGTTCTTGCACGACTGTCACTTTGTATGGGAAAAGCTCTAATTTTTTCCGTACAGCTGTGTGGGCCGTTCCGACACTAACATCGATTTCCTGGGCGAGTTTTCTTACTGACTTGTTCGGACTAACGGACATTTTATCGGAAATATCCAGTAGTTTATCTTTAGACAAAACGCTAGGACGATCACTTCTCGGTGCATCTGTCACTGAACCCGTACTTCGAAATTTGTTAATCAAATCTTGCACAGTATCGCGATGTGGGAGTGTTGTCTTCGAGAAAAATGAATTAAATGTTTGACGAACTGTAACTGTGTATTTACCGCCAGATTTGAACACTTGCTCAAAACACATGTTCTTCAATGGTTAGCATTTTAACAGTGACAGAAACGAAACAAATGAACAAAGGAACTAAAGTTAAATTTTCTCGTCAACACGTAACGACACACAACAACGATACTACTGACGCTGGCTGAGATAAACGAAACAGTGGAATGTTGGGAGAGTCCACTTGAAGTGAAGTAACCCAGGCAGGAGATGAATCATACGGCACGCGCGGCTAACAATCGTACGGCACTGCGGAGAGACTTTTTGAATACCCCGTATGTACGACATGTGAAGTTGTCGAAAAATATTTTGTAAGTGCACTTAATTCTTCCGACTAATAATTCTCATGAAAATGTAATTTGAGTTGATATTTATAGTTTCCACTTCGTTTTCATTCATGTGCCAGCACTGTGAAGATGATCAGTGATCAGAAGCGGTTGTGAGTAAATATATTGTAAGACAGAACAGCGTTTGCCATGCATTTCTCCAAGTGGTAGCAGAGGGGACAGAGATATGGGATGGGGGGGGGGGAGGCAAGGAGCAGAGAGATGTGGGAACAGAGGGGACAGGTGGGGCAGACAGAGTGGTGCAGATGGAGAGAGTGGAGGCGGCAAAGCGGGCTAGAGGGAGATGAGAAGGGGGCTGAGAGAGATGGGGGCAGGGGCAGAGAGATGGTGGATGGCAGAGGGACAAATTGAATCATCCCGATGTAGAAGGAAGAGCGTGTAGAAAATAGTGTCACCTATCTAGTACACCCATTTCTAAGAAAGTGTAGGAAGAACAGACGTGATCAGTCAACCGAACATGCAAGTATTACATTAACGTTGTATACATGCGTTACTGACTAGAGTCGTCTTGATATTTTAATATATGCGCTGTGTTCACCTACATCACAATAGTATAGTCGAATATGATCACCGAACAAAATATTAGTCACTCCCTTTACAGAGCCCTTGAGGTGTCACGGAGTCTTGTACCTGATGCAGGACTGGTATTGGGCAGTGATTTGACTCTGAACCGCTGGCGCAGGTCATTGCCATGACGTAATGTGTATGTACCAGTCGAATGTATGGAATCAGCGCGCCAAATGGTGCTTCTTCTCACTTAGTGAGATGCCTGAGAAACGACACGTTCCAAATCAATGATGGTTTATAACGACACAATAGGACATTAGCTGAACAAAAAAGTTCGTTTTACAAAACTTAATAGCAAACCCTGACAGGCTTTTAACAGGCATTCGCCTGGAAAACAGCAAGGTTAATTAAGATGAAGACCAATACAACGAATTTTCCCACTGGAAGGAAGGAGAACGCACTCGGCAGCACCTGGAAGAGAATGTATACTTCTCGGAGTCGAGGTTGGCAGGGTTTGAAGTCCCGCGGTCTCTGATTGAAGAGCTCGTATTAGCCTACGGAGAACTGCCGATGAGGTATTGCACTGCTGAAGGGATGGCCGTGGAACTTGAAGTCCTCTACCACCCTCAGACGATGGGAGTTCAATGCTGAAGAAACGAGATGCTCAGCTATAAATAGCTGGTGCACGGAGGTACACTTCTGGACCTACAGGGTATTTCACAGTTCATTTCAGTCGCTTATAGAGTGTAGTAGATAAAGATTTTCATAGGAACCCATGTCCGAACAATGTTTGTTTCCATGTTACAAAGCAAACATGATATACAGATTTGATTCCTATTTACTGTGATATTCCAACAGATCTTCGATATGATGACCACCAAGTTAGGGACACACAGTATACCTTCCCATAAACTCTGTCCATCAAGCGTGGCGTATCATTAATCAGTTCTGCCGCAGCCATGATCTGTGCAAAAAGATCTTCATCCCACTGGACAGGGGTCTCGTAAACAAGACTCTTCATGTGGCCTCACAAGAAAAATTCAAAAGGCGTTAAATCTGAGGGTCTTGGTGGCCAAGCGCGCGGTCAACCTCGAGCGCTCCACCTGCACACGCAAACTATGTTCAGATGGTTTCGGACCAGAACTGCAAAACTTACTGCCATGCCATCATGCTGGAACCAAAATTCGTGCTTCGTGCCGAATGTCCAATGGCACATCTTCCAAAAAATCCGCCTGCACTTGTTGCAGGAATATCAAGCATCTGGCACCCATTAGCTGGGAGGAGGTATGGACGGCGTAGTCAGATATCTGCCAGACGCTCATGCCGAAGGTGTGCTGAAACCTTCGTCTACACGTGGCTCGCGATCCCAGATGTGGCTTCTCTGTTGAAACGCACTTTGCGGTGAATGAAATTCGCTTGAGGAAAATCCGCACAGCGGTGTAAAAAGCAAGTACAGAAATTGACACGTGGCACAAAATCCGCCGGAAGTATGGCGTATCCCTTCTGGAGTGCAGTTGCTGTTCACGCAGACAGATGAGTGAGACACGTGTAAGTTACGTCCAATGGTTCGAGTACTCGTTGATGGGTTCTCTTCAACTTGATGAAGCACGTCCTTATCCTGTGCGGCAGTGCGGCTCCTTCTTGGAGCACCACAGTTTGCTCTGTCACTTGTGAATTTCTCACTTTCCCCATTGATCTACTGTGGTAAACATGGAATGAGATGGAGTCACACGATTTGGAAAGTATTTGTGGTACAGACGCTGCTTCTCTTCCATTTCGGCGAGCTCCACTGTAAATTAGCAACATATCGGTGTATTTTCCGAAGGTTTACTCACGCATCCTGTTACTCCAGTACTTGTTACCGTTATGTCAACGGACGCATCACCAGGAAGCTTGAAACAAGGCGGATAAAACAGAAGACATCACATGATATAGCGTCATCGCACCATTCACGAATGTGAGTGGCCTACCACAACAGTCGAAATATTTAAGAAACATCTAGCGCGGTTCCTTGCAACATAGAAACTAACTGTATCCGGACATGAGCTGCCCCTTTACAATCTCTAGAAGTGTGTAATATGAACTGTGAAACACCCTCTACTTCTACGCACGTGACTCGGGGTGGGGGGAGAGGGCGAAATGTAGTCTCAGCTAGGAGGACCTCTGGTTGCATCAGTCCCGCTGTCTGTTGGTTGCGATACGTCACTCGCCGATGGCAGAACTCTTGGGAGGCATCGAGGGAGGTGGCGCAGCGATTAGAACTCTGGACTCGCGTTCGGGAGGACGGTTCAATCCCGCGTCCGGCCATCCTGATTTAGGTTTTCCGTGATTTCCCTGAATCGCTCCAGGCAAATGCCGGGATGGCTCTTTTGAAAGGGCACGGCCGACTTCCTTCCCCATCCTTCTCTAACCAGATGAGACCGATGACCTCACTGTTTGGTATCTTCCACTAGATCAACCCAACCCCTTCTTGGGAGGCGACGCCTCGGAGGTACGCATGTGCCCAATGCTTGTCCGTCCGCAGGTTTGGGGGTCCGTCAGGCGTACAGTGGTGTATGACAGGTGGGTTAACGTAGAGATGAGACTAAATGACTGAAATAGGCTATTGTGTTTGGACGCGCTCGTGATCACACAGTGAAAGAATTTTTTCATGTATTAACACGGACTGTAGAAAGTTTATGCAGTGAATTGTATACCACTCGTAGCTATTAAACACAGCGTAAGAACAATGACTGATAGAGGATCATGACAGACAGAGATTGTAGACAAATATCACGGTTTTCAACACTGACAGGAAGTGCTGCTGGCAGTGAATGCGTGTCCATTCCAACACGGTTGCCAGTGAAAATTGCGAAGGCAACTACATGTAATGCATATTTGCAGTGGGATATCTCGCAAAAGGCTCTTGATCAGAGGGGCACAGAAAAGTGAAGAGTGTAGAATACAACGAATGGTGTTTTTTTATGATTGTCAGTTTTCTGACTGGTTTACTGGTTTTATGTGACTCGCCACGCATTCCACTCCTGTGCCAACTTCCTCATCTCAGTGTAGCGCCTGCAGCCAATGTGCTCAATTATTTATAGGGTACATTCTTATCTCCGTCCTCCGCTACAGTTTTCACCCTCTGCAAATCCGTCTCGACAAACAATGCCAGGTATTGAAGGCACCGACGGCCCAGTTGCAGTGTGTGGATGGGGGAATCTCGCCAGAGGTGGTTCTCTGACGTTTTAGCAGTGTTTGCTCTGCCATGATTCAGTCCAGGAATTTGGATCAGGATGTTTATTTACTCTTGGCTGACAAGTATTTCTCTTTCTACATCCTCATGATGAAGATGCTGTGGACACGCACTTGTTCCAAGAAGACGACTGCCGCATTAACGGGTCTGCACTCATACACTAACGTAAACTAAAGGACACAACTGCACCTCGACTGGCCCGCTAAATCACCAGATTTAATTTTACGGAAAACGTCTGATAATATTTGGTGCAAGTGATGAAACATAACAGCCATCATCGCGCAGTTTGGTAGCTCTCCTGGATCTAAACATCAGTAACTTCCTTCACATGGATGTGGCACACGTGAGGAAACTAGTACTCTTCCTTGCTGAATGGTGATCATAACCAAGGCTAAAGGTGGTGTTTCACGATTTTAGTGTGACACCTCTTGATGGTGACTACGTTTTTGCGCTGAATTAATAGTGCGAAGCTCATAATTTCTGATAGTACAGAACTCACGCTGAAATTTGAGAACCTATGTCAGTACACGGAGACAGAGTGGGGCAATCTAAGCAGGATGATTTTAGTACTGTATGGCTGTGGCGTTATGGGCATGAGGTACTTTACGTTGGGTGTCTGGAGAGGTGAAAGTAGTCATGGTCAAATGTGCAATTTGCGTTTGACATAAACACGTATAAGGAAACCTCAAATAGTTTCGTTGCGGCCCAAAGCACTTTCTGTTGAGAGTTTAATTTACCTCCATGCGCTTCCGAGTCATCTTTCAACGCTATAAACATAAGGGTGAAAACTTTTAAGCCACCTATAGCACTAAAAAGAAAATATGTAATGTAAACATAAGCTGTACCCAAGACAATATTAATCGTGTGTGAAGCTATATGGAGACTTTAGACGACTTGCCACTCAATGGAAATTAGAGAATGCTAAGCACTGTTTCCTTCAATGTGCAGCCCGCTGCTATTTACAGTCCATGTTATGTGGAAAAGTGCATCTCACCGAATAACTAAGCATCGGAATTTTGTCTTTACAATACTCTGTAAGCCGTGGACATCTTTTAACTGTTCCAGAAAGTTGGTGCAAGTAGTCACATTGCTGCAGTTTCAGTGTAGACTCGCATTTCCTGGTCACCTCATCAGCAGAAATGGCGATATCCCGTGTCCTCCCCGTTTACCAGCTTTATTGCCTCCAGACCTTTCACTCCCGGGTTACCTCAAGTCTAAAGATTTCCAGGAATCGGTGAAAGAATCAAGAACCAAATATGGTTTGAAAGAGTGAATTCGCCAAGAGGTAAGCATTTCATTGGAGATGCTACACAGATTCATGGGCGGATTCACTCTCCGACTCAGACAAAGTGTGCGAAACCATGGACTCAATCTCTGTGACACATTATTTAAAAACGATAAACATTAATTTCCATGCCGCAGACTTTGTAATCAGGGCAGCCACAGCCTGGATAAGACCACTTCAGCTGTAAGCCCTTTTTATAAGCGCAACCGGTTTATTAGCATTTTATCTTAATCTTCAGGTGATATTTGTGTAAATTAATAGACAAAAACTTATGTAAGGCAAGAACATTTAGGTAAATTGAAAATATCAAAGTAATGGACGTCAAATACAAAAAAGCATAAAATAACATATAACGTGATACGTAAAAGGACGAAAGCTAAAAATAAGAAATTCCTAATAAAAAAACTGGGAAATAGGTAAAATACTACTAAATTCTACTTACCATAAGTACCAGTATCTAGAGAGATAACGGGTCCCCGTATACCCTAAAAGTGATCAGAAACCTACTGTATGACACTATCTATGTGATGATGTAAAATTAACCAGCTCAAGGTCCGTCACCTACGCAAAAACGATTAAACACCGTACTGGTAAAAGCCACAGTTATTCAGTACTAAACAGTGGTTCATCCTCATAAATATCCAATATAAAACTGTTTCAACATTTAGCGCGACACTGACAAGACGTGCAAGAAGGCTCACTATGAACTCCGGGTCATTCCAGTCTCTTTTCCGTCGGAACAGGACTTGATTTTGTAAGAATGTTCATCCTGCACACCTTTCCATTTTAGTTACGATTTCTTGGCTTACTCTGAGACGACAAAAGTCATAGGATATCACCTATTATCGTGTCGGACTCACTTTTCCACAGAGTAGTGCAAGAGGTCGACGTGGCATGGGCTCGACAAGTCGTTGGAAGCCCTGCAGAAATACTGAGCCATGCTACACCTACAGCCACCCATTACTGTGAAGGTGTTGCCGGTGCAGGTTTTTGTAGACGAACTGACCTCTCGATTATTTTCGATAAATGTTCGATGAGATTCATCTCGGGCAATCTGGGTGGCCAGATAGTTCGCTAGAAGTATCCAGAAAGTCTCTGAAACCAGTCACGAACAATTGTGGTCTGCTGTTTGGGAGCATGAAGTCCATGAATGGCCTGAAGTGGTAAATGAACGGTTCAGTGTGGCCAGCGGACCCTTTCCGTTTCATGTATACACAGCCCACACCATTATGAAGCCACCAATAGCGTACACAGTAACTTGTTGACAACTTGGGTGCATGGCTTCGTGGGATCTTCGGCATACTCGAAACCTACCATCAGGTCCCATCAACAGGAATAGCGACTCATTTGACCAGGCCAGCCGGCCGGTGTGGCCGTGCGGTTCTAGGCGCTTCAGTCTGGAACCGCGTGACCGCTACAGTCGCAGATTCGAATCCTGCCTCGGGCATGGATGTGTGTGACGTCCTTAGGTTAGTTAGGTTTAATTAGTTCTAAGTTATAGGGGACTGATGACCATAGATGTTAAGTCCCATAGTGCTCAGAGCCATTTGAACAGGCCACGGTTTTCTCCGTCTAGGGCCGAACCGCTATTGTCAGAAGTCCAAGAGTAGCGCTGCAGGCGATGTAGTGCTATTAGCAAAAACTTTCGCATCAGACACAAATCTGCTGCCATAGGCAATTAACACCAAATTGCGTTGCATTGTGCTAACGTATACGTTTGTCGCACGTCCTATACTGAATTCTGCGGATATTTCAAGCAATGACGCTTGTATGTTAGCACTGACCACTCCACACAACTGCCGTTGTTCTCGGTCGTTTATGAAGGCCGCCACCACTATGCTGTCCCTGGTGAGAGATAGTGCCTTAAATTTCGCATTCTCGGCACACTGTTGGCACTCTGGATCTCGGAATATCGAATTCCCTAACGATTTCCGACACAGAATATCCCATACATCTAGCTCCAACTATCATTCCGTGTTCAAGAACTACTAATTCCCGACGTGCGGCTGTAATCACTTTGGAAGGCGTTCAAATTGATTACCTGTGTACGAGAGACATCTCCGGGAATGTACTGACTCTTTACACCTCGAGTGAGCGACACTAACGTCTGCATATGTGTATATTGCTATTCCATGAATTTTTTCACCTGAACGTACGAGAATTTTTGTACAAATTCCAACTGATGATACAGCTAAAATGCTGCGAAATCGGTCTTGATTACAAATAAAAGGCTTACAGCTGAAGCGGACTTATAGACAAAAAGTAACTACACTACTGTCCTTTAAAATTGCTACACGACGACGATGACGAAATTTAACCGACAGGAAGAAGATGCTCTGATATGCAAATGATTAGCTTTTCAAAACATTCACACAAGGTTGGAGCCGGTAGCAACACCTACAATGTGCTGACATGAGGAAAGTTTCCAACCGATTTCTCATACACAAACATCAGTTGACCGGCGTTGCCAGGTGAAACGTTGTTTTGATGCCTCGTGTAAGGAGGAGAAATGCGTACCATCACGTTTACGACTTTGATAAAGGTCGGATTGTGGCCTATTGCGATTGCAGTTTATCGAATCGCAACATTGCTGCTCGCGTTGTTCGAGATCCAATGACTGTTAGCAGAATGTGGAATCGGTGGGTTCAGGAGGGTCATAAGAAACGGCGTGCTGGATACCAACGGCTTCGTATCACTAGCAATCGAGATGACAGGCATCTTATCCGCATGACTGTATCGGATCGTGCAGCCGCGTCTCGATCCCTGAGTCAACAGATGGGGACGTTTCCAAGACAACAACCATCTGCACGAACAGTTCGACGATGTTTGCAGCAACATGGACTATCAGCTCGGAGACCACGGTTGCGGTTACCCTTGACGCTGCATCACAGACAGGAGCGCCTGCGATGGTGTAATCAATGATGAACCTGGGTGCACGAATGGCAAAACGTCATTTTTTCGGATGAATTCAGGTTCTGTTTGGAGCATCACGATGGTCGCATCCGTGTTTGGCGACATCGTGGTGAACGCACATTGGAAGCGTGTATTCGTCATCGCCATACTGGCGTATCACCCGGCGTGATGGTATGGGGTGCCATTGGTTACACTTCTCAGTCACCTCTTGTTCGCGTTGACGGCACTTTGAACAGTAGACGTTACATTTCAGATGTGTTACGACCCGTGGCTCTACCTTTCATTCGATCCCTGCGAAACCCTACATTTCAGCCGGATAATGCGCGGCCGCATGTTGCATGTCCTGTACGGGCCTTTCTGGATACAGAAAATGATCGACTGCTGCCCTGGCCAGCACATTCTCCAAATCTCACACCAACTGAAAACGTCTGGTCAATGGTGGCCGAGGAAGGGGCTCGTCACAATACGCCAGTCACTGCTCTTGATGAACTGTGATATCGTGTTGAAGCTGCATGGGCAGCTGTACCTGTACACGCCATCCAAGCTCTGTTTGGCTCAATGCCCAGGCGTAGCAAGGCCGTTATTACGGCAACATGTGGTTGTTATGTGTAGTGATTTCTCAGGATCTATGCACCCAAATTGCGTGAAAATGTAATCACATGTCAGTTCTAGTATAATATATTTGTCCAATGAATGCCCGTTTATCATCTGCATGTCTTCTTGGTGTAGCAATTTTAATGGCCAGTAGTGTTTTAATTTCCATCCGTGTGTACTAGATTCATGAAAAACAATTCTTTCCGCATCCAATTTCTGCGATTTTTTTTATATCTTCTCGTTTGACTGCTCCTCACTGTACCTGGAACAGCTCGTGGTCTGTGCGTGACATCCGCGAGGTAACGCCTCCAGCAAAAGAGAGGCGCCGCCGCCCCCGCGTGTGGTGCTCCTAAGTGGGACCACTTTGCCGGCGTTTTCCGTTGTCAACAGACGGCCCGCGTCCCCCCGATTACCGCCGCCGCGGGCCTGTTTGGCGAGCGCTCCGCTCCGCTCCAAACAACGGAGGCTGCTCCCGAGGCCTCGGCAGATGGGAGGAAATGGCTCCGGGGCGGAAAGGAAAGGAAGGGAAGGGGAAAGAGGAGCCCGGCCGCGGGAGACGGAAGGCTGTCACTTCGTTAAAACAAACCGCAGGGGGCGCACACACAAAGCCGGCGGCAAATGAGATTACGGCACCGCCCGCCGGGACGGGGGATGCTCCGGCGCGCTGTCCTCTGCCAGCCGCCGCCGCAATACGACCCCTTTCGCTTTCCTTCTTCCTCCTCCGTGTATTGGATGATGCTGATTTGACCAAAAAAGAAACGAAAATAAAAAAAGAAAGCAGCTTGCGTTTATTCACTTTTTCCCTCGTTTCACAACCCTGCTATGAGATTCTCCCTTTACAATATAGAAAATGTTCCTAAATTCTCTTATGCTTTGTTGGACGAGTGCTTACAGCTGTGACAAAAACTTTTATTTTCCCTTTCAGTAGAGGGGTAGCTGTATCTTCTGCACCCTTTCAGTACTAAGAAGGGTACGATATTCGCGCACTATCGCCTGTTAGCATACCATTACTTCTGCACATACAGACGTATCTTTGGCTGTGGTGGTGTAGCAGGCAAAGCCCTGAAGGACCGCCGGCCGCGGTGGCCGTGCGGTTCTAGGCGCTTCAGTCCGGAACCGCGAGATTGCTACGGTCGCAGGTTCGAATCGTGCCTCGGGCATGGATGTGTGTAATTTCCTAAGGTTAGTTAGGTTTAAGTAGTTCTAAGTTATAGGGGACTGATGACCTCAAATGTTAAGTCCCATAGTGCTCAGAGCCATTTGAACCTGAAGGACCTGGATTCAGTTCCGGTAGGGTCTTCGATTTTTCTACTTTCCGGTTCCCCAGGAAAACCCCAAGAGTACGTGGGAACTTTCATGGCGCTAAAAGCGGGCTTGGGCGATCGACCCTATGGTAGTGGTGAAGAAAAGCTGCCAGGCCATTAGTCCTTTCACTGGCCATCGCCACAAAAAAATCTGAAGAGGATCACAATGAAGAAGAACCATGAAAAGGAAACACAGACTGTGACGGAACACCATCTCAAGCAGTGAAAGTGTTACACTGAGGTGACAAAAGACACGGGACTGGGACATATACATATACAGATGGTGGCAGTATCGCGTACGAAAGGCATAAAACAGCAGCGCATTGACAGGTGATTCATGCGAAAGGGTTTCCGACGTGATTACGGCTGCAAAGAAGGGAATTAACAGACTTTGATCGCGGAATCGTAGTTTGAGCTAGACTCATGGGTCATTTCATTTCGGAAATCGTCAGGGAATTCAACGTTCAGAGATCCGCAGTGTCAAGAGTCTGCCGAGAGTACCAAGTTTCAGCCATTGCCTCTCACCACGGACAACACAGTGGTCGACGGCCTGCACTTAACGACAGAAAGCAGAAGCTTTCGTGTAGAGTTGTCATTGCTAACGGGCAAGCAAAACTGCATGAAATAACCGCAGACAACAAATGGGACGTACGACGAGCGTTTGGGTAGGACAGTGTGACAAAATTTGACATTAATGGGGTGTGGCTGCAGACGATCGACGCGGCTGCCTTTGCTCACAGCACGACATCGCTTGAAGCGCCTCTCCCGGCCCCGTAATCATATCGATTGGATCCTAGACGACTTTAGAACCGTGGCCTGGACAGATAAGTCCCGATTTCAGTTGGTAAGAGCTGATGGCAGGGTTCGAATGTGGCGCAGATCCCATGAAACCATGGACCCAAGTTATCAACAAGGGACTGTGGTAGCTGGTGGTAGTTCCATAATGGTGTGGGGTGTGTTTACCTGGAATAGACTGCTTCCTCTGGTCCAACTGACCCGATCAATGACTGGAAATGAGTACGCCCACTTCTTGGACATAATTTGCAGCCATTCATAGACTTCATGTTCCCAAACAACGATGGAATGTTTATGAAAAACGGTGCGTCATGTCACCGGACTACAACTGTTTGCGATTAGTTTGCAGAACATTCTTGACGATTCGATCGAATGATTTGGCTACCCATCGAACATTTTTGGGATATGATCGAGAGGTCAGTTCGACTACGAAATATTGTACCGGTTATATCTCTCCCCCGTCTGCTAACTACTGTACCATAACCTCAATGCCAGAAGCATGTTGTAACATAAAACAATTTTGTAAAAGTAACTATGGCACAAAGCAACAGAGCAGTGTTACCCTCTGAGAGGAATTTTGTTGAGTTGACCGTATTGTTCCTAATGGAAGTGGCTTATCGTAAATGAAAGTCAGAATTACGTTAATATTGGAATAGTGACAAACAAAATTTTGCCTAGCTATACTGTTTATAGAATAAGGGAAACGGTCGCCAGCCTAATTAGGCAAGAGAAAGATTAACATTCTCGTTTATGAAAGTAGGTATAAGTAACTATAATGGACAACACAACAGACACAACCTAGACTTAGCAAGACGCGAGTGCAATGAACTCTAACACACATATGTTTTAAGATTGAAGCTAACAGTTAGAGCAGCAGGAACTATTTTCAAAATTATAACAGGTACAGAAAAACACTATCACTTTCAGGGTTTACACAAACTGAGTGGTCTTTATACTGTTAATATGCACACAAGAGAGACAAACACTTGGCATACATGAGAATGTAACGTTTCACAACTGCAGCTTTCTCACTTTTACTACAACGAAACACAATGTTGACAAAATTGCAAGGAACTGACTCTCCTTTTTAGAATTTACTACAGACAACAACGTGATCATTTACTTTATAAGACTCAGCCTAAAGTTTGAAGTTGGTAACAGCACTTTAAATAACAGTTTCAATAGGAAAATTATTATTGGACAAATAACATTTGCTTTAACTCACTCTGTTACCACATTAGCTTTAACTATCTTTCTAATAAGTTCAAGAGGCATTATTTAACAAAGCTCTAGGCTTCAACGTACTTTCAGTAAGGACACTCGGTAATCACTTTACTTCAAACGGAGAGGACCCTGAGAGGTGTTATGATGAGGAGTAAAATCAAGGTAGGTAAATAAATTCCGATATGAATTACCTTATATTTCAGCACACTAACACATCCATTAGGCTGATCCTTCACTGTACATCAATATAGTATTACGTTACAGTGATTGCGCAATGTGGTGGCAACTGCATGTTGGTGGGTGGAATTACAGGTAGAATTGCCGGACTTTGTCGTATCTTCATGGCGATGATTCATACAAATTCCAGAATAGATCCAGCTATTTATCCACCCATCCGAGGCATTGGAAAGAAGCAGTAAAAGCCTCTCTCTGAATCAGCATGATATGCACCTTTACATTGACAGTGCACAGACTGGTAGCTCCTTTCCGACTGGTGGCTCGTCTCCGACTGACTGCTCGTTATAAAGGCACATTTGCATGCCGTGCGTGAGTTTCCTCGGAAACGCGAAATCTTAATTAAATAATTAATCTCTGACAAATAAATAAAGCCTATGGCACAGAACTGCAGCGCTGTGTCGCTGATAAAACAAAAACACAATTACGATACTCTTATGTTTGATTAAGGAGAGAGAGGTCTTGGACAAGTGGTGCTGGAAGCACGTATATTTTATTGACTGGCACACCGCCATATTTAATGTTATATAAGATCACTGCGAGTTGCAATCTTACTAGGCACTCGAATCTGTAAAAAATTTATATTTATGAAAGTAAGTAGAATTATTTATCTGTAGGCTTATTCGTTGAATATATCTGACTTAACTAACTGTGTAAACTTTTTATGTTTAGTAGACAGTCACCTCTGTACGACGTATTGACATGGCTGGCAAATTATTCTAATATTGAGATTTAGATTTGAGTCCGCACCTACCGCAGCAGTCTTTGGAAACGATTTAAATACGAAGTCCGATTATTTGAGTCTTATTTCACGGTCAACTACGAATAACATGACGTTTACGAAAAAGCCATTGTCAAGCGTCTGATACCGAATAATTAAACGTCCAAGTTCCAGATACGCAAATATTAATTACAACCAATCACTATCATACAATAATACATAGTTAATATTTTATTTTATTTTATTTATTTTATATTGGCGACTGCGTGTCGGACTTGTTATTTTGTCATTTGTTACATTGTTCTCTTTGTTTCATGTGAAAAATCAACTTTCTGGACCTGGACTTGACTATATGAGAAATAACAAAAATCTGAAGATATTTTCCAATTCTAAAATTTTGCGGGAAGACGCAATGAAGCTTCCAGCAAAATAAGGTAAGACGCAGCATCTTTGCATTGGCAGGCTTGACCAGACGCATAATTCAGTGTATTAGCTCTTCAGTAGATTCTGTAGTATTTCTTTCGCGCGTAGCAGTTTTCAGTGATAAATTTCATTCTGAGTACTTTTCCTTAAACAATAACTTCTGCAACAATACCAATACACGAGTGTACAATATGGCCGACTTCTGTACGATACGTTGTAACATGGACAGCAGCCATTAACAATAATCCCATATTCAGTTTACATTTTTAAATTAACAAACAGCCATTGTTGCTACGAGCGATTCATGCTCAACTGCATTTTATTTTAAAACCAGTGTCAAACATTAATTTCTTGAAATATATATCACGTGTGGCATGGTCATAACTAGAAAACAATACGCAAAGATGGAACAGCAAAGACATACTATTCAGACGCAATCCGACTCGGACGAGAGACAAATGTTAGAAAATGACTTTACGACAGCAACCGGTAGTGACGATTCATCAAATATTGACGCAAGTGTTAACGGAAATTTTGACAATAGGCCGTCCACCACAAAAATTTCAAAGTCTCAGTCAGAGCCCATGTTAATACATGACGTCACGTCTAATGTCGCGGCGGGGGCAGAGACCTTGCAAACAGTAAACATTGCCAACATGTTACAAATGCTAATGAAACAGAACGCGGAAAACATGGCAACCTTAAAGACACAAAATGAACAGTTAAAGACACAAAATGACGAAATTAAATCTGATCTCATAGCAATCAAGACAGGTAGTGACACTTTGTGTAAACGTGTGGAACTTATAGACGCCACACTGACCAAACAGATGACTGAACTCAGTACGAAATTTTCCAAGCTTAATACGAGACAAGAAAAGACTACAAATGACGTAGCACTTTTACAGACACAATTAAAAAACCTTAATGTCACGTGTGAAGCTCTTACTGAACAAATTCAAACATATCCTTCAGTACACGACAACCTTGAAAAACGAATTACTGACGTGCAGAATAAATTTGACGATGTTGAACAACACCTGACTGACATCTTACAATCTGATGCCACAGCTCATTTTCAAAATATTAATAAAGAATTTCATGATTGGGTAGAGAACAAAGACAAACATTTTGATAGATGCATACGTGAAAATTTACCAACAATTGTGCACGACTCCGTAGCGGAATACATCACTAATAACAAACAGCTGATTAGTGACGCAGTACAATCCGTCACTGCACCCATGAGACAATTCACCGATCAACCACAGTCTGAATGTAACGAAAATATCAGTCAAAATGTACAGTTCAGAAACCAATATACATATGAGTGTGACGCACACATACCGCACACAACATACACACAAGAACAAAACACACCACGACAACAACACATACCACAACGTGCAAACACAAACACAAGCTATTATCATGGTAAACCACAGC
Organism: Schistocerca serialis cubense; assembly: GCF_023864345.2. Classification (NCBI taxonomy): domain Eukaryota; kingdom Metazoa; phylum Arthropoda; class Insecta; order Orthoptera; family Acrididae; genus Schistocerca; species Schistocerca serialis. The sequence continues at coordinate 1,018,450,547 of NC_064639.1, forward strand.
AACATTATCGTAATTACTCGCCAGCTGAGCATTGCAGTAATTACAGTGGAACAAATCCATATCATAATGCAAAGGAAGAAGAAAGCTTAATAAAACACAGGCAATTTCAGGCTTTTATCCCAGAGAAACGAACCATTCATCCGGTGATTTTTCTTAAATCTTTTAGTAACGCATTTCCACGCACTTGGAGTGACCGGAAAAAGATTTCATATATTGTCGGTTACATCCAAGGCGATGCAGCTGTCTGGGCATACAGTCAAGCTGACGTATGTACCACGTACAGTGAGTTTGAGCGTGCCTTTCTGAACAAATTCTGGTCGCAATCCGTCCAGGAGCGACTCAGGAGACAAATTTTAGAACCTGAAACTTTTAACAGTAAAAATGGTAACTTACGCAGATATTTTGAAAAATACTTGAACATGGGACATTTTTTAGACGAACCAGTCGCAACACGTGATATACTCCGTGCGTTGAAGGCCAAATTGCCTTTCAACATTAAAGAAAAACCATTACATATTCCGGATGACGATCCAGATTATTTTTTAACAGCTTTAGATTCGGTTGACATGTTACTACAAGATCAGCGCTTCGCGCGGCAAAACAGCAGCCACAATGTTTACACTAGTGGTATGCAAAACATGCAGGCTTGCCAACTCAATTCTGGCGCGCCCACAGTTGGATACGCGGTACAGCAAAAACAGCAAACTCACATGCCGTCTCAATACGGAAATCAAAATCAACACGCGTATTCCAATACAAACAACAATTACAACAGTAATAACACTTCATGCGGCAATCCATACAAAAGGCACCGCGGTAATAACAACAACGGTAACAACGGATACAAATGTAACATTTTGCAAAAACAGACATAATGTCTTATGGGATAACAGCAATCAATGATTTTATAGAGTTACTTTAAATCCGTCTTGATTGCAAATTTTTTTTTATTATTCATATGACCGGTTTCGGTTCATGCAGAACCATCTTCAGATCTGTAAAAATAATTATACTAATTTACTATTCCACGAAAGCAAATCTTTTTCATCCTATTTTATCAACATCAAATGTACCAGAACGTACCTGATATTTAAGTTACAGGAGTAACCCGTCCAATTCAGCAACTTTCACATGCTACGTCACATAAAATTGGTTGGCAGAGTGCACGTCATTTATATTAATTATAACACTATTACCGACAGGTGGCGTCTGGTACATTTGTTACATTCCATTTACACATACTTTATTCAGTAGATCTTTTTTATATTAAAAATATTTAATTAAAATATGTAGATGTCAAAGCTAAAATCTGTACTTGTCAGGATTAAAAAACAGTAAAATTATCATTTTTATGCGATCTAACAGGCATAGGGCGATTTATATATCTATGGTGCTGGTGTGAACTTGTTTTCTTCTACGGTCTGCTTCCGTGGTTCCCGCCACTTTGGTGTTGTGCCGCGGTCCGCTCAGTCGTCTGCTGTCCATCGCCGCGGGCAAGAGGGCCGCACAGGAGGGCCCCGTCAACGACGGCAGGCGTTGCACGCGTCTTCCGGCTTCTCCACCGCGCACCATCTCTCATCCCTCGGCCTGGATCTCCATACGCAACAGTTGTCATCTTAGTAGGTCGTCATAAATGCTAAAATAGGCGTTATGATTGAATTCGCTAGGAAGATAAAGAAGAGGCAAATGGAACAAACAGAAGGAAGGCAAGTAGCAGTTAAGAGGAACAACAAGAAAAAATATGTAGCTCTCACTTACAATGGAAGAATTGCAGACAAAATTGAAAGATGCTTTCGTAAATCCGATGTTAAAATAGGGTTCCGAACAAATAACACGTTAAAATTGAAGCTCCGGCATAGAATATGTAATAGTAGGAATAAATTTCAGGATTCAGGTGTATATAAAATCAAATGTAATGACTGCTGTAAACAATATATAGGGCAGACTGGTAGGAACTTTGAAACCAGATTCAGGGAGCACACCTACTCTCAAAACAAAACAGCTTTTGGGGCGCATATGGCTGCGACAAAGCACTCAGTCACGAATATTGAAAACAACTTAGACATCCTGCATAGAGCTCACAAGGGACGGTTCCTTAACATTTTAGAAGAGATCGAAATATACACCCATAAAAATAAGGATCCGGATTTAATCCTCAACGAACAAAGCGAATTCAATCATAACGCCTATTTTAGCATTTATGACGACCTACTAAGATGACAACTGTTGCGTATGGAGATCCAGGCCGAGGGATGAGAGATGGTGCGCGGTGGAGAAGCCGGAAGACGCGTGCAACGCCTGGCGTCGTTGACGGGGCCCTCCTGTGCGGCCCTCTTGCCCGCGGCGATTGACAGCAGACGACTGAGCGGACCGCGGCACAACACCAAAGTGGCGGGAACCACGGAAGCAGACCGTAGAAGAAAACAAGTTCACACCAGCACCATAGATATATAAATCGCCCTATGCCTGTTAGATCGCATAAAAATGATAATTTTACTGTTTTTTAATCCTGACAAGTACAGATTTTAGCTTTGACATCTACATATTTTAATTAAATATTTTTAATATAAAAAAGATCTACTGAATAAAGTATGTGTAAATGGAATGTAACAAATGTACCAGACGCCACCTGTCGGTAATAGTGTTATAATTAATATAAATGACGTGCACTCTGCCAACCAATTTTATGTGACGTAGCATGTGAAAGTTGCTGAATTGGACGGGTTACTCCTGTAACTTAAATATCAGGTACGTTCTGGTACATTTGATGTTGATAAGATAGGATGAAAAAGATTTGCTTTCGTGAAATAGTAAATTAGTATAATTATTTTTACAGATCTGAAGATGGTTCTGCATGAACCGAAACCGGTCATATGAATAACAAAAAAAATTTGCAATCAAGACGGATTTAAAGTAACTCTACAAATGTAACAATAAAGACACAAACAGAAATAGAAATAATAATAACTACGAGCCAAGACAGCATCAAGGCTGGACTCGTAGCGATCAATACTTTCATTCAAACACTGCTTTACCACAGCAGCCACCAGGACAAAATTGGAGCATACCTTACAACCGACAGGTAAGTTATAATGCGCAACAGGAACAACAACCGCAAAAGTTTGGAGAACGCAACAGGCAATATCCGAATGTGAATATAATAGAAATGACACGTGATACACAACCTCAATCTGTGTCAGTACCTAGTACAAATGCTAATCCAACAAACTAGAAACAGTCACTTCTATGCCCCGGTTCGTGGCTGAAGAATTCTTGGGGGGCGACTTCAATGTTAATCAGTTATTTGACACCACAATTGAACAACAAAATATTGATATGCCTAATAATTCTAAACAAAAGCTACCTGTTTTATTTATAAGATACAACCACAATGACAATATATCAGATGAACTTTTGCAAGACAGTACACAATGTCGTTCAAACACAAATGAAATTGTTTTAGCATCTACTACTGGTGTAGTAGGTGGGATTCCAACTACTATTATCTTAGATACAGGTGCAGCTGTGAGCGTTTTGTCTTTTAATTTCTATAAAAAGGTGTGTGAATTGGAGCCTGTGCCTGAGTTTCCTGCCCAAAACTGTAAAATAACTACCGCTCTAGGTAATAAGTCATGTAGGGTTACGAAGCAAGTTTTTGTAAACATTAAAATAGGGAATGGAACCGTACAATGGCCATTCCTGGTTGTACAAAACCTTGTGACAAATTGCATATTAGGAATAGATATTATGAGCGAGAAGGACTGCATTATAGACTTCTCCAAAGGTAAATGTATTTTAAATGATAAAGGCAGTGTAATTATTATTGATTTGGACAGGAGAACTCTAAAGCATGACAAACACTGTACAGGGTACAAGGTTCAGTTAGTACTTGACAATGACATTCAAGACACGCACACACACTCATCTGACACAGAGCTAATGGACTTGAAAACATTGCTTGATCATAAGATAAATGAAGCTACAGCTCTCAGTGTACATGAACGTATAAAACTACAGGAAGTGTTATCCAAATATTTACAAGTTTTTACCAAAAGATTAGGTGTTATCAACACGCATGTGTACAAGATTGAAGTTAAGCCTCACAAGATCTTCTACCACAAGACATATAACGTACCGTTATCTCAACGACCTGCTGTGTGGCAAGAACTAAAACAAATTACAACATAGATTATAAGTAGTATAGAAATTTTCATTTCAGCGGTTCCAGTGACGCAGTTGAAGACAGAAGAACTTTTCTTTCAACGCCGCGGCACCACCGAGAAGACTGAATATTAAAGTAAAATTTATGATTACGTAGCAGTGAATGATATATAAATTTTTCACGGAACATTTGTGACTGTAGGTACCACTGACTTGGTATGACACCTGACGAACCGACAGACGTCATCTGTGAAGCGATCTTTTACTTCGAGAAATAGATTAGACGCACATCTCTCAGCAAGAAAAGCATCTACCAGTAGCCAAGGCCACACAGACACTATACACACACGCACAAAACGCGAGGAATCGAACAGTTTTCCGTCTCTTATTATTTTGAATATTTATTGAGTAGTGAAAACGCCTGGTCTTGCCTACTGATGTATTGAATGTAATGTCTAACCTATCTTAATTTCAGATGACATCACAAAAGACATCGACAAAATCCCAGCAAAACCGTTAAAGAGGACGTAAATATCTGCAATCCATGTAATCAAATGTGACACAATGTAATAATTTATAGCTATGTAATAATGATGTAAACATGTTTATGTGTAACTGTATTATGTTTATGCTAAGAAAATATGTGACGTGTATATGTATGATTACTTATGTTTTTTTTTTAACTGATGTATAATGTAACTGTTACTGTGTGAAAATTTGAACGATAATGAGTGCCAAAATGTGAAAAACTTTTAAAAAAAAATGCGTAGTGAACCACTGATCACGGACATTAACGTACATTACTAAGTCTGCAACTATGCAGAAACCTATGTGAAAGAAACTGTTAATGACATTCATCATGCATCGTACCTTTGTAAACGCGATGAACGATTTCTTTGATGAGTAACTACGAACATTTAGGTGAGCTATATTTAGCAAAAAAAAAAAAAAAAAAAAAAAAAACTGAAAATGTGAAGTGCGTAATTGGTGCATCGTCTAGTGACATTACTACAGTATCTAACTTCAAGATGTTAACTGGACTAAATGGTCACAACGTGCCTGTCCAGAAAACAACACGACGAGTGGAAGAATTTTGGTTGGAACTTCAGGGAATGGTATGTTCTCGAAATGTGACGGACACACTTACCTGGACTGTCCAAGGATCGACGCCAGCTATGTGCCGTCCGAGGTTCTGCAACCAAGCTTCCACGGAATATCGAAAACGAACTGCGTATGAACTAATTACTCGACGGGTCACGTCTGATCTGTAATAAACAGTGCTTTTTGTCACAATGAACTGCATCACAACGACTATAATGGAAATAGGAAATGGACATGCTTATGTATCAATCACGTTGTTATACAGCGATGTTACTGTGATCAAAAAACTTTACCACGACGACACTAACCTGTGAAACAGTACTGTGCAGTAGATGAATATAAACTGTAATAACGACACGATGTGTATAGGTCAACGCACCTGAAACAACAGGACATTTTTCGTTGAAGCATTTCATTGCAATACTATGTAACTAAGAACATTCAACAATCTAAAGTTGTATTGTATTATAACAAATATTGTAATTTTAAAACTAAGTTACCTGTCATAGAATGTAGTCTTCATATGTAATCTTGGTAGAATATTTTCTTTGTGCAACGATTAAGAAATGCGCGCGCACACGAACAATATGAACTGCAATACTGTGCCGCGTGATCTAAATTTACGATATAACGGCAGTGCCGTAGTTACACAGACGCTTCTGCGCATGTGCGCACTCTGTTTTGCCACCATAAGAACTTTTACGGCGCACGCGTGTCATTCAAATGTTGTATATAAATACTGTATAATGTATGTCATGTAAATAGTTGTAGATAACTTAGATTTTCTTGTGCCTTTAGGTGAATTGCTCGCCTGCAGGTGTGTCCTTTCGCCTCGCAATTCAGGGGGCAATATAAAGGCACATTTGCATGCCGTGCGTGAGTTTCCTCGGAAACGCGAAATCTTAATTAAATAATTAATCTCTGACAAATAAATAAAGCCTATGGCACAGAACTGCAGCGCTGTGTCGCTAATAAAACAAAAACACAATTACGATACTCTTATGTTTGATTAAGGAGAGAGAGGTCTTGGACAAGTGGTGCTGGAAGCACGTATATTTTATTGACTGGCACACCGCCATATTTAATGTTATATAAGATCACTGCGAGTTGCAATCTTACTAGGCACTCGAATCTGTAAAGAATTTATATTTATGAAAGTAAGTAGAATTATTTATCTGTAGGCTTATTCGTTGAATATATCTGATTTAACTAACTGTGTAAACTTTTTATGTTTAGTAGACAGTCACCTCTGTACGACGTATTGATATGGCTGGCAAATTATTCTAATATTGAGATTTAGATTTGAGTCCGCACCTACCGCAGCAGTCTTTGGAAACGATTTAAATACGAAGTCCGATTATTTGAGTCTTATTTCACGGTCAACTACGAATAACATTACGTTTACGAAAAAGCCATTGTCAAGCGTCTGATACCGAATAATTAAACGTCCAAGTTCCAGATACGCAAATATTAATTACAACCAATCACTATCATACAATAATGAATAATTAACGTTAATATTTTATTTTATTTTATTTATTTTGTATCGTCCCCGACTGACTATCAGTTCCACCTTTACCACCTAGGCCAACCACCATTTGCACGCGCTACGCATTTCCGTTCCAGAGGGGAACCACTACACCATTTACATACAAACTAACTAAGAACCCTAAGTGAGGATCAGCAATTTACATAACAGCAAACAAATACATTAAATAAAACAGAACATTTTCACATATTGACACTTCTACAAAAAATTATTCACACAAAATTACAATTACATACAATAAGTTCTGTTCCCTCCAAATGGGACAAAGAATACAAATTGCAGATACACTACTTTGCATAGAATCAAATCACGATATCAAAGGTTTGACAAAGAAAAGAATACACAATTTTATGCTATCGATTTGAACACATTCACAGGCGATCAACAATGTAACATTAAATAAAGCAAAATGAATCCATACAGCATAAGAGCTGTGGTGTTACACATGCCCCATGTTTCATTGAAGTTTCCCATCAGGGATACTTCAAGGAAACATCTATAACACCTAAGTGGTGCTGGCTGCAAAAAAAAATTTATTCCATCCAACTTCAGTTGGGAGAAAAAAAAACACACACACACATTACAAATATACAGTATATACACTAGGAAATTGCATGTATTTCTTCCAAAATATTTTCAAAGTAAAATATCTAAAGCAATTTTCAATTTCACACTGGTTTAAGGAAACTAATTTTGCACCATTACACAAGATATCTTTAAGCATGTTCTTTTCATACACACACAGTTCAATTAATAGGCAATCAGTACACAAACTCATCTACATATAAGTAGAATAGGAAAAGCCTTTAAATAATATGAAAAAAAATTTAAACACATATACAATAACACAGGACATTCTAAGTTAGCAAAACAGAATTTTGTCTCTCAATAATTATAGAGGAATGTAAAATTTCACAGACACACAAGCATATTAATGATCACAGTATATTTTACAAGGTTCAGCAATTAATGAAATATTGAAAATTTCAGTTTGCATCCGGATATGCACAATTATTTATACAAACAACTATGAGAAACCTTTTCCAACTGACTCCTTAAATACCAAAGTAACTTTGCAAGGTTGTTTCAAAATAATTAACTTTAAAGCTGCTCTTCATTAATAGCAGTCCAAAATATTTGTTACACATAAACACACTAACATATTCAGAGCCTATCTTTAATCATCACTGCTGTGTTTCAAAACAAGGCAGTCCAAAACTTTACGTTATTTCAAAAAACCTAGTATCAAAAACATCTACATCCATTTAAATAAGATTCCTTATACATTTTATAATAACTTTTCACTGACTTCAATAAGAATAGTCAGTTTATAACATATTGCTCAAAAAAACCTAACTTAATTCACTGCTTGCTTCAGCACTAGCAGTCCATGTTACACATTCTACCCATTATTGGTTTAGCAGTCTTTTTACATACACATTTAGACACAAAAACACAATTTAGATTAAGAATACACAAAAAACACATTTTTAAATTGACACACTGCCCCATCCTCTAGGTTTGGCAGTTCATGACCACTTATCAGCTCCTTGCCCCACAATGGCAAGTCCTTTGGTTACTGCTCACATCGTATATTTTGTAGTCCTTAGCATCAGGACCACAGCATTTTTATTATTTTGTCTTGTTTTACTGCCCATCAACATATTTTTGAGCAGTTTATTGTCATCATTTCCAGGTTTTTTATCATTCTGACACACTTTTGGTAAAATTTGCATTAGTGGTATAAAACATGAAACCTGTAACTTTGAAACAGCAATTAGACACTGGTAACAAAACCATTTCTTTTCAAATGACACAATCAGGTAACATATACATTAATCGAGAAAGAATTAAATGTCATATTCAGGATCAAGTTAGGATAAAGTATTTCTTACTACTCCTTTATCATTGCTTTTCCACACACAGTTAGGTCATTACATACATCAAGATCAGGACAATAATTTCATATCCTATTGCAAGTGATTTCTGCCAACTCTTTTGCTGGCACTAGAGACATACCTCACATCTACTTTACACATACCGTAGCCAGGTTCATCTCCTCAGTTTTAAACACATATACAGTTTTTCAACACCATATTTGCCCCTTTCTTTTTCAAAAACATTTACATTTAATTATATTATGGCATTCATTTACCTTTTCTTTTCAATATTCTTACCTTTTCTCATCCATATTTCTCTTTCCAATTACTTTTTAATTTCATTTTTCCTTTACAGTACCCACTATATTTTCATTATTCTTTGCCATTTTCTAGTGTACCCATATTATTTTTCCATTTACTTGTCCACAAACAATACACAATATCTTACATCATTGCCACACTATTCAATACACTCTGATAGAGAAGAAGGAAAGAAGATAGTAAAAGTTCTGAATGATGAAGAGGAAGGTTGGCAGCACGAAAAGAAATGGAAGTAGTGCTAGCAACGACTCGGGTCCCTGGTGCTCGTCAGGCACCTGACAATGCAAAGAGTGCATTGCCCCCTGAGGGTTAATAACCCTCTTCTGAGGACATGTATCTTTAAGTAAACCACATACTGCAAACATAAGCCTTTTCGGATCTTTAAGTATATTATAAATAAATTATTATCTTGAAGAGTTCTTTGCACTTTCATTAAGTTACCATAAGCATATTTATTCATAAAGTTTTCATGTTTCTCACACTACATGACCCTCTCATCATAATTAGACTGGCAACAGTAAGTGTTCAATTGAAAATAAACATTTCCTAAGCAAAGTTAAACAGTACACTATAATAAATAAGCAACAACCTCCAACAGGCCTCAAGATCAACAAAACAACAATCCACTTTCAGGTAACACTCAGATATAATAATAATAATAATAAAGTCATGCATTATATTAACAACATATATACAAATACAGCACCCTGCCTCCAGTCTCTTTCTTAACAAGGCGATCTTTTATGGTTCATAAAACAGTTACTAAGTCTGGTGGCTTTTTAGGCCTCCTACTTTCTACATCTTTCACTAACCTATTCAGATCTTGCCAACGTTTTGTTTCATCAGGTGGCTTTTTAGGTTTTGGAATTTCAAAGTCTTTAGCAAGGTACATCTCCTGCTCTGCTATTATTTTATCAGGTGGTTCTTTTTGTTCCTGTGATTCACACTCTTTCAAAACATTTGTTAAGGCTTGCCCCAGTATAGTATCATCTGGAGGTTCCTGCAAATTATGCCCCTGTGTTACATTACTAAATAATTCATTAGGTTTTGGCCCAGTTCTACTTCCTGTATCTTGCTTTGGAAAAATGTCACTAATTTTCTCATACCCTCTTTCAGTAAAAGTATATTCACTTTGATTTACACCTGAGAATTCATCTTCACTGGAGTCATCACTACTCTTTTCCTCACCATCAGAATTACTTAAGTACTCGACTTTTGAACAATAGGGAAAGTTGGTATATTCATTCTTATCTGTATTCATATACCCTTCATTATCTGAACTATCACTGATTTCATTTTCGTCATCAGATTCCAGGAGTAAGGCAACTTTTAAACATTGAGGCATATTATCACTAGATGTTTCAGCCACTTCGTTTTTTGACTCATTTTCTACACAATGCACATCGTTTGGACAGTCAGACACTTCTGTTTTATCACTTTGAACGATTTCAGCCTTAACTTCATACTTAGTATAATCGTCATGTACTTCGATAACTTTCATTTCATTTTCTTCCATGCTGTCATTTTCAGGTAATCGTGCGAAATTCTTACTAGACCCTTCTGCATCAAAACTATTAAACACCTTTCCATCAACAATAATTTCATCTGCACTGCTCATAATGTCATGATTACTAACGTCCTCCTTTACATCATTTTCACCTATTTTTAATTGTGCACACGTCTTTTGCGTGGCATATTCTACCTCCCTTTCCTCTTTATCCATCATAACCTCCCCCACATCTACGTCTTTTACCTCTTACACATCATTAACAGTGCCAATATTTCCATTTTCACTCGCCTTTTCTGTCTCCCTTTCATTCTTTAGTAAAGTCTTTTCGCACGATTTCAACATTGAGTTATCCTTATCACATGACATATTAACTTTATTTTCATCTCTACATTCATCTACTACTGAAACCGGCCATCGGAAGTGTCCGATCCCGCCTCTTCTGTCTCTCTCTACGGCAGCCATCTTGTTCCGACGTCTGCCATTTGTGTCTGCTGCTAAGCGCAATGTACGCTGCTTCGGCAACGGCTGGCCCGAGCACGAACGGTCACGTGACTTCGCACTGGGAACGCCACTATGTATCATTCCGCGCCCGTCTGCTATACGCGCGCCCTTAACCTTCCTGCCCCGTAGTTCACGTCTTTCCTTCTCGAATCTAATATTTGGCATCTTTTCTTTGGGCCCAAAATCGGTTTCCGCGTGAATCCGGCCCGTAATACAAGCGGTCTTTAGTTTTCCATTTCGTCTCTAGTTTGGGAATTTCGTGCTATGTATCCTCTGCCGCGCGTCGTATAATTTCCTCTACCTCTCGCACGACCTCTTTGAATCGCGTTTACACGATACCTTTCGTTTTCAGGTTGTTCATTTTGGTCATTACTTTCTCGCAAATAATTATTGTTATTATGGGGACGGTACTCGCGATTTCTTCGCCAGTGATCTTCATCTTCTACCCTTTCCAAGAACGCAGAAAAACTACTGCGTGTACTCCCAACATATCGTTTCGAATCCTCAGGCAGTTTCTGCCAAAGAACCCAAACGATCTCAGCTTCAGTTCTTCTAGCCTTCAAATGCATCAGTTTTCTGTACCATGATTCGCGGAATTCTTTCATGGTTTGCCTACCTCTGATGTCATACAACCTGGCTATTAGAAATTCACGCCACAACTGGTCTTGTTTTTGTTCTGACCAGTATTCGTCAATAAATTTTTGTTTAAACGTTTCAAAATACATCTGGTTAGTATCCAGATTCAACCCCCATCTTTTTGCTTCTCCCGTTAGTGCAATAATTACAACATTAATTTTTTCCTGATCAGACAAATATTCAGGAAAATTTCTTTCGCAATTCTTTACAAAGTCTAGGGGGTGCCAGCCGTTATGTCTCTTCGCTGGGTCGAATTTTTCCTCGCCCTCTAATATTTTACTGAGAGGCATTCTTTCAGTAAAATGTGTAGGTCCGGTTTGTATTTTCCTTTGCAAGTCATACACTTTGCCTTGGATTTGTGAAGTGTTATGTTCACACTTCTTTTCGCAAGTAAGAATCTGTTTGGTTAGAGCTCTGCTTGTTTCTGTTACAGATTGTTTAATCTGTGCAAATTCCGCGTTACATTCGGTTTGTATTTCGGATTTAATACCGAATACCTTTTTGTCAAGCTTAGTACAGACTAAGGGTTCAATTTGATCTTGAATTTTAATTACTTCAGAGTCAAATCTTCCGTTAATGTCATCAATTTGTCCTTGTATGTTGGCAATATTGCCATTGATGACAGTAATTTCGCTTTTGAGGTTTTTAATTTCATTACTCACAATGTCTACTTTTACATCAACTTTCTCAATCTGTTTACTAATATCACTACCCTGTGCTGCAATTAGCTGTCTTTGTTCTACATTTTGTTGCCCTAGTGCTGCGATTTGTGCATTAATATTGTCACTGTGTGCTGCAATTTGTGCCTTAATATTGTCATTGATATTGTCATTTTGCGCTGCAATTTGTGCCTTAATATTGTCATTGATATTGTCATTTTGCGCTGCAATTTGTGCCTTAATATTGTCATTTTGTGCAGACAGTATTTTAAGCAAGTCAGTCAGATTTAATGTCTTTTCACTTTTAGATTCTACTGCCTTTTCGTGTTCAGATCCTACACCCCTTTCTGGTTTTGGTGATTCAAACATATCCCTCGATTCATCAGCATAGCCACTGTCTTCGACAACATCGCCTACATTGTCTTGCTTAGTACGCGCTACACACATAGCTTCGATCTGTTTATTAACGTCTGCGTGATAACGTACGTAATTTAACTCGCGCGTCATGCCATCTGTTGGTGTGCTGCCTGAACTGCTCTCGGTTGCATTCTGCTCTCGCGCGTCTAAATTTATTTCTAATTTCCTGTCCATTTTAGCTATTATTAAGTACTGATACCTTTTATTTTTAATTTAAACTGAACTTTCACTACTAGTTCTGTCAAGTAATGTACAGGTTCGTGCCGCTGGACGTTTTATGATCACTCAATGTTTGTAAAATACTAACTACTTATAATTTTTTCCGTCTGTAGGTGCAAACTGAACAACGTCCTGTCACGGTCGCCACGTATAACACTCCCCCGTCTGCTAACTACTGTGCCATAACCTCAATGCCAGAAGCATGTTGTAACATAAAACAATTTTGTAAAAGTAACTATGGCACAAAGCAACAGAGCAGTGTTACCCTCTGAGAGGAATTTTGTTAAGTTGACCGTATTGTTCCTAATGGAAGTGGCTTATCGTAAATGAAAGTCAGAATTACGTTAATATTGGAATAGTGACAAACAAAATTTTGCCTAGCTATACTGTTTATAGAATAAGGGAAACGGTCGCCAGCCTAATTAGGCAAGAGAAAGATTAACATTCTCGTTTATGAAAGTAGGTATAAGTAACTATAATGGACAACACAACAGACACAACCTAGACTTAGCAAGACGCGAGTGCAATGAACTCTAACACACATATGTTTTAAGATTGAAGCTAACAGTTAGAGCAGCAGGAACTATTTTCAAAATTATAACAGGTACAGAAAAACACTATCACTTTCAGGGTTTACACAAACTGAGTGGTCTTTATACTGTTAATATGCACACAAGAGAGACAAACACTTGGCATACATGAGAATGTAACGTTTCACAACTGCAGCTTTCTCACTTTTACTACAACGAAACACAATGTTGACAAAATTGCAAGGAACTGACTCTCCTTTTTAGAATTTACTACAGACAACAACGTGATCATTTACTTTATAAGACTCAGCCTAAAGTTTGAAGTTCGTAACAGCACTTTAAATAACAGTTTCAATAGGAAAATTATTATTGGACAAATAACATTTGCTTTAACTCACTCTGTTACCACATTAGCTTTAACTATCTTTCTAATAAGTTCAAGAGGCATTATTTAACAAAGCTCTAGGCTTCAACGTACTTTCAGTAAGGACACTCGGTAATCACTTTACTTCAAACGGAGAGGACCCTGAGAGGTGTTATGATGAGGAGTAAAATCAAGGTAGGTAAATAAATTCCGATATGAATTACCTTATATTTCAGCACACTAACACATCCATTAGGCTGATCCTTCACTGTACATCAATATAGTATTACGTTACAGTGATTGCGCAATGTGGTGGCAACTGCATGTTGGTAGGTGGAATTACAGGTAGAATTGCCGGACTTTATCGTATCTTCATGGCGATGATTCATACAAATTCCAGAATAGATCCAGCTATTTATCCACCCATCCGAGGCATTGGAAAGAAGCAGTAAAAGCCTCTCTCTGAATCAGCATGATATGCACCTTTACATTGACAGTGCACAGACTGGTAGCTCCTTTCCGACTGGTGGCTCGTCTCCGACTGACTGCTCGTCCCTGACTGACTATCAGTTCCACCTTTTCCACCTAGGCCAACCACAATTTGCGCGCGCTACGCATTTCCGTTCCAGAGGGGAACCACTACACCATTTACATACAAACTAACTAAGAACCCTAAGTGAGGATCAGCAATTTATATAACAGCAAACAAATACATTAAATAAAACAGAACATTTTCACATATTGACACTTCTACAAAAAATTATTCACACAAAATTACAATTACATACAATAAGTTCTGTTCCCTCCAAATGGGACAAAGAATACAAATTGCAGATACACTACTTTGCATAGAATCAAATCACGACATCAAAGGTTTGACAAAGAAAAGAATACACAATTTTATGCTATCGATTTGAACACATTCACAGGCGATCAACAATGTAACATTAAATAAAGCAAAATGAATCCATACAGCATAAGAGCTGTGATGTTACACGGTGAGAAATTTGCAATTATTGATGGCTCTAAGAGGCAGCACGTCTCGATATTCCTGCAGGGCTTCCAACCACTTGTCGAGTCCGTGCCACGTCGAATTGCTGCTCTACGCTGGGCAAAAAGGGGTGCGGTATGATATCAGAAGGTATCCCATGACTTTAGTCACCTCACTGTAGATCCAAATTCGGTAGCCAGATTGACCAAAGTAGAAAACAGAATTTATGACGAGGTAATTGGATCTTATTATCTACTTAATACCATTCTAGTTCCTTTACCTATAAAGGATGTGAATACCTTAAGACAATCAGTCCTATCTGCCACATAAGAAAGGCTATTACGTGAATCATACTAAGGAGAACTAAAAAGATAATTGAGCAAAATACCGAGGAAGGCCCAGTAGGGTTGGGAAAGGCTAAGAGAACAAGAGATACCATAACTTGTCTGAGCATGATTGGAGAAAGAATGACTGAGAGGAGGCTTTCTATAGAGTCAACTGGAGTATGCTGCTGAGAATTTTTAAAGATACGGATGTAGGCTGGAAAACAGGCTCATGAAGAAAGTGTATACAAAGCAAAAAATAACAGAATAGGGAATAAGGAGATGGAAGAAATGAGCATTGGAAAGGGTGTAAGGCAAGGATGCTCACTGTCACCGCAGCTATTCAGCATATATGGAGAAGACCTGTTAGGTAAGGCCATACAGGATGCAATAGGCGTAATTGGATGAGAAAGGACAAAGAATACAAAATACGCAGATGGCCCTTCGGTGCTGGCGGAATCCGGGGAGGAGTTACAGAAGATGTTGAAGAGTATTGCGAGAGCAGGAGAGCTTCTGTAAAGTTTGGAACGTAGGAGACGAGGTACTGACAGAAGTGATGCTGTGAGGACGGGGCGTCAGTCGTGATTGGGTAGCTCAGTTGGTAGAGCACTTGCCCGGGAAAGGCAAAGGTCCCGAGTTCGAGTCTCGGTCCGGCACACAGTTTTAATCTGCCAGGAAGTTTCATATCAGCGCACACTCCGCTGCACAGTGAAAATCTCATTCCACAGCATTCAATGTTTGCAACAGTGTTTCTCCATTTGTGTGAGACAGGGTCGTTTCAGGAAGCAGGAAATTATGAAGGACGTACCTGCAATGTTCGGACACTACACTTAGAGGAAAGTGTGATTAACACTGTGGAAGGCGACCGTCGTGTCAGTACCAGGCAGTTGGCCCGCCAGTACAGGGTAAGCCAGACGACCGTGTAGAACATTCTCCATGACAATTGTTACTACCCGTATCACTTACAGCGTGTGCATGGCTTACTAGCGACAGATGTTCCATATCGACAGCAGTTTTCTTCGGCAAGGCAATCACAATTCCGAGATTTGTGTCACCCATCCTATTCACAGATGTGGCACCTTTGCGCGGACTGGTATCTTCAACGTTCATAACAGTCATCTGTGGGATGGTATGCAGAACCCCTAAGGTATGGTGACAGTGTATCATCAGCATCGGTGCAACCGGAATGTTTGGACCGGAATAATTGGCGACCGTATTTTGGAACCAGTCTTCCTTCCACGTCGCCGATCAGACCGGAACTATCGGCGTTTCTTGCAAATCACTTTCCTTCCCCTGCTGGAAGAAGTGCCATTGATTATTCGAAGGGTTGTCTGCCTGCCTCATGATAGTACTCCAGCCCACTTTGCCGATGACGTCCGGACGCATCTCAATAGTGTCTTCCCTGGTCGATGGATCGGACAAGGGGGTCCAGTTGCATGGGCTGCTCGTTCGCTGGATCTCAACCCGTGCGATTTACGGTTATGGAGTCATCTCAAAAATATCGTTCATGCAGAGCCCAATCCATATGTGGAGACACTGGAGCAGGGTATTCATGCTGCCTTTGACAGTGGTCGGACACAATCTGGCCGACGTGAACGTGTGGGACAGAACATGCTGCAGCGCGTACACGCATGCGTTGAGCCACACGGAAACCATTACTGTAATTGTGACTGCATGGTAGAGCGCGTATTAGACCCCAGTCTCTCCAACAATGTATGACTGAATAAATGGTCTCTAGCATGGCAACCACGCACTTCCGGACGTAAATTCACAGACCTTTTTTGTTACGCATCCTCTAATCGATCAGTCCCTAGAGTTTGTACACGCTGGAAAAAAATCACACTGTATAACTATTTTAAAAAATGGCAAATGGCTCTGAGCACTATGGGACTTAACATCTATAGTCATCAGTCCCCTAGAACTTAGAACTACTTAAACCTAACTAACCTAAGGACGTCACACAACACCCAGTCATCACGAGGCAGAGAAAAAACTATTTTAACTGGTCATCAATATCCTGGATACTGACACAGGGATAAAGTTGACGTCCGAACTGGTTCCAGACACTTTCTTTCGGGGACGGATTTGGGGAACTTGCTGGTCACGAGAGTACCTTAACATCATTCAGATAGTTCAGAGAGACGCTTGTAACGTGTGGATCTGCATTGCCCTGTTGAAAAATGGCTCCACATACTGTCACATGAGAGGTAACTCGTGTGGATTCCAGATGTACAAGATGTTCCACTGTGCTGTTAGAATTCTCTGAACCACTACCACCCTCGATCTGAAGCCATACCCGATGACTCACCACACTTTGACCTTAGGAGTAACACCGTTGTACCTGTCCAAAGTCGCTGACACACACGTCGACGGTGGTCGTCCAGGCTACTGCATAACCGCAACTCTTCGCTAAGCACAACGCACCGCCATTCGCCAGGACCCTATGCTTCCCGGTTACACCACCACTCCAAACACAGGCGTTTGTGACGTAGTGTTAATGGCAGCATATGCTTGCGATGGTAATTTCCTAGTCCAGCTACTGCTAGTCTCCACACAGAATATGACAGGGAGTTCATTATTTCTTCTTAGATGGCGGGCGTAGGTTTGAAGGAGTTACGATGTGCTTCCTGCACAATACCGCGATCCTCCATCGAGGCGGTCAGACGTGATTTTTGTATATGCTTTCCCTTACGTTCCTGTGCAATCCAACATCAGGCCACTGTCACATCTAAATCGAAATGAATTGCACGTGTCAACCAGCCGGCTAATGAAGATCGCCAATGAGACCCTTTCAAACCATTTCAGGTGTTGACAACGCTGTCTCACGTGAGTCCTTCAGTGGTCCCTCAACATCTGGCGCTGTTCACGCCCCTAATGTACCCTAAATTGAGGAGCCATTTGTACTCTATAATAAAATATCGTATCTTATTTTGGCCAACTGTTCTCTATACTTTTTGAGGACAATTAAGTACATGAAAATACTTTATTTCGCATTATCTGCTTTTTTCTAGGACTCACTTTCCGTTAACCGTTAAAAGATCACAAAAGTTGATCCTAACACATGATGATGCCTTGACTGAAATTTACTTTATTTTTGTAGCCATGTTTTAAATTTGTTCACCAGAACTGAAAAATGCTTCGGAGGCACCTACATAACAATTTATGAGGTGTCTACAATAAGAAAATAAGATGTCTTCATAAAACAGGTCAAAAAATTAGATACATCTGAAGATGGTATCTCTTCTTTCGGAAATGCCCAAAAAAACAGATACCATCGGTGATCATGCAGCTCGTTATAATGAAATTACAATGAAACGAATATCCCTATCTGCATACAGGCGTTCATATAAGTCAACGGGGACAGCTGAAAATGTGTGCCCCGACCGGGACTCGAACCGAGGACCTCCTGCTTCCATGGCAGACTCTCTATCCATCTTTTTTTTTTGGGTCTCCTTCCTCCCCTTCAACCCATCCTTACGCTCACCAATTTCTGCCTTCTCGGCCTGGCTTCTATGACGTTAAAAGAACGTTTTATACAAAGGATGCCTCTTCTGCATCAACAAAAGAAAACGTGTTGTCACTGCAGTGGAAAGTTCAAGGTGCGTTGCTTCTGCAGCAAAGGAAACGTTTCATTCCTGTCGATGACTCTTTGCTGCAAAACATTTATTTTCACCTTGTTTTGTTGTTTTTTTGTTTTTTAAACTTTTTAATATACAAAAAAGGTTTTTTAATTGTTTGTTTCCACTATTCTTTGCGTAAGATATCTCGGCTTATTGACGGCACCCAACGCTCGTCTTCTCAGGGTTGCCTATTATGGTATACCCCAAAGCATTATAGCTTGGTCTCGTTTCCTTTTGCCCGTTTGTATGTGATCTCCTATGTCAGCAGTTGTCTTCTCTTAGCACTGAGTGCCCAATTGTCGGACGCCACACACTGGTTGTGGTGTGGAGTATACGGACGTGAAAAAAAAATAAAATAAAATACCGTTGCCATCAACGTCATTAACAGTCGGACGCCGTTCATACGTCTACTTCGTCGTTCCTTGTTCGTTTTTTTTCATCGTCTTTGTCGTTCATAGTGTCGTTATTTTCAATGCTGGTATATAGTTCGCGAACTTTTGTCTATATTTGTCATCTTTCGTCAGCAGTTGTGCTTGTGTGGCTAGAAATACTCTGTAGCCCTGGTAAGATGGCGAATCTTCGGCTTGAATTAGGTAATGCCGAGTATGTCCTGTCAGCCATGTCCATATATTTTTCTTCGTGATGGGACAGTAAGTGCCATCAGGTTGCAACACCGATGTGATGGAGATTGTCTGTCTAGCTGTCCTGCAGATAGAGGCGAGGCATTCTGCACCATTCCCAGACCAATTTATTTTCTCCGCAAACACATCTGTGTTGTAAGTTGTCTATGAGTGCACATTCCCCACATCTGTCAGTTGCCGACAATCGTATTCTGTGTAATTTTTCTTTCGTAAGCATAGTCTCATTAACTACTTTATACCACGTTGATCTGATATTTGCTCCGAGCACTTTGTTGTGGATGTTCTTCCAGATTTGAGCCCAATCCCGTAGGGGATATTTCGCTTCCATGCGGTTTACTCTTCCACCAGTGTTCATTATCCGGTATAGTTGAGCGGTTGTAAGGTCCTGTAGTGGTGCGCTCAGTTTCGCTCGGAGGTAACTAACTTCGAGCAGAAACATCCTGATGTGGTTGGCTTTGTAGTGGGTTTCCCCCAGGTTTATCGGTATTGCCATATTAGTAGGTGTATACATCCGTAGCGCGCTGCCTGGGTAGTCTTGAAACAGCTGAATAGTTCTCCGTATATGAAGAGCCTTGCATTTAAGTTCAACATCTATTAGCTATAGGCCCCCTTTCTCTGGTGGGGGAGTAATAACATTAATTCCCACTTTGAAAATTTCGCCCCTCCAAATGTACCAACCAATTGTCGTCATTATTTGCTTGGAAATGATGTTGACTAGAGGGATTGTCTGCCCTACATACCATCTTTTCGAAAGTGTCATTTTATTCATAAACTGTACTCTTTGTGTGAGGTCCTG
Organism: Schistocerca serialis cubense; assembly: GCF_023864345.2. Taxonomy (NCBI): domain Eukaryota; kingdom Metazoa; phylum Arthropoda; class Insecta; order Orthoptera; family Acrididae; genus Schistocerca; species Schistocerca serialis. The sequence goes on from NC_064639.1 coordinate 1,018,470,766, forward strand.
TTCCCTGCCTTTATTTTGCTGGAGACAACCTCTCGTCATAGCCAGAAGCTCTTGTTAGTTGTCCGTAGTAGTTTTCAGAGGGCAGCGACTCAGTTGTATTCCCAACAGCTTGATACTCTCGAGTACTACATATGGGTAGTTGTCATCGATTCTAAACCCTCTGCCGATCGGCATTAGTTTAGTCTTACTATAGTTGAGCTTTGAGCATGAGGCTCGTTCATACTCCCGTACACTATTAGTGACTTCTTGTAGGTCTCACTCCGAATGTACGATGACACTTACGTCATCCGCGTATGCCACACATTTTACAGTCGTCGAATACAGGGTTAAGCCCTCAAGTGTACGGTTCAGCAAACGGACAAGTGGCTCAATGCCAATGACAAAAAGAGGCATTGGCATGGGGCACCCTTGTCGTACAGATCGCTCAATAGTTATTTGCCGGGAGAGTTGCCCATTGATGACGATCCTAGAGCAAGCAGAGGTGTACATATTTTTGACCATCGTAATAAAACTGTCACCAAAACCTAAATGGTTCATAATTTGAAAAAGGTAGCTGTGCGAGATCCTGTCAAAGGCTTTGCATTGATTTAGAGCTAAAATTGCAGCCTCCGGTTGGATAATAGCACTAAAGGAGATGATCTCCCTATAATCTGCGAGACTTTTAAAGATCGTTCGACCAGGGACGGCTGCTGTCTGGCTGTCATGTATGATTTTCTGTAAAACATGTTTAATTCTCGCTGCGAGAACGCTGGCCACAATTTTATAATCGGAGTTGAGGAGGGAAATGGGACGAAATTTATTGACATCATCTGGTGGGTATTCTTTGCGGACGAGTACAATTAGACTATCACTGAATCCTGCTGGTAGTTGCCGACCTGCTTTAATTTCATTACATATGTTCGGAAAGCAATGTTCGAGTAAGTACCAGAACTATTTGTAGAATTCAATGGGTTGTCCATCTTCCGCGGGCGATGTATTACCCTGAGCCTTCCTCAAAGCCTCGCGAAGTTCTCCTCAGCGACATCACTCAGTAATAGTTGTCTGTCCGTCTCTCGAGGGTCGCGGTAATGTGGTTTTTCATGGTCGTAATTGCCTCGTCATTCGTGGGCTCTGACATGTACAGCCGTCGGTAATAGTGGGTTATATATTCCTTTATCTCATTCTGGGTTGTGGTGACTGCCTTCTTCTGTTTTTAATCTCTGAATCAATTTCTGTCTTGCGCGGCGTTCCTCTTTCGCAAGATGGAAGGAGGATGGGCTTTCGTCATAGGCGCTGTTACCATCGCGAGAACGTATTTTAATTCCTTCCAGTTGGCTTCGTTTCAATAGTGTTAGCTTCGCCTTAATCCTTTTGATCTGTACAAAGTTCTCCTGTGTGACATGAGCAGCAGAATACAGCTCACGGAGATATCGAAAATAAATTTCGAAAAGCTCTTTCTGCTGCCGGCTCCTTTCATAGCTGTAACCTTTCAGGCAATTAATAAGTTTGGGCTTTGCGCAGCGGCACCACCACAGCGTGACCGACGGGAAACTTTGTTGGCGCCGAGAGCAGAGATCCCATACTTCCTGAACCCGTTCTCTTAAACCTTGATCTCTGAGTGTTGAAATATTCAGCTTGCGACCTGCTCTGCCACGGTACGTTCCCTGCCGTACTATTCGGATTGAACAGTGATATGCCTCTGGGTCGGAGAAGTACAACGGCCACGTCTCCGTTGCAGAGATCTTGTCCCTCAGGCGTTTTCCTACATAAATTCTGTCTATTCGGATGGCAGTTTGAGCGGTAAAATACGTAAAACACTGTCGGTCTCCGTTCAGGATTCCCCAGTTGTCTTCTAGGTCCATCAGTCGGACAGTTTCGGCAAGTGTCGCACAACCATTAAAATTCGGCAATTGGTCTTTAGGCTTTAAAACACATTTAAAATCCCCGCCGACGACCACGTCCTCCTCATTCCTCCGTAAAAGATACAATAAGTGAGTAGCGTAAAAATGTGCTTGGGCAGCTCTATTTTGATTCCCCGAGGGAGCATAGATGTTGATCAATCGAACTCCATTAATAAGGCACGAGATTCCTCTGCCAGACTCTAGTCTTTCCACGTCCGATACAATAATACCCTCTTTGAATAACAGAGCTGTGCCTCAGGAGCTATCTGGGATGGTATTTGTCAGTACGTCATACCCAGGAAAGTCAGGTTCAAAATGGCTCTGAGCACTATGGGACTCAACTGCTGAGGTCATTAGTCCCCTAGAACTTAGAACTAGTTAAACCTAACTAACCTAAGGACATCACAAACATCCATGCCCGAGGCAGGATTCGAACCTGCGACCGTAGCGGTCTTGCGGTTCCAGACTGCAGCGCCTTTAACCGCACGGCCACTTCGGCCGGCTAGGAAAGTCAGGTCTTGCAGCATCGCGATGTCTGCATGACAGTTATACAAATAATCGCGGAGGCTGTGTCTCTTCTGTTCTTAAGTTATTTTGTTTATATTTAGTGATTATCTTGCATTCCTGAAAAGGAGGCATGAAGTTGTCTATGTTAAAAGTCGCTGACCAGTCAGCACAAGCATGATGTCGGTGAGGAACCTAATACGTATCCGAGTCATCATCTTTTTTCAGGTTCGTTGAAAGCTGTCGTGTCACAATTGATTCCGCTCTCCCGGCTGGCATAGCCTCCTTTGGTGGCTCTGAGCACTATGGGACTCAACTGCTCAGGTCATTAGTCCCCTAGAACTTAGAACTAGTTAAACCTAACTAACCTAAGGACATCACAAACATCCATGCCCGAGGCAGGATTCGAACCTACGACCATAGCGGTCTTGCGGTTCCAGACTGCAGCGCCTTTAACCGCACGGCCACTTCGGCCGGCCCCTCCTTTGGTGGTTCAGACGTAGTCAGTCCTCGATCCACCGACATGTCCTCGATATCATCAGCCCAGCTGCCTGCATTTAACATGTACATCTTCTGATCTGAGCCCTTTCCGGTTGGACACTGTTCTTTTCGCCCCTCTCTCAGGAGCTGCTGAGAGACCCGATCCTCGTCTGCTGCAGCGTGATTTCCAACCCCAGAGTTCGGCGTGGTCACTGGTATCGCCTGGTCGTGGCCACTCGATTGCTTCGCATCTGTCCTCCCAAGAGTTGCGTCAGTTAATTCACGGGCAATTTGCGCACCTTTCTCGCGCAGCAGTGGAGCTATTTTCTCAGCATCCTTGTGAGCGATCCGTAGCTCTTTGTGTTTTTTAGGAGAAACGTTCGCCCTTTCATTTGCCACAGTCACTGAGGAAGACCTGCAGACTGGTAATCCGGTGTTGTCGTCGCTTCCCATTGATTTAGAATCCGCTCCTTTGTCGGTGCGTGGATCATTCTCGACATCTTGGGTTTTCTCGCCAACCTGGGCGCTAACCAAACACGTAGCCCCAGATTGTTCAGTTTCATCGTCACGTCGCGGGTGGTGTCAGCGTTGCCCTCTGGGGTGGCAGTCTCCATTGGTGTCTGGTCAGCTTCGATGGTGTTGACAGTGGTGTCCATGTGAGTGACCTCCGTCGCTGCCATGGTCGAACGGACTGCCGCCACGTAAGTTAGAGGCATTGATGACATCTTGTTACTAGGAACACTTTCGCCTGGTGGCAACTGCGTCACTCGTCTCTACGCATTGTGCGCGAAAATGATCAGTTGCACCACACCCAGAGCAAGTGCGAGGCTGACCATCGTATGTAACAATGGCCCTGTATCCACCGATCGTAATATATGGAATGTGTTTATCCAGTTCTCAAAATGGTTCAAATGGCTCTGAGCACTATGCGACTTAACTTCTGAGGTCATCAGTCGCCTAGAACTTAGAACTAATTAAACCTAACTAACCTAAGGACATCACACACATCCATGCCCGAGGCAGGATTCGAACCTGCGACCGTAGCGGTCACGCGGTTCTAGACTGAAGCGCCTTTAACCGCACGGCCACACCGGCCGGCATTTCTCCAGTTCTATTTTCGACTGTCGAACACCGTTAAGACAGGAACTTTGAAGGACATCCACTTTTCCGCAACATTGCTGATACCCGTGCCATAATTTTTCAACACTGCATTTATTTCGTAGGCAGGAACTTCAAAAGGTAGTTCGAAAATTTTAACTGTGCGGACACTAAATCCTGCACGAGATACCTGAACTTCGCCAGTATTACCATCGCTGTGAGTAAATTTAAGGCTACCACCGCATGATCGAACAATTTGATCGCATATTTCAGCAGTTTTAAACTTTATGTGCGCAGTACTGCTAACAATCGAAATATGTACACCAATTATTTCATCAAAAGATCGTTTCAAAACATTCTCAATCCATGCTTCGAGTTCGTAAGCTTTAGGTCGTGCACATTTCGGATCGAAACGTAATTTCAAAGTATCTTTTCGAGCTAGTTCATTCATAGTCAATTCGTGACATTTTTCACACAATAACCCGTAACTGTGTACGCTACAAGAGCGTCAACTCACCGTAAACAGCGCTCAGCCGGCAGCAGCGGAGCCGTAAACACCGGCGCGCGTCCGCTCGCCACGGCCGCCGAAGGCCAACATAAACAGTCCTCTGGGCCGGATTTGAACCAGCGACCTATGGACAACTGTGAATCCTCTACTACAGTCCACCGCTCTGCCAACTGAGCTACCAGAGGCTCTGCCCATCTGAGTCACCGAGGACACAAAGGATAGTGTGACTGCAGGGACTTATCTCTGGCACGTTGGGAATGTGAGTCTCACGGGAGGTGTGCCAGAGATAAGTCCCTGCAGTCGCAGTATCCTCTGTGTCCTCGGTGGCTCCGATGGATGCCATCACGGTAGCTCAGCGTGTTCGGTCAGAGGGTTAGCTACGCTCTGTAATAAAAAAAACTGAGTTAATCGATCAACAACGAACTTAAACGGGTGTCTTACGACGTCCGCCCCGAGCAAATGCAACGAACGGAAGCGAACAAAAATGAAATTTAAAAAAAAAAAAAAAAGGACAGAGCGTCTTTCGTGTAAACAGGAGATCCCGGGTTCGAGTTCCGGACAAGGCACACATTTTCCACTGTCCCCGTTGACTTATATCAACGCTTGTACGCAGCTAGGGGTATTCATTTCACTGCAATTGCAAAAAATAAAACTTTTGTCTTCACCTGAACTAACTAATAAAATTCACAGGAAGCTTCTACTATTTGTTGACAAATCTTTAGAGTACCTAAATAAATGGCTTGAGCTTAGTCACAAAAAAAAGGTTACAGAGAATGCTCGACTAATAAGACTAATTGTTGTCGTAAATGATTCGGATGACCGAAAATCTGGATGACTGGAAGTCCGATGAGCGATTTTCGCATTGTTAACTCTATAAAGATAACCTACGTTGCCCACATGTTATTATACGGTTATCTTTCTAGGGTTAATACATAACGTAGCGGACAGCATACAAACAGATCACGACAAGATTGTGGAGACTGCCTCATTCCCTACACTGAGAACAAGAAAGCAACTATGAGGTTTCCTAGGTTCAGGAAATTGCTGTAAGCGTTTCGTGAATTTAACCGTATTATCTACAACTCGCCTGTGCACACTAAAAGGAAAATATACGGCCTGGGACTGGGACCAGCAGTCGCATGACGAATTTGCATTATTGAAGGATGCCTTGGTGAATGCACCTATCGTGGCAAAAACGAATTTAGAGCAGAACTTCTGCCTAATGTCTGACAGTTCGTTGACCGGACTCGGAATGGTTTTTCCCTTCGAGGAGGAGAGGAGAGTGACCTACCAACATGGAAAACCATATCAATCGCTGGTCGCATTCTGTCTCGATGTGAGAAGAGCTACTCAGTGACAGAATTGGACGGTGTCGCAGTCATGTGGACCTTCGACATGTCCCGAAACTACCTACATGGGAGAAACACGTAAGTGCTCACGGATCACCGAGTATTAGAATTTCTAATGTCGACAGAACTAAAACACGGGAGAGTAGTTCGCTGGATCTTATCTCTCAGGAGCTTCAGTTTACGACTAAATAGTGTTTTGGCGTAAAGAACATTACTGCGGACGCGCTTTCACGTGCTCTGTTCGGCATGGTAGAAGGCGGCGAAGAAAGCCTGCGAGAAAACAATTACAGTATAATGTATCTCAAGAACGTAGCTTCATTACAGTGCCGCTCCAGAAAGAAAATTGGCAGCGAACAATAAAAGGACGTGGTACTGCGCGAGATCAAGGAAAAGTGGTGGGATAAGAGTCAACTAGCGATCCGACAATTTTGATTGATTAAGGAAAACATCCTTTTACGCTGACGAAGAGGTTTCTAGATTCTTTCCGGTAATCCAAAAGAGCTTGTGAAGAAGCTAGTGTGGTATATCCGCCTTAGCCATGGCCAGTTTGGAGCTAAGAAGTGTTTCCAAAAATTACAGAAAACATGCTACTTTAGTGATATGTTGCGAAGACTCTATCGGGTCATTAGTTTATGCAAGCCTTGTCAAAAGGCTAAGCCTCGGGATGTGTCATCCGACACACCCAGATACCCAATAATACCAACAAAAGTACGTGATATTGCCGGAGTCGATTTGTTCGGTCCAATAACGCGATTGAATATGTATTTGTGGCTGTGGAGCTGACGTTAAAATCTGTGTTTTTCTCTCCTGTGAGGAAGCCACAGAGAAGGCAGTCGTAGCGGCGTTCATGAATGGATTCTACGGAAATTAGGCCGCGTGAGTCGAATGATTTCGAACAATGGGCCTCAATTTCGGTCAAGACACTGGTCGTGGGCACTAGAGAGAAAGATAAGCCAGTCTTTTCCTGTTTTTATATCATTGTACCACCCTAGCGCGTACAATTCTGAATGGCTGATGGAAATTGTCAAGCTGTGTAGGCTCTACTGTCACAGAAAACACGATATGTGGGACATCCATCTTAAGTCTTTCCAATGAGCTACAAAACGCAACTCTGTTGCCGTCGCTGTTGGTGCTCAAGAACAAAGAGCGGCCCAGTAAAATAAAAGAAATAGTGTTCCGGGTGACGTAACAAAGGTTGCGAGGTATGGAAATTGTCCATATTCCATTAAAAAATATTGAGCAAGCAGCAGATAGGAGAAAAAAAGACATGGTGTTTGTCAAACCAAAATAATAGGTGGAGTCAGTTATACGTATATATGAATAGATGAGTGATAACTGGTAATTGCTGCCTTACTGGTTGCCTCATGTATTATTGATAATTAACTAATTCAAGATCTAATGTTTCATCTTCAGAACTAAAGTTCCTGAATCTCATGCATAACGACTCTGCTGAGAAGAGTTGACGGGAGAAAAGATCCTTAATGCAACTTTTTGCGAGATCGGGATATATATTGCTACAGAAGAATGCTGATGGGTAGATCACATAACTAACGAGGAGGTACTGAATAGGATTGGGGAGAAGAGAAGTTTGTGGCACAACTTGACTAGAAGAAGGGATCCGTTGGTAGGATATGTTCTGAGGCATCAAGGTATCACCCATTTAGTATTGGAGAGCAGCGTGGAGGGTACAAATCGTAGAGGGAGACCAAGAGATGAATACACCAAGCAGATTCAGAAGGATGTAGGTTGCAGTAGGTACTGGGAGATGAAGAAGCTTGCACAGGCTAGAGTAGCATGGGGAGCTGCATCAAACCAGTCTCAGGACTGAAGACCACAACACAAACACACACACACACAGATATATATATATATATATATATATATATATATATATATATATATATATATATATATATATATATATACACTCCTGGAAATTGAAATAAGAACACCATGAATTCATTGTCCCAGGAAGGGGAAACTTTATTGACACATTCCTGGGGTCAGATACATCACATGATCACACTGACAGAACCACAGGCACATAGACACAGGCAACAGAGCATGCACAATATCGGCACTAGTACAGTGTATATCCACCTTTCGCAGCAATGCAGGCTGCTATTCTCCCATGGAGACGATCGTAGAGATGCTGGATGTAGTCCTGTGGAACGGCTTGCCATGCCATTTCCACCTGGCGCCTCAGTTGGACCAGCGTTCGTGCTGGACGTGCGGACCGCGTGAGACGACGCTTCATCCAGTCCCAAACATGCTCAATGGCGGACAGATCCGGAGATCTTGCTGGCCAGGGTAGTTGACTTACACCTTCTAGAGCACGTTGGGTGGCACGGGATACATGCGGACGTGCATTGTCCTGTTAGAGCAGCAAGTTCCCTTGCCGGTCTAGGAATGGTAGAACGATGGGTTCGATGACGGTTTGGATGTACCGTGCACTATTCAGTGTCCCCTCGACGATCACCAGTGGTGTACGGCCAGTGTAGGAGATCGCTCCCCACACCATGATGCCGGGTGTTGGCCCTGTGTGCCTCGGTCGTATGTAGTCCTGATTGTGGCGCTTACCTGCACGGCGCCAAACACGCATACGACCATCATTGGCACCAAGGCAGAAGCGACTCTCATCGCTGAAGACGACACGTCTCCATTCGTCCCTCCATTCACGCCTGTCGCGACACCACTGGAGGCGGGCTGCACGATGTTGGGGCGTGAGTGGAAGACGGCCTAACGGTGTGCGGGACCGTAGCTTAGCTTCATGGAGACGGTTGCGAATGGTCCTCGCCGATACCCCAGGAGCAACAGTGTCCCTAATTTGCTGGGAAGTGGCGGTGCGGTCCCGTACGGCACTGCGTAGGATCCTACAGTGTTGGCGTGCATCCGTGCGTCGCTGCGGTCCGGTCCCAGGTCGACGGGCACGTGCACCTTCCGCCGACCACTGGCGACAACATCGATGTACTGTGGAGACCTCACGCCCCAAGTGTTGAGCAATTCGGTGGTACGTCCACCCGGCCTCCCGCATGCCCACTATATGCCCTCGCTCAAAGTCGGTCAACTGCACATACGGTTCACGTCCACGCTGTCGCGGCATGCTACCAGTGTTAAAGACTGCGATGGAGCTCCGTATGCCACGGCAAACTGGCTGACACTGACGGCGGCGGTGCACAAATGCTGCGCCGCTAGCGCCATTCGACGGCCAACACCGCGGTTCCTGGTGTGTCCGCTGTGCCGTGCGTGTGATCATTGCTTGTACAGCCCTCTCGCAGTGTCCGGAGCAAGTATGGTGGGTCTGACACACCGGTGTCAATGTGTTCTTTTTTCCATTTCCAGGAGTATATATATATATATATATATATATATAATGACTTGATTATAATAGAAGTATAACAGTAGCCTTGATATGTTTCTGATAGGAAGGCCACTTACAATGTTATACTTTGGGAGAAAGATAATTAAGACACGTTTTAAAAATTTTTTAAAGTTATATTTATTTTGTAAAGTCCATCCTATGGGAATATTTCATAATATTGTGAAACTCTAATGTAGCAAACATCACTCCTATATAGCAAATGAAAATGTCAATGTATACACGTCTCAGTCAACCAATCTTGAAATATCTTTTTTTTATTTTTTATAATAAATTATTTAAACATAACTCGATAGTGTGAGAGTTTCTAGGTCAATCATTGAATTTGTTCTAATATGCTTCTATTATGATTGTACATGCCTGTGAGTCTTGAGCGTCAAGTAGCGTGTTGATCCCATCACTCATGCATTGGGATTCCAATTCGGGCCGCACAGATGGGAGTCAATGGCTCTGACAGCGACCAACTGTCAGCAAGACTAGAGCAGCGGGCCAATCCCTGCAGCTCTGACCTCACGGAATCCCCTGTCTTAGGGTGGCCCAGCTCTGCAGAATTACAGTATCCAGATGACCTTGGGCGTCTTGTCTGTCACGAGAGATCAGTCAACACACTGCCCATCAACCTGCCGTTCCTGTTTACCGACGGACGAATGCGGGCATCGCACATGCACGGCGCGCAGACACACAGTTCCCATCGAGAGCCATCCGTGTCTGAGGCAGGCGATGCGGGGTTGTGGAGGAAGGAGATGTCTGATACACTGAAAGGGATGTGTCTGGGGAGGCTACTGTCACTGTCTCCATTATTCAGTGACTCACCGCCCGCCTATCGCCCGAACTCCCATAACTCACTAAGATGCGAGCAGCGTGTATAAGCGCCTCGCGCACACACAATGCCTATAAAGAGGCGTGCATGGCCTGGCCAGTCGACGTGGGGTTGTGGAAGAAGAAGTGTGGGACACAGAAAGGATTGTGTCCCTGAGAATGGGTATCACTGCCACCCTCATTGGGACGCCATCAATGAGCAGCACCTATGCGTGACTCGCCTCTCACACCACAAACTGGAGGCAGATAAATGCCACATGACATGCTGATGTTTTTCTACATTCTTCTTGGTGCACGGACGTCGCCTCTGTCATCCCCACAGCACACAGTGAAGTGGGCGTAGATACAAAGGGAAGGTCATTTGAGAATAGGAGTGATGAGGTGGATAATGTAACAACTGGAAGCCAGTAATCAGTGACAGCAACATCGAGTCCCATTGTCCTCCAAGTAGCCCCTGCGAGAACTAACAACTTTCCCTGGCCTCTTGTGTTCTGTAGGTGACAAGTGAAATATTTAGTGCAGCAACGAAATCAAATAGCCTGTGCCTGTGTGTGTGTGTGTGTGTGTGTGTGTGTGTGTGTGTGTGTGTACAGCGACTATTAGTCTGTTCGTTTAACACGATCATTAAATCTTGAATAATATTTTTTTTTTTAAAAAAAAAGGATTGATCCTCAAGTAAAGTCTTTTAATTTTTAATAATCGCTGATGAATTTATTTAAGTTGGTTCAGTTGTTGATTGATGTAAAGTGAAGTGAAGAACACTAGCTATCACAATCTGCAATATAATAGGCTATATTTCTTCTTACTGCTTGTACATTTTGTGGTATGTATGTGTCACGTGGTAGATAATTTTTTTGCTATTTTTCATGAGTTGATTTTGTTAACAAAAGAATTTCTCTAAAAGTAGAGAGTGATGCTGGAGAAATGACTTGTAAATCATTTTTCCATAGTCACAACAAGAAATCACATAGCTACGAAATCAAGTAGTTTGTCACGATCCTGCTTTTCGCTGTAATTATATTAGATTATTAGTGTTTTTCAAGGCAAGCCATACTGTATCTGCTTACTGATGTATCGTGTATTTTACAATCCATGTGTTCTATTGCTATTATAATTTTGTCCGTATACCATTAGCCCGAACGCATTTCATGTTATGCCTGCGTATTGACGTTCTTTCTGATGTATCTTGTGTTGTTGTGCAGTCGATGTATTTTTATCATTATTATGATTTTAATTAAGTTTCTGTGGTATTTCTCTTTTGAATTGTTCATCAATGATGGTTTTGTTGCTGTACTATAACTAATTTTTGCTGTCTGATCGGGGACCTAAATTAATATTCACACTTACAACAAGAACACAGATAAATATAGAATTTCGACACTAGAGATTAATTATAATATAAATGAGTTTTGGAGTGTTGGATATGTTCAGTCTGCTTGAAAAATTTCTTTTCTTTTCTTTTGATTCATTGGTTATGTCGTTGTTCATTAGTAGAAAAGTGCTTGGTAATATGCTTCCATGACAAGGCCACACCCAGCTCATTTTTCTCTCCCGGGAAAGGGTGATATGAAGCGCCTCTATACAAGTCGCTTCATTGACTTTCTGCGTTGATACCCACTTTTATATTTCTGAACGGCATCACTTACGTGTCGGTGCTCCTATAAATTCAGAGTGATAGAAAGGTGATCAGCTAGATGATGTATCTCGCAGCCATAGTGATATTTCGATACTAAATAACCATATATGAACCTATTTCATATCTAAACCATCTTCCATATTAGCTAGATGCATATTAAGAGTTTGATAGAAACAGAAAGGCAAATAATCATATAATTGCGATGTCACTCTTTGTTTTCCTTGTTTCACCCCTCTGGCTGCCTACTGGGAATCGTGTTTGCCGTCTGTTGGAGTTTTTATATGTGTTTGGTAGGGTAAGTTTCTCTGAATGCAGCGATAAGTCACCCAACTTTTGTGTGTAGCAAACAGGAACTCTTCAGGGCCACAGAGACACCAGCAAGTGATTATCCGTTGTTTTTGTTAAGTTGACACAGGTGTAATATGTACATTGTCTGTGTGTCAACTTCCGGCCCGCGGTAGGGACAGTGGGTGAGTAGCGAGCAACCTCACTGCTTTGGGAATCGTCGAAAAGGTAACACCTACTTTTGGTCCTTAGTGTTGCTATTTTTTGAATGTGCAACTTTCAGCTTAACTTAGTTTTTCATTCATTTCTTACCAGGTTTCAGCTGTTAGAGGTTAGATTAGATTAGTACTTGTTCCATAGATCATGAATACGACACTTCGTACTGATGTGGAACGTGTGAGGTTAATAAAAGGTGGACATACAAAATATTACATTACACAAAAAATTACGACACTTAATATTTTTTTTGTGGGGGTTGGTGAAATTACCCACTTACTATATCCAAAATTTCAGCTAATGACTAGAGGGAATTGCCATTCAGAAATTCTTTTCATTTCCTTTTAAATGCTATATGGCTATCCGTCAGAATTTTTATGCTATTAAGTAAGTTACCAAATATTTTTGTGGCAGCATAATTTACCCCCTTCTTAGCCAAAGTTGTATTTAATCTTGAGTAGTGAAGATCATCTTTTCTCCTAGTGTTGTGGTCATGTACACTGATATTACTTTGAATTCGTTCAGATTGTTAATAACAAATTTCATAAGTGAATATATATATTGTGAGGCTACAGTGAAGATCTCTAGCTCTTTAAATAAGTGTCTGCAGGATGATCTTGGATGAGCTCCAGCAATTATTCTGATTGCACGCTTTTGTGCAATGAACAGTCTTTTACTCAATGATGAGTTACCCCAGAATATGATGCCATACGAAAACAGAGAATGAAAATAGGCGTGGTATATCGCCAAAATTTGCAGTGACCCTAATAGCGTAAGTAGCTGAACTCAAACGATTCAGCAGATCCTCAAAGTGTGTTTTCCAGTTCAACCCCTCATCAATCATACACCTAGAAATTTTGAATATTCTACCTTAGCTACCGATTTCTGATCGAAGTCTATATTTATTATTGGTGTCATTCTGCTTACTGTGTGGAACTGTATATACTGTGCTTTGTCAAAGTTTAATGAGAGCCCATTTGCAGAGAACCATTTAATGATTTTCTGAAAAACATCGTTTACAATTTCACAAGTTAATTCGTGTCTGTTGGGTGTGATAGCTATACTAGTATCATTGGCAAAAAGTACCAGCTTTGTATCTTCGTGAATATAGAATGGCAAGTCATTAATATATATTAAGAACAGCAGAGGACCCAAGACCAAACCTTGCAGCACCACATTCTTGATTGTTCCCCAGTTTGAGAAATCACCAGTTTTTTTTGCATATTATGTGAACTGCTAATTTCATCTTTCTGCACTCTTCCAGTTAGGTATGACTTAAACAATTTGTGCACTGTCCCATTCATACCACAGTACTTGAGCTTATCTAGAATTATTCCATGACTTACACAGTCAAAAGCCTTAGATAGATCACAAAAAGTCCCAATGGGTGACTGCCAGTTACTCAGAGCCTTTTATATTTCATTAGTGAAAGTATATATAGCATTTTCCGTTGAAAAACCCTTCTGGAAACCAAACTGATATCTTGTTAAAACTTTATTTTTACAAAGGCGTGAAGCTACTCTACAACACATTACTTTTTCAAGAATTTTGGATAAGGAGTCAGAAGAGAGATTGGGTGGTAGTTGTTGACAACAGACGTATCCCCTTTTTTATGCAGTGGCTTAATAACGGCATACTTCAGTATTTCTGGGAAAATATCCTGCTTAAGAGAGCTATTACATATGTGACTAAGAATCCCACTTATTTCTTGGGAACAAGCTTAAATTATCCTGCTGGAAATGCCATCAATTCCATGTGAGCTTTTATTCTTGAGAGAGTTTATTATCTTCCTAATTTCAGAAGTAGAGGTGGGTGTAATTTCAATTCTATAAAATGGTGTGGGTAAGGCCTCTTCCATTACCTGCCTTGCTTCTTCTACTGAACATTTAGATCCTATTTTCTCTACAACATTTAACAAATGATTATTCAAAATGTTTACGACTTCTGGCTTGTTGTTTATCAAGTTTCCATTCGCTTTGATGGTGATGCTGTCATCCTTTACACCTGGTTGCACTGTCTCCCTTGTAATAATATTCCAAATTGTTTTGATTTTCGTATCAGAGGTCTTAACCTCAGACATGATGCACATGCTTCTGGACGTTTTAATAACCTTTCTTAATGTAGCACAGTAGTTTTTATAATATTTCGCTGTTTCTGGGTCATTAGTCTTTCTTGTTTTCAGATATAGTTCCCTTTTGCGGTTACAAGATATTTTTATTCCTTTCGTAAGCCAAAGTTTTTTTGCATGGTTTCTTATAATTAGATTTAACTACTTTCTTGGGGAAACAGTTTTCAAATTCTCTTACAAGGGTATCATGAAATAAGTTATATTTTAAATTAGCATCGGGTTCCTTGTACACCTCATCCCAGTCTAACTGCAGAAGATTTTCTCTGAAATTTCTAATTGTTGAGTCATTAATTGAACGCACAACTTTGGAGGGTAGTTTTGAATTACTGAATGGAGCTATGTCATATATTGTAACTAGCTGAGCATCATGATCAGAAAGCCCATTCCCAACATGACAAGAATTTATGTTTTTAAACCTATCTTGGTCTATAAAAGTGTTATCTATCAATGTGCTGCTGTCCTTTACTACTCGAGTAGGAAAATTAATGACAGATGAAAAATTGAAAGAACCGAGCAAGACTTCCAGGTTATTCTTTCTATTACACTCTTTCAGTGAATCAACATTGAAGTCCCCACAAATAATAACTTGCTTTCCCCTATCTGACAGATGGCACAACAAGGCACCCAAGTTATCCAGGAATAAATGAAAGTTTCCTGAAGGGGATGTCTATACTGCTACAGTTATAAAAGAGGCCTCCTTCAGTTTGACAGGCACATGCTTCTATATGTTGCTCTAGACAAAGTTTTTTTCTATCTAACCTTTCTACACAGTGATAACTTTTGACATATATGGCAACTCCTTCTCCCACCTTATTCTCTCTACTCATATGTGCAGCTAGTTTATAACCACTGATATTTACATTATCCATATCAGACACAATGTGATGCTCAGACAGGCATAGTATATCTATTACATTATTAGATTCAATGTCATCTAAACAAACCAGGAGCTCATCTACTTTATTCTTCAATCCCTGAATATTTTGGTGAAAAATGGTAACATTATTTTTTACTTTACTCTTGTGAGAATCTACTTTTTCCTTTAATCCACCAATATTTTGGTTAAATATAGTAAAATTATTATGTACTTTCCTGTTGTGAGATTTTTGTGACTTTTGGACTTCTTTAGCACCTGCCTGCCTGAACTTCTCATTGGACACTGATATTAGTCTAAAAAAGAGGTACATCCATGAGTACTAGTGTTCCCGCTTATGGATTTCGCTAACAACCCTGCCAGTTCACCATTCCCCTTTCCTATTGAAATATAGGCCATGCCTTGTGAAATCCCCCCTATCAATAGCCTCGACAGGATCCAATCCATGTCTGACAGAGTGACTGCCCTACGCAACTGATCCACCTCCATATTTACCCTCCTGACAGAGCGGTTTAACTGGGGCTGATCATGCTTCACGAAAGCAGGCACCAGCCCAACATTGGTATGGGTTGTTACCGAGGCTATTTTCACCAGGTCACACTGAATACTGTAGCCCTGATCCCTATCAATACTGTTTCCCACTCCACCCACTACCATCACATGATCCTGCTTTGTGAAACCCTTGCACAAAGAACCTATATCCTCTACCACCGGGCTAAGAGATGCACTTGGCTTGAAAAAGTTTGTGACCTGGTACCTGTCATCTAATTTTTCCTGTAAAATCTGGCCCACACCTCTTCCATGGCTGCTACCTAGCAACAGAACTTTCCTCTTACTTTCTACTTTTTTTGAAACAGTTGGTTTCCGAGTGAGATTCTGTTCCATCTTAACTGCATCTACTCCTACTGGAGCCTCTTCCTTACTTACGTGTGGTAGCAAAGCAAATATATTGGTTGTGCCAATTGGGACACTGTCAGACACTGTCCTCTTTCTGTGGCCCCTGTTCCCAGCTACCACTTCCCATCGTTGTTTACCCTCCTCCCCATTTAACCTCTTCAGTTCCTCCATCGCTCTGTCCAAATGAGCCTGAAGGGCTCTAATTTTCTCCTCCTGTTCAGCTATAATCCTATCTCTTGAGCAAACCCTGCAAAAGAATGGAACAGTCTCGTTTGCTTCCCCAATTCCCACGCCGTTACAATTTCCCCAATGAAACCACCTGTCACTACAGTTGCACAAAACCCCTGAGCTAACTTTCCTACTGCAGCTCACACACTTAGTATCCACGGTAGTTAGAAAATTAGTTAAGAGATTTACTAAGTGATAAAGATAATATACTAAATACAGATGCAAAAGGACACGAAATTTGTTTAGGAAACTAATATGAAAGTAAAACATTACGAAATGCACTTAAATTTGTGGTATAACGCTAAATATGCACACTCGAAAAATTAGGCCTAAGCAGCAGTAATTAAACAAACGAACTTTTCGCGATTACTAGAACACTATGCAAATAAAAGAAAAACTTTTAATGGTGAGCTTGAAGAGTACACTGAAGAACGTATTTAATTAGTTAAAAGTGTTCAACTACAATTTATTACAACCTAAATTATTTATCTATCACGAGCGCTCTGTTTCCGTACGTGCGGCCTTGTGCGGGATACCTTGCGTAGGCAGGAACTGAGAATACTTCGTGATTTTTGCAAATTACAGCAGTGCTTTCTTTGTGCTCTGTAAATTTGTGACTGTGGTGCACAAGCCCAAGTGGATCTACGAGAGTGACTAGATGCCTGAATAAATCATGTACCTGATTATGAGCAGTATGTGTGGTTCTAACATTGTGAGCGGTTCCAACATTCGACAATCATATTTAGAAAATAAATAAATAAATAAAGGTGCAGATTTGAGTGAGTTTTTCTTTGCGCATGGTTGGTTGGCAGCCATACCACTTGTTTGTTCTTAACATTGTGCTTTAGTATTCTGTGTCAGAAAATGAAGCAGTTTCCTTGCGTAAATAAATTTTCATGCCTTATTGTTTGATTTCATGATCTTCCTTGTCGTGATATTTTACATTTTATAGATTTTTCTTCGCTGTGGGTAGCCACATAGTTACTTGAGATTTTCGGTCTCCCCCATCTTTCTGAAGAATTGTTCACGGGGCGCAGTTACTATTCACTCTTCTTAATTTATTCCAGCCTCTCGTAATTTTTTATAATTTTTGGAATAATTTTTCTGTTAAAATATCCGACCATCGTGGCTAGTGTTTCTGTAACCCAGTTTAGATCTTGTTTCCTTTATTAAATTATTGAACAACTGGTTTCTCTGTGATGAATGGTTAGTCTGAATGCGTGCATGTACATGCTATCTTTACCATGGCACTCCAGATTTCCAAAATGTTCATTCTGTTGATGGATGTTTTTCAGTCCGTTTCACTGGCAATATGCAGTACCAACGCTGCATGGTAGATTAAGGTCATGAAATATATGTGTAGTAAAAGCCATTCCTGATGTTAAGTAGCTTATCTGCTATTTATTGTGTAAGTACCTATAAGGTTTATCTGCATAGACAGACGAGATGTAATAATTGATACAGGCGCCAGTTGAACGCCCCAACGATATATTAATTCGTATTACATCGCGATAATGTAATCTGAGAGGGCGATGGAAAAATAAAAAACTATGTACCTTCAGATTTTTTACAACAGCTTGTTACAGCCTCTCTTGTTTTAATCTTGTAACATTGCTCTTCTGTTCTCGTTTATGGTGTTCTAGAGACATATATTTGTTCTCTGTGCGTCTGACAACCTAAAAGTGGGTAGTTCGTGAAAGAAAAGTATTTTATTTCTACGAGCTTCAAGTACACCTGTTCCCCTATATGCACATCATGAGCCATTGCGGATGCATGGGAATAATCCTCAAGAAGACGATCGCGGAATTGTCAGTGGCATTGTCGTCCTACGAGAAAGAAAAGGTAATTATCATTCGTAGGAAGAGAACTTTCAAGACTAACCATTTCGAGTTTATGTTGCAGAAGATTGAAAGCAGTACCTATCTTCATGCCCTGGTGTTTGTGTAAAGGGAAAAAAAAAACAATACCAATCTACAGGCTCTGCTTAGTGCGATACTGTCATCATACTTTTCTCTCTCCCCAAATTAATTGTATTTTTATACATTATACAAGTCCCTTCCGAAGCTCTTCCAGGCCAGCCTAACTCACATGTCTTTTATGATTGTTTAGTATATTTAAGACATTTTCCTAATCTAATTTTCTTAATGAATTATCAGGGACATAAAAATTTCATTAATTTTTCCTGAACTGAGGCCTATCCACTAATGTCTTTTTCTTCCCATGCAAATATTCGGAGTACTTAATTGATATGTCAATTCAGGTGGCAACCCGAGATATCTTCTGTTGTAAAACCTCAATTTAAATTCACATATTAATATACCAGCCTGCGTAACAAAATACTTTTCCATAAGCCAACCTGACTACATTAATAAAGAGATACGTTACATTATCAAAAACAGCTGAAATCAGTATTTATTAAGAGATTAGAGAGATATTTTCGTGTATATATACAGGTTTTCTTAAATTTAATAAAATCCTTCAACTTTAAATATGAAACACCTAAGAAAAGTAGCGTAGGGTGATCACTGCAGTGTAATTTTGTTTAAAATATTTGGTAATTGTCATCTAATGTAATTTTTTGTCTTTTCATTGATTCTACATTTCGAATTTGTTTTAACTGTAGTAAACGTATGGTACCACACTCTGTTTTTCGAACCATTTGGAAGCTGACTTAGGATTTGAAATGATGCTGCTTGCAATGGTCCTGTATTTCCCGCTGTTTGTTAATCTGTTATATAGTTTCAACAGTTTCCTCGTCTGTCATGATATGAAAACCTGGATCAATACTGACGAAGTTGAACCACTCCTTTGTATCATTAGTATCACATTCCTGGAAAATTTGTATGTTTGTCAATAGCTCATTGATGTCTTCCAAAACGGAATCGTCCATATTCGTTATTGAAATTTCGTGCTCTCTTTTTATTATTGTGTTCCAAGCTTTGTTTTGTCTTCCTTTCGGTCAAATCCCAAGCAATAACAACCAAGTAACACCATTTCTTTAAATTCATTCGCTTTGAAAAATGATATAACTACTTCTACTTTAGCGTCATCAACAGATAACAATCTATGCAAAAGTTGCTTTCTATAAAGCAATTTTTATGTTCCAGTAACACTTTCATCCATTGCTAATAGCAAGGATGGCGTGTTAGAAGGTAAAAATTTTGATATAGATATTCCATTTTCTCTCTCTAACAGTTCATCCACAGGACTGGGTGGCAAACTATCCAATGAAAATAGGACTTTTCCTTGTTTGCCAATTTTGTTTTGAAAATTTGTTACTTCATGGGTAAACGTATTGTCATATCAGTGAATGAATATCGGTGTTATTCCACGCCCTTTTTTGGTTTTTATAAATTAAGGGAACCCCGATATTTTTAATGAATCTCTGACTTATTGATTGTCTGATAAGTAACACAGGCATATTGTTGGCCTTTGCAGTGTTTGTGCAAACTAATATTGACTAATATTGATATTCGTGCTTTACTAATTTTATATCCTGAAGCTGAACTCTCTCGACGAGAAGCTAAAGATTTTGACGATTTACAATTTAGTCCTGTTTCATTAATGTTGTAAATAAAGTCCAAATTATAGTCTTTTCATTCAGTTCTTCTTAAAACAATCTTTAAGAGAACTTGCTACATCTATATCAGCAGACATTCTTCGCCTCATATTTCTAATTCGCGAATTTCACGATGAGATCTAAATATGTACAGCCATCTGTCACTCACTATAAACGATTCATCACTACCTAATTTTTTATTTAAATGTAATGTCTTTTCACAGAGGAACCGTTTTTGTAAAAATCAAACATACAAAGCTTCTTCTAAAAGGTCTTTTTTCGGTTTTTTCATCACATTTGAATGTTTACTTCCGCATAGACCATCAAAGTCGTAGGTGTACTGAAAAATATTCTCCATAATATCGGTTGCCGTAGAAGTACCTACACCATACATGCCGGATAACGTACGGCCTGTTTTAGTAACGTTTATTTATCTTTAAGCGATAACACGACTATTTTGAGCGCAAACGTAATATAGCGCAGCGTAGTAGCTATTGGCAACTTTCTAGCTCAAACAGTAATGAAAAGCGCTTTGTAACTCAAACAGTAACGAAATGCCGCGGGCAGACATGGCGCGGGGCGCGGGCAAGTAGTGACAGCGTGACAGGTCCGTGCATGCACGACTAGACAACAAAGATATTTTCCTGCGGTGGAAACCTGGATAGTCGCGAACCCGTAAACCGAAGTCCGGAAAATCGAGTCTCCACACTATTTATATTAAGCAATATAAATTTAAAAAAGCTGTGTTGAAACTGGCAATTCTGTTAATATAGTTAAAAATTTAAATCTGCAAAATCTCAATTTAAATATGGATGGTCATTTGGAGAAATTTCATAACTAAACAAATAATGTGATCAAATATAGCACCCAAAGCTTTTGCAGAACTATCCGTGACACAGAAACGGCAAAAAAATATTTAACAACAAAAATTATGATATTTTATAAATTTGTACAAAATAATTTCATTTCCACTGTTGATTCCCGCCCCTTCAGCATTCACAAAGACACTTTTTTCAGTGTTGAGTATTAAGTGGTGGGATGAAGGGAACAAAAAAGCGTATCTGCATTTAATTAAGTATTTACTTATATTAAACATAAATTGGAAAGATGCTATAAAGCTGCTAAAGAGTCTTGAATTTTGGTAAAAAGGTAAAAATATGTATATTTTAAACAAAATAATTAACCAAAATTTTGAAGAAATTGCGTTATTAAACAAATAATGTGATCAAATATAACACCCAAAGGTTTTGCAGAAGTATCCGTGACACAGAAATGGCAAAAAATATTTAACAATAAAAATGATTATTTTATAAATTTGTACAAATTAATTTCATTTCCAGTGTTGATTCCCACCTCTTCAGCATTCTCAAAGAGAGTTTTTTCAGTGTCGAGTATTAAGTGGTGGGATGAAGGAAACAAAGCATATCTACATTTAATTATTTTCTACGTATCTACATTTAATTAAGTATTTTCTTAACTTAAATATAAATTGTAAAGATGCTATAAAACTGCTGACGAGTCTTAAATTTTGGTAAAAAGGTAAAATTATGTATATTTTAAACAAAATAACTAGCCAAAATAAATATACTTTATTTTGATATGATAAACATTTTGCCAACCTGTAATAAGTAACGAACTTTTAGTCACTCAAAAAAAGGTGGCAACCCTAAGAGGCCTGGTAACTACACTAAACATGAACATTACTGCAGCTCTAATCATTTACCTACCAGCCGATGGTTGTACGTGTACAAAGATAAATTGATATCCAACCACAGCTTCTGAATGCTTCCCTTTTCTTGCTAGGCAGTGCAAAAATAAAATAGTAAATTTTAGTGTGCTTCGTTGCGCGTGTAACGTCCTGTTCAAAGCCATTTTAAAGTTAGATAAATTTTGTTGTATTAAGAGTGTTTTGACAAAATTACTGAGCGAAGTAATTCAGGCAATCTAAATTCAGTAATCTCAGGGAATACTTGCGTTAGTAATCACAATACAAAATTACGTAATCAGCTTGTATACGCAACTGAAGATTTTGCTAGGGCTATTCGGAAAGTAAGTTCCGATTGATTGCAAAATGGAAACCACTTTCAAAATCGAAATATTTGATCTGCGACAGTTAGCTACAGCTTCCAGCCACTGCTCTACGTAGTCACCATTCCGACTTAGTCATCTGTCGTAGCGTTGTACCAACTTTCCACTACCCTAGTCATAGAAGGCAGCCGCCTGTGCTTCCCGCAAATTCTCTACGCTCATTTACAGTTCATTGTCAGCGCGAAAATGTTGTCTTCGTAGCCAGTAGTTAATGTGAACGTAGATGAAACACAGAGGGAGCTAATTACGGGCTGTAGTGCGGGTGATCGAACACTTCCCATCGTAAACGCTACAGGAGCATTTTCAGTGCCCCTGCAGATTGCGACCGAGAATTGTCACGAAGTAGGAACCGTATGACAGTTCTGTAATGTGGGCTGCATAACATCGGGTGAAATCTCTCACCAGGTCCTCATACTTGGCGGGAGACACTATTTTCTACGCATCTTTATGCGTTCACCATGCGCTCAGAACTGAAAAGAGCGAAGTGATGTGACCGACAGGCATACTAGAGACACTGTCGAACACATATGTTCAAAGCTTTATTAGATTTTCACAGTGGTTTCCATTTCTTGAAAGATCGGAACTTACTTTCCTAATATCCCTAGTATATGCCACTGTTGTAATTAACTTGTTTCCCAGTGTTTGTCCATTACAGCAAGATAAATTATTCAGCCAGAGTAAATATTTAAGGCCAGGAAATTTAGCAACAACTTAAGTCCTTTTTATGATTGATGATTCCATATCAAAACTACTGTCATAGATGAGTGAGTTGTATACGTTTCTCCATTTCAGTTCGGTTTCATTCGGAACCGACAGTCTTGTTCCTGAGTCTTTTAGATAAGCAAACACACTGCCAATAGCTTTAACCCATCGTAATATGTGGAGTTACATTTTTTCTCTTCAGCTTTCACTATAACTTCCATTACGGGGTGCCATTCAAGCTGTATCTGATCTGCTACACATCTGGACCATGAAAACGTGCCAGAATAGGTCTACTGACATACTGAATTAAAATGTGCTGTTACTCTTGTTGTTGAAGTAGCGTGGTTAGTGTTGTACTAATCTCATTTTGGTGTCTTAATATGACTTTTTTAACGGTGCATTTTATGTTACTGAGACGAATAATGCAACCAAAATACCCCATGAGCAGCAATATATGTCAATGAAATTACACAGCTTTTGATTCTTCTGCACTCATTTCTCTTGTCGACTGTACTCTTCTTGGTTCTTTGAAGGGACTTTGTGGTTTTCTCTCTGCCGTATCTAGAGATGAGTTTATCTGAGCGGTCCAGGTAACCATTGTGCATGGAAGCTCTTTCAGAAAAACTACTACGCAATCCAGGAATAACGTTTACTGAAAAAATTTTAGCTATGTTCTCCGGGAGAAGGTTATCTAAAGTTATACTATTCAAGCTATTGATTTAGTTTTTTTATTTAAAATTAATACAGTCGATTGTACTAAGGTACAAACTGTATTTTTTGTGAAATATACTTGTCGTAGGGCAGTTTCATTAACGTGATTTATGATGCTTATTTGGAAAACAACAATAATTTGCGATTTGTTTTAAGGAAATTGAAGCGGTATATTATTTAGTCATATATTTATCAATCTCTGATGGAGACAGAAGGTTGTTTAGCGTAAAGAATACTGCAGTTGTCGTGTCTTAAATTTCGCAAGTGATAGCAAAAAATAACCTAATGTTCGGTATTATCAACACTAATAAATAATGTCAACATTTTCATTATTTTAATTTTCCTTTTTACATTACTTAAATTTTCCTTTTTCGTTTGAATAGTATGCCCTCGTGACTGTTGATGTACTACTATGTACTTTAAACTTGATACATTGATAATCAGGCAAAGCAGCTAACTCCCCCTATCTCTTCATCTCAACCCATCCCCCTTCTTCCTTTCGCTTCTCTTTGAGCCTGACGGGGCCTAATGGAAATCTGTTAATGTATGCGAGGCTCCATTTCAAAGTTTTAACGAACCGAACAATATTTTATGCATAGACGCAAAGGGAAAAGCGACGTTAGTTTTCAGGTACAGTCGATAAAATGTTATCACCTCTCCTGGTCATTATTAACAAATGATGACGCTAATTTATAATGAGTACTACTGTAACAACTACAAAAGTCATAAGGTTATAGTATTTTTATTATAACACAATAAATACAAATTCCTCAAAAGTCCTTTGCAATTTTTAATGCTGACCCTACAGGGTGGCCTACGTGTCTCACTGATACAGACAGTCGTTCCGCAAGTGCAGTTACATCTGAGGCACATGTGAAGAAATCAGACAGATACGTAGTGCCTGAAGAGGATCAACAGCGTTTTCTATACTCTCAGGGATAACTGTCTTCATAAATACTTGATCCGTCGTTAGATCATTAGACAATATGGGCCAGTTATAGGTCAACAGCCGATATACAGAACATACACCTGGGCAAAATAGCCACGAGGGAAAGTAATACACCAACGGGTATTTTACGGAACTACTCATGATGATCTTGAATAATAACCGCTTGGCTGCTCTTGTAAATAATTTATTTAACGACCGGTTTCGTAGACTAAAAGCCACATCATCAGCTTAAATATGGTGTATCATCACGTTAAAGTTGCAAAATGGACAGGACCGAATATACCTGGCCTATGAGTAAATGGCACAATTAGCGGACCGCCAAGTAAGCGGAAGATATGGCCCCAAGGTTCCTGAAGTGTGCCATGAACCCAAACGGACGACAATAAGCCGAAAGGGCCAACATATCGGTTAATGTATTCATCTCAAAACAACCTACAGAACGTAAGCGGAAATACATACTTTTAAGTTTGACCCAGTGAAAATTACGGAACTGCGGGGAAGAAACGATTTCTAGTGAGCTAAGTCCCGTGTTTACAACGGAAAAAATTAGAGTAAAGTAAGAGTAGAAGTAAGAGCGAAAATTAAATAGGAATGCAGTTGAACGGCATAGTGAATAGGTTATCATTGCCAAGATGGACATAAACCCAACCTCCTACCACGCAACACAAAAATGTTGACCTACTAACTCAGCAGCTGAAGAGTAACTATTAAAGAACCATCAGTTTAACAAGTCATGTTTTGACAATGTTAACAGAATTACCTACCGATGATTCGGACGATTGACAGCAGCTGACGTAGGACAGGTTTATCATTCGTTTCGGAGAAATGTATGGACACACAAGGTAGTGTTGATGTTACGATCTATGTTAGAAGATAGACTGAAGAATGGTAAAGATTCATTTGTAGTATTTGTAGATTAAAAAACAGCATTCGACGTTTCTGACTGGAACATATTCCTTGAAATTGTGATGTTGTTAGGGACAAAATAGGGGGAACGACAGCCATAGACAACATAAAAAAAGAATGCAGTTACAAGAGTCGAAGTACATGAAAGGGATCGTTGGTTGAAAAGGTACTAATAAATATATATATTTAGCAAGCAGTGAAGGAACCCAGAAAATTAGGAAAAGGGATTTAAGTTCAGGGAGAATACATAAAATCTTTGATGCTTGCAGATTACACTGTTATCCAGACACGGACAGCAAGTGACTTGAAAGAGCAGTTACACATAATAGATCGCGTCTTGCAAACTAGGTTATGAAAGGAATGTCAGCACAAGTACGACAAGAGTAACACAAGTTACTCGTTTTAAATGAACTGATGCTCACACACTTAGACTAGGAAATGAGACAAAGTAATAGATGAGTATTTTTATTTAGGCAGCAAGAGAACTGATAGTGATCGACGAAAAGAAGATGGAAAATGTAGAGTGGAAATAGGAAAGTAAAAGATAAATTTGTTTTATATGAAAGTGAAATGTCAACGATAACAAGCAGAGGTGGGAAGAGAATAGAAAATTGTGAGATGTAGTATTACGAAAAATGCTGACGATTAGAGCAGTGGATTGATTAATGAAGAGGTAGTGATTCGATTTGCAGGGAAACGTGCTTTATTGAATGAGACGATATCTTTGTACAGTACATTCTGAGGTGTCAAGGGATACGTGATTTAGCAATGGAGAGAACGCGGGTGTGTGTGTGGGGGGGTGGGGGCGAGTGAAAATTATACAGGATGACCTAACCTTGAACAAGTAAACACGTTCAGGTAATAGTAGGGAACAATAGTTAAGTAGAGAGGAAGGGACTTGCACATAATACACCTACATGGAAAGCTGCGTCAGAGAAAGGCAAAGGTCCCGAGTTCGAGTCTCGGTCCGGCACACAGTTTTAATCTGCCAGGAAGTTTCATATCAGCGCCACTCCGCTGCAGAGTGAAAAATCTCATTCTGGAAACATACAAGAAGTTTATATCGAAAAGTAGAGCCTCACCGCTTGCCATACCTGGAAAAGTATATGAGCTGAGCAGAGACGAATACAAACTTATTCTAGTGACGATAAAGGCCGCAAATGGGAAGGTGTACTGACATAAAGAGTTGGTGTCACAAGACAGCAGTCACGCTAAAGTGATTTGAGGAGAGTGATAGTACCTCACGTTGATATCGTAGTTAGGAACTTCACGAGACCTGAATCCGATGGATCTCATCTGAGAAGGTACTGGATGCCAACTCAGCACGAACTAACAACCAGCCCTTAATTAACTTGTCTTGAGTGAACTGTGCGTAGACTCCTGGTGTCAAATACCTACGAAATCTTTAAGAAATTTCGAATCCAAGTCACCCTGAATTGCTGCTCTATTGCGTTCGATAAATGGACTAACAAACTAGTGAACATGTTTGTTATCAGTGTACATGGAATAACTAATAAAGAAAAGTCATGAATTAAGCCAGTTAGTAGTTTATCTATGAAGGCTTTGACCAACGTTTCAAGTTTCTGCTCCTAGTCAGCACTGCAGCCACCGGAAAGTCCAAGATGGCATTGGTGTCAAATTACAAAACGCTAGAAGGTGGATAGTGAGAACTTAAAGGATGCAAGGTCGTGGAAAAATCTGTGCTTTGTATCTCCTAAATCTCAACCTCCCTCGTTTCCCCTCCCCACTCCCCTCTCCCCCACAATCACTTGTGGTGTTAAAAATAGATAGCCACTCAGACTGTAACTGTGAAATTATGGATGCTTCATTTGCGCCAAGATTGAAGATATGCCTTATTTCTGGAAAACGTTATGCAAGCTTCCCTCAAATAGGCCCCATGATCAAATATATTTACTTAAAATGGCGAAACCTTCAAAGATAATTATATATGAACACACACACACACACACACACACACACACCACATAATGTTCCACCTCTGTGAATGCTGTACTGCCTCATCTTTAAATTTCATGTCACAAGTGTGCATAAAATGTTTACACATCTGTCCCATCGACATCTCTCTATCTTTCCACACTTGCCTCATTATAAAATTTCTTAAAAATTTTGTATAATATTTCCACGCCTGCCTGATTATCATCATCATCTCTATGATTTATATATCACACTTAATTTAGAATTTCTTTCCACCTCAACCTCATCTTAAAATTTCATCTCATGAGTGAACATGCAGCATTAAAAAAATATTTCGAAATTTGTCTCATTATCAAAGTATCGTATTACAAAGGAAATGAAAGGAAAAAAAACGCAAAGCGAAAAATTTGTACCTGTAAATTTGATTATAAAAAAAGTCATACAATAAATCACAGTGAATGTGACTTACAGAAACAGTCGTTTGAAATTTTGTGCTCACACACACAGTGCAACCATATGAATTGGTTATAAATTCTACTCTGCTTTCACAATTTTAAGTGTATGTTCTATTAAAAATAGTAGATTTCTATAATTTATATAACTATATTTGAAGCAAATAAAATGTACACAATAATAAATGCCCATGCCCCAACAAATGATAAAAATAATAAAAAAACACAGAGAAGAGGTAGAAAAATTTTGGGAGCTCTTAGATCAAACGACGAATAACATTAATAAAAATCACATCAAAATTTTAATTGGAGACTTCAATGCCCAGTTAGGAAGGGAAAAGAGATATAGAGACATAATAGGGAAATGGACAGCACAAAGAAGAACAAACAAAAATGGCATAAGACTAGTGGAATTTTGCAGAAACCATGACATGATCTCATAGTCGACGTATTTTAAGAGAAGACCAAGTAAACTAAAAACTTGGAAACATCCAGACTGGAAAAAAGGAGAATGGCAACTGGACCATGTCTGCATGGATAAGAATTACCACAAGGAAATTTACAATGTGAAAGTACTGAGAGGGACAGATACCGGATCAGATCATTACATGATAAAAATTAAAATTAAATTAACCCCATTAGCAAAGAAAAAATCCCACCAGAAGAAGAAGAGAACCTATGACCCTCATAAACTGATACAAAATGAGGATTATGAAGCACAAACCAGGGATATAAAAATAACAGATGATCTGGAAGAAATAATTCCCAAATTGAAACAAATAGCTGAACAAGTTGCCCCTATAAATCCAAGGAAAAAACACCAGTGGTGGAACGATGAATGTGATGAAGCAGTGTTGGATCGACACCAAGCCTGGTTAAGGCTTCAAAATGAAAAAAAAAGAAAAATCATATTTGGAACTCACAAAACAAAGGAAGACAACACAAAAAATAATAAGGAGAGTTAAACGTCAGTACCAAAAAGATATACTTCTAATGATAGAAACAAATAGTGAAAAAACAAACTCAAGGGACTATTACAAAATATTTGGCAGACAATTACAAAGATATGATCCTCCAACATTAATGTTAAAAGATAAAGATAATAACCTAGCCCATAGCAATTATAAGAATACAGAAATTCTAGCAGAAACATTTAACAAGTTACTAAATTGTGAAGATCCCCCAGAACTTCTTCAGATAAACACAGAAACCCCAATTAAAACACCAGCAGAAAATATAAATCCACCTACAATTAATGAGGTCTACAGAGCTTTGAAAGAACTCAAAAACTACAAAGCAAGTGGAGAAGATCAAACGTTTGCTGAACTTTTGAAATATGCAGCAGAACCACCTAAAGATAGCATTACACCAATGCATAGTAAAAATCTGGAATGAAGAGAAATTACCAGAAAATTGGACTACTGCTATAATACATCCATTACATAAGAAAGGAGAAAAATCAAATCCAGACAACTATAGAGGAATTTCCCTTTTGGACTGCACGTATAACATCATGTCAAGAATACTATACAACCGCTGTAAAGATCAATTAGAACTGGAACTGGGAGTATATCAAGGAGGATTTAGATCCTGGAGAAGCTGCCCAGAACAGATAATCACCTTGAAGTTAGTTATGGATGTCTACAAAAGAAGGCAAAAACAACTAGTCATAAGCTTTGTAGATTTCAAAAAGGCGTATGATTGCATCCATAAATCTTCAATGATGAAAATATTAAGGAATTTTGGACTTCGTCCTAAATTAATAAACACCAAATCCAAAGTAAAATTTA
The DNA here is from genome assembly GCF_023864345.2 of Schistocerca serialis cubense. Lineage (NCBI taxonomy): Eukaryota > Metazoa > Arthropoda > Insecta > Orthoptera > Acrididae > Schistocerca > Schistocerca serialis. The sequence goes on from NC_064639.1 coordinate 1,018,500,139, forward strand.
GAGGAGAAATATCTGAACCATTTACGATTAAAACAGGGTTGAGACAGGGAGATTGTTTATCACCATTGCTATTCAATTGTGCTCTTGAATATGTAATGAGAGAATGGTACAAGGAAAATCCTATGAATATTAAAATTGGAACTAAGAAAGATAAAATAAACCTAAATTGCTTGGGTTTTGCTGATGACCTAGCATTACTAGCTAATAATATTCAGGAAGCCACGAAACAAATAACAAGCTTACAAAATATAGCACAAAAATTAGGACTCCAGATATCATTTGAAAAGACTGAAATAATGGTAACGGATCCACTTGTAATAGATCACATCACAGTGAACAATAGGGAAATTAAAATAGTGAAACAGTTTAAATACCTGGGTGAAACTATAACACATAAATTGGACGAGAAACCCGCATGGCGAGCAAGAACTAATAAAATGATAAAAGCTCAAAAACTAACATGGTCTACGTACAATAAAAAATGTCTATCAATTAAAACAAAATTAAAACATTACAAGACGGTGGTTCAACCAGAGGTTACATACGGAAGTGAAACTCTTAAAGTCACCCAGAAAAACAGAATTGACAAAATTTTAAAAGTAGAGAGAAGAATTGCTAGAACATGCATAAATAAGAAATATCAAAAAGCTGGGCAATGGCGGATAGTTCCAAATGAAGTGGTATACAGAGAACTGGAGCCCATCACTGATACTATACAAAAGAAAAGGATCTCTTTTTGTGGTCACATTCTGAGGCCACCAGAAACCAGATTATCAAGCAAAATTATTGAGAAACTCTCGAATTTGAAACAACAAGAAGGATGGCTTAAGGAAATAAGAGAGGATATGGAAGAACTGGATATAACTCTGGATGATTTGCAGAACAAAACGCCAAATTTAAAGAAGTTGAGGAACACAGAAATAAGATTTAAACCAAAAATTGACAAACGACATACAATGAAAAGGGTATTTACAGATAAGGAACGACGAAAAGCATCGGAACGAATGAAGAGATACTGGGCCACTCGGAAGGGGAAAATACCAAAGAAGAGGACCAGAAATGATTGACTGAAGTGGTCCAATGAGGCCGTAAAAGCAGAAGAAGAAGAATTTGAAGCATTTACATTAGACAACTAAGTTTTAACTGTCGTATCTGTCTTAAGTGGCGAAGTGGCAATGAATTGCACTTTGTGGCCACACTGTATACAATCTGAATAATGCATACTTAATGTAACAACCAACTAGACTGTTGTACGACACAGCAACGGTTCAATGGAATAAATACAGTCGTACCTATTGTACACTTCAAAAATAGTAGCTTGCTGCTTAGCTTCTCGCAATTTCGACACCTCTCTGCTTTCTTTCTACTCGCTATTTCTCCATGGACTTAGCCAGTTTGTCACCACTACTTCCTTCTTCAGTAGTTCTGCCTCGGGATGCTACCTCTGAATTTCTGGTTACATGATTTTTTTTCACAGTTTTTGCGTAGTTTATTACTTCCTCGATTATCTGGGGTAATAACCGAATATTGGGCAAAAGATTTTTCTACAAACTTGCGTTCGTTCTCCTGATGTCCTCCTCACCATCACGGTTTTCAGAAATCGTCCCTGCATAGATTCAAAGTTTTCTAGTTCTTGTATGCGGTATAATACCCAGTACCTTCATCATCTCCTGTATCAACATTTGTGCATCCTCATACATACTCCTGCAACTCCTTTAGCCAGTCTGTGACACTCAGCACCCTGCCAGAAACTTGTGAATGTTTCCTCTATTCGTCTCACCTCGATTCACATTTTCCATGCGTTAAATACCACCTGTATCATCCAGCGGTCATTGGTGGTCACCACATCTTCTTGCTACGCGAACAGAACTCCTCCTTCAATTGCTGGCTTTTGCTTCAGTGACAATCAGTAGATTGGCCACGGTCCACACCATGTAGTATCGTGACATACTTAACCTGAGAACAGGGCTACATGTAAGACTTCCTTTTCCTAAAGTCCCATGAAGGGACTACCCTATATCCTACGTTATGCTTATACGTTTTTTTTTGGTCATCAGTCTACTGACTGGTTTGATGCGGCCCGCCACGAATTTCTTTCCTGTGCTAACCTCTTCATCTCAGAGTAGCACTTGCAACCTACGTCCTCAATTATTTGCTTGACGTATTCCAATCTCCGTCTTCCTCTACAATTTTTGCCCTCTACAGCTCCCTCTAGTACCATGGAAGTCATTCCCTCATGTCTTAGTAGATGTCCTATCATCCTGTCCCTTCTCCTTATCAGTGTTTTCCACATATTCCTTTCCTCTCCTATTCTGCGTAGAACCTCCTCATTCCTTACCTTATCAGTCCACCTAATTTTCAACATTCGTCTATAGCACCACATCTCAAATGCTTCGATTCTCTTCTCTTCCGATTTTCCCACAGTCCATGTTTCACTACCATACAATGCTGTACTCCAGACGTACATCCTCAGAAATTTCTTCCTCAAATTAGGGCCGGTATTTGATATAAGTAGACTTCACTTGGCCAGAAATGCCTTTTTTGCCATAGCGAGTCTGCTTTTGATGTCCTCCTTGCTCCGTCCGTCATTGGTTATTTTACTGCCTAGGTAGCAGAATTCCTTAACTTCATTGACTTCGTGACCATCAATCCTGATGTTAAGTTTCTCGCTGTTCTCATTTCTACTACTTCTCATTAGTTTCGTCTTTCTCCGATTTACTCTCAAACCATACTGTGTACTCATTAGACTGTTCATTCCGTTCAGCAGATCATTTAATTCTTCTTCACTTTCACTCAGGATAGCAATGTCATCAGCGAATCGAATCATTGATATCCTTTCACCTTGTACTTTAATTCCACTCCTGAATATTTCTTTTATTTCCATCATAGCTTCCTCGACGTACAGATTGAAGAGTACGGGCGAAAGGCTACAGCCTTGTCTTACACCCTTCTTAATACGAGCACTTCGTTCTTGATCGTCCACTCTTATTATTCCCTCTTGGTTGTTATACATATTGTAAATGACCCGTCTCTCCCTATAGCTTACCCTTACTTTTTTCAGAATCTCGAATAGCTTGCACCATTTTATATTGTCGAACGCTTTTTCCAGGTCGACAAATCCTATGAAAGTGTCTTGATTTTTCTTTAGCCTTGCTTCCATTATTAGCCGTAACGTCAGAATTGCCTATCTCGTCCCTTTACTTTTCCTAAAGCCAAACTGATCGTCACCTAGCGCATTATCAATTTTCTTTTCTATTCTTCTGTATATTATTATTGTAAGCAGCTTCAATGCATGAGCTGTTAAGCTGATTGTGCGATAATTCTCGCACTTGTCAGCTCTTGCCGTCTTCGGAATTGTGTGGATGATGCTTTTCCGAAAGTCAGATGGTATGTCTCCAGACTCATATATTCTACACACCAACGTGAATAGCCGTTTTGTTGCCACTTCCCCCAATGATTTTAGAAATTCTGATGGAATTTTATCTATCCCTTCTGCCTTATTTGACCGCAAGTCCTCCAGAGCTCTTTAACATTCCGATTCTAGTACTGGATCCCCTATCTCTTCTAAAACGACTCCTGTTTCTTCTTCTATCACATCAGACAAATCTTCACCCTCATAGAGGCTTTCAATGTATTCTTTCCACCTATCTGCTCTCTCCTCTGCATTTAACAGTGGAATTCCCGTTGCACTCTTAATGTTACCACCGTTGCTTTTAATGTCACCAAAGGTTGTTTTGACTTTCCTGTATGCTGAGTCAGTCCTTCCGACAATCATATCTTTTCAGATGTCTTCACATTTTTCCTGCAGCCATTTCGTCTTAGCTTCGCTGCACTTCCTATTTATTTCATTCCTCAGCGACTTGTACTTCTGTATTCCTGATTTTCTCGGAACATGTTTCTACTTCCTCCTTTCATCAATCAACTGAAGTATTTCTTCTGTTATCCATGGTTTCTTCGCAGCTACCTTCTTTGTACCTATGTTTTCCTTCCCAACTTCTGTGATGGCCCGTTTTAGAGATGTCCATTCCTCTTCAACTATACTGCCTACTGCGCTATTCCTTATTGCTGTATCTATAGCGTTAGAGAACTTCAAACGTATCTCGTCATTCCTTAGTACTTCCGTGTCCCACTTCTTTGCGTATTGATTCTTCCTGACTAATGTCTTGAACTTCAGCCTACTCTTCATCACTACTATATTGTGATCTGAGTCTATATCTGCTCCTGGGTACGCCTTACAATCCAGTATCTGATTTCGGAATCTCTGTCTGACCATGATGTAATCTAATTGAAATCTTCCCGTATCTCCCGGCCTTTTCCAAGTATACCTCGTGATTTCCCTAAATCACTCCAGGCAAATGCCGGGATGGTTCCTCTGAATGGGCACGGCCGACTTCCTTCCCCATCCTTCCCTAATCTGATGAGACCGATGACCACGCTGTCTGGTCTCCTTCCCTAAAACAACCAACCAACCAACCAACCAAGTATACCTCCTCCTCTTGTGATTCTTGAACAGGGTATTCGCTATTACTTCCTGAAACTTGTTACAGAACTCAATTAGTCTTTCTCCTCTTTCATTCCTCGTCCCAAGCCCATATTCTCCTGTAACCTTTTCTTCTACTCCTTCCCCTACAACTGCATTCCAGTCGCCCATGACTATTAGATTTTCGTCCCCCTTTACATACCGCATTACCCTTTCAATATCCTCATACACTTTCTCTATCTGTTCACCTTCAGCTTGCGACGTCAGCATGTATACCTGAACTATCGTTGTCGGTGTTGGTCTGCTGTCGATTCTGATTAGAACAAGCCGGTCACTGAACTGTTCACAGTAACACACCCTCTGCCCTACCTTCCTATTCATAACGAATCCTACTCCTGTTATACCATTTTCTGCTGCTGTTGATATTACCCGATACTCATCTGACCAGAAGTCCTTGTCTTCCTTCCACTTCACATCACTGACCCCTACTATATCTAGATTGAGCCTTTGTATTTCCCTTTTTAGATTTTCTAGTTTCCCTACCACGTTCAAGCTTCTGACATTCCACGCTCCGACTCGTAGAACGTTATCCTTTCGTTGATTACTCAATCTTTTTCTCATGGTAACCTACCAGACACCAAATATGAAACTACTCTCGTCTTCCAAGTTTTAAAGTGTTCGGACTTCTTCTAAATGGTTCATCTAAACCTTCTCGCTTTCTCCCCTTCACCTTTCTTTTCCACTTTTCCCTTCTGGTCAAAATCCATAGTTCTTGGAATAACTTCTGAACTTTCTCAAAACAGTGTCAGACGACCTACATGGACAACTGTTGCTCTCCTCAGCAACTGAATCTTGACATTCACCGGTGACATTGTTACCATAACTTGATAAGCCCATTACTACTTTGCAAAGAAAAAGTCTCTTCCTCTTTGGATAGTAGGAAGCCGATAACAAACCCCACTGGCCAATCCTGTATTATCTCATCCTTGCAGTACGACTTTCTACTTCTTCACGCTTTTCTGTATGGCTCACTGCTTCTTCATGCTTTCCTAGCGCTCTGGTATTAGCGCCGTGGACCCTGCTCTTTACTTCCTTTGTGACTCTCGCAAACTCTTTAACCGATTGTCCTCTGCTATAACCCTTGGTTTTTGACATGTCGAACGGCGGTGGCATCTTACGACCATGTTCTACCTCGTAAGGTGACAATCCTGTATTCGTATGCTCTTTCGAGTTGTACAGTGAGAACAGATACTTTAAATAAACATTCCAGTTGGTTTGTTGTGCATCCAAGTAGTATCCTAGCAACTTCCCTATAGTTCTACGCAGTCATTGGGTTCTTCCATTAGCTTCAAAATGAAGATTATTCGTCCTAAGGATCTTCACAAATAACAGGTTACACAGTGCCTCGAACAAATTCGACATAAAGTTGATTCCCTGATCCGTCATTATCATTTCAGGTACACCAAATTTCAGTATTCAATTCTTTACTAGCGCCTGTACTATGCTGCTGGCGCTTGGTTGATCATCGCGACCATTTCCACGTATCTCAAATCATAATCTATAACCATGAGTACGTATTTATCCCCTGAAGGTGTTTTGTTGAAAGTACCTAAAACATCAATCCCAAGCAGCTGAAACGATGCTACTGCTTCAGGTAACCTCTGCGAACAAACTCTCATCCGACACATACCCGCTCTCTGCTAACACTGAATGCAGTTCCATACATATTGGTCCATGTCCGATTTTCTGTTCTTCCACCAGTACCTCTCCGCTACTCTCTTGTTGGTAAATCTACGTCCCCCATGACCTACTAATAAGTGGTCATGTGTCTTCTGCAATACTCTATCTCTCAGTTTTGGTGGCAGCTCCATTTATGGAACCAAGTTAGTTTCTTTGCACAATAACCCATATTGTACACAAAATTGCGACTGCTCGCTAAACTGTTTACATTGTCTGGCATTCCTGAAGCTCATTACCACCTTTTCGTAACACAGCTACTTTCCTACTGAACCTCTCTGTGTTCCCAAGCTTTTTACAGATTTATGTATTACGTCTCAATTGTACTGCCCATCGTGTCAACCTAGCAGATGGATCCTTCAACATCGCGAATCATGTCAGCGCTGCATGATCTGTTACTACATGAAACTTCTCATATACAAATAACACTTGGAGTAAGTGATTCCATAGATAAGCCACAACATTATTGTTGTGGAGTAACTCATCTCCGCTGAATTCATTTCCCTTGACGCGTAGACCACCAGATATTCTATACTCTATATTTAGTAAGACAACACAAAACCAAGTGCATTGCTGAATGCTTTATATGACAGAACAGATTCCATTATGGAATTTGTACACATTAGTATCGGACTCAACGTCAAGGTTTCTTTCATTTTCCTTAAAGTATGTCGACAATCCTCTGACCAAATAAATTTTGAACCTTCCTTCAGAACTGCGTTAATGATCTGGCAACATTCATGAATATTTTTACAAATGTTCTATAACAATTTAAAACACCAAGAAATGACTGCAGTTCCATCACTGATTCACGTACAGAAAATTCACATGTGGCTTTAACTAACATCGAAGTGTGTCTAACCCCATATTTACTAGTTAAGTGACCGAGGTATACAACCTCTCCCAACATAACATTACACATCTCTGTAATCAACGTTAAATTCGCGGCTTTTAGGCTGAGGAATACTTCCCTTAGGCGTTGCATGTGCTGCTCCATATCACTCGTTACATGGTTATATCATCAAGTTGTAACCTCCCCCTCACTTATCGACCTTAATGGGAGTGAAAAATGAAACCGCGTGTACCTAATGGTAATTTTGGAAAAGCAATCGTCACCGAAGTTAACCTGTCGGTAAAGAGGGAGGAAAGGGTTACATCTAAATGAAAGGAAAACTGCAAGTGAAACTGGTGGAAATTAATTTTGAAATAGGGATAAAGTTAATAAAGAAAGTAAATGTGCGGCCGTTACGTTAACGATCAACTAGCGGTAATTAGATATTTGAGATTTGGGGGAAATTACGGTCGCCAGTCCTAAGGACAATTACTATAATAACTGAAAAAGAAAGGTTGTTACACGTATAATTAGCACTAGAAGCGTGGCAACTGAAGGTTGACACGTGTAGTGTGAAAACTGAAAGTTTGTCAGAAGTAATAAATTTCGCTACACTTAATTTAGCAAAAGAATTAATGAAACCGGAAAATCGAAAGTTAATTTAGTGACTGAAGTTAATAGTGAGCTTTCTTTCTGAAGCACATCGAAATACAGTTAGTCTTGGACTACCTCAACAATCATTTCTAAAGCTACTTGAATCTACGCAATTTAGAAAGAAGAGATTTAACTTTGAACTTGAATTAAACGATTCTGAACAATTAACAATAGTAAAATTTAGTACGTACCAAGCTGAGCTGCAGTCACAGGTAAGCTAAAATACGGTAACAAAACTCGCATTCTTAATTTGTGCTTGTGTAATCTAACTATTGTAGCCAGCTGAACTTTGAAATTAAAGCAGTGAAATCGAATGATGCTGGCGTTTGAATTTCAACGACCCTCGGGCTCATTTCGGAAAAAGGAAGGGACCCTGCTTGGCAATGCAATTGGGACAATGAGCAACAAAGGTTCATGCTAAGTTGCTGTAATTTTGCGAGGCAAATGGAACAATTTGAAAAGCTGAGGTCTGCCATACAGTTCTGAAACTTTACGTGCTTTTAGTCTTCCTTGTTGGTTGATTGAAGGTTTGAAGCCGTCGATCGAGGAGGTGGCGACAGTCACTCATTGTCGGCCGTCGCTGTTGCAGAAGCTGGATGTTGGCGCGCCTTCTTCTCGACACGGTCACCGGGCGAAACGAGCTCTTGATGTGCGCCAGCTAATGCTTCCCGTCCGCGACACCATGTCAGAAACTATCATCGTGAGTCGAGCGCAATTACATGCTGCCAAACCCCGAATGCGCGGCAACTCGCGGGAGCGTCACACAACACACCTGCTCCACTCGCTATTCCAGCCAGACTCTCTCTGCCCGCGCTCCACGCGGCAGAGTTAACACTACCAAAGATCCTACAAACTTTGATTCTTCACACGACCCATCGATGTAATCGTTCGATAGCAGTTTTCCCTAGGCAAGACCCAGCGTAAAAATACAAATAATATTTACGAAACAAACCAATTATACATCGACATGAGTGCATAAATATATATATACAAACAGTAAAACAATTACAATATATAAAGAGACAGAAATGTCATACCTTGAGGTAACAAAACAAGGAAAAAAATAATAGTACAATAGATGGAAATAGGAGGATATGCATTTCCGGCGTTACACGTGCCCCACATTGTCTGAGGATGTTCGTGTAACGTAAACAGAGTCAGAAAATGTCCCAAAAAAGAAACAGCGGAAATGCATATGCTCAAAACATCAACAAAATTTAGCATTCGTCTAATTAACCATAAATCAATTTTTTAGACCATAATAATTGAGTGGAGACACTCCTAATCTTATTCCACTCTGTCATCTTGCACAAAATAAAACAGGTTGACAACATATTAAAATTCATAGAAGACGTAGAAAATGATTTAGCTATTCTAAAATCGTCAAAATTCGTAACACTATCAAGAAATGGAATATTATTTACAAAATTAATCAGAGTACATGGCCATAAAAACAGGTAGATCAAAATACGCAAATTAATTATTAATTACATATTATACACATTTTTATATAACCTTTTCATAATTAATATTCTCATCATGAGAGTCCAATTAAAGCTAAACAAGAAAATAATATTCAGCAGATCGACAAAAACATAAATATTGAGAGCAGAATTCTTTCACATCAGCTGTCCGAGTAGAAAAACTATTCCGCCTTTCGTACTCGCAAGTACAAAGAATGCCGAGAGCGGCACAAGAGCCGACAGCGGCACAAGAGCCGACAGCGACTCCGCCTCGCCAGTATTGTTGCGCCCGCCTGTGCGGCACGCTTGATCTCACTCGCCTGTGTAACGGCATTTCCAGAACGTCCGTTTCACTGAATTCTTTCGGAAAAACTCACTCCCGAGTAATCTCAAGGAGTCCACTAATTCTATCACAGTGTATAACTCAACACTGTCCATCATCACACATGTACTAGCCTGAAACTTAAAACAGCGTCTAAGTACATCGGCAATGACTAGTAAATCACATATTTATGGAATCTTACAGCTATTTACAAAATCATATTTACATTCCTTAATCTACTGTGACTCAGCTGAAAACTTAAACTAACAGCTTGGTTTTTTCAGTTGATCTGATCATGATTAAATTGATTAAAATTAAATTGATTAATCAAAATTAATTACTTATTAATTACAACTTCTTTAATGACCTCTAGGTCAGGCAAAAGCATCGCCACATGGCACATCCTTAAATCTTACACTCTATATCTACATACTGTACAAATTACCCTATCTGTGGTACTAATCAATCCTTGGTTGGTACAATTTCAGGTCTACAATGTTTCGTATACCTAATAGCTTTCCAGAGCTTGGATACTCTAAGCAATAAGCATTTGTGTGAGGTATACCAATGACTTTATATGGTCCATTATAAACAAACTTAAATTTAGAGATTTCATTGTCTATCTCGATCGATTTCTCGTGAGCTTTTACAAGAACTAAGTCTCCGATTGCAAACTTAGCAAAACGCGCTTTAGCGTCATGACGACGTATGCCAGCATCGACTTTTAGCTTCATTACTTCTCGCAAACGATCTTTTTTCACACCAATACTAATGTCAATCCGTGGAGGGAATTTGATTATCTCTTCCACTAGTCCCGGTTTGTCTGAAAACACACTCTTATTCCTCATTATTAGTTCATACAGGCCTCGTCTTTGTTCGTGTGTTACGTTTGACACACCGTCTACAATACTTTCCAATTCACTTTCTACACTTTTGTCAATGCCGAAATTCCTCACGTTACGGCAGTTCAAACTCATTCCTACGTCAATGTCATCCGGCCAGTTAACAATGTGTATAGGCTGGTATTGCCTATGCACACCGTCTCCTGCCTTGTCAAAGCTAACTACTATTGTTTTATGTTGTGACGTACATGTCAAAGTTTTGCTTTCGCAATTAATCACTGCACGGTACTTCAATAGCCAATCTAACCCAATAATTACTTCCGTAGTTAAGTCTGGCACGACGACACACTCTTGTTCAAATCGTGCCCCACATATCTCGAAGTTGACAAAAATCTGTTTTGTGACCGGTTTACTGGCCTTCCCAGTAGCACCGATAATTTTCACTCCTGTTACTGGCATAACTACGATGCCAGGTCTGTCTTTCAGTAACTCAAATATTTTCCCAGATACAGCACTCAATTCTGCACCGGTGTCAATCAACACGTTTAGTTGTAGGTCGTGCATATTAACAGACACTACTATCTGTCTACACTTGTCCTCGACTGTTTCTTTACTTTCCCACAGTAAATCCTTGTCTATATCCAGGTCATTCCAGAAAAAACCATCCGGCTTTGATCCTAAATCCGGTTTATCTGGCGGCTTTTTCAGCCTCTGTTCACATACAGTTTTAATTTCAACACGTTTGTCCTGAGGCTTAGTCTGTAGCGTCGCCTCCAATACCGAAACCTTTTCCTGTAACTCGTCAACTAGTGAGTGTTGCTTTGCTATCAATTCACTAATTGTCACCTTCGTTGATTCCTCTTTAATCAGATTGATCTCATCTGCCAATCTACCTGGAGACATGTGCCCAGTAGTATCTGCAATTACTTCCTCTAGATCTGCACAACCCACACTGTTATCTTCTGACCGTATAATGTCAGCTATAACCTCATACACGCTGTAATCTACGTGCTTTTCTACCAATCGTGTTCGGCTATCACTAAAATTTTCGTAATCTTTCTCCTTAATACTCTCGCAATGTTTAAACTGGATGTTCGCGTCGGATGGGTCGGCTACTTCTACCATTACAACTTTCGGTAAAGTCTGCCGGTTTGGGCCAGAACTTTCCGTTACTACTTCAACATTCAACTCCTGCGGGACGAAACACGACGCATCTTGCTCGTGCTCCCCATTAACATCAACTATTTCTAGTAAAGTCTGCCGGTTAGGGCCAGAACTTTCTATCACTTCACAATCACTATCTTCCTGCGGGACGAGACGCGGCAAATCCTGCCCGCGCTCCCCATAAACACTTCTCCCGTACAGGCCCCTATAATCTCTTAGTTCGTCGTATAAGCGACCGAACTGCCTTAACCAGACCTCATCCCTCTCTGCATCTCCTCGCTCGATGACGGACGTTTTATCCGACATCTGATCTTCTTTCAACACTTGCGAATCATTCTTAAACTCAATCTCCAGTTCCGCTGTGGGTATTACAGCTGCCACTTTATAATCGATTTCCGGAACACTACTTAAATTGTTCTCACTGATAGTGAATGTACTTCCTACTGCCGTGTCTACAGCTGATCTACTACTTGTGGGCGCACTCCTTTCTCCTAACACTGGCACACTCTCCCGCCGTTGATTATTCCATACGGAATTTTCATAACGACGACACCTGGGTTTTCTCCTGTTATTGGGCCGCCAAAATTTCTCCACGCCCGGTCGGCCCCTCACCGGCGCGGCTAATGGTTTCCCAATCTCGTCCCAGCAGATACGCTCCGCGGATGCTGCTGAGGCGGCTGATCACACCCTCTGGCGTTATTACTATTCTGTGAAGCCCGTATCACGTTAGTATGATACTGGTTTCCGTCATTCCTGTTATTATTTGCATTGTACCGATTGTTATTACGGTCCGAACCATTATTGTTATTGCTGCCATGGTTGCGGTATGCATTATTCCCATGGTTCTTGTTGTTGTGGTTGCTGTGGTACCCGTTGTTGTTACCACGGCCTCTACCACTGTCGCGATTATTGCGCCAATAGTCCTCGTCCTCAACTCTTCCCAGGAAATCATTGATTGTCCTGTGATTGCTTCCTACATAGCGTTTTGTATCATCTGGAAGCTTCTTGTAGAGTCCCTAGACTATTTCGGATTCCGTGCGGCGATCACGCAAGTATTCCAACTTGCGGATCCAGCCCTCACAAAACTCCTTCATCGAACCGCGCGAATTCGCATCGAAAGGCCTCGATACGACAAATTCGCGCCAGACACTTTGCTGTTTTTGCTCTGACCAGTATTCAGCCAGAAACAAATTTTTAAATTCGTCAAAAGTCAGGTCCGTAATGTTGAGGTTTAAGCCCCAACGCCTGGCATCACCAGCCAAGACATCAATAATCGCATTAATTTTTCTCTCATTAGTCCATGATCTGGGTAAAACTCTTTCACAATTCTTAATAAAATCCGTCGCGTGTATACCGCCTTTTTTCAAGGGGTCGAACCGCTCCTCTTTCGTCAACAATTCCGAACTATGTGCATAGATTGGCACATAGCTCTGTTTTTCGTCAAGTTTCTTTTCTAATTCCGACACTCTCGTAATTACTTGGCAAGTGTTTGTCGCAAGCGTTTCTACTTCCCTTTTTTTCTCTTCGCAGGTATTAGCCTGCTTCGTCACTTTGGTATCTACATCGGATACTAAAGCCTTTAAAGTTTCCACCTTCTTTTGATCCTCATTTTTCACTAATTGAATTTGTTCCGTCACCTTATTCTCGATGATCGGAGCAACTGATTCTCCTACACTTTTCTCGATTCTGCTAATTTCAGAATTAAAACGAGTATTTATGCTCGCAATTTCCGCCTGAACGCCTATCATTTCCTGTTTAAGATTACCGATTTCGGTATTAATTACAACAATATCTTCTTTGATTTTATCAACTTTTGTGTTAACAACTCCAACATTGTTGATAACAACGTTAATAGCTTTGTTCTGATTGTCTAGCATCCGTTCAAATTTTTCAGACTGAGCTTCTTGCTTGGCAGCCTGATCTTCTTGCTTGGCCGATTGACTCTTGATTTCGTTAATCAAAACATTCAATAAATCAGTTAAATTCCCGGAAACTACCGGTTTTACTTCCGCAGCGGCTTCCTCTTTAATTTTCCCCCCGTATTCGTCATCAAGGGATTCAGATTTGATTTTCACTTCCGATTCCGAAATATTTTCTAAAGTTTGGAATTCCATTTCTGCTCTTTGTTGCGTTTCGGCGGTCGCGTCTTTCATGTTCGCCGCCTGCCCCTGAACAATGGGTACCGCGGTGCGCGTTTCCCACTGTTTGACCGATTGTTCCGTATCCAAGTCTACCAAATTTTGGTAATTGTTGCCTTCACTCATTTTAATAATTTTCAATATAAATGCCAAACCTCAAATATAATTAGGATTACTCCCACTACTTATTCTCGCTGACGTAACGGCCTGTACGTAACTAGTACTTCGTTACGAGATTTGCAACATACAAAATTCGTGTCCAGAACAACCTCAAATCCGAAGATTGTCCTGTCACCAGGTCGCCACGTGTAACCTCCCCCTCACTTATCGACCTTAATGGGAGTGAAAAATGAAACCGCGTGTACCTAATGGTAATTTTGGAAAAGCAATCGTCACCGAAGTTAACCTGTCGGTAAAGAGGGAGGAAAGGGTTACATCTAAATGAAAGGAAAACTGCAAGTGAAACTGGTGGAAATTAATTTTGAAAAGGGGTAAAGTTAATAAAGAAAGTAAATGTGCGGCCGTTACGTTAACAATTAACTAGCGGTAATTAGATATTTGAGATTTGGGGGAAATCACGGTCGCCAGTCCTAAGGACAATTACTATAATAACTGAAAAAGAAAGTTTGTTACACATATAATTAACACTAGAAGCGTGGCAACTGAAGGTTGATACATGTAGTGTGAAAACTGAAAGTTTGTCAGAAGTAATAAATTTCGCTACACTTAATTTAGCAAAAGAATTAATGAAACCGGAAAATCGAAAGTTAATTTAGTGATTGAAGTTAATAGTGAGCTTTCTTTCTGAAGCACATCGAAATACAGTTAGTCTTGGACTACCTCAACAATCATTTCTAAAGCTACTTGAATCTACGCAATTTAGAAAGAAGAGATTTAACTTTGAACTTGAATTAAACGATTCTGAACAATTAACAATAGTAAAATTTAGTACGTACCAAGCTGAGCTGCAGTCACAGGTAAGCTAAAATACGGTAACAAAACTCGCACTCTTAATTTGTGCTTGTGTAATCTAACTATTGTAGCCAGCTGAACTTTGAAATTAAAGCAGTGAAATCGAATGATGCTGGCGTTTGAATTTCAACGACCCTCGGGCTCATTTCGGAAAAGGAAGGGACCCTGCTTGGCAATGCAATTGGGACAATGAGCAACAAAGGTTCATGCTAAGTTGCTGTAATTTTGCGAGGCAAATGGGACAATTTGAAAAGCTGAGGTCTGCCATACAGTTCTGAAACTTTACGTGCTTTTAGTCTTCCTTGTTGGTTGATTGAAAGTTTGAAGCCGTCGATCGAGGAGGTGGCGACAGTCACTCATTGTCGGCCGTCGCTGTTGCAGAAGCTGGATGTTGGCGCGCCTTCTTCTCGACACGGTCACCGGGCGAAACGGGCTCTTGATGTGCGCCAGCTAATGCTTCCCGTCCGCGACACCATGTCAGAAACTATCATCGCGAGTCGAGCGCAATTACATGCTGCCAAACCCCGAATGCGCGGCAACTCGCGGGAGCGTCACACAACACACCTGCTCCACTCGCTACTCCAGCCAGACTCTCTCTGCCCGCGCTCCACGCGGCAGAGTTAACACTACCAAAGATCCTACAAACTTTGATTCTTCACACGACCCATCGATGTAATCGTTCGATAGCAGTTTTCCCTAGGCAAGACCCAGCGTAAAAATACAAATAATATTTACGAAACAAACCAATTATACATCGACATGAGTGCATAAATATATATATACAAACAGTAAAACAATTACAATATATAAAGAGACAGAAATGTCATACCTTGAGGTAACAAAACAAGGAAAAAAAATAATAGTACAATAGATGGAAATAGGAGGATATGCATTTCCGGCGTTACAAAGTCACGCCATGCACATGTTTTCAGTCCTCTGGGAACTCACTCCAGCAATCTTTGAAACGTAGCAGGCGCTTTCTTCAGTCTGAAAGACATCCTCCTGAATTGATAATATTCCCACGGCTAAGAAAATACTGTAGTTGATCGGTCCTCTAGAGCGACTTCTAGCTGAAGGTAACCACTCTTTTAGTTCATCATTGAAAAATACTTGCTCTAGCGTATTTAGTCTATGAAATCCGTAATGTTTGAAGGGTAGACATCTGTTATACTATTGGTATTCAGGTGTCAATAATAGCAACAAAACGTATATTTTCATGATCCATCCACTGATTTCTTGGGCACAACGACCTTTCTGGCCAACAATGGGCTAATACTTTCCTAAATAATCCAATTCTTTAGCTCCTGATGATGAATTCCTCCAGAATCGGCTCTAAGTGGAAAGGGCAGTCAAATGAAGACCAAACGCCCATCACAATTGGACCATTGAATGGTTCAGTTCAAAAGTAATTACCATACTCGTTAAGATAATTAACCCAGTGGGAGACGAAACGATGAATTCCTGTTCTGCAGATCCTAGTCAGTCGCTGACGGATCCACAACCACACTTACTCCTATAGTTCTCGTTGGACTAAAACATGTCTTTCTTCAGGTCACCAAAGATGAGAATATCACACGGTGAATGATCAGGGCCGTTCGGAGGATGTTGCAGTATTTCCCAACCAAATCGGTGAAGCGTTGCGTTTGCCCAGTTAGCAGTGTAGGGGCGACCGGATGATTCCGTCCGACAGCATTCCTGAGCGTTTTGACTTTACGGCGCGTCGCAATTTCTGAAAAGTGTATTCATAGTGCTGCGTATTGATTGTGGTTTCACGCTAAAGGAACTCGATGAGCAGAGGGGCCCTTCAGTCAAAGAAGGTCATCAAGACCTTACTGGAACTTATGTAAACAGCTTTGGATTCCTTTTGCGCGAGAGATGAGAGATCTTTCCAATGTTGTCGAAATGCTGTCAAACAGAAACATCCGGATGCACTACAACGTCCACTCCCATACAGCCAATACGAAGATGGCTATACTTCGGAGATTTGGTTTGGAAACACTTTAATGTCCTCCGTACAGCGCAGATCGCTCAACGCGTGATTTTCACATCTTTGGCAACCCAAAGAAAGACATGTTTGAACGTCAGTTTCAGTCAGACTGGTAAGTGTTCCATTTTCATTTGACTATGCTCGTACCCTGAAATTCTGTAAGGTTTGTGGTAAACCCGCGATTAATTTCTTGTTGGCATTCGGTGCTGCGTAGTACACGTTGCTGGCAACGGCCGTTTTGGAAAAAGGCAAATCCCTAAATTCCAGCAGTAGCTCTTCCATATGTACCTTATCACTCCCCTTTAGTTGCTGTACTATCCCTTGTGATGAGGTTTCAATGGCTCTTGACGTCTGTATGTGGGCGACAACCCCTGTGTTTCACTCTTCCGCTTCCAGGATATCTACATTAGCGATGAACAACCCTTTTGTCTACCTTAATTACTCGGCGCTGAAACTATCCACAAACACAGACATAATTTTTAAACCATTTACCTTCTGTGCACTTGCTATGCTTCTTTTCACTAAGCAACTCGCCTTCTCAAATAATTCATTTACTTCCAAAGGTTCCACCACATACGACATCCCTACTGGTAAGTTAGACTGAACATAAACACCATTAAATGGTAAATGCTTAGCGCCGAAACGGTAAATGCTGAATGGTAACGCTAAGTGCTCCGCGCTAAACAATAAATGCTAACTGCTGAACGCTGAATGCTGAACGATGAACGGTAAACGCTAAACGACCGTGGAATCCCCCTGTTGATTACTGAGGATCAATTATCACTGACTGTCATTGATCACTGACCGTCAGCAATCAATTACCATCGTTGATCACTCGGCATCTTTGTTCACTGACCGTCAGTATTCACAGACTACCACTGTTGAAAGACCATTGACACCACTGACCACCACTGACCATTGACTATTATTGATCACGGCATGTATAATTGCAGATCTCTATGTAAATTTATGCTGGTGTCAAATTATTTCCGTGAAAGTCAAAGACGAACGTGAACATAAGCATATTCCCAGGCATAATACTATCAAAAAATGTTTCCAACGTAAAAACGATTTACATCTTTTTCACGTACACACATACGTTCGGACATGTCCGAAAGAACGGATGTCATCTTCATATATATAGTTTAGGCTCACCGGCCGTTTGACCATCTTCTGTGCGGATGCACACACATTGTCCGAACTTTTACGGGAATCGGTTAAGCCGTGAGTAACGAGTGTAATGGGCAGGGGCAGTACGAATATAGTACGGGACAGTAAGTTGGAAATGTGGGTCTCACGGGAGGCGTGCCAGAGATAAGTCCCTGTAGTCGCACTATCCTCTGTGTCCTCGGTGGCTTAGATGGATAGAGCGTCTACCATACAAGCAGGAGATCCCGGGTTCTATTCTAGGTCAGGGCACACATTTTCAACTGTCTTCGTTGACGCATATCAACACCTGTATGCAGCTAAGGGTATTCATTTCATTGTATTGATGTAATTGTAAATTCATTGTGTATATTAGCTTAACTCATAATGGTCTAGCGTTCTTTCTCTTCTTTTTGTTTTCTAAAAAAATTTCTATTTCTCCACATCCCATGAACCATGGACCTAGCCATTGCTGGAGTGGGTTACGTGCCTCAGCGAAACAGATAGCCAAACCATAGGTTCACCCTCAACAGGGGAGGGGGGGGGGGGGTAACTGTTGAGAGACCAGACAAACGTGTGGTTCCTGAAGAGGGGTAACAACTTTTGCAGTAGCTACAGGGGCAACAGTGTGAATGACAGACTGATTAGGACTTGTATCATTAACCAAAACGGCCGTGCTGTGCTGGTACTACGAACGGCTGAAAGCAAGGAGGAACTGCAGTCGTAATTTTTTCCAAGGATATACAGCTGTACTGTATGGTTAAATGAAAATGGCATTCTCTAGTGTAAAATATTCTGGCTGTAAATTAGTCCCCATTCGGATCTCAGGGCGGGGACTACTTAGGAGGATGTCGTTATCAGAAGCGTGGAATGTCTGACCCCTTAATCAGGAAGGCAGGTTACAAAATTGAAAAAGGATGGATAGGTTAAAGTTAGATATAGTGTGGTTGAAGTTCGGTGGCAGGAGTAAGAGGATTTCTGGTAAGGTGAGTATAGGGCTATAAATACAAACACAAATAGGGGTAATGGCTGAAATGGCTCCGACCACTATGGGACTTAACTTCTAAGGTCATCAGTCCCCTAGAACTTAGAACTACTTAAACCTAACTAAACTAAGGACAACACACACATCCATGCCCGAGGCAGGATTCGAACCTGCGACCGTAGCGGTCGCACGGTTCCGGACTGTAGCGCCTAGAACCATTCGGCCACTCCGGCCGGCTAGGGGTAATGCAAGAGTAGATTTATTAACAAATAAGAAAACAGGATGTGAGTAAACCACTATGGAGAGCATAGTGAACGCATTATTGTAGCCAAGATAGACTCGAAGCCTACACCCACCACAGTAATGAAAGCTGATAAGCTCACAAGCTCCACAGATGATGAAGAGATTGAAGAAATGTTTGATGAGACGAAAGAAATAACACAGATAAGGGAGACGAAAATTTAATCGTGATGGTGAACTGGAATTCGATACTAGGAAGAAGAAGATAAGGGAAAGTAGTACCTGAGTATGGACTGGAGGAATGGAACGATAGAGGACGCCACCTGGTAGAATTTTGCACAGAGAAAAATTTAACCATTGCTAACACTTGATTTAAGAATCGTGAAAGAAGTTTTACACGTGGAAGAGACCTGGAACCGGAAGGTTTCAGAATGATTATACGAGTATAGTGGTAAGACATAGATTCCGTAACCAGCTTTCAAGCTGTAAGACATTTCCAGGGACAGATGTGGACTCTGACCTCAATTTATTGGTTGTGAACTGTTGATTAAAACTAAAGAAACTGTAAAAAGGTAGGAAATAAAGGAGAAGGGTCTGGATAAGCTGAAAGAACCGGAGTTTGTTGAGGGTTTTAGAGGGAGTATTAGGCAACGACTGAAAAGACAAAGGAAAAGAAATGCATTAGGATACAAATGGGTAGGTTTGAGAGAACAGACTGTCAATACAGCAGACAATCAAATAGTTAGAAAGACAAGTCCTAGTAGAGATGCTTGGATAACGCAGGAGATACTGACTTTAATTTATGGAAGGAGAAAATATAAAAATGAGTAAATGAAACAGGAGAAAGGGATAACGAGATTATCAGGAAGTGGAAAATGGCTAATCAGAATGGCTAGAGGACAAATCTGAGGATTTAAAAGCATATTACACTAGGGGAAAAATGGATACCACCTACTGGAAGCTGAAAGAGATCTTTGGAGAAAAGAGAAGCAGCTGTTTGAATAGCAAGAGCTCAGATGAAAAACCAGGCCTAAGCAAAGAAGGGAAAGCTGAAAGGTGAAAAGAGTGTGTAGAGGGTCTATACAAGGGAGATGCATTGAGGGAAATATTATGCAAATGGAAGAGGACGTAAATGAAGATGATACTTCGAGAAGAATTTGACACAGCACTGAAAGACCTAAGTCGAAACAAGGCCTCTGGAGTAGACGATATTCCAAGTGGGAATATTAGCGAACTACCATTTTAATTAGCTATGGTTGCTAAATACCGACACGAATTCTTTACAGGAACATAGAAAAACTAGTTGAAGACGATCTCGGGGAAGACCAGATACAGCGGGGAATATCATATTGGGTTCCGGAGAAACGTAGGAACACGCGAGGCAATACTGACCCTTGACGATAGGTTAAGGAAAGGCAAACTTATGTTAATAGCATTCGTACACTTAGGGAAAGTTGTTGACAATGTTGACTGGAACACTCTCTTTCAAATTCTTAAGGTAGCGGGAGCAAAATACAGGAACGAACGGCTATTTGTATTCTGTACAGGAACCAGACGGCGGTTGCAACAGCCGACGGGCACGAAAGGGAAGCAGTGGTTGAGAAAAGAGTAAGACGTGTTGTAACCTACCCCCGATGTTATTCAATCTGAACACAGAGCAAGCAGCAAAGGAAAGCAACGAAAAATGTGGAGTAGACATTAAGGTCCAGGAAGAAGAAATAAAAATTTTGTGGTTTGCCGATGACACAGTAATTCTGTCAGAGACAGCGAAGGACCTGGAAGACCACTGGAATGGAACTAACAGTGTCTTGAAAGGAGGACGAACATCAACAAAAGCGAGATGTGGATAGTGGAATGTAACCGAATTAAATGAGGCGATGCTGAGAGAATTAAATTAGGAAAATAGACTCTTAAAGCAGTAGATTAGTTTTGCTGTATAGCTATTAAAAAAGAAATTTGTTAACATCGAATATAGATATAAGTGCCAGGAAGTCTTTTCTCAAAGTATTTGTATGGAGTACAGCCATGTATGGAAGTGAAAAATAGACGATAAATACTTTAGACAAGAAGAGAACAGAAGCTTTTGAAATGAGGTGCTGCAGAAGAATACTGAAGATTAGATGGGTAGATCATGTAACTAACGAGGAAGTACTGAATAGAAGTGGGGAGTGAAGAAATTTGTGGCTCAACCTGACTGGAAAAAGGGATCTATTGATAGGACACATTGAGGCGTCAAAGGTTCACCTGTTTCCGGATAGAGAGGCATGGTGAGCAGCATCAAACCAGTCCTCGGACTGAAGACCATAACTACAAGAAACAAATGAACGATAAGTCAATCCATAATGTATTCTCTGTTTTTGTTTACAGCTTGTTCCCAACATTCAACAGCATGTTAATTCCTCGAACGTAGAAACCTCCGAGATTCCATCCTAGGAAATCGTGCAGCCACGCCTCCCATTCCGTGTCATCACTAAGTGAAAAGCCACGCAATGCATTTGAGAGGGCTCGGAGCAGACAGAAATCGGAAGCCTCTAAGTCAGAAGAGTACGGATGAGGCAGCACTTCACAGCCAAGCGTTTGAATGGCTACCTAAGCAGTGTAGGGAACCTATTGTGTCGCCGATAAGGCTGTTTTTGCTGGATAGCTTTGTTGAGACGTTGCATTTGTTGTACGTAATTTTCTGTATTCACTGCTTGGTACCGATGAACCAGTTCGAAACTGCCATCTCTGAATCGCCGCCATAAGAGGTATCGCTTCTTCGCCGTACATTTCACAAATCTCTTGCGCAGCCTGTCGCTTTGACACCTCGATTAACGACCTAAAGCACAGCGTGTAGAAAAATACTCTTTCGTGTCAACCTGACTGGACACTTAAGTGACCAGAAAAGAACAAACTTTTATCAGCATAAAAAAGCGAAGCACAGCATTTTGTAGAGCACAAAATTCTCTGTTGAACAACATAAACCACATTGCAAAAACGTTTTATTTTCCACGGAAAATTTCACTTAAGGAACTGAAGGAATTAAGGGCCAACCCAATATAATACGGATCAGCTACGCCAGTCGACGATTATTATTACTCCTAAACTGAATAAGAAAATCATAAAATAAGAAACGACAGATAAATCAAGAAACGTACAGGAACATATTACAAATTTTAATTAATGAGAAAGAAACTGAACTGCTCACATCAACTGCGTGGCATATTTTCTTCATTAAAAATACACTGCTGCTAATTTCTGAAAACATCTTATCTACACTCCTGGAAATTGAAATAAGAACACCGTGAATTCATTGTCCCAGGAAGGGGAAACTTTATTGACACATTCCTGGGGGCAGATACATCACATGATCACACTGACAGAACCACAGGCACATAGACACAGGCAACAGAGCATGCACAATGTCGGCACTAGTACAGTGTATATCCACCTTTCGCAGCAATGCAGGCTGCTATTCTCCCATGGAGACGATCGTAGAGATGCTGGATGTAGTCCTGTGGAACGGCTTGCCATGCCAATTCCACCTGGCGCCTCAGTTGGACCAGCGTTCGTGCTGGACGTGCAGACCGCGTGAGACGACGCTTCATCCAGTCCCAAACATGCTCAATGGGGGACAGATCCGGAGATCTTGCTGGCCAGGTTAGTTGACTTACACCTTCTAGAGCATGTTGGGTGGCACGGGATACATGCGGACGTGCATTGTCCTGTTGGAACAGCAAGTTCCCTTGCCGGTCTAGGAACGATAGAACGATGGGTTCGATGACGGTTTGGATGTACCGTGCACTATTCAGTGTCCCCTCGACGATCACCAGTGGTGTACGGCCAGTGTAGGAGATCGCTCCCCACACCATGATGCCGGGTGTTGGCCCTGTGTGCCTCGGTCGTATGCAGTCCTGATTGTGGCGCTCACCTGCACGGCGCCAAACACGCATACGACCATCATTGGCACCAAGGCAGAAGCGACTCTCATCGCTGAAGACGACACGTCTCCATTCGTCCCTCCATTCACGCCTGTCACGACACCACTGGAGGCGGGCTGCACGATGTTGGGGCGTGAGCGGAAGACGGCCTAACGGTGTGCGGGACCGTAGCCCAGCTTCATGGAGACGGTTGCGAATGGTCCTCGCCGATACCCCAGGAGCAACAGTGTCCCTAATTTGCTGGGAAGTGGCGGTGCGGTCCCCTACAACACTGCGTAGGATCCTACGGTCTTGGCGTGCATCCGTGCGTCGCTGCGGTCCGGTCCCAGGTCGACGGGCACGTGCACCTTCTGCCGACCACTGGCGACAACATCGATGTACTGTGGAGACCTCACGCCCCACGTGTTGAGCAATTCGGCGGTACGTCCACCCGGCCTCCCACATGCCCACTATACGCCCTCGCTCAAAGTCCGTCAACTGCACATACGGTTCACGTCCACGCTGTCGCGGCATGCTACCAGTGTGAAAGACTGCGATGGAGCTCCGTATGCCACGGCAAACTGGCTGACACTGACAGCGGCGGTGCACAAATGCTGCGCAGCTAGCGCCATTCGACGGCCAACACCGCGGTTCCTGGTGTGTCCGCTGTGCCGTGCGTTTGATCATTGCTTGTACAGCCCTCTCGCAGTGTCCGGAGCAAGTATGGTGGGTCTGACACACCGGTGTCAATGTGTTCTTTTTTCCATTTCCAGGACTGTATATGTTTCTCCCAGGTAGTGAATCTGTCTGTCAATCGCAGGAATTTCTTTCTTTTTGTGTTTGTTACTAATGTGCCACTAAGTCTTGCATGGAGTTTCGACGCAACATGAAGGAATTAACCGAATGGGACGGCGATCGGTACATGTGATGTACATGTAAAGGCAAATTTCAGAAAAAATTGATGAGTTACTCTCTAACGCTTTGGTCCACTTCTGGCCCCAGCGCAAGAGTTGTTCGGCTTCGTGTTGACTGATAGTGTTGTTGGATGTCGTCCTGAGGGACATCGTTCCAAATTCAGTCCAACTGATGCAATAAAGAGTCAAAATTCCGAGCTAGTTCAAGGGCCCTTATCTTAATACTCCAAACGATTTCAGTTTGGGAGAGATCTGGCGGCTTTTTTGGCCAAGTTAGGGATTGGGAAATACGGACACAATCAGTAGAGGCTCTCGCCGTGTGCGCGCGGGCATTATCTTGCTGAAATGTAACGTCAGGATGGCTTGCCAAGAAGGGCAACAAAATGTGGCGTAGAATATCGTCGACGTAATGTTGTGCTGAAATGAAATGATCATATGGCATTGTTGACCGGCATGTTCCAGTCGGGTTCGGCCGCCAAGTGCGAGTCTTATTTCAGGCCCTGAGTGGAGAAAATCTCCTACCCCGCCGGGAATCGAACCCGGGCCCAGTGCATGGGAAGCAAGCACGTTACCACGCAGCTAAGAAGGTGGATCAAAGGGTGCTTCTGATGACAGCTAAAGGGATCCTGGTATGAAAAGAAATGGCACCCCAGACCAGCAACTATGGTAGGCGACAATGAGATTGGTATCCTCCGCTCTCACGGACGTCTTCAGGCACAACCTTCCTGGTTCGGGGTTCAGTTCAAAGAGAGACTCATCAATGAAGACAATTCTACTCCTCTACTCCAGTCAATGAGATTCCAGGCGGAAGACATTTCTGGAGATGCCCCGGACAGCAGTGGGATACCAACACGAGTATCGCCCGCAATAAGGCCTGACAACCAGAAGTGTCAGGGGTGCCATCTCTGTTCAAATCACGACCTCTTTGGTTCCATCCTTACAGCACAGAGGTACGTCGAATATATTTTACGCTCTGTTTTGTTGCCCTTCGTGGAAATCTACCCTGATCTTACGTTTCAGGAAGATAATAGCCGCGACGGCCGGTGTGGCCGAGCGGTTCTAGGCGCTTCAGTTCGGAACCGCGCTGCTGCTACGGTCGCAGGTTCGGATCCTGCCTCGGGCATGGGTGTGTGTGATGTCCTTAGGTTAGTTAGGTTTAAGTATTTCTAAGTCTAGGGGACTGATGACCTCAGATGTTAAGTCCCATAGTGCTCAGAGCCATTTGAACCATTTTGAATTTGATAATACCCGCCCACACATGGCGAGAGACTCTGCTCCTAGTTTTCATGCTTGGCAAATCCTACCTTGGGCAGCCAGGTCTCGTGATCTCTGCCCTATTGAGAACGTTGGGAGCATGTGGACAGGTTCCCCCCCCCCCCCCCCCCCCCAACAATCTCGTGAGTTTGTCCATATAACGCGACAGTTGGACAGAATTTGTCCCGATATCCCTCAAGAGAATGTCGACTCGCTCAGTTTTTTGAGCTTATTCTCTTGAATAAATAATAATAAAAAATGGCTCTGAGCACTATGGGAATTAACATCTGAAGTCATCAGTCGCAAGAACTTAGAACTACTTAAACCTAGCCAACCTAAGGGCATCACACACATCCATGCCGAGGTAGGATTCGAACCTGCGACCATAGCGGTCGCGCGGTTCCAGACTGAAGCGTCTACAACCGCACAGCACACCGGCCGGCAATAAATCATCCAGTTTTGCCGAAATTTAAATCATTTGTCTTCACATGTTTACCACATATGAAACGTCCCCTTTGAACAATTATACATGACTGTGCTTAAACTGACACACAATATTTTGTTAGCGCAACGCAATCTGACTTTCAAAATTCCCTACAAAAGAATGGCCCTGACTAACATTAAACTATACCTTTCACAAATCACTTACCTCACAAAAATCTTCGCTGCTCAAGCTACTGCAATACAGCGAGGGCCACTACTGCCAGCTAAATAAAAGATTCAAACTATGGAAGGCACTAACTACTGATAGGGATAGTTAGCAAATGAAAGATATTAATAGAGAACAAACAATGTATTTACCTTGATATCATCATATACAAATATAGCAGTTCATGACAAATTTCAAAACTCCGCCATCTCTCTCCCCACATCCACCACTGCTGGCGGCTCACCTCCAACTGCGCAACGCTACGCGCTGTTCACAGCCAGCTGCCTAACACTACAATGGCGAGTATTACAACAATGCAAAGCAGACACAGACTGCCCACAGCACAGCCAGTGATTTTCATACAGAGGTGGCGTTACCAATAAAAAACCTAAACAGCCTACTTACATAGAGAAAACATAAACAGCCTACTTACATAGAGAAAACATAAACAGCCTACTTACACATGTACTGATTCCAGTCCCATTAAGATAATTCTTTCGTGATGTGCCTTCTTTTTTTGTCTTAGAGTTTATTTTATCCAGGCGCTGGCACTGATTCGAGACAGAAAACAGCATCGCAGTAGCTGTCTGCTCTCAAGCTGCTTCTTTTCGTGTGGTAAATTATTTATAGACGCTGTCGGAAACGTGTGAGCAGATCACACCGGAGGATAAAATTTTGTGCACAACTCAGCTGCCGCGTCTTATTTCTCGGCCGAGTGGCTGCGTGGGTGGACGGCCTGCCGTTGCAGTGCGAGTGGTAGGTGGATGGCGGTGTCTGTGGGGGTGGGGCGGGGGAGTAATGGGAGGGAGTGGGAGTGGAGATTAGCAGGACGGGACGTCGCGTCGCAGCGCTCCGGCGGAGAGCCGGCACAGCGCGTCAAAGCGGCGAGCGCGTTCCCAAGGAAATCTCTCGCCCGGTGAGTGGCAAGTTGAAAGTAAAGCCGGCAAACTCGGCGCGGAATTAGCGATTCTGTGTCTGCCTGAGGGGCGACGGAAAAAAGCCGCACGGTCGCCAGAGGACGCCGGGCGCGCCTCCCACTCTGGCGCTCGCCGAAGGCACTGCCGCTGCGCGACAGCTGGTCGAGCGCGTGTCGGTAACAGCCTGAAATAAAAGAAAGTGTCACGAGCGCTGTTGGAGCTCAGGGTGTCTGCGTTGTCATCAATGAATGTCAGGGAATTACATTCGTTACTGAAACAAACTAGCAAAAAATGGTTCAAATGGCTCTGAGCACTACGGGACTTAACATCTGAGGTCATCAGTCCTATAGAACTTACATCTACTTAATCCTAACTAACCTAAGTACATCGCACACATCCATGACCGAAGCAGGATTCGAACCTGCGACCGTAGCAGTCGCGCGGTTCCGGACTGAAGCGCCTAGAACCGCTAGGGCACGACGGCCGGCAATCAAACTAGCAGACTATGGGATCTCCGTCTCTTGAAAATGAAGATTCAGTATATTTGAAAGTACCTGATTTAATTAGGTTCGAGCGGTATAGTTCAGTAACAGTTTAGTTCCTGTATCGTGTTTCAGGTGAACCACCACAATAAGAGGCCTAAAAATTAAAAAAAAATTACCCCTGATACATTACCAGTGTAAACATTTTGACTGGGTCCCTAGATTTAGCACCTCACTGCAATGAAAAATGTTTCACTGCAACCGACGGTGCTGCAAACAGAACAAACAATGTTTATTCAAAGAGCAAAAGCGAACGCAAAACCACCAACACTACCTGCTATTTTCACCACTGTCCTTTCCAAAACAAAAAAATTTCTCTCACACAGGCTGGCCACCCAGGGACAGGATATATGCGGTGACAAGAACTCCTCTGTCCTATATCCCGAAGGTCTCACAAAGTTATTCACAGAAAGACGCTATCATCCAAACCTAGTCCGCAAATAGATTTTCTGTGCCATATCGCCATACATCAAATCCTCCCACCACTCCCAAAACCAGTCACAAAGGAGCACCCCCTTCATCACCGAGTTCAAATGGTTCTGAGCACTAGGGACTTAACATATGAGGTCATCAGTCCCCTAGAAGTTACAAGTATTTAAACCTAACTAACCTAAGGACATCACACACATCCATGCCCGAGGCACGATTCGAACCTACGACCGTAGCGGTCGCGTGGTTCTATCATTATCTATCATCATGCCCTGAAATTAGGGAAATCCTACCCTGCAGCGATTTAACAACTGCAGCCTACGCGAAATACAACAAATAAACAACCACTTTCCACATCTATATTAGTTGAAAAGTAAACCATAGATCACTGATTTTAAACACAACATGTGCTTCAATAACAGTACAGGAACTTGAAAATTATTAATGATAGCTGCAATATGTCTAGCCTGAAGAAACTTCATTTCTTTCCGCAGGCAGCCGCCACTCGTGGACGCCGTACTCCACTTAGACCATTATTCCCAGGTACGGCATTCCCTAGAAGGCGAAGCTGTAGTCGAATTTGCCTAAAATAACCTCTGACAGCAGCCCTGCTGCCATCTTCAGCTGCGAAGCACAAACGGTTTCAGTCGTAAACAGTTAGCACCTGTTGAGCTGTGACAACGCTGAGGCGTGACTCATTTAGAAAGTCGCGTTTCGTGATGTGATTGGTTGAAAATGTTCAAACGTGTGTGAATTTCAAACTGCTGAGGTCATCGGCCCCTAGACTTACTCTGCTACAACGATCAGGGACCTTCTTACGCCGATTCGACTATGGGTGGCGACAATAGCATTTGTAAGACTGAACATTAAAGAAACATATACCAAAATTTATAATAAAAGTATTTTTTACATCTTTTCATCCTTCTCCCCACACTAAGCCAGAATTTAATATTGATTATACTAGCTTCATACTCTGTAGCGCCAAACAAACAGGTATTGGCATGAGTACTCAAATGTAGAGGCAGGATACAGTACTGCGGCCGGCAACGCCTATATAAGACAAAAAGTGACTGGCGCAGTTGTTAGATAGGTTACTGATTCTACAATGTCAGATTATGAAGATTTATGTGAGTTTCAATGTGGTGTTATAGTCGGCGCACGAGCGATGGTACACTGTTTCACGAGAGTACCGCGAATATCAGGAATCCGGCAAAACATCAAATCAACGAGACCGCCGCCGTCGGAGAAAGATCCTACAAGAACGGGACAAACGACGACTGAAGAGAGTCGTTCAACATGACAGAAGTCCAACCCTTCCGAGAATTGCTGCAGATTTGAATAGCGGTCCATCAACAACTGTCAGCATGGAATCATTCAACGAAACATCACCCGATATGGGCTTTTGGAGCCAAAGGACCCCTCGTGTACCATTGATGACGGGGCGACACGACGCTTTACGCCTCGCCTGGGCCCGTCAACACCGACATTGGACTGTTCACGACTGGAAATATGTTGCCTGGTTGGACGAGTGTCGCTTCGAATCGTATCGAGCGGATGGAAGTGTTCGGGTATGGAGATCCCTCATGAATCCATGGATCCTGCCGATGTTGCCGAGCGGTTCTAGGTGCTACAGTCTGGATCCGCGCGACCGCTACGGTCGCAGGTTCGAATCCTGCCTCGGCCATGAATGTGTGTGATGTCCTTAGGTTGGTTAGGTTTAAGTAGTTCTAAGTTCTAGGGGACTAATGACCTCAGATGTTAAGTCCCATAGTGCTATGAGCCATTTGAACCATTTGAATCCATGGACACTGCATGTCAGCAGGGGACTGTTAAAGCTGGTGGGGGCTCTGTAATGGTGTGGGCGTGTGCATTTGGAGTGATATGGGACCCCTGACACGTCGAAATACGACTCTGACAGGTGACACGTATGTAAGCATCCTGTCTGATCATGTGAATTCATTCATTTCCATTGTGCATTCCGACGGACTTGGGCAATTCCAGCAGGATGATGCGACACCCCACACATCCAGAATTGCTTCTGAGTGGCTCCAGGAATACTCTTCTGGGTTTAAACCCTTCCGCTGGCCAGCAAACGCCCCTACACAATATTAGGCAGATGTACCAATTTCTTCGACCCTTCAGTGTATTTAAATTAATATTTTAGCAAAAGGACATTTAGACGAAGCCCTGGAAAATATGTCGATAAGATGTTCCAGTCATAGGTTATTTAGGGTAACAATGGGGCTACTCCTTTGC
The DNA here is from genome assembly GCF_023864345.2 of Schistocerca serialis cubense. NCBI lineage: Eukaryota > Metazoa > Arthropoda > Insecta > Orthoptera > Acrididae > Schistocerca > Schistocerca serialis. The sequence goes on from NC_064639.1 coordinate 1,018,529,961, forward strand.
ATCTGGTTTATGAGGGTAGTTGGAGGATTATGGGCATTTAACTCGACCGCTGCAAGTCTAATAAGCACACTATATGGATGAAGGCGAATCAAAGAAAATATATCCTTCTTTTGTTTTTACAGGTTTTCAATCTATCCTGACCACCTTAAGTAACTACAATTCGGAAGAAAAATGTATCAAGCAAATGTTAAGCTACCAGACGGATTATAACCAATATGTTTCCCTTTAATGTTACTTTACTTTGTTACGATGAAGTGAACACCCTTACGAAGAAATGACGACAGCCATATACAATGAGGTTACAAAACTTAAGGGATACCTCCTAATATCCTCCTCCTGCCCGGTGTAGTGCAGCAACTTAACATGACATGGTCTCAACAAGTCGTTGGAGGTCCCCTGCAGAAATATTGCGTCTTGGTGTCTCTATAGGCGTCCATAACAGTGAAAGTGTTGCCAATGCAGGATTTTGTGCACGAACTGACCTCTCGAATATGTCCCACATATGTTCGATAGGTTTGATGTCGGGCGATCTGCATGGCCAAACTATTCGCTCGAATGTTTTTTAATAGCTTGTGGTGCGCTATAAAAGTTGCCTGTGCTCCTGACCGAAATATCACGCAGTTCGATGTGATACCGAAGACAGAAGCAAAGAGAAAGAGGTGAACATCGATTTGTAAAAACTGTTTATACGTCAGATATCTCTCAAAAAGCGATATTGGACGTAGATAAAAGTTTAATTACCTTTTTATGTTGATATTACACTTACAATTTTGTAAACAGACCCCTATATACTTTATTCGGTAATCAACTTCCTCTTCTCAAGACCTGTTCAAAAACGTATGACAGTTACCATTCGCGCAGAAATGACGTAATTAGAAACGTAACACGTAACTGGTTTCCTCTCTCCAGTACAGATATCCGGGGTAATGTAATTCGGCCACTTGCTTGAGCTGAAAGTAAACAAATGGATCCACAAATAAAACGCAGACCGGTCATTACTCTATTCCTAGCTTAGCTTATCCATAAAGAACAGCACAGTAGCATTTCCACCTCCTCTTGGCTGGTGTGCATTTTATTAACATAAACCTTCAACTGAAGACTGGTGACTGAATCACCGGTGTGCATTTTCTTCGATTTCCAACATATTACTGTCAACCCCGGCTACCTCCACTGCATGTCCAAAGAGTCAACGTCAATTGTTAACAACGTCTTGCTTGCTTGAATAGCATGCAGTGATATATTTTTGGACTGGTCTTAAGAATAGGTACGTAGCTCATCGAATAAAAACACAGAGTTCTACTTAAAAAAGACATCATGATGTTCATATCATCGTAACGAACAAAGTTGCAAGAATGACAATGATGCTGCTTAATGTCCACCTAATGTCTAAAGAACATTTGATTGCTACCTTTTTTATTTCGCTTCTGCACAAAATGTTATTTAGTGTGGTCATGATAAATGGGACGCCCTGTATACATGGAGGAACAGTAATTATTTCAGGTGGTGATAATACCGTCTAATTCGAATAAAACTTTTCATACAAAATGTATTTAGTTTCTATTGTTTACAGAGGTACTTCCGGTTACTAAGATATTTCATTTCGCGTGTTAGAACTCCACGGGCGCTGATAACCTCGCTGTTGTGCGCCCTAAAACACTAATCATCATCATCATCATCTGTTAGAACTCCAGTTGTTTTCGGTTTATTTATCGATGGACATTTTTTTTTCTTTTGAAGTTCAGGTTGTGAAGTTGAGTTTACTTAACTGTGATTGTGATATTTTGGTATATTGTACTGTATCGTTTAAGCACGTTAGATGTATTAAGAAATGCTGAGCATGCCGATACAGCATTTGTGTACGTGTTTTATAACGGAAACGCTGCTGCCGTTTGTAGAGAATGAGATAGACGATTTCCTAACCGCACAGTTCCAGATTCAAGAGAGTTTACTCGTGTTTTCGAAAGCCTGCTTGAGATCTGCCGTGCCCAGCAGTCATATTTCATCTAAACACGCAAATAAACTGCCTGTGGTGAAGTATAAGACATTATTCAGTTTGTGAAACATAGCCCTACAACAAGCGTACGGTAAATATCTACTCACATCGCTGTTTCGTATACAGGAATATGGGGGACATTACGGACGCGCAGTACCTATCATTACTTATAGTGGATCCAACAGTTTCGAGAAGGAGATGAAGATGAACGACTGGACTTTGTTGTTGGCTAGTTCCAAATCCTCGGGTAATCATAGTAATACTGTTTACTGATGAAGGTGCCCTCACTCGTGACGTTATCAGTAACAATTCTCTCATCGATGATCCGACGAAAACAAACACACCTTTGTGAAGTAACATTTTCGAGAGCTCTTCTTCGTAAATGAATGATGTACGGTGATAGACAACTGATGGGGGTCTGTTGTGTTACCGCATAGTTTCATAGAGCTTCGTTGTATAAGACTTTCAAGAAACCCAGCTTCCAGCATTATTGGAAGAAATACCGTTAACTACAAGGATGAGTATATTCTTCCAGCATAAAGGACCCCCGCAGTTACTTCTTGTTAGGTGAAACATACAATTCCACACGAGATAAATTGACAGATTTGGCCGCGTTATCGGGCCACCGAGATCCACGGACCTATGGGACTGGTTGAAAGACGAGATCTGCAAAGACAAAATAAACGCAAGAGACTAACTGATCTTTCGGGTTATGAATACTGTTGTCCCAATAAAAGACCGCCAAGGGGACCTTGGAAGAGCTGCACGTGATGTTATCAAGGGAGTTGGAGTGTGCCTTGAAGATGGAAGTGGACTTATGAAAATAAGTTTTCAAATTCATTATTTGCCTTTGCTTAACATCTCCTGTGAGTGTTTTTTTGGATTAAATCCAAGCAGCTGTCTCTCTGTAACCAAAAAAATTGGACAGATATTATATGTAATGTTTTATTGGAATTAGTCTATACTAACACCTAAAACATTTACTGTTGCTCCTGAGGCTCTATATACACTTAAGCTGCCTTATAGAATGTGTGCTTTGAGGAAACCAACACAGATGATATTTCAAGTGCATTCATAGAGCAACGTCCGTTTCATTCCAAATGGTGAACATTAATAAAACCAACACAGATGATATTTCAAGTGCATTCATAGAGCAACGTCCGTTTCATTCCAAATGGTGAACATTAATAAAACCAACAAACTTTACGGGCGGATTCCTGACTGGAAATGGAGGAAAAGAGGTCCATGAACACGTGTCCGGAAAGGCACCGTTGCCATAGTAGATGGCGTTGACGAATGAAAGTGTGTTTCTTGTGCATCGTAGGTTGTGTGATTGACGCAGTGTACTGTAAGCACCAGAATAGTCCGGTATTCATGTCGAGAAAAGCCGAGATATTTTTTGTTTACGGTCAAGCAGATGGGAACTGTCGAGAGGCAGGGCGGCTATACCAAAACAAGTACCCTCGCAGACACAAACCACATAAGACATTTCATGCCCATTTTGGGCGTTTATGTGATCATGCGTCCTTTCAAAGGGACGAACGTGCCGGGAGGCAGCAGGCTAAGCGTACACCATGAAACGCCCCTTAAAAAAATTAATGAATTACTGTGCTGATAAACCTCTTACATTATTTGATTTTCAAAAGGCTCAGCAGTACTGAACGTACTCAGACATTTCGCTCTTTACCTATTCTGATCAACACTAAACTGACACACAATATTTTTAGCGCAACGCAATCTGACTTTCAATAATCCCTACAAAAGAATGGCCCTGCCTAACATTAACCTATACCTTTCACAAATCACTTACCTCACAGAAATCTTCTTTACTCGAACTACTGCAACACAGCGAGCGCCACTACTGCCAGCTAAATAAAAGATTCAAACTACTGAAGGCACTAACTACTGATAGGCATAGTTATCAAATGAAATATTTTGATAGAGAACAAACAATGTATTTACCTTAATAGTGTCCAAAAGTCATAATATATATATATCAGTCCAAGATATACAACATTATAAATTTACTCTTTCTGATGGACACACGTCCAGATCGTCCGCTCTCAAAATTCCGCCATCTCTCTGCCCACATCCACCACTGCTGGCGGCTCACCTCCAACTGCGCAACGCTACACGCTGTTAACAGCCAACTGCAATGGCATATACTCCAACAATGCCAACCAACCACAGCCTTCACACAGCACAGTCAGTGATTTTCTTACAGAGCGCTACGTGGCGTTACCAACATAAAAACCTAAACAGCCTGCTTACAAATGGACTTACAATAACAACTGTGATGGTTTTCTTAACATCTCTATTAGTCAGTTGTGGAAGAAGAATATGATCAAATCTATTTCCTATGGAGTGTTCTAATTAGTATTTGCAAATATATTTGCTGATAAAATTCATGTAATCATCCACTTATGTGACTGTCATAACCAGTATATAAAATTAGATCTAAGGCCAATCGCTATTGCCAGCTGCAGAACATCAAAATTTATGTGCTGATTACCACGATGATATAACTGGATGATTATATAAATGTTATCAGAAATGTCGTTCGAATGTAATAGAGAATCGATGTATACATATGGGGGGCGATCAGCACCTAATATATATTTTGTTGCCAGTCACTGTGGCCGAGCGGTTCTAGGCGCTTCAGTCCGGAACCGCGCTGCTGCTAGGTCGCAGATTCGGATCCTGCCTCGGGCATGGATGTGTGTGATGTCCTTAGGTTGGTTAGGTTTAAGTAGTTCTAAGTCCAGGGGACTGATGACCTCAGCTGTTAAGTCCCATAGTTCTTAGAGCCATTTGAACCATTTGAACATATTTTGTTGAAAGCATATTAGTTGTATTCAGCATTCCAGTACACTGCATTATTTCCAACTGTTCGGGCTACAAAACCCTATTCTTCAATGGAGCCTCTGTTCAACTAGACGGTCTTACGCCATTTTACTGAGAAGGCTTGCTTGCCCGCATGGTACCACTCTACGGGTAGAGGTCGGAACGAACGTCCTGCTGTATCAATAATCTCCCTATCATGCACACACTGCTTCTCGCGGAGTGTGTCCTTCATTGGTTCAATTAGTTGGAAGCCGGAAGGAGCGAGATCGGGGCTGTAGTGTGGACGAGACGAAAAAAGCATTCTGAGCTCCTCTCGGGCAAGGAGACCTATATGACGCCTTGCGTTGTCATGGCCAAAGAAGTTCATTTCCATTTTTGAGTCGACGAACGCGATGAAGTCGTTTCTTCAGTTTTCTGAGTATAGCACAGCTGTGTGTGGGCGGCCGGCACACGGGAGATCGGATACGTTTGCGCGACCTGTTTTCGATTTTGGCAGACGCCAAATACCGTGCGTTTGTTTACTGCCAGATCTCTCCAGGCATTCTGCAAGCTCCTGTGAATATCTGCGAGTCTCTCGATCTCCGCCAACAGAAAATCAATGGCAACTCTCTGCTTGGAACGCATTATCCGTTACGGACTGAGGTGCACTGTCTTTGGTGGTCAGGTGATTCATGTGGAAAGGTTTTCGACATGGTAGTGGCCGAACGATGGGAATTAACAGGCTCTGAACGTGTAATGGTAGCTGGAGCTGGACTTATAGAATATTCCATTTCTAAAATCGTTAGTAAATTCAATATTCCGAGGTCCACAGTGTCAAGAGTGGGCCGAGAATGCCAAATTTTAGGCATTACCTCTTACCAGAGGCATCGCAGTGGCCGACAGCCTCTACTTAACGACCGAGGGCAGTGGCGATTACGTAGAATTGTCATTGGTAATAGACAAGCAACAATGCGTGAAGTAACCACAGAAATAAATGTGGACGGACGACGAACATATCCATTAGGACACTGTGGCGAAATTTGGCGTTAATCTACCAGGGCAGCCGACGACCGACACGATTGCCTTTGCTAACAGCAGGACATCGACTGCAGCGCCTGTCCTGGACTCGTGACCATGTCGGTTGGACATGGTAGTATTCAAGCTGGTGATGGCTCCGTAATAGTGTGGGCAGCGTTTGCGCGGAATGGACTGTATCGTCTGGTCCAACTGAACCAATCATTGGCTGGAAGTGGTTATGTTAGGCTACATGGAGACCTTTTACAGCCATTCATGGACTTGATGTTCCAAAACAACGATGAAATTTTTCTGGATGATAATGAGCCGTCACCTACCGAAACTTCATGAAACTATAGGTGATGAGGCGGGAATGTTCCATAACAAATCAGGCATATTTTCTACGAAATTTGCCAGTAAAAAGAACGTGCTGCGTTTCTTAGTGAACGACCTTCATATACTAATTGCCGGTACTAAACCTTCATCTACATGACTGATGTGTAATTAACATTTCAAGTCCTTGGCAGTTTGTTGATAGATCCACTTTCGAATTCTTTCCTGACCGTTCCACTACCAAAGAGAACATAGAGACATGACTACCTCAATCAATGTCTTCTGTTTTATCGTGATGATTATTTTCGTATGTGAATGGGAGATAACAAACATTCACATTCGGAGGAGAACGTTGCAGGACTAAAATTTCGAGAAAATGTCTCACGGCAACGAAAATCACCGTTGTTTTAACGACTGATTTCCATTACCATGTGTGAGTTGCTCTCTCTCCTATTTTGCGATCACATGAACCGCGGTGCTCTTTGTAACAAATCATAAACTAAATCACTAGCTATCGGACTCTTAGTAGACAAATTGTCAGATACCACTTTTGGTCGAATCCCCGCGATCATCAATTTTTGCTCTGAAACTCAGTTTTTCGTTACTTTTGTCCTGGTTTTCTATTTCAATAACCATTTTATGAATTATAAAATCGTTTTAGTATGGTTTACATAAAATACAGTATGACTCCAACAAGGTGCTCATCCAGATATTTATCACGATCATTTTAAATTATGTTTTACTGTAACCAACTATTACATGAAATCAGAATTCCATCCATGTTGTCAAAAACACGGACAGTATACATGTGACTGAAAATGGATACATATCTCTGATTTGTGAACTCGTTAGAGCTCTATCCGCTCCTTTACTGCGTTTAGTTAGTTAGAAGTGGGTTTTGAAAAGAAAAGGAGACTTATATGTTCCTCCGAAATTTTTAATCAACTGTTATCATAAGACTGTGAGATGAAGAGCTAGAATGTATGGAACTGTATTTAAACGTGATGTCAAATGTTGTTGGTGTCGTAACAAAGATTTCGTAACGAATTGGCGATGTGAACATGGCACTAGTGTTCACAGTAATTTCAAGAGGAAAACCAGGTACAAATAGTTTCAAATTTTGAAGAATTTGAGTCCATCCCTGGAAGACTGCAATCATTGCTAAATAGAAGTATTGCCAAACATAGTGGGTGTACACCGATAAACCAAAACAGTATGACCACTACCCACTGCGTGGTTGGATGTCGCCTGGTGGTGTCCGCATCTCGTGGTCGTGCGGTAGCGTTCTCGCTTCCCACGCCCAGGTTCCCGGGTTCGATTCCCGGCGGGGTCAGGGATTTTCTCTGCCTCGTGATGGCTGGGTGTTGTGTGATGTCCTTAGGTTAGTTAGGTTTAAGTAGTTCTAAGTTCTAGGGGACTGATGACCATAGATGTTAAGTCCCACATTGCTCAGAGCCATTTGAACCATTTTTTTTGTCGCCTGGTGCGGTTGCGGGCACGTGACGCGTTAGCAAAATATGTTGTAAGTAGGCTGTTTATGTTTTCTTATTGGCAACGTTACGTAGCGCTCAATATGAAAATCACTGGCTGTGCTGTGTGCAGTCTGTCGCTAGTTTGCATTGTTGTCTGCCATTGTAGTGTTGGGCAGCAGCAGCTGGATGTGAACAGCGCGTAGCGTTGCGCAGTTGGAGGTGAGCCGCCAGCAGTGGTGGATGTGGGGAGAGAGATGGCGGAGTTTTGTAATTTTTCATGAACTGGTATATTTATATATGATGATATCAAGGTAAATACATTGTTTGTTCTCTATTAATATCTTTCATTTGCTAACTATCCCTATCAGTAGTTAGTGCCTTCAGTAGTTTGAATCCTTTATTTAGCTGGCAGTAGTGGCGCTCGCTGTATTGCAGTAGCTTGAGCAGCGAAGATTTTTGTGAGGTAAGTGATTTGTGAAAGGTATAGTTTAATGTTTGTCAGGGCCATTCTTTAGTAGGAAATTTTGAAAGTCAGATTGCGTTGCGCTAAAAATATTGTGTGTCAGGTTAAGCACAGTCTTGTATAATTGTTCAAAGGGGACGTTTCATATGTCGACCCTTAGCCTAGGATACCTCACTGGAATCTTCTGATTTTTTCTTGTAGTTTGTGTAATTAGTGTAGATTTTGTTTATTGCTAGCGCGTAATTATAGAGGGAATTTCCTTTGTAGTTGCAGTCTTTCATTGTTGTATAGTAAAACAGTTGTGGCATGCATGTAGATTTGCACCAAGTATTTCGCAGCTGCGATTGCAATTAACTAGATATTATTTTCACTGCTATGTTAATGTGTTCTTTTATTTTTGATCTTCAAATTGTGTTTTTCTGTGTTGTCGTGTGAAATACTGTGACAATAATGGCGTGTGAAAAACGTAACACTAGGCTCCAAAGTAAACTGAGAAGTGACAGTGAAGACGAAAGCAGTGTGTTAGCGCCGCAGAGTAATGAATTAACAGACATTCAAAGTAGTAATTTGGTAACTGTGCATAGGGAAATGGAGCGGGCGGCAAACAATGGCGTGGACAGTGAAACAATTAGTGAAGAGGGACGCATTATCGAACGATCGGTCGGCAACAGCTCGCCTCAGGAATCCGAAATGACAGGAAACAATCTCGCAAATACTGTAGATTCAGGTTTTGGTTCCTCACCGTTTTCTCAAATAAGTCAAGACACATTTTCTGCTTGTCAAAATGTGAATGTTGCCGGTGCAAATTCACTGCCGAAAAGCACTGAGGAACATGTTCCAGACACCAGTGCATTGTTATTACAATTAATACAGCAAATGGGACAAACACAGCAAAAGCTTCAAAAGTTAGACACAATGGAACAAAATCTTCGAAAGTTAGACACAGTGGAACAAAATCTCAAAAAGTTAGACACAATGGAACAAAATCAGAGACAAACACAGCAAAAGCTTCAAAAGTTAGACACAATGGAACAAAATCTTAAAAAGTTAGACTCATTGGAGCAAACTCTTGAACGAACACGTGAGGATTTAACTGCTGAGTTACATCACATTGAAGCGAAATGTCAAAAAGTCTGTAATGACGTAAAAACACAAATTTGTGAACATTTCCAACCTATTTTTTCGCGTCATGAAAATGCACTACAGAATCACGAAGCAGCTATAAAAGAACTGCAAACTATTGTTCATGAAAATCATGAGACCTTGCAAGCAAAATTTGACTCAGTTGCATCTACCGATACGGTTATGCAACTTGCAAAAACTCAGGAAAACTTAAAGGTCACAGTAGACACGATTGCAACACAAATGGACACTCTGAAACTTGGTTCAGAAAAACATAGAGAGGAAATGATTTCACTATCGGATAAAGTAGCCGAACTTTCAGATCAGTTCACTAACTTATCTACAAAGGTAGATGATGATCTGAATGACACAACACCTGTAGCTTTCATGGACACTGAAGAGTATGAACAAATTAGAAAATTCAAACAAAATCAAAATCAAATCAATACACAGTACAAAAGAGAAATCCGGGAAGTGCAAGATCAGTTGGCACAAGTAGTACAAGAATTACGTATTTCAGAGGACACTCGCGCCCCAATACGGGAAGAGGGACATACAAATACGGAACAGACACAAAATAATAACATAGGGCATTTCGGAAGTTATGAAAGAAATTGGCAATGTGCACCGAATTTTGAGATGGAACCGCCGACACGACGTAACTATGACCGAGATGCTACTCGCCGACACGATGATTTTGACTATAAGCTGTTCATTACTACACGTAAATTCAAAACGTTTAAGAATTCTGCCAACGACATTCATCCACAAGCGTGGCTCCATCAATTCTCTCATTGTTTCCCTCCCAACTGGTCATTGGAGCACAGGTTAGAATTTATGTGTGGCTACTTAGAGAATGAACCAGCTGTAAGAATGCGATCGGTCATTCACGATTGCCACAGTGAAGGAGAATTTTACCATGCCTTCCTCTCAGCATATTGGTCTCAAGCTACACAAGACCGTGTAAAACATAACATCATAATGATGAAACACTTCGAACAATCTGAATTTTCCAGTCTTGTGAAATATTTTGAAGACATGTTGCACAAGAATCAATACCTGTCAAACCCATACAGCCCCTCAGAACTCATCCGCATTTGCTTAATCAAACTGCCTAAACATTTACGACATATTATTTTAGCAGGACGTTGCAAAGACGACATTGAAGCTTTTCAGGGACTGTTACAAGAATTAGAAATTGACACTGACAATCGCGGAACGCGAAACCAGGAACACAACAATTACAGGTCACATCCGTCGCAAATCCGCGATGAAAGAAGTAATAACTGGACACGACAAGGCTATTCTCACAACACAAATCGTGACCAAAATAGACACCACCCGTATGACAACCGTTGGCAGAGTAGTAATAACTACAGGGAAAGATCACCTCTCCGTGGTAATGACTATCACAGAGACAATCAGAGAAACAGACAATATGGGAACCAAAATAAATATTATCAGGGGAGACAGAATAACTTTAGACGCAACGGTCCAGCGCGCAGTTTCGATTCAGGGAGAAATTCTCCACCACGTGACCGACAAGAAAGAAACTATGGCATCTACCGACATGACGACAGACGATATGATCGTAACGACAGACCTGAATTGCATCAGAACTGGCGGGATTTAAACAGGGCAGGGCCCTCTCGAGGAGGTGAATTTGTAGAAGTTAGGTCTCCAAATCCCAATAACGACGCGCGCCAACAAAGAGACAATAGGCAATGACTCACACCGCTGGCAGCCACAAAACATACTTATGACACTAACGACGCAGCTGCCGTAGCTAGTAATTACGTAAAAATGGAAGACATTAGGGACATCTTACTCCAGGAACACGACATAAAACATAACAATATTGCATATCCTGTGATTCACATTACAGTAAATGACGTAAAATTTACGGCAGTACTTGACTCTGGCAGTCCCATCTCAGTAATTAGTGAAACAGCCTTTAGCAAATGTAACAAATCGAACGATTGCCCTACACTTCCGTTACGTAAGATTAAATTACAAGGTGCAATTTTTGGAAAAAGTGTAGATGTACGCCAGCAAACCAATTTAGAATTCTTTTGTCAAAGCCACAGCTTCTCTATAAACTTTCTTATTGTTCCATTATTGTCGACGGAAATTATATTGGGAGTAGACTTTTTGAATGAATACAAAGCAATCTTAAGCTTTCACGATGCTGAAATAAGTTTAGAGAAAGAAGGTAAGTCAATAGCTTTGAAATTTGAAGACTGGCTCTCAAACCATGATGAGGAAATTAATCGGCTTTACCTTCTGTTAGACAACAGTTCGGACTTTTCTACGGAACTAGACACTAACAATCACTCTGCAAGTACTGACAGGGATGATATCGACGGCGCATTTGACATTAATAAGTTAATTCAGAATAAAATTCAAACAATTGAGAATTGTAATGACACTGATAGGCAGGACCTTTTTGAGATTTTACAAGCACATTCCACAGTTTTTACTCATAAAACAGGAACAATCAAGGGATTTCAATACCAATTTCGTGTTCGTGAGCATACTAAATTTTGTGTTAGACCATATGTAATTCCAGCACATTATAGGGACCGTGTTAGAACAGAAATACAATCTATGCTTGACGAGGGCATTATTGAGCCTGCAGTAAGCTCATACAACAATCCATTACATGTTGTTGAAAAGAAAAATGGATCGATCAGACTTGTCTTAGATTCGAGACAAATCAATACTATCATTATTCCTGAAACAGACAGGCCGCAGACGATGGAAGAACTTCTTCAAAATTTTAATGGTGTAAAAGTGTTGTCTTCCATTGATCTCAGATCCAGCTTTTATCAGATCGAACTTCATCCAGAATGCAGAAAATACACAGCTTTCCTTTGTTTCGGCGTTTGTTATCAGTTTCGGAAACTTCCCTTTGGTTTGAACATTTCTTCAGCAGCATTTATTCGCGGGCTAAATTCCATATTACCTGAGTTCTTAAAACGTCACATCACCTTATATGTGGACGATATTCTAATAGCGGAAGCTTCATGGGAACAACATAATCGCATCCTCAACAGTCTGTTACGTATTTTTGCAGAATCTGGAATTACAGTTAACTTGGAAAAGTCTGAATTCGGTAGGTCAAAGGTGAGGTTTTTGGGACATATTATTTCTTCTGAAGGCATTCAGCCGGATCCTGAAAAGTTAGAAGCAATCAGAGCCATTCCAGTTCCATCCACAAAAAGACAAGTCCGCAGTTTTCTAGGTCTCGTAAATTTTTACCGTCGTTTTCTGAATATGCAAATTCTAGTTACACCAAAACTTTGTTCTCTCACTGGAAAAAATACTATTTGGAACTGGGACGAACAAGCACAGTTGGAATTCAATTCTTTGAAAGAAGCGTTACTTCACGCGCCAGTACTAGCTCATCCTGATCTGTCACAAGATTTCTGCCTTAGTACGGATTCTTCTAAAGTCGGTCTTGGTGCCCATTTATTTCAAGAAGCCATAGAAAATGACACTACCGTTCAGAAAACCATTGCTTTTGCTAGCCGAGTGCTAACAAAATCTGAAAAAAATTATTCCGTTACTGAATTAGAAGCTTTAGCTATCGTTTGGGCATTTAACAAATTCCGTTTCTTTCTTTCTGGTAAGCACGTAAAAGTATACAGTGATCATCGTGCATTACAATTTCTTATGTCTTCAAAATTAAATCATGACAGGTTAAAACGTTGGGCATTGTTTCTGCAAGAATTCCGCTTCACAATAGTCTACATTCCCGGCAAGGAGAACATTGTTGCGGACGCACTGTCACGCGCACCGGCTGGGCTTGAGAAAAGTACCACAGAAGGCAACCTCGAGAAAAATTTCAGTATTCTTTACATTCAGAAAGTCGCCTTTGAAAACTTCATCACCACATCTTTAAAGGACATTGCTCATGAACAAGATAAAGATCCGATTTGGAAAGACATCAAGAGCAAATGGCATGAAAAGACACACACACAGATTCGGCATTATTACCTGGTTAGAAACAACATACTCTTCAAACGCTGCACTGTTGATGACAAGCTATGGGTACTTTGCATTCCAGACGATTTTGTTAATAAGCTCATTTGGTACATTCATTTCAGCTACGCACATTTTGGCCCACGAAAATGTTATCATATTCTTCGAACGACTTGTTATTTTAACAATATGGAAAAGCGAATTCGAAGAGTCTTGTCTATTTGTAAACTTTGTCAAAAGGCGAAACCATCTACTGTCTCACATCGTGCTCCGTTGTTTCCCATCATTCCTGCTAAATTAAAAGAATTTGCTGCTGTTGATCTCTTGGGACCGCTTGTCAGAACATCTAATGGATTTTCGTACGTTCTAGTCGCTGTTGAACTTACTTCAAAATTTGTTTCTTTCACACCGTTACGTAAAGCCACTGGACAGTCTGTATCCAACGCCTTTGTTAAAAATTTCTTACGTGAAGTTGGCCACGTTGCTAAAGTCATTTCAGATAACGGACCGCAATTTAGATCTGCTGTTTGGTCACGCATGCTTCGCAACCATAAAATCAAACCTGTTTTTATTTCATTGTACTCACCACATTGCAACCCGTCTGAACGGATTATGAAAGAAATCAATAAGCTTTGCAGACTTTATTGTCACAGAAAGCATCAGCATTGGGACAGATATTTACACTTATTTCAAAACGTGCTGAATGAAATGCCTCACGACTCCACTGCTTTACCACCTACTCTTGTACTGAAGAATGAAGAACCACCGAACAGAATCAGAGAGCTTGTACCTTTCCCGAATACACGTAAACTTCGACACAAAGACATAATTGATTTGGCTCTTAAAAATATAAAATCTGCAGCAGACAAAAGGAGAAAACTACACGGTAAAGCAAATGCAAAGAAATTGTATATTGGTCAGAAAGTTCTCATTAAAGCTCAGTCATTGTCACATAAGAAGAAACACTTGAGTCACAAATTCTTTCTAGTTTACAATGGACCTTACAGAATCCGACGTATACCACATGATAATTGCGTTGAAGTGGAAACTCTGCGTACTAGGAAGAGTAAAGGTTTACACCACATTTCTCATGTAAAACCATTTATTGACAGATAATCTGCCTTTTAACTTTGTCTTTGCCATAAAACGTTTCACTTCACGTTACTAGTATGCTTTAGAAACTGTTAACATGTAACAATGTTTGAAGTGAAATATCCAGTCAAGAACCAAGAGAACTTATTTAAACAGAAATGACGAATGCATTGTTATAGTGAACAGACGTCACAGTGTTATTGTGTGTGTACATTCTTGCTTGTTTGTTGCACGATTACGTAACGACTATAAGGCTCACATACTTAGAACATTTACCAGTACTGCTAATGAGATTTTAATGCAACATTTTGGTTTATTTGAAAATACATTCTGAATTTAAAGTGCTTTCTGAGAGATACCAGATGACACAGAGGTTAGTTTATGTGACAGCTACACGATTTTTATCACGACGCTACTAATGAGTGACAATTTACAATGTTGCTTTTGCGGTGTATCTGTTTTATATCTGCACAGTTTTCTGAATTCTTCTGGAAATCAAAACATGTTTTATTAGTAACTTTTGTGGTATAGCTACAAGGAGACAGCCTTTTCCATAGCACAACAATACGTTACAGCACAGTACTTTCATCATCACAACAATAAGCGTAATAACTAAGATATCTCTACGCAAAGCATTTCACTTTTGTTTATCATGAGGTAAGTACATTGGCTTCTGCAGAACTTAGCTTTTGGAGGAAAATAACTACGACACTTTCACAGAGATTATCTTACAACAATATGCACATTTAGCGCTACAGGACACGCATTTCAGTGATTAATTTTGTACTTAAAACATTTATTTTTAAAGATTTTTGAATTACAAAGAAAGTTTTCAGTGATACATTTCATTTCATTGCTGTAATCTGTAACACCTGAGGGTATAATTACATTAATCCTCAGGGGGGTACACGTTTACTTTGTGTACCATGTGTGTGGCAACCACAAGGAACCCTAGCTAATATGGTATTTGCTTATACAACTTTACACATCGGTACCATATTTCTCTAACACACAAATTACACAGCTATCTGATCATTTAACTGAGAGAGACAAACATTTATTTTTACTATATCAGTGACAGATGTTTACGCAATTACACAGTTGGGTAACTTCAAACTTATGAAATTGTATTTTGTCTGTACTGTGTGAACTCTTCATATTTTTTTGGAACCATTGTGATACTATGAGAGCTTTGAATGATGTATTTGGTATGGATTCATGATTTTTAAAGTACGTTTGAGGCAGATGACACTTTTGACATGAGCAGAGAATTTTTTAGGGTTTGAAATTATTGCAGAAAGCTACGACGTTTTTGAGATTTGACTGAGGTGTAATGATGTTATTTTTACGACGACGATGTGCACTATGCTGTTGAGGTATGTTTATGGTCACTAAGCTGATGTTATATGAGGAATCCGATTATGCTATGTAGTTATTATGTGTTGATGAATACGAATATGTATATGTGTAATAAGGTAAGGAATAATGAGTAGTGATTAGGGACTCTGATTTGTGGAAAAGGTTGTTGGAAACCAAGAATCGTACTTTAAGAGTTATGAAATGTGTGACTGTATCACAATGCTGACGAATATTTTTTTTGGACACTTATATTTATAGGATTTTGTTTCTACAGATTTGCAACGCTAATTCCTGACCTGTGAATTATGTGAGACTGTTACCGTAGCGGAAGCTGGTGTCGTAAATATTTCCGTAAGAACGTTAAGTGACCACCTGCACATAATGCGTCGCGGGCACCCACTTGGGCGACAGCCGCCCGAAAAAAAAAAAAAAAAAAAGCCATTAGCCTTTCCGGAAGCACAGGTAGAAAAAAAAAGGGAAGGCCATTATCCTCGGTATTGACATTTCCTTGTTGAAAGTATAATGTGGAGCTCGTAATTTATGATATTTACTGAAATGCCTAATGAAATGACGAGAAATATTCGTACATCTGCACACCTGATTACGACAAGCGTCTTTCTACGAGAGTTGAGAGAATTTCTACTAACTTATGAAATGTCACATGACTATTGAATGATATTTTTATGCTTTGGTTTGCGTAATTGCTTATTTCATTTGATACCTGTTTTTCAGCTGTGTTGCAGCATTGCTTTTATAAAATGAAATGCATTTGCTAATGTGAACACTTTCTGTCAACAGATCTATTAAATAATTATTTTATGATCCACATTCTTTAAAAAAAAAGGAGCACTTGGAAAGGAAAGAACAATAAGAAGGAACTAGTAACTGCATTCATAATTTTCTTTTCAAGTAATTGGTAACTTTTTGGTAGAATAACTTCTTGTGGTGCACCACTTTAATTACTTAGACATTAAGATGTGATTATACATTTCCCTTATCTGCATTGTTGTTTTTACTGTAATATTTTTTCTGCTTGAGCTATGTCATGTTTAGCTATAAGCTGCTGTTTGCCAGGCATAGTGTTATTGAATTTGACTTTTGCTCATTTATGCTGCTAGCTTTGCCAATTTGCATTTTTTGCATTGCTGTTTGTGTTGATTTGTTATGTGATGCTGCATTGCCTCGTCCCTTAGTTTAGCATCTGAGCTCAGTAGATTTAAGTTAGCTTAAGATGGGGTAGGCTATATGAGAGAATGAGTTGCGATGAATTGGAAGAAATGCATTGAGAAAACAGGTTTAGGTAGGATTTTCTTGGAAATAAATGTTGAGGTAAGAAATGTGTGAACATATAAATACAGAAAGCATGCTTAGATAGAATTTTTTTTTTTTGGTGGAAACAAAGGATGAAATAAGAGGAAAGATATATGAAGTTTTGGGTTGGACTGCAGTACCAAATGTTACACTGAAAACGAACCCTGTCCTTTCCTATTGGTGTTATCCCACTATGTGTTTGTGTACCCTTGAGTATTTGTTTTCTTCCTGTCTCTGTGTACTGTTTCATAGAATTTTTTTCTCTTCTAATACTAAGCTATATTCATTATGAGGAGGAATACTGTTATCCTCAAATATAAGTTGCATTAATAATATGTTATTTTCTTTGTAAAGTTGTTTACAATTCCGTTCTGTTTCAATGTTCATGTGTGAAATTAATGTTTCGAAAACTATTCTCATTATTTTATGTATGTACTTATGTCACTATTTTTGTAACACTGATGTATATGTTTATTTCTATTCTTTTGTAAAGCCTGTACTACAAATGTTATCTGTATTATTATGTTCTTTAATGATGTATTTTGTACCTTTGTAATTGTATTCTTATGTTATAAAATTGTAATTGTTACCAGTTCTTCAAATTAAGTTACATTTCACTGCACACGTTTCTGTTGGTCATAGTATGTGGACAATATGTGAGAAGTAGGGACTGTTAATGTTTGCACGTGTGTTGATAATTCAGCAAGGGACTGGATAACAGCATTGCTCGTTCTAAGGACAATTCCAAAAACTTTGTGAGTGCACAAGTGGTGGTTTATGGACTTGCTATATTCTCTGCAAGACTCTTTGATGGTGATTGTGCACCTGCACAGTCACAACAGATGGCTGCTGGCCATCTCTACAAGGACTACAGTGGGTCTGCATCTTTGATGGCCCACCAATACCATAATCTCTACAAGGACTACAGTGGGTCTGCACCTCTGGTGGCCCACCAATACCATTATCTCTACAAGGACTACAGTGGGTCTGCTCTGTGATGACCTACCTACCAATATTCTTCAAAACTTCGAATGACTCTGCTGTGGGTTTGCTCCATTGTGGCCCATTACCTGTCAGCATGTCGAGAGTCAGCACTGTCTTTCCGTTGGAAGGACAACACTACTTCTTGAAGACTGCATGGAAATCCACTACTTCTGTGTGCAATTTCTTTTGCTAATGAGACTTTGTGAAAAAAAAAACCTGTGATTACCGTAATGAACAATGTGGACTGTCTTTATGGATTGTGAGAAATTTTGATCTCTTGACCAACATAATATTAATACGTGTGCATTTTATATCTTTGTTACTGTAATTGTGAAAAATTTTTGTCAAATCTGTATTGGCCAGTGCCCAACACCATTTGTAAAAATTTTTGTGGGGAGCATGGGGGCTATGTAAGTAGGCTGTTTATGTTTTCTTATTGGCAACGTTACGTAGCGCTCAATATGAAAATCACTGGCTGTGCTGTGTGCAGTCTGTCGCTAGTTTGCATTGTTGTCTGCCATTGTAGTGTTGGGCAGCGGCAGCTGGATGTGAACAGCGCGTAGCGTTGCGCAGTTGGAGGTGAGCCGCCAGCAGTGGTGGATGTGGGGAGAGAGATGGCGGAGTTTTGTAATTTTTCATGAACTGGTATATTTATATATGATGATATCAAGGTAAATACATTGTTTGTTCTCTATTAATATCTTTCATTTGCTAACTATCCCTATCAGTAGTTAGTGCCTTCAGTAGTTTGAATCCTTTATTTAGCTGGCAGTAGTGGCGCTCGCTGTATTGCAGTAGCTTGAGCAGCGAAGATTTTTGTGAGGTAAGTGATTTGTGAAAGGTATAGTTTAATGTTTGTCAGGGCCATTCTTTAGTAGGAAATTTTGAAAGTCAGATTGCGTTGCGCTAAAAATATTGTGTGTCAGGTTAAGCACAGTCTTGTATAATTGTTCAAAGGGGACGTTTCAATGTAAGCGGAGCGGACACGGACGGGGGATAACCCTAGCGGAGATATGGGCTGAAAATGGGGAAATGCACTGAGATAAGCGACTTTGAAAAAGGGAAGATTATTATTTCGCAGAGCCTGTGAACCGGTATCTCGGAAACAACTAAGCTTGTCGAATGTTCACGTGCTGCTGTCTGAGCATCTACGGAAAGAGGTAGAAGGACAGTGGAACTACCAGTAGGTGGTAAATGGTTGGACGTCCACGACATTTCGCAGAACGTGGAATTCATAGGCTTGTCTTCACTGTAAAATAGGATAGGTGGTGATACGTAGCACTTCTGCCGAAAGAGCACAATTCTGGCACACGCAAAAGGGTTCTGGAGCACACCGTTCATTGTACATTGATAGACATGTCGCTCCGCAGCATACCACCCTACGTGTTCACATGTTTACCCAACGACATCGTAACTTATGTCTGCAGTTGACTCGGGGCCATAGGCATTGACCGTCGATCACTGCAAACGTATTGGCTCTTCGGCTGAATGACATTTTTGCTACACTAGATCGATGGTCGTCTCCAGAAACGCCGCTATCGAGGTGAACGGAACTCTAAACATGTAGCGCACCACGGATGGAGGCTGGTGCGAGCAGCATTATGCTATGGAAGTTCCCTGCGCTTGCAAGGGACCTGTGGTAATAATCGAAGACACGCTGACAGCTGCGAACCATCTGCATGACTTCATGCTTGATGTTTCCCCGACGGTGATGTCGTCTTTCAGCAGTGTAGCTGTCCGTGTCTCCGAATCAGAACAGTGCTACAGTGTTTTGAGGAGAATTATAGTGAACGCACGCTGATGTCTCGGCGACCGAATTCGCCGGATGTGAATCCTACGCAATCCAACTGGGTTCTATAGGGCGCCGTCACCGCTTACGAAAATCAGCGGCTCGTTATTTACGCGAATTACATGACCTGTGCTTAGACATTTAATGCCACATACCTCTGCAAAGATACCAACAATCTGTCGGAACCCTGATACGCAGAATAATGGTGTGTTTCGCTCCAAAGACGGAGAAACAAGCTATTAAGCAGGGTGGCATAATATTTTGCCTCATCAGTGTATAAAAGTAAGTGCAGCTACTCATGTAGGTACAGTGTGAGCTGTAATTATCGTACGACGGCGAAACGTGGTAGGTACTCTGCGGTAGCCTCCAGAGATCGCAGTATCACGCCAAATTTAGCAGAGATTATCGATATCACAAACGTTGGTAGAGTATCGCTGCATTCCGCAACGACAAATGGCATTGGCTAAACAAGATACGCCCTGTCTGTCGGCACAGAAGCGCCGTGTTCATTAGCGCATAAAGTGAAGTGTCGTGTCCCACGGACGAGTCCTGAGAGGGAGTAGAAGGACTGCAAGAATGCGCGCCAAAGAACTTACTTGACAGGAGGTCTCGTGGTCGTGGGCAGCCTTCTGTGCAACTGCTCCACTGCAAAGAGGGATGTAGGGTGAGTTGGAATACGGAACTCGGCTGGGATCTCAGGGTACAATGGATGCAGTCATAAATCAGTGCATGAGGATACACACACTGGAAGCACCCCTGGAACATCCGTTTTATAAACAGTTCTATATACAAAGTCTAATAACGGCCTTATTGGTAGTGTAACTTCTAATAGTTCCATGAGTTTGCGTCCCAATATATCAGAGGCGGGGATCGCCGGACTAAGTGTTGACTACATGGAAATAAGTCTAAGTCTCCTCATAGTTACGCAGCACTGCACTGCGATCTCACAGCATCAGAACTCCAGCTAATCCATATCTGACCGATCGACATGCTGCTCCATCACTGCCATCACCACCATCACTGCCTCAACAATATGGCGGCTAGCCTTTTTATAGAGGTAGTGCACCCGGCACCACGTGTTCTAGAAGTTTCCAGTACTCTTGAGCGTTGCGTGTGTGTCACGCTGTAGCACGTGAGGCCTACGTGACGAACAGGCCGTACGCCGCTGTCTAAGGGTTGCGTCTTGCGACGGCTCTCGAGCCTCGTCGTGTGGTATAGTCGGCTCTTGCTAGCAGTGTAAACATTACACATAAGCTACGTCTGGTCACGTCCGCCTCGCTGGTAGAAAGAATTTCCAAGCCTACATTTTACTTGATTTTTAACTCTATTTTCTATCATTCGCTACAGATGCTTTGATAATGAATGACCATTATAAATATTCTACGTACTTCTGTGGCAAAGGATTGTATCAAGTTCAGTAAATTTTTTGTTCGTTCATGTAATAAAGTGAAATAACATTTCATAAGTAGTAGTTCGATAAGCCTTCTCCCAGAGCAATCAAAAGAACCCACAGTTATGGCTGAACAACTGTAGTTTCGTCTTGTCATAACATATTCTAATGCGTTAATGTGGAACCGATTCACCATCGAAAAAAAACTTAGTACCAGTTTTGGTCACCAGGTGAAAATCTGGCGCTGTGAATGCAGGAACGGCTTATGAAAATGTTGGCATATGTAATGGATTAGGACCGGGACGTGGGTAGAAAAGGTCAGACAAGTGAGAAAGGGATAATTTTTATTTTATTATTAGCAGCTGCTTACATAATTTGTTCAGTATGAGTATCGGAGATGTTGTTCGCAGCAGTTCTGGTGGAATGCAACGCGTTTCTGTATACTGGCCTTAGACCAAGTCGAAACTGAACGTGTCTCTGGTAAACACGTTCTTTTAGATATCCCCAAAGTCAAAATTGAAGTGAACTGAGATCAAGTGATCCTGCGAGCCCTGCATCTGGAAATCCTCTGGAGATAACGCATTCGTGGAAGGTTACATGAAACGAGTGACATGAAATGTTGCCCCACTTTGCATAGAAATAGTGGTTTCCTGAAAGCTGCACTCTTTCAAAGCAAAAATAATACCGTGTAACGATGTATCGATGGCGTGCAGATGTCACGCTACGCCTGACAGGCCCTCTGCGTGTATTCTCTTCAAAGAAGAACGGACCGAGAATAAAGGTGCTTGTGAGCCCACTCTACACAGTCACATACGGCAACGCATTGGCTCTTCGTGCACACCACGTGCTTTGACAGTACCCCAGATTCCGCAGTTCTGTGTACTGACTGCACCCTGTAGTGTGAAATGTGCCTCGTCACTCCATAGAATATTGCCACATGTCATCAACTTCGACCCGTTCCAGGTGGTGTTGATGATGTCTGGTTTGCGGGGCGTTCAACTGTGTGGTCATCAGAGCCCATAAAATGTCCAAATTTTTACATAGTGTAATTTTTACAAAATCCAGTATATCCTCTGTCCGATTGATGATGATGATAATGATGAAATGATGAGGACAACACAAACACACAGTGCCAGGAAAGAGAAATCCCCAACCCAGCCAGGAATCGAACACGGGACCCCGTGTTCCAACCTGTTTCAGAAAACGAAGAGCAAAGTCAGAACGTTTATGCTGATCATGGGGTACAGTTGCTGCACCGTCTGGATCTTACGGTACCTCTGTAAAATAGGCCGCAAATACTTCCGTACTGTTTACCGAGGGGTGGAGCATTCCCGTGACACTACACGTGCAGTAGCACTACCCGGGGCACGTGGTGAATGACAGTTTTACCAACAGCAATGGCGTCAATAACGACACCGGGGTAGAATGCCTTCCTCTTCCAGGTGCCAGAGCAAGCTCACACGGTGCCACGGATGGAGGCTGGTGGGAGCAGAATTATGCTACGGATGTTCCCTGCAATTGCATGGGACCTGTGGTAATGCGTCCACACACGGACGCTGCGACCTATGTAATACGTAGCACTTTCCTGCTTGTAGACGCCACCGTGCCATTTAGTGACATCAGGTCTCTAAAATAAATGGTTCAAATGGCTGTAATCACTATGGGACTTAACATCTGAGGTCATCAGTCCCCTAGACTTAGAACTACTTAAACCTGACTAACCTAAGAACATCACACACATCCATGCCCGAGGCAGGATTCGAACCTGCGACCGTAGCAGCAGCGCAATTCCGGACTCAGGCGCCTAAAACCTCTCGGCCACAGCGGCCGGCCATCAGGTCACTCCTAGACCTTTCAGTCAGTTACAGTGCACCGCTGTAATTGCTGCCGGTCACATAAAATAATGTCGCTGACTGCTAGACAAGCTATTCACTCACATTAGGGTTTTCAGTCGACAGCGTGGATGTCGTACCGTCATACAAACAGTGTTCGCGGCCACAGTTGGGCCTAATTTTTTATTCCAGTAAAAACTGGCTCCACTTTAATGCATTGGCTTATCTACCAGCTTTCGCTGCATATGATAGTTACAGCCAGCACTGGATCTCTGTGGAAAGTGCACTTTAATTATAACCAGCCGGTATAACAGCCACAAACGTTATTGTTATTCACGGTGCAAATTAGTGATGAAACAGTAAAATGTAAATTGTGATTTTTTTCAATTATTGGTTGGACATCTATTGTGTGTGCACATTATACCTTCTACAAATTTTTCAGTGTTCTTCGGCAGTCATAACCGTTAAGAATCCCATATCGCTCAGAAACACTCGCGAAGAGAAAGGACATGGGTATTGTAGGCAGATATATTTGTTGCATCTCGCATCTTGTATGTGTCCTTCCAAGAATAAGAAGTATTTTATTTGCCTTCCCCCAGAACACTTCTATGTGATGGTGGCAAGTTCCGTTGTTCGTAATTGTAATCCATGATTATTTTATTGAATCGACCAATTTAGAATTTGTATGATCTGTCATCTAACCGAAATTCAACGGATTTTTTTTTATTACTCGCGTGGAGGACCTCACACTTTGTTATTGTTCATGGGCAAATGTCCCTTTTCGCACCGCATAGTAATCTGGTTGATACTAGTCAGGCAATAAAAAAAAGGAAATAAATAAATAAAAACTCTCTATAGGACATATTTTCAAGGTGGATGTAGACAACCTGCAAGCAAAAGTAAAGAACTGGAATTGAATCATACATTGTGGATACAGGCAAATAAGAAAAGCGAAATGTTTAAGATATGGTATTACCGAAGGGTGCTGAAAATTAACTCTGCTGTACAGGTAAGAAATGAGGTTCTATGCAGAATGGGAGAGGAAAAGAATATGTGGCAAACAATGAACAGAAAAGCTGCAGGATGACAGGCACGTCTTAGGATAGCAAGGAATAGCTTCCTTGTTACCAAGGAGAGCCGAAGATTTGATTAGATGTACTTTTCGTTCAAACTGATCCATAGTGAGGAGATCCTCTCGGATGTGGAACGTGTCAGAAAACAAGACACACAGTAACTATTTACAGAATAAGAACAGGTAACGGGATGCCAGTTCCTTAAACAGCCCTGTACAGGGCGTTCTTCAGTTTACGCCACAAATAACCCGTACTGCACAATTTCGGACTTGGAAAACTTCAGCGCGGCTTGAGGAGTTACCCCCGAAAATAATCCCACTATGAAGTGAACGTAAGCACAGTACGCTAACTTTTCTATTTTTGTATCACTTATGCCTGACAACATTCGCATAATACACTCCTGGAAATGGAAAAAAGAACACATTGACACCGGTGTGTCAGACCCACCATACTTGCTCCGGACACTGCGAGAGGGCTGTACAAGCAATGATCACACGCACGGCACAGCGGACACACCAGGAACCGCGGTGTTGGCCGTCGAATGGCGCTAGCTGCGCAGCATTTGTGCACCGCCGCCGTCAGTCTCAGCCAGTTTGCCGTGGCATACGGAGCTCCATCGCAGTCTTTAACACTGGTAGCATGCCGCGACAGCGTGGACGTGAACCGTATGTGCAGTTGACGGACTTTGAGCGAGGGCGTATAGTGGGCATGCGTGAGGCCGGGTGGACGTACCGCCGAATTGCTCAACACGTGGGCGTGAGGTCTCCACAGTACATCGATGTTGTCGCCAGTGGTCGGTGGCAGGTGCACGTGCCCTCGACCTGGGACCGGACCGCAGCGACGCACGGATGCACGCCAAGACCGTAGGATCCTACGCAGTGCCGTAGGGGACCGCACCGCCACTTCCCAGCAAATTAGGGACACTGTTGCTCCTGGGGTATCGGCGAGGACCATTCGCAACCGTCTCCATGAAGCTGGGCTACGGTCCCGCACACCGTTAGGCCGTCTTCCGCTCACGCCCCAACATCGTGCAGCCCGCCTCCAGTGGTGTCGCGACAGGCGTGAATGGAGGGACGAATGGAGACGTGTCGTCTTCAGCGATGAGAGTCGCTTCTGCCTTGGTGCCAATGATGGTCGTATGCGTGTTTGGCGCCGCGCAGGTGAGCGCCACAATCAGGACTGCATACGACCGAGGCACACAGGGCCAACACCCGGCATTATGGTGTGGGGACCGATCTCCTACACTGGCCGTACACCACTGGTGATCGTCGAGGGGACACTGAATAGTGCACGGTACATCCAAACCGTCATCGAACCCATCGTTCTACCATTCCTAGACCGGCAAGGGAACTTGCTGTTCCAACAGGACAACGCACGTCCGCATGTATCCCGTGCCACCCAACGTGCTCTAGAAGGTGTAAGTCAACTACCCTGGCCAGCAAGATCTCCGGATCTGTCCCCCATTGAGCATGTTTGGGACTGGATGAAGCGTCGTTTCACGCGGTCTGCACGTCCAGAACGAACGTTGGTCCAACAGAGGCGCCAGGTGGAAATGGCATGGCAAGCCGTTCCACAGGACTACATCCAGCATCTCTACGATCGTCTCCATGGGAGAATAGCAGCCTGCATTGCTGCGAAAGGTGGATATACACTGTACTAGTGCCGACATTGTGCATGCTCTGTTGCCTGTGTCTATGTGCCTGTGGTTCTGTCAGTGTGATCATGTGATGTATCTGACCCCAGGAATGTGTCAATAAAGTTTCCCCTTCCTGGGACAATGAATTCACGGTGTTCTTATTTCAATTTCCAGGAGTGTAAATAGAGATATGTTTGTTTAGGCGCTTCAGCAATTCTGTGGTACAATATTTCCAGTTAAATTTATTATCAAACTGTAATTCCAAAACTTTAACACAGTCTATTTCGTCTATCTACTTGTCATACTTACGTATATACTGGCAAGAAACCTTTTACAAATTTTGAATTACATGTAGTACGTTTTTTCAAGGTTTAGTGACAGAGAACTGCTTAGGAGGCATTTATTAATGTGCATGAAAATTTTACTAGCCAACCTTTCTAAACCTATTCTTGATTTCCTATTTACGAGTATCAATGTTTGTATCATCTGCAAACAAAACGAACTTGGCATCTCGTAATGTTACTGGTGGAAGGTCATTGATATACGCAAGAAGAGGGAAAAACCTGTAGGGGTAAAGCGGAATACACCTAACAAATGAGAAATTTGGGTGTAAATGCACAGTGAAAGAAACGAAAAAATGCAATATTTACGTGTAATCTGACTTTATAAGTGAGCTCTTGGTCTACAGACACTATAATGCTTATAGGGTTATGTAGTAAAACTGTGAAATATTATTAAAACCGTGGTGAAGAACGGTGAAATATAATCATAATGCTTTCACACACCCCAAAATGGCAAGATTTGCCTCTAATGTAGACAAGTGTAATGTGTTGCGAATACATAGAAAGAAAGATCCTTTATCATTTACCTACAATACAACAGGTCAGCCACTGGAAGCAGGAATTCCATAAATTATCTGGGAGTAGGCATTAGAAGTGATTTAAAATGGAATGACCATATAAAATTAATCGTCGGTAAAGCGGATGCCAGACTGAGATTCATTGGAAGAATCCTCAGAAAATGCAGTCCGAAAACAAAGAAACTAGGATACAGTACACTTGTTCGCTCACTGCTTGAATACTGCTCACCGGTGTGGGATCCGTACCAAGTAGGGTAGATAGAAGAGAGAGAGAAGATACAACGGAGAGTAGCGCGCTTCGTTACAGAATCATTCAGTAATCGCGAAAGCGTTACGGAGATGATACATAAACTCCAGTGGAAGACTCTGCAAGAGAGACGCTCAGTAGCTCGGTACGTGCTTTTGTTGAAGTTTCGAGAACATACCTTCACCGAGGAGTCAACTAGTATATTGCTCCATCCTACGTATATCTCGCGAAGAGACCATGAGGATAAAATTAGGGAGATTAGAGCCCACACAGAGGCATACCAACAATCTTTCTTTCCACAAACAATACGAGACTGGAATAGAAGAGAGAACCGACAGAGGTTCTCAAGGTACCCTCCACCACACACAGTCAGGTGGCTTGCGGAGTATGGATGTAGATGTAGATGTAATGAGCTGTTTTTTGAGCTAAAATTCATATTTAAAAAAGAGGAAAGGAGGAACACAATCCTTCCCTTTTCGAGATGATACACTGTCCAGTGACGTTAATGTGATAACTTGTCAGGAGCCTCAGGAACCACCTTTTGTAGTGCGGGATGTGCACGAAGAGAGACAGTGAAGTTCCAGGAGGTACCGACTGAGATGTCTAAGTCCCGTGCCGTGGCATGTTGCGCTGTTTCTCGGAGGAAACATACACGGCGCGAACAGCCCGATGGAGATGCTCCCACATATTCACGATTGTGTTTAAATCCTGGTAGGCTGATAGCTAAGGGAGTACGGTAACGGCATCGTGGTTCTCTTCGAACCACGCACGGACGTTGCGGCTTATGTAACACGTTACGCTATTCTGCTTGTAGATGCCATCGTGCCGAGGAAAAGCAATCTGCATATAGAGGTGGACATTGCCCCCAAGGGTGGATGCATACTTATGTTTAGCCATTGTTCCTTCCAGAATGACGACCCAATCAGGGAGTCCCACGAAGACCGTAACGCTACCTCACCCGGCCTGGACCCTTTCGGCGATTGTTGCAGGATGTTTATTTACATTCGTTTCGTTCCGATGGAGAATAAAGCGTGATGCGTCTGAAAAGGTCACCTGTCGCCACTCAGTAGGTGCCCAGTTGCAATTCTCACCTCCAAACTTCAGTCATCATCACCAATTAACAGCAATCAGCGTGGATGGGATGCATGAACCAGCCGCCTGGTGCGAAGGCCTATACGCAGCAACGTCCGCTAAACAGTCGCTGAGGAGACACTGTTGGTAGCCCCTTGGTTCATCTGGGCGGCCATTCACTCAACGGATGTGCGTCTAGCTATCAACCTACCAGGATATTCTCCCGCCGAAATCTCCGCAGCCATCGTTCAACCTTCATATATAGCCAGTGGTGTACCACAGGTGCCTCAGCACAGGTTTTGGATAGCGACGTTTTACCAGGCACAGTATGCATTAACCACGGACGGGGGAGGTGGGGGGGGGGGTGGCGGTGGACGAACAGTTTACAAAATGAACTGTTTCGTAAATGCTTGCACGTTTGGCTCGAAATCCAATGATCGTGCCCTTTTGGACATCAGATAAATCGTTCCGTTTCTGCATTACGAGAACGACTGCACTGTTTTCCTCGTCCCCCGGATACGCTCTGTATAGCCTCCACTACTATTGACGCCATCCCCAGTCTGTGAATGATTATTAAACATTGACTTCGAACACAGACGGTGATAACATTAATGTGACTCGACCGCTAATAAGGTGAACACGAAATCAGCTTTCAGTAGGAATCAAAACTACGCAAAGTTCTTTAAATAAAGGAAATATATACCCTTTACAGAATCCAGGCATTACATAATAGCGTAGAATATTACGAAGGCCAGTTAGGGGAGTAAAGAATACGAGCTCATTTGTAACTATGAAAATGATCAACTAATGAACTGGTACCGAACATAGCTCTTAGCAAAATATAAGTCGAAACTTCTAAGATCTTGATAGCGGAATCAGTTACTGAATGCTGCAGTGGAGGAAACATTCACGAAGGTATGGAACCAAATTCTATTATGCTGTGGGAGATATATATATATATTCCACTGCTTTATTCAGTAACTGATTCTCTCCTATATATATTAGGGCTTTAGTTATTCTCATAGCTATTACTTTATAATTTTTACGTCTCCTTGAAGAAGAGGTTACTGCAGAGAGAGCATTATCTGGACAGGGCAACATTTAGGAAGGAAGTCGGACACATTCTTTCCACTGCACTGTATTTCGGCTTCTAAATTTAAGGTAATCACGGAAAGTCTACAGAATACTGTACTAAAACACAATGTCAGAGCTATATAAAGTACTGCATGTTATTTAATACTATGTATTGCAAAACCAGTACATTACTTGCAGTACTCATTCTGTTTAGATAGTACCTATCTAACATTAATGTGAGATGTGCTGTTTAGCTTACTAAATTATAAAATATTTCTTATTCAGTATCCGCAGCAGAATGTTATTTATCACTTCTCTTTAAACCATACATTGCAGTTGTTTGCTGTTTTCAAATGTTTAAGAATTTCTAGGTATTTAGTTTATACACAACATAACTATTAATTTTGTGATATTACTTTAAATGATAGGTGGAAAATTTTCATATTTGGTATACTGACCAAAGCATTCATTGTTAATTTGCGTACCAAAAAGTTTAGCTAGGTTGAAAATATATTGCTTCATCCTGTCTGTTTCGTGATCTTAAACCGTATTCCACAGAGTCAGCATGATTAAAGTCATACTATGTAAAATCCTTTATTTAACTGTTAGGAGACATGAACAGATTGTGCCCTTGTGTAATCCGTGTAAATTAAATTTAAGCTAATATTTGTGCAGTTTATAGAATAGCCGTAGATATTCAGGCAGTCATTATATTCGTCATACCGTTCTTAGTTAAAAAAACTGAAAGTAAGTTTGCGACCCAATCCCGAGTACCACACGGGTGTTTGGGATCCACATCAGGTCGAATTAAAGGAAGATATCGAATGAACTCTGAAGCAAGCTGCTAGGTATGTCAACAGTAGATGAAATCAACACATGAGTGTTACGGAGATACTTCATGAAGACAACTGGGAATCCCTGGAGTGGAGACGACGTTCTTTTGCTAAACACTGTTAAAAATATTAGAGAATAGGCACTTGCAGGTTACTGCGGACTGATTCCACTGTGGCCAACGTATATTTTGCCTAAAGTACGCGAAGACAAGATAACAGAAATTAGGGCTCATACTGAGGCATACAGTAGTCGGTTTTCCCTCGCTTCATTTGTGAGTGGGACAGGAAGGTGAAATAGTAGTGGCACATGGTATCCTCTGCCATACAGCATCTGATGGCTGGCAGAGTACCTATGTACATGCAGACGTAGATGTAAAGCCGGCCCGACTCATGTCAACTCGATCGATAAAGGATATGAGTCTTGCAACGTAGTTACGTCCAGTAAGAGCGTAATTTCGTCGTCTGCTCTTCACGCTCGAGGCTGTGAGTTAATATCGATAATAAATTGTTTGCGTGGGCAGGTAATCAGGCTGCAGTTTGCTCCTCTAATTAGAGGTGCAGCTCAGTGTTTAAATATAACTTATAGGCTATTAAATCTTTGTGTGTTAGCAATTTCAGCACCGCATC
Organism: Schistocerca serialis cubense; assembly: GCF_023864345.2. Taxonomy (NCBI): domain Eukaryota; kingdom Metazoa; phylum Arthropoda; class Insecta; order Orthoptera; family Acrididae; genus Schistocerca; species Schistocerca serialis. Next base: position 1,018,560,342 of record NC_064639.1, read on the forward strand.
ATGTGTAAACATCAATTTTAGTAGCGAATCATTACAACTCAAAGCGTCAATAGTAACTTAATGAAATTAGGTGTCTAGAAGTGAATATAATGCGCAAAACGTCAACTCTAACGTGAATTTGGCTGTCACCTGAAATGCCTGTTGATTTAACATGGTTTTATGACGTCACTGGGCGTTCTGTAGACGAATGAAATTTGAGTAGCATGGTAGGTATTCTGGTGAGTTTAGACAACAGCTCTGGTCTTGTTGTAGGTGCGCAGTACTTTCGCTATGGGTTACTGACTGGTAAAATTGAAAATACGGGTCTCTGATCGACTGTACAGCAGAATTTTAATGCATTATAGTATGTCCACCACATGTGAATTACGAATTACGCTCAGAGAAGATTTTGCTGCTTTATCACATGCCACAATTTTAAAAATGTGTGCATGCATACACCAATTATCCCAAACGTAGGTGTTCTTTCTGATATCCAGACATCAGATGCGATAATTACAAATATATGTATGAAGAATCGTTGTGTATGTACTATACATTCTAAATCGAAGAAATTCTTAGTTGCTGTTAAAGTGAACAGCTAGTTGGTTTATCTGCAGAAAATGTGTGAGGCACAGACTATATTTTTCAAAGATTCAAGTCCGTTGTATTGTGGTGTACATATTTTAGGTCTAATACCTAAAATAAATGATTATATTAAATATTTGTCATTATGTATACTATGAAAATGTTTATGGCGCTTTGTAAAAAGATGTCAAAGAATAAATTTAAATAAAATCGATTGTATTCCAACTCATGTCTGCGTTGCACTTATTTTTCTTCTTATTCGAATTGGGACCATTTCGGCCTAAAGAGATACGTTTTACGGAAGCAAAATAAGCTGTTCTGCTACTACTAAAGTATCACACATACATGATATCACACTGCTCTAGGCATTCTTCCTGATTCCAACAAATGGATGTGATCATGATTTACAAAAGTGTCAGATATTTCAAAATTTTGGCAGGTGAAAAAGCTAAATTGTGCCGTATTCCACTTGTAAATGGCTAAACGGCAGAAATTGCAATAGCCAGTTTTACGAACAAATAATTTTTGACATTCAAAGGCGACGATAATATCTTTTAAAACTTATATTTTTGTTGGCCAAACGCTATCCATTTGATAGCAGATGTTGGATATAAAGTTAATAGCGTTTTAATTCAGGTCACCACGTCTGTATAACGATCGTTGAGTTTCTATTGGTTACCGCATTGGCACATTCGGCCACGGCGTGGTGCAATTTGTGGTACATGCCTGAATTAATTACGTGATGCTGTTTGGCTCCTGATACTGATCGTTGATAGATTAAAAGTCAAGGAGTTTTGCGTTAGGAGGGAGTTATAATATTCCTTCGGTAACGAAATAATTTCAAGTTTTATGTTAATATTTATGGTTCGTGAATTCTCCACTTCGTTACAAGGTGTGTCCGTCATAATGATACGAATTTACAGTGACAATAGAAAAGGGTATTCCATCAGACGAAGATAGGATACAATTGTTTGTCAAGGACTGAATCGAAAATTATAGGCAGAAATTACAAAATTTCCAATTTGCAATTAATCTGATGTCTATGTAAAACTCCACGTATGCGCATTTTTGTGTTTAGTGTAAAACTAAAAAAAAAAACAATTTTGTTTTCGAGTTTATCTACACGAAACATTATATTCAAAGCAGTCGTTCGAGATGAGACTGCTCTCACCCGCCCCCCCCCCCCGCCCCCCCGCCCCCCCTCCCCCAGACACACACACTTTCTACTGTATGTAGGTGTGACATCTTCGCCCGAAGCTGTATCCAGTCGAGGAACGACAGTGTTTTCAGAAGGAATCTTTCACTCTACAACGAAGCTTTTGATATTTTCGGAATTTGCTAGCGTATTAAACCTGTGTCCCGAACCCGGATTCAAACTTCTGCTGGAGTCTCCCTCATCGACTAATCCATCCGGAAATGACAGACGACTCACCCTTATAGCTTTACAGATGCACTGGCTGAAGAAAAGCTCTGATGGCGGACGTGAGTCGTAACACAATGGTAAAGCACTGCCCGCGAATGACAATGTTCCACGTTCCAGTCTCGGTCAGGCACAGAGTTTTGGACGGCCAGGAAGTTCCAAAAGGCTAGTGTTATTTTTATTAGAAATTATAACAGACAGCGAGAATTGCTGCCAGTGGATTCTCTTCAGTTTCGACAGGTCTATGGAACATAAGATGCCACAATGAAGACCTATATGGTAACAGGCCAGATGAATGACCTAGCTGTAGGTTCTCCTCTATCTGTCTCTTTTTCAATAGGGACTGTATGAGTTCACGAATGAGATGCTCATTTACAATGGCACTCCATATAAACAGTCTGATCAAAAGCATCCTGAACCTGTTAGTGGACATTAATATGGGCTATGTCCGCTCTTCGATTTTTGGCGGCTTAAACTCCACTGAGGATAGTTTCATTGAGGTGTCTGAATTTCTGTGGAGGAGTGGCAGCAATTCTTCCTCAAGAGCCGAAGGCACAGAAGGTCGTGATGTTGTACGCTGTGGTTTGGGGCGAAATCGACCGTGTAACTCATGCCAGAGGTGCTACGTTGGGTTCCGTTTGGGACTCTGCGCTGTCCAGTCCAGTCCATTTCCACAAACCAAAGCCTCATGGGTGCTGCTTCATGAGAGGGTGCATTGTCATGCTGATACGATGACAGTCTCCGAACTGATCGTCTACTGTAAGCAGTGAACAAGGCTGCAAAATGTGTTCATGTCCTGCCACATTTAGCGTTTTCTTAAGGGGACCACCCCCTAACCACCAGAAGTACGCCCATAAAGAAACACCACTTCCTCTGTACTTCACATTTGGCAGTAGTGTAATACTGCTACACCACGAAGATAACGTGCTACAGACGCGAAATTTAATCGACAGGAAGAAGATGCTGTGATACGCAAATGATTAGCTTTTCAGAGCATTCACACGAGGTTGGCGGGAGCGACACCTACAACTGATATGAGGAAAGTATCCGACCGATTTCTCATACAAAACCAGCAGTTGACCGGCGTTGCCCGGTGAAACGTTGTTGTGATGCCTCGTGTAAGGAGGAGAAATGCGTACCACCACGTTTCCGACTTTGAGAAAGGTCGGATTGTAGCCTATCGCGATTGCGGTTTATCGTATCGCGACATTGCTACTCGCGCTGCTCGAGATCCAATGACTGCTACCAGAATATGGAATCGGTGGGTTCAGGAGGGTAATACGGAACGCCGTGGTTGATCCCAACTGCCTCGTACCACTAGCAGTCGAGATGACAGGCATCTTCTCCGCATGGCTGTAACGGATCGTGCAGCCACGTCTCGATCCATGAGTCAACAGATGGGGACGTTTGCAAGACAACAACCATCTCCACGAACAGTTCGACGACGTTTATAGCAGCATGGACTATCAGCTCGGAGCCCATGGCTGCGGTTACCCTTGACGCTGCATCACAGACAGGAGCGTCTGCGATGGTGTACTCAACGACGAACCTGGGTGCACGAATGGCAAAACGTCATTTTTTCGGATGAATCCAGGTTCTGTTTACAGCTTCATCATGGTCGCACTCGTGTTTGGCGACATCGCGGTGAACGCACATTGGAAGCGTGTATTCGCCAACGCCATACTGGCGTATCACCCGGCGTGATGGTATGGAGTACCATTGGTTACACGTCTCGGTCACCTCTTGTTCGCACTGACGGCACTTTGAACAGTGGACGTTACATTTCAGAGGTGTTACGACCCGTGGCTCTACCCTTCATTCGATCCCAGCGAACCCCCACATTTCAGCAGGAAAATGGACGACCGCATGTTGCTGGTCCTGTACGGGTCTTTCTGGATACAGAAAATGTTCGACTGCTGCCCTGGCCAGCACATTCTCCATATCTTTCACCAATTGAAAACGTCTGGTCAATGGTAGCCGAGCAACTGGCTCGTCACAATACGCCAGTCACTACTCTTGATGAACTGTGGTATCGTGTTGAAGCTGCATGGGGAGCTGTACCTGTACGCGCCATCCAAGCTCTGTTTGACTCAATGCCCAGGCGTTTCAAGGCCGTTATTACGGCCAGAGGTGGTTGTTCTGGATAATGATTTCTGAGGATCTATGCACCCAAATTGCGTGAAAATGTAATCACATGTCAGTTCTAGTATAATATATTTGTCCAATGAATACCCGTTTATGATCTTCATTTCTTCTTATTGTATCAATTTTAATGGCCAGTAGTGTAGTTACAGTTTTCCAAGTATTTGGCAGGCTCATATTCTTCCACCGGATAGCGACAGGATATAGAGTGATTCATCACTCCAAGTCACAAGTTTCCAGTCATTACACCAACTCGAGCGTCACTTGGCAATGTGTACAGATACGTTTGGGGTATAAGGAGCTGCTAGACTGTTATACCCATTTTTTTTAGCTCCTTACTCAGAATGATAGCGTTAAACGAAATGCCGATAGGACTTTGGAACATACGAGTGATTCCTACTTTCTTGCATTTTTTTTACAACCACCCTCCGCAGTGCTCGATGGCCACTGTCCATCTGTATGTAAGGTATGTGCCTGGTCTTGGTTTAGCTGCGGGTTTTGCTTCGCGTTTTCACTTCACAATCGCGTATAGGACTTAACTGCTAAGGTCATTAGTCCTTAAGCTTACACACTACGTAACCTAAATTATCCTAAGGACAAACACACCCACCCATGTCCGAGCGAGGACTCGAACCTCCGCCGGGACTACCCGCGCAGTCCATGACTGCAGCGCCCCTGACCGCTCGGCTAACCCCGCGAGGCACAGCTTTAGAGTACTTAAAATACCCCTGATGCGTTTGTTATTCAGCTGCCCCAGTTCGAAGTCTCTTAGCTCTCCTGACGGACTCATTCTGTTGTTACTTCTTCTCTACTCACAACACGATACTCTCCGTCTGCTTTTGTACTGGCAGAGCCACCTCTTGCTACATCTAGTGCTAAGTTTGGCATTAATAGACCTGTCCGGATATTTTTGATCAGACAGTGAATGCACAGCTATTAAGTGGTATATTTTGCAACAACACACACACAGATGCAGTGAAGTGCAATAAGCAGATTTGTATCTAATAGCCAATCGCTAACTAATCTCATTAATACAGTCACTGAAAATCCGTGTTGATGCCAGTTCGCAAAGAGAATCTGGAAACAACCGGGAAGTGCATGTCGGAGAGTGACAACGTGTGGTCCTACAGCACAGATCGGCCATCGAGATGATCGAAAGCAATTTTCTGGGAAAATTTTAATGACAGTGTCACAAAATGAAAGAAATAATTAAATATTTCCCATTGTGTCGTGTATCATAATTTCTTTCCTTTTGATTCACACGGTGAGTGTAGTAAGGAAGATTGTTTCAACACCTCTGTGTATCTTATCTTTTAAGTATCTAAGGGAACGGAACATAGGATTTCCAGGAACTTCGGTTAACTTTAGTTCTTCGTAATTTGTCAGTATTCTTTCGCGATTTCTTTTGTATGGGTTCGGCTGAACTTTCAACATACTTCTATGGATGTCACATAAATCTGCGTATGTTGGACTGGCTGTCCGTGCCTCATATACAATCAAAAAAATAGCTGTCGCGCAACAGGGAACTAATAGAATGGGAGTGGCCATAGCAAACATGAGACATTGGTGTATTACTTCACAAAAGATAACAAATAGGGTGTTTATTAACTATGAAATGATACAGTGGACCATAGTGATCTCTGTACATTACGAAGTTCTCTACTGACACATATGTGATTATCAAATTATTACTGCATCAGTTCAATTATAAACAATGCAAAGAATTAGAAAACTTCAATTGTTGTAGGTGAAAATACAAATATATCCCGTGAATCCCTTAGCAAAAACTGAATAATTCGGCTGAATGGGGCAAGACTGTAGTCTGTACATGATTTATGGTGATGTGAATCTACGGTGATTGCGTACTGATTGTTTGTTACTGCCAGAAAAACGAAAAAATCCCTGTCCTCCCTCTTGTAAGAAGCATTTCCGAGTGATTCGTAATTAGGCTGCAGATGCTGGCGAAATATTGGTTGCCGAAATGCGGTTAGCCTTAAAAGCGTGCCTACAAACGGACTTCAATCTTCGCAGTGTGCTCGCTATCGTTATGATCTCTCTCCATGTACAGTTCCCGGATGTGTGTTGCGAAGTGGATGCAATGATATGCCGCAGACACTGATACATCTGTTTGTCTCAAGGTCAAGTCTTCTCATCAGTCTCCAGAATCTAAGTCTGCTCTCTGCCGTGCCTGTACTAGACGTGTCCTCGAACAGAAGACGCCTTCTCTATTGAAACTGGGGTTCGTTCTCCGTAATGTAAGTCCACACTTCCTGAAAGTTGATGCCTTGACATCCGCTACTCAGCTATTTGTTTAGGTTAGCCAATGAGGAGACCTCTTAACTTTTTAGGCCAGAGGTCATCCACATTGCTGAGAGTGATGAAAGATCGTCAGCCCTGAGCTATACAAAAAGAAAACGATTTCTGTTAACAAAGCCGACCACCTACTTCTCATGGAACGCTAAGATGTTTTCCATCACTTACTGCCTCTCACAAGGTGGTCCCAGAAGGCGAGTACTCAGTGGAAAACAATATTCCTTTTAATTGGTTGAACATTTATCATCACCTTGAAGTAGGGTCTTTAGAATGGTCTTTAAGCATGTGTAACCAATTCATCCAAAAGCATATTTTATGATTCCGAAGCGAAGCTATTAATGAACATGAACCCTCCCAGCCTGTATAGGCTTTCTGAACTACATATGCTAGATGTAGCTATCCGTGCAGTTGTTCTTCACTGACTGCTCCAAATTACAAACTCTCTGGTAAGTTGCACATTTTAATTAAAAGCAAGATTAAATGAAAATCAAAAAATGTTATTTCAAACTCAGTAAAAAGATAAAAGATCTATCTTACACAGTGATTAATTGTATCCTTTCATGTCTGCAGTAGGTTTTTAAACCAATACACCATTGTGTTGGTATTCTGTCAAGTCTAATGCTAACCCTATAGAATGACTGGAGACTGGCCAGCCAGACATGCATAGCACAAAACTATTTTCAATTCCAAGGGTCTCGGTATAAACAAGTGAGTGGCTTAGCTACGGGATCTGCTCTCACTCCACTTGTGCCAGAAACATTCATGGACCAATTTAAACAACACTTTTTAAATAAAGAGCCATTGAGTTCAAATATTAAATACTGGTTCCGATATGTAGATGATGTAGTGTGCCTGTGGACAAGCTCTACAATACAACTCAACACATTTTTTCATAAATTAAACTGTAAACAGAAAAAAATGTTCAGTTCAAAATGGACATTGACAAGAAATCGATAAACTTCTTAGACTTAACCGTTGACACCATCACACAAACACATTGTTTCAAAATTTAGGAAAAACTACAGTTACAGGCAAAATGACTCCACTTTGCTCTCAGTATCATTTAATACAAAACCTTAGAGCTTTTCACTGAATGGCGCACCGTTTCATTTCTATTCTTGTGTTCCAAAGAAGATTTCAGAGCACAGTTACAATAAACTTTATCGATTCAACAAGTGGCTAAAATCCTGGCTTGATTGAGCACATTTTGCACAGGGAACAAAAATTGAAATTAATACACCTCCTCTTTGCTCCTTCTGCTGCTCTTTCCACTGTCTGCAGGAGCGAGAGCACGATAACATTCATAGGAGCGTGGCAAAAACAGTGAAATGCTGCAACAACAGAACTTCATACTCTCTGAAGAACCCCACATCCTTGTATATTTTCAATAGCAAAGAGTAAGGAATTCGTGGTGTTGTGGTTAGCACTTCTGCTTTCCGACAGACCCTAGGTTCGATTCCTGGTCGGGTCGGGGATTTTCTTCACTCGGGACTGGATATGTGTGTTGTTATCATCAACATCATAATCGAGGAGCAAGTCGCTGACGTGGCATCACCTAAAGAGATTCTCACCAAGCGGTAGAATTCCCCGGAAGGGGATGCACATTTCATTTCATCTCAGTAGCACATGTAAGACCCAGTTACTAGCCATCACTGGAGTTCACATAATTACTTGCCCTCATTAAGGTAAATTTTATGTTGATTACTCAGGCAGAGACATAGAAACTAGGCTGGCTGAACATGAACGCAGCTGGAGATTGCAGAATTATGGATTCACATTTGCTGAGCATGTATGCCTACTGAGTGAGGGCCACAGTTACCAGCCACAGTCCACTGGCGTTCACGTATCAAACAAAGAACAAATCTCTCCTCACATACTAATTTATTTTATTGGGATTGTTAATTTAGTGCAAATTGTTATATATACACTGTTTTTTCTTAGTTTAGTGTTAATGTTTTCCTGGTTTGTTCCCTTCATATTTACTTACTGTTCAGCTTCTTATCTTTTTAACTTCAATACCATCACATTGTGAAAGATGACATTTACTAAGTGTTCGTGCATCAGTCTACATAAATAACATGTTTTCCAGTGTTGCTTATAAATGTTGAAACTTCATGATGACGAGATTCAGTTAAGGCTTCATAATGGCCTTGTAAGCCAAAAACAGGTTAACTAAATAAAATACTCCTATAGAACATACCTAATATTTTGCTTCTCGTTTATTAAAAGAATTCCAGTTGCCCTCTGCACAACTGCAAATCAGCAATAGGCTTGCACGTAAGATATATTCAATGATAGTAAACACAACTGAAATTACATTAGATGAAAAAGACGCATACTCCAGAAAGGTTTTATATACAACTTAGAAAACAGAAAGAGCAAAACACGTATTAAGGACATAATACTAGCCACAAAGAATGCTATGGGTGCTGCCAAAGTTGACATTAATACAAAACATGGTTCAAATGGCTCTGAGTGCTATGGGACTTAACTGCTGTGGTCATCAGTCTCCTAGAACTTAGAACTACTTAAACCTAACTAACCTAAGGACGTCACACACATTCATACCCGAGGCAGGATTCGAACCTGCGACCGTAGCGGTCGCGCGGTTCCAGATTGTAGCGCCTAGAACCGCTCGACCACTCCGGCGGGCAACATTAATACAAAAATTGGAATAGCACATAAAATAAATGGCATATTAGAAATGTGGTAGGTATATGATTAAGAAGTGGGAGGCTGGGTTCAAACTGCTGGCACGGCTAAGCTAAACTTTCTTTATTCAAATTTCGTAAGAAAAATAGAATGTACGTCGAAGCATAGGCGCATCTTTCGCCAATAGCAACTTCACCATATGAAATCAGGTGTGAGGACTCTTGCGACAAGGACCAACTGTGTAGTCAGGAACAGAGATCTGTGTGAGACGCAGGCCCTTAACTGGCAGTGCGAACAACAGTTCATTTTTTGGCTCCTGCCATAAAGGAAGAAGGCAGGCTAAAGTCAGCTACCAAAGACGCTGTGACTTTCAAACTCACGATTTTTTGGCAAAGATTCTCTCTTCAGCTGAAAACAACTAATTACTACCACTACGAAATTTCAGATTTCTAAACTGACTGGGATACTTAAATCGGAATTTTTTACCCTAAAAGAATTTATTACCTTACAATGAACACCAGAACTTAAAATGTTTCGGTAACTTAAAAGGGAGCTCTATGGTTTGAAGGCATAAAATAACAAGATCTTCTAAATATTTAAATTACTTGAAACTTGAAAATTGGCAAGTAAACCGAATTAATAATAGACCACGACTTAGAAGATACAAGTACTACACAGATAAACAGAGAACCAATTGTACCAGCCACTCAACGACACCCAGTATCTGGTATTACATTTACCAATCTGACCCACTAACAGGAGCATACTTATCCTCAATGTAAAAGCACTACTTACAATGAATAGTGCATCATATGAATAATTGAGTATTAGGCAGTTCTAGGTTTTTGGCAGTAACCTGGTAGTAACCTACCGAGCCTGAGGTGGAAAAAGCGCAACATGTAATCAGGGGCTGGATCTATTCACAGTTCATTGATAATTGACCTTATCCTAGGACTGCAGAGCTCACTCAATGTATCTGAGTGTCGCCACACTATTAGCTTGCGCTAAGGAACCAGAAAACTGTCTGCTTATTACGGGTAAACAAGTCAGCAACCATAAGATGGCTGCTAACGTCGTTCGCAATAGCCAGCACAGAGGACACAAACTGACACTCAGACACACTCACAGAGTGGCCTCTGCACAATAACGGTCAGCACAACCTTCTGGTTACACATACATTAATGAAAGCAAAAATGAGTTAACAGTTAAATGAGCAACTGCCCAAAGCAACTACTTAATGCAGAGACCTCCTCAGTACGGCATTCACAAACTTAGCTAAACAGACGTAATGCCTAAACCTGGCCGAGTATAAACGACGCAACGAAAGTATCGACTCAGATCCCAGTTCAACGAGCTAATGGCAGTAGCAACCTGCAATGGTAACAATCAAGAGAAAAGACAAACAATTTAAAACAACACCCATGATTCAATTTATCTGCTTGTTCTACTCAGTACATCCGTACTGGAAAGACCTATTAGCCCAACAACGCCGCCTCTGGCAGTAATTACTAGAAAACTGTCACTATCCAGCAGGCGTTGCACACCCTCCCAGACCACATGACGAAGAGAGATTGCTGCCAATGGCCGAGCGCGCCTCCTCAGCTTGGAGTGCTCACATGACCACACCAAACCAAACCCTGCTGCATGAGTACGGCACCACAAGAACGGTGCCACGCTCCATAAATGTGGCGATTCAAATTGCAGGATGGATGAACACCCGAAACAGAAACAGAAATCAATACCAGAAATTTCAGTACATTTAAATCCAATAATGACAGGAGAACATAGAAAAACAGAGCCTGAAACATTAGATACAAGGGTGATATGGGTAATACATTAGTAATTATGTATGAGGAAACACACATTGAGAATACTTTAGAATTTTTTGAGGAAATTACAGAACAGTCCAAAACAGACTAAATCCACAAATTTCAGGTTGAGCTCAGGCCACACTTAAAGGAGACTGTCATCTTACCTATTGAGAAAGTAGTAATTGCATACTGTTATTGAAGGTCATTGATTAACTGTGGTACTGTAAATTTGCACGAAGAATAGGTGATGAAATGATGCTTGGATTCAGTTTGCAGCTGACGTCGCAGTCACATTAATACATAAGGTTGGTTATAATTAAACTTCCGCTACTTGCCGGCCGAAGTGGCCGTGCGGTTAAAGGCGCTGCAGTCTGGAACCGCAAGACCGCTACGGTCGCAGGTTCGAATCCTGCCTCGGGCATGGATGTTTGTGATGTCCTTAGGTTAGTTAGGTTTAACTAGTTCTAAGTTCTAGGGGACTAATGACCTCAGCAGTTGAGTCCCACAGTGCTCAGAGCCATTTGAACCATTTGTGGAAACATTTGAAACGACGCACGGAAGATAAATGACGAACAAATCATTGACTGTGTTACATTTTAATTTAGATATGAGAGATTTGTTGATATCGTACCATGTTTACTTCCAGGTTACAAACATTGCTCATTGTGACGACCATCAGCATCCACAAGAGACTGGAATCGCACTAGAGACACAATGTCACAATTACAAGCAACACTTTTCGAACGGTGGACCATGAAATACCCCGCTGTCGTCACACAGCTTGTACACTCCTTCAATATCGCTCATTGCGTCCAGCGTTCTCAGCTATGGCAACCGTAAGTTTATAACATTCCTGTCTGCTACTGCTATACCATAACCGCAAAGTTGGAGGCAGGTTGTGAAATAAAACTATCTTGTTAAAGAAATTATGGCATAACGCAACAGAGCAGTGTTACCCTCTGAGAGGAATTTTGTTATGTTGACCGTGTTGTACCTAACGGAAGTGGCTTATCGGAAATGAAAGTCAGAATTACTTAAATATTCAAACAGTAGCAAATAATATTTTACCTAGCTACACTGTTTAAAGAATAAAGGAAACGGTCGCCAGCCTAATTAGGCAAGAGAATGATTAACATTCTTGTTTAAGAAAACAGTTATTAGTAACTTTAACGGACAAACACAACCTATATTTTAACACACACGAGTGCAATGAACTCTGACACGTGCATAGGCCCACGGTTAAGACTGGAAGCTGACAGAGCAAGACAGACTATTTGCATAAATATAACAGATAACGGAACACACTATTACTTTCAAGGCTTATTCAAACCGAGTAAGTTTTGTAACGTTACTATTAATATTCACTGCAGAATCATAAATTGGACATAGGTTAAGTCTCTCTCAGTTAAATACTTTACTATTTAAAGTGAAAGTTAATTGGAATCCACTAACACTATCTCACTATCTTTTGAAGAAAGAAATTGTTGTTTTCATAAATAGTGGGCTTCCCGTTACTTGTTACCTAGCATTAGCACAATTGACAAACTGTGGATCCTGTTATACTGTTAATATGCACTTCCAATACACAAGAGAGAGAAACACGTAGCAAACATGTAACTTTCCACTATTGCAGTTTTCCACTTTTACTACAGTGAAACACAATGTTGACAAATTTGCAAGAAACTTACTCACCTTTTAAAATTACTACAGGCAGCACTAAGATCATTAACTAAGCAAAACTTTATAAGCCTCAATTATAAGAATTTTAGTTATTAAAATAAACAGCAAATTGTCTTTATTACCACAGTCTTCTGCTTTCAAGTAAATGATTAAATAGGTGACTTTGAAACTTCAGAAGACTACATTTACTTCTTCCCACAATTTCGTGAAATCCACAGTAAATCTGAATATTCCCTTCTTACCAAAGACCAAACAACATTATCTATTTGGCTTTGAGGCTTTCATTTTTTCTACATACTAGGATACTCGGTAATCATAGTTCAAATGGAGAGGAACCTGAGAGGTGTTGTGATAGGGAAAAAATCAAGGTAGGTACATGAATTCATGAATTCAGTTATAAGTTACCTTATATTTGTGCACGCTAAAACATCCAATGAGCTGATCCTTCACTGTACATTATTATAGTATTCCGTTACAGTGATTGCGGAATGTGATGGCAACTGCATGTTGGTAGGTGGATTTGCAGGCAGAATTGCTGCACTCTGTCCCTTCTTGGTGGCGATGATGGATACAAATTCCAGAATCGTTCCAGCTATTTATCCATCCATCCGAGGCATTGGGAAGTGGCAGAAAAAGCCTCTCTCGGAACCAACACAATATACAACTTTTTCATGGCAGTGCACAGTTTGGTAGCTCGTCTCCGACTGACTCTTGGTTCCACCTTTTCTACCTAGGCCAACCACAATTTGCGCGCGCTACACACTTCCGTTCCCGAGGGGAGCCACAACACCTTTTATATATAAAATAACTAAGAACCCTAAGTGAAGGTCAGCAGCTTACATAACAACAAACAGACATTTTAAATAAAACAGAACATTTGCACATATTAGTATTTCATCAAAAAATTATTTACATAGAAATTACAATTATATACAGTAAGTTTTATTCCCTGCAAATGAAACAAAGAATTTAAGTGACAGATATACTACATTGCATAGAATCAAACCATGACATCAAAGTTTTTACAAAGAAAGGAGTATACAATTTCGTGTTATCTATTCAAACACATTTACAGAAGCTCAACGATGTAACATTAAATAAAACAAAAGACAAAAATAAATCAATAGAGTATTAGAGCTATGGTGTTACAAGTTATTCAACGATTTGTGGCGCAATTGGCAGTCGGCCTCTCTCAGGAGCTATCCCCATATTGCCAGTTAATTCGAGTTTCCGGAAAAATGTTCTTCTGCCCCGTTGCAGAAAGAGGACCACTGCGTATTCCTTTACTGCATCGATACTTGCTGCGAGCAGCGGCACTTTTGCTGTTGCTTTGATAAAACAGCTTTGCTAGTAAAGCCCTGCTCATCCAGTCCAGACCAGTGTTGACTGCCTGCAACTGAACTGTAATCCACAATGATGCTAGTGTTTGAACACTACATCGTCGTACCAGTAGCGGGCCTAACGAAAAAAAAAAAAGGATCTGAGCACTATGGGGCTTAATTGCTGTGGTCATCAGTCCCCTAGAACTTAGAACTACTTAAACATGACTAACCTAAGGACATCACACACATCCAAGCACGAGGCAGGATTCGAACCTGCGCGGTTCCAGACTCTAGCGCCTAGAACCGCTCGGACACCCCTGCCGGCGCCTAACGACAACTCATCACATTGACACTACCAATAGTACTAACAAATCCTGAAGGGCATAATCTGAACAGTCTGACAATCATTCCTATAAAGATACACATACGGTAAGGAAAGTGTAATTATAACCACCCTGCATTTTGGACAGAACAAACGAAAAACATTTACGTTTATGAGCGTGGCGGCTGATGATAATTGTCAATTTTGTTTATAATAACAAAAACTGTAATTCAGCCACTTAGTAGCCTTTCATCAGTAAGTGTAGCAAATTAGCAAATATGAATCTTAAAATGGCTCTGAGCACTATGGGACTTAACATCTTAGGTCATCAGTCCCCTAGAACTTAGAACTACTTAAACCTAACTAACCTAAGGACATCACACACATCCATGCCAGAGGCAGGATTCGAACCTCGAACGAGCGACCGTGGCAGTCCCGCGGTTCCGGACTGGAGCGCCTAGAACCGCACGGCCACCACGGCCGGCTAGGATTCTTAACATTTGGTAATACTAACTACATCGACCAATAGGAGAAATGGAGCAGAAGCACTAATGGTACGGGTGGCGCATCGTGCTTGCTCGTACTTCAAATCAGCAGCCTCTGTGCAAGTCAGCGCTAGGGCATTAAGTCCGCCTGGCCGTGGACAGCACACACTCGGCTAAATCACTAGGCGAGGCAGCACTGGTCGTCTTCGGCAACAGCAGCCAAGCTGCGCGAAGTGTATTCGCGCACTGCCTCGCACACCGCAACCCCTTTCAGACCACTCGAACGGGCAACGCACCTGAACGGCTCTGCTAAGTACCGTAAACTTCTGTTTAGATGTCCCTGCGGCCGTAGTGATAACGCCGCTGTAAACATTTGCAGGAGGGGACTTGGCAGCAGTGTCCGCGAGGGGCAAGTCGTCGGCAGAGGGGCTGCAACGTTCTTGCTGCCCGCTGCTGCTACTGGCGCATCCAGCCAACTTCCGATCGGCGGGCGCCAGCGGACGCTAAACCGATTACTGGCGCCAGTCCGGCTGCGACTGCTCCGCACTGCTGTGCTGTGCTGCTGTTGCGAGCACGAGTAGAGAGAGAGAGAAGGAGGGAGAGAGACGGACAGAGACAGAGAGCAATGGCCGGCACCTGGGAGCGTGGCCGAGTTCTGCTGGCCGCTAAGAGGATTACCTCACGGTGTACCGTGGGCCGCCGGGTCGCGAGCTGCAGTTGTAGGGCAAAACTGTCGATCTCAATCTGTACTTGCTCCCGACCCACGAATCTCAGCGCTCAATTGGGACGTCATTTTCAGCATGGTTAACCGAGAAGCGGTCACTCGTACCAGTGAGGCTCTGTGTCCATTCCTCTGCTCCCTATGAGTGCCCCTTACCGGAGCCACAATACTCGTTAAATTCTGGCAGCAGATGGACAGAAATCGGTTGTAGCGCTACGGTACACATCTAAACTGTTGTACGTTCCACAGTTGGCAAACGTGATGGGAATATCCCTGATATCACCTGCTATAGTTTGTAAAGCATAAAAAAGTAAATCTGAGATCAACCCTAAACCCGATTTGAATGCTGCACTGCTCCATTAAAAAAAAATGGCTCTGAGCACTATGGGACTTAACATCTATGGTCATCAGTCCCCTAGAACTTAGAACTATTTAAACCTAACTAACCTAAGGACAGCACACAACACCCAGCCATCACGAGGCAGAGAAAATCCCTGACCCCGCCGGGAATCGAATCCGGGAACCCGGGCGTGGGAAGCGAGAACGCTACCGCACGACCAACTGCTCCATTCTGAGGGATTTAATTGGAGGTAGTATTCCCTTGCTGTCCCACGAATTTTTAGTCTACTCACTCAGCCACTCATAGGAGGACCTACAGTTTAAAAAGTACTCAGAAACCACAGTATTTTCCGCATTAACAGACACTACGAATGGTAAAAGAAGCGGTAAGTTACGGGTCCTGTACTCGCCCTCTGGTGGTTGGCAACTGATGTTGACTGGACATTAGTTTCTGATTCATTGCTACCTAGTTTCAGTGAAGTTTCACTTGTTTCGTCTCGTCCACCGTTAAATAGACTAACAGAAGAAAAGTCGCTACACCAAAAATGATCAACGCAGAGTAATGAAATTTCTGGAATACTTTAGTGTATCCTCCTTGGTACACAAATAGTGTTACAACACTGTTGCAGAAACATCGAAACAAACGTGCCAAATTTAAACAGAAACAAAATCTCCAATATTGGCCATCTCTTACAGAAGCTCGAAATTTAGCGCGGACCTCAATGCGCGATGCTTATAACAGTTTCCACAACGAAACTTTGTTTCTAAACCTGGCAGAAAATCCAACGAGATTCGGGTCGTATTTGAAGTAAGTTAGCGACAAGAAACAATCAACGCCTTCTCTGCACGATGGCAATGGGGATACTGTCGAAGACAGTTACTAAGCTGAGTTACTAAACGCAGGTCCTCCTACGACTGGCTGAGCGAGTACACTAAAAAGTCGGGGGAAAGCAAGGCAATACTACCTTCATTTCGAAAATGCCTTCACAAAAGAAGACGAAGTAAATATTCCGAAATACGAATCGAGAACAGCTGCCAACATGAGTAACGTAGAAGTAAATATCCTCGGAGTAGTGAAGCAACTTAAATCACTGAATAAAAGCAAGTTTTCTGGTGCAGATTGTATACCAATTAGGTTCCTTTCGGAGTATGCTGATGCATTAGCTTCATACTTAACAATTATATACAACCGTTCGCTCGACGAAAGATCCGTACCCAAAGACTGGAAAGTCTCACAGGTCACACCAATAATCAAGAAATGTAGTAGGACTAATCCACTAAATTACAGGCCCATATCGTTAACGTCGATATGCAGTAGGATTTTGGAACGTATATTGTGTTCAAACATTATGAATTACCTCGAAGAAAACTGTCTATTGACACACAGTCAACACGGATTTAGAAAATGGTTCAAATGGCTCTGAGCATTATGCGACTTAACTTCTGCGGTCATCAGTCACCTAGAACTTAGAACTAACTAAACCTAACTAACCTAAGGACATCACACACATCCACGCCCGAGGCAGGATTCGAACCTGCGACCGTAGCGGTTGCTCGATTCCAGACAGTAGCGCCTAGAACCGCACTGCCACTCCGGCCGGCACGGGTTTAGAAAACATCGTCCCTGTGAAACACAACTAGCTCTTTAGTCACATGATGTGTTGAGTGCTGTTGACAAGAGATTTCAGATCGATATCTGGATTTACAAAACACTTTTAACAATGTACCACACAAGCGGCTTGTATTGAAATTGAGTGCTTATGGAATATCGTCTCAGTTGTGTGTGTGGTGGTCTTCAGTCCTGAGACTGGTTTGATGCAGCTCTCCATGCTACTCTATCCTGTGCAAGCTTCTTCATCTCCCAGTGCCTACTGCAGCCTACATCCTTCTGAACCTGCTTAGTGTATTCATCTCTTGGTCTCCCTCTACGATTTTTACCCTCCACGCTGCCCTCCAATGCTAAATTGGTGATCCCTT
This sequence comes from Schistocerca serialis cubense, assembly GCF_023864345.2. Lineage (NCBI taxonomy): Eukaryota > Metazoa > Arthropoda > Insecta > Orthoptera > Acrididae > Schistocerca > Schistocerca serialis. Next base: position 1,018,578,090 of record NC_064639.1, read on the forward strand.
GATGCCTCAGAACGTGTCCTACCAACCGATCCCTTCTACTTGTCAAGTTGTGCCACAAACTCCTCTTCTCCCCAATTCTATTCAATACCTCCTCATTAGTTATGCGATCTGCCCATCAAATCTTCAGCATTCTTCTGTAGCACCACATTTCAAAAGATTCTATTCTCTTCTTGTCCAAACTATTTATCATCCATGTTTCACTTCCATACATGGCTACACTCCATACAAATACTTTCAGAAATGACTTCCTAACACTTAAGGGGATACGGAATCGGATTTTGGGTTAAAAAATCGAATTTTTTTTTATTGGCGTATTATATTCTGCCATGTTTCCTCTTTAAAATGACGTATCATACATAGCTCTACTACAATTATAACTATTTTATTTTTATATATTTGTGAGATCGGGTATTGCGCTTTAGTTATACACGTCTCTCGTGGCTGACCATGAACTTTTTGGCAGTACCTTTAAAGTGACATGAATTCAAATATCCCGGTTTCCAGCGACTATTTATACACTAGTTGCCCGAAAATGTTTCTCTCTGGTTTCCTCAAGTTACTCTTTGACTTTGTGGCGGGACTGTTTTGTAAACAGTATGATATAAGAAAGTAGTTGTTGTTGAGTTATTTCGTATTTAGTGCTTCATTTTTCGCAGTGAAAATGCCTAGAGCTAAAGCAAAAGTATTTAAAAAGCGTGTGAACTGGCAAAAGAAAAGAAATAATGATTCATTAGCAAAGCAAAGCAGTTCATCATCATCACTGTTGGAAAATGTGAATCCACTTATTACTGATTTGCCGAACGAACTTACACCAAATGAAAACAGTGCTTCTCATAAAAAACTAAGAGATTTGGAAGAGAAATATAATTTACTTGATAGAGGGAATGAAGTTTTTGAACTCATTGGTACGAATATATTGTGTGAAGCTCTTGAAAACAGTTTGTGCTGCAAAAAATGTCATGGAAACGTTTCTCTGAAAGTAGAATCCCATGTTGGCCTGGCTGCCCAGTTTAATTTAATATGCAGTGTTTGTAAATACAGCTGTAAGTTTCCAAGTTCGGTTTCAGTAACTGTAAATAATGGATACAAGAAAACTGAACTTTATAGTGTAAATATTAGGTTAGTTTATGGATTGCGAGCAATTGGTAAGGGCAAAGCAGCTGGTGATATGCTATGTGGTGTTCTAAATCTTCCAAGTGCACCTTCAAAGTTTGAAGCTTACAATTATGTACTAGGATCTGCAGTTGAAGATGTAGCACAGAAGTCAATGCAGGTTGCTGTGGAAGAAGCAGTGGAAGAAAATGACGGCAGTCGTGACCTCACAGTGGCGTTTGATGGCACGTGGCAGAAAAGGGGCCACACCTCCAACAATGGTGTTGTAACAGCAACTAGTGTTGATACTGGCAAGGTTATTGATGTTGCAATAATGTCTAAATACTGTAGGTGCACAGGCAGGCTGAAAAATGAACACAGTGATGACTGTATTGCTAATTATTATGGTAGTAGTGGTGGCATGGAGGTTGCTGGGGTGAAGAAAATTTTTCATCGCTCTTCACGGTGGTATAATGTTCGCTATGTCAAATATCTGGGAGATGGTGACTCTAAAGCATTCAAAGAAGTTTTGGAAAGCAAACCATATGGGAAAAGTGTAAATATAAGCAAACTTGAATGTATAGGACATGTGCAGAAGAGAATGGGTGCCAGGCTGAGAAGGTTAAAATCAGTTATGAAAGGGAAAAAACTAGATGATGGGAAAACCTTGGATGGCAGAGGAAGATTGACTGATTCCATAATAGACCACATTCAGAACTGCTATGGCCTTGCAATCAGGCAAAATACAGGCAATCTTGAAGAAATGAGGAGAGCTATATGGGCTTTATATTTCCACACCGCATCCACGGATGAGCATCCACAACATGGTTTGTGCCCCAAAGGTGAAAACAGCTGGTGTAAATACAATAGGGGACTAACAACAGGAGAGAAATACATTCACCACCACAGTCTACCATCAGCCATCATGGCAGAAATAAAGCCCATTTTCAGAGATCTGGCTGACAGAAGTCTTCTGATGAAATGTCTTCACGGAAAAACGCAGAACCCCAACGAGTGCTTGAATAGTGTGATATGGCATCGTCTCCCAAAAACAGTGTTTGTCGGAATTAATACACTACATTTTGGTGTGTATGATGCTGTGGCAACCTTCAATCTTGGAAATATAACTAAATGCCAGGTCCTTCAAAAGTTGGGTATGTGTGTTGGTTCCCGTACGGTACGTGCTACGTTCTTTTTAGATCAGCACAGACTAAGGCATGCTGATAATATAATCAAGACATTAGTGAAAAAAGCAAGACAGGTGCAGAGGGGTGCCAAAAGAAGACTTGAAGATGATTATGAAGACTGTGAAGGGGGTATTAGCTACGGATCAGGAATGTTTTAATCTTCTTCCTCCGTTTCCCGTAAGTTTACTTTTTACTTCATCTAGGAACATTATCTCAGGTACTGGTCAACCTAGAAGTCTGAAATTTTTATGACGTAGTGACATAGGTCCCTATTACATACTGAAACAACGATTTTTTAATTACTTGATTTACAAAAGACTTAGGGGTGATAGTCTAGTAAAAAGCGATGGAAAAAATTTACTTAAAAATAAATGTACAATATCTCTGTAAGAAAATACTTTGACAATAAACTGTTGTTTCAGTATTGTTGTAACATATGAATGCACATACAGTAAAATTTTTACCTCTCTGTCTCCAGTAGTTTGTGAGAAAATGTTCCCTATAGTAGGCATATATTAACATTGCGGGGATAGGTGATTCCGTATCCCCTTAAATCTATACTCGATGTTCACAAATTTCTCTTCTTCAGAAACGCTTTCCTTGCCATTGCCAGTCTACATTTTATATCCTCTCTACTTCGACCATCATCAGTTATATTGCTCCCGAAATAGCAAAACGCCTTTACTACTTTAAGTGTCTCATTTCCTAATCTAATTCCCTCAGCATCATCCGACTTAATTAGACTACATTCCATTATCCTTGTTTTGCTTTTGTTGATGTTCATCTTATACCCTCCTTTCAAGACACTGTCCATTCCGTTCAACTGCTCTTCTAAGTCCTTTGCTGTCTCTGACATAATTACAATGTCATCGGCGAACCTCAATTTTTTTATTTCTTCTCCGTGGATTTTAATACCTACTCCGAATTTTTCTTTTGTTTGCTTCACTGCTTGCTCAATATACAGATTGAATAACATCGGGGATAGGCTACAACCCTGTCTCACTCCCTTCCCAACCACTGCTTCCCTTTCATGTTCCTCGACTCTTATAACTGCCATCTGCTTTCTGTACTAATTGTAAATAGTCTTTCGCTCCCTGTATTTTACCCCTACCACCTTTAGAATTTGAAAGAGAGTATTCCAGTCAACATTGTCAGAAGCTTTCTCTAAGTCTTCAAATGCTAGAAACGTAGGTTTGCCTTTCCGTAATCTTTCTTCTAAGATAAGTCGTAGGGTCAGTATTGCCTCACGTGTTCCAACATTTCTGCGGAATCTAAACTGATCTTCCCCGAGGTCGGCTTCTACCAGTTTTTCCATTCGTCTGTAAAGAATTCGTCTCAGTTATGTGACTGCATTAATGATTTCCTGTCAGAGAGGTCACAGTTCGTAGTATTGACGGTAAGTCATCGAGTAAAACAGAATTGATTTGTGGTGTTCCCCAAGGTAGTGTTATAGGACCTTTGATGTTCCTTATTCGTATAAATCATTTGGGAAACAATCTGAGCAGCAGTCTTACGTTGTTTGCCGATGACACTGTCGTTTTTCGACTAATTAAGTCATCATAAGATGAAACCAAACTACAAAACGATTTAGAAAATGTATCTGAATGGTGCAAAAATTGGCAATTGACCCTAAATAACGAAAAGTGTGAGGTCATCAACATGAGTGCTAAAAGGAATTCGTTAAACTTCGATTACACGATAAATCAGTCTAACCTAAAAGTCTTAAATTCAACTAAATACGTAGGTATTACAATTACGAGCAACTTAAATTGGAAGGAACACGCAGAAAATGTTGCGGGGAAGGTTAACCGAAGACTGCGTTTTATTGGCAGGATACTTAGAAAATGTAACAGATCTACTAAAGAGACTGCGTACTCTACGCTCGTCCGTCCTCTTTTAGAACACCGCTGCGTAGTGTGGGATCCTTACGATATAGGACTGACGGAGTACATCGAAAAAATTCAAAGGAGGGCAGCACATTTTGTATTATCGCGAAGTATTGGAGAGAGTGTCACAGAAATGACACGGGATTTGGGTTGGACGTCATCAAAAGAAAGGCGTTTTTCGTTGCGACGGAATCTTCTCACCGAATTCCAATCTACATCTACATCTACATCTACATCTATACTCCGCGAGCCACCTTACGGTGTGTGGCGGAGGGTACTTATTGTACCACTATCTGATCCCCCCTTCCCTGTTCCATTCACGAATTGTGCGTGGGAAGAACGACTGCTTGTAAGTCTCCGTATTTGCTCTAATTTCTCGGATCTTTTCGTTGTGATCATTACGCGAGATATATGTGGGCGGTAGTAATATGTTGCCCATCTCTTCCCGGAATGTGCTCTCTCGTAATTTCGATAATAAACCTCTCCGTATTGCGTAACGCCTTTCTTGAAGTGTCCGCCACTGGAGCTTGTTCAGCATCTCCGTAACGCTCTCGCGCTGACTAAATGTCCCCATGACGAATCGCGCTGCTTTTCGCTGGATCATGTCTATCTCTTCTATTAATCCAACCTGGTAAGGGTCCCATACTGATGAGCAATACTCAAGAATCGGACGAACAAGCGTTTTGTAAGCTACTTCTTTCGTCGATGAGTCACATTTTCTTAGAATTCTTCCTATGAATCTCAACCTGGCGCCTGCTTTTCCCACTATTTGTTTTATGTGATCATTTCACTTCAGATCGCTCCGGATAGTAACTCCTAAGTATTTTACGGTCGTTACCGCTTCCAATGATTTACCACCTATGGCATAATCGTACTGGAATGGATTTCTGCCCCTATGTATGCGCATTATATTACATTTATCTACGTTTAGGGAAAGCTGCCAGCTGTCGCACCATGCATTAATCCTCTGCAGGTCCTCCTGGAGTACGTACGAGTCTTCTGATGTTGCTACTTTCTTGTAGACAACCGTGTCATCTGCAAATAGCCTCACGGAGCTACCGATGTTGTCAACTAAGTCATTTATGTATATTGTAAACAATAAAGGTCCTATCACGCTTCCCTGCGGTACTCCCGAAATTACCTCTACATCTGCAGATTTTGAACCGTTAAGAATGACATGTTGTGTTCTTTCTTCTAGGAAATCCTGAATCCAATCACAAACCTGGTCCGATATTCCGTAAGCTCGTATTTTTTTCACTAAACGTAAGTGCCGAACCGTATCAAATGCCTTCCTGAAGTCCAGGAATACGGCATCAATCTGCTCGCCAGTGTCTACGGCACTGTGAATTTCTTGGGCAAATAGGGCGAGCTGAGTTTCACATGATCTCTGTTTGCGGAATCCATGTTGGTTATGATGAAGGAGATTTGTATTATCTAAGAACGTCATAATACGAGAACACAAAACATGTTCCATTATTCTACAACAGATTGACGTAAGCGAAATAGGCCTATAATTATTCGCATCTGATTTATGACCCTTCTTGAAAATGGGAACGACCTGCGCTTTCTTCCAGTCGCTAGGTACTTTACGTTCTTCCAGCGATCTACGATAAATTGCTGATAGAAAGGGGGCAAGTTCTTTAGCATAATCACTGTAGAATCTTAAGGGTATCTCGTCTGGTCCGGATGCTTTTCCGCTACTAAGTGATAGCAGTTGTTTTTCAATTCCGATATCGTTTATTTCAATATTTTCCATTTTGTCGTCCGTGCGACGGCTGAAATCAGGGACCGTGTTACGATTTTCCGCAGTGAAACAGTTTCGGAACACTGAATTCAGTATTTCTGCCTTTCTTCGGTCGTCCTCTGTTTCGGTGCCATCGTGGTCAACGAGTGACTGAATAGGGGATTTAGATCCGCTTACCGATTTTACATATGACCAAAACTTTTTAGGGTTCTTGTTTAGATTGTTTGCCAATGTTTTATGTTCGAATTCGTTGAATGCTTCTCTCATTGCTCTCTTTACGCTCTTTTTCGCTTCGTTCAGCTTTTCCTTATCAGCTATGATTCGACTACTCTTAAACCTATGATGAAGCTTTCTTTGTTTCCGTAGTACCTTTCGTACATGATTGTTATACCACGGTGGATCTTTCCCCTCGCTTTGGACCTTAGTCGGTACGAACTTATCTAAGGCGTACTGGACGATGTTTCTGAATTTTTTCCATTTTTGTTCCACATCCTCTTCCTCAGAAATGAACGTTTGATGGTGGTCACTCAGATATTCTGCGATTTGTGCCCTATCACTCTTGTTAAGCAAATATATTTTCCTTCCTTTCTTGGCATTTCTTATTACACTTGTAGTCATTGATGCAACCACTGACTTATGATCACTGATACCCTCTTCTACATTCACGGAGTCGAAAAGTTCCGGTCTATTTGTTGCTATGAGGTCTAAAACGTTAGCTTCACGAGTTGGTTCCCTAACTATCTGCTCGAAGTAATTCTCGGACAAGGCAGTCAGGATAACGTCACAAGAGTCTCTGTCCCTGGCTCCAGTTCTGATTGTGTGACTATCCCATTCTATACCTGGTAGATTGAAGTCTCCCCCTATTACAATAGTATGATCACGAAACTTCTTCACGACGTTCTGCAGGTTCTCTCTGAGGCGCTCAACTACTACGGTTGCTGATGCAGGTGGTCTATAGAAGCATCCGACTATCATATCTGACCCACCTTTGATACTTAACTTAACCCAGATTATTTCACATTCGCATTCGCTAATAACTTCACTGGATATTATTGAATTCTTTACTGCTATAAATACTCCTCCACCATTGGCGTTTATCCTATCCTTGCGGTATATATTCCATTCTGTGTCTAGGATTTCGTTACTGTTCACTTCCGGTTTTAACCAACTTTCCGTTCCTAATACTATATGCGCACTATTTCCTTCAATAAGAGATACTAATTCAGGAACCTTGCCCTGGATACTCCTGCAGTTTACCAATATTACGTTGACTTTTCCTGTTTTTGGTCTCTGAGGACGGACGTTCTTTATCAACGATGATAATGTCCTCTCTGGTAAGCCGTCAGGTATTTTATTGTTTCGCCCAAGGGGGGGTCCCTCTAACCTAAAAAACCCCCGTGTGCACGCCACACGTACTCTGCTACCCTAGTAGCTGCTTCCGGTGTGTAGTGCACGCCTGACCTGTCTAGGGGGGCCCTACAGTTCTCCACCCAATAACGGAGGTCGATGAATTTGCAACCATTATAGTCGCAGAGTCGTCTGAGCCTCTGGTTTAGACCCTCCACACGGCTCCAAACCAGAGGACCGCGATCGACTCTGGGCACTATGCTGCAGATATTAAGCTCAGCTTGCACTCCGCGTGCGATGCTGGTTGTCTTCACCAAATCAGCCAGCCGCCGGAAGGAACCAAGGATGGCCTCAGAACCCAAGCGGCAGGCGTCATTCGTTCCGACATGTGCTACTATCTGCAGCCGGTCACACCCAGTGCGTTCAATAGCTGCCGGAAGGGCCTCCTCCACATTACGGACGAGACCCCCCGGCAAGCACACCGAGTGCACACTGGCATTCTTCCCCGACCTACCCGCTATTTTCCTAAGGGGCTCCATAACCCGCCTAACGTTGGAGCTCCCTATAACTAATAGGCCCGCCCTCTGTGACTGTCGGGACCTTGCCGGAGAATCGGCCACTGGCCCAACAGGCGAGGCATCCTTTGGTGGCTCGGAAACGATGTCATCACCACTAGGAAGCACCCCGTACCTGTTGGAAAGGGGTAAGGCAGCTGCCACGCGGCCAGATCCCACCTTCGCCTTTCGGCCAGGCACGCGCGAGCCCACCACTGTCCGCCATTCACCCTTGAGTGATGGCTGACCGGTAAGATGCTCACTGCCGGAAGACGCAGCGACATCAGGGGTTCCATGCGATTCCAAGGCCACCGAAGTAGGCATAGGTCTCACCACAGTTGCCCCAACGCCACTACGAGCCGACGCCTGCGCCTCGAGCTCGATGAGCCTAACAGACAAAGCCTCCACCTGCCCCCGAAGAGTGGCCAATTCTCCTTGCGTCCGCTCACAACAACCACAGTCCCTACACATGACTATGTTTACCCTACAAGCGAACGGTGTACTCGCCTTATTAGCAGCAGGAAACGAAGTGCTCTCTCACTGACGGTCTAACCGACACTGAGCTGTTCTAACCAAGCAAAAGCCTGTACGATACAAGGGTCGATAGCAACGGCGATAATGTACACTACACTGTTATTAAAATAAACGGTTGTGTCTAGTAGGCACTCAAACACGCAAGAAATTACAAAAATAAAATAGTAACTACCCAGATAACTGAAAATAAGTTGTACCTGTTTGAAGCTCGCAAAAATGTGTAACAAGCGAACGGTGTACTCGCCTTATTAGCAGCAGGAAATCGAAGTGCTCTCTCACTGAATGCGAGAATATTTTGTTGACTCCGACCTTCGTAGGAAGAAACGTTCACCACTATAAAATAAGGGAAATCAGAGCTCGTACTGAAAGATACAGGTGTTCGTTCTTTCCGTGCGCTATATGATATAGGAATAATAGAGAATTGTGAAGATGGTTCGATGAACCCTCTGCCAGGCACTTAAATGTGATTTGCAGAGTATCCATGTAGATGTAAATGTGTAGGTAATGTATTTCAGTGGCAAGACCAAACGTTGTATAGCCCAATGTGAAACGCTGGTACATTTATAAGCAGTGTAACCGCCAGAATGTTGAATACAAGCATGCAAATATGTGTCGTACATGTACCGGATGCCAGGTTTTTTGGGGTGGAGATCCATGCCAGTTGCATATGGTCGGTCAGCACAGAGACGGTTAATACTATTTGTGGTTGACGCTGGAGCTGGCTTCTGATGATGTCCCCTGTGTGACCGACTGGAGAGAGATCGTGTGATCGAGCAGGCCAAGGCAACATCTTAACACTCTGTAGAGCAAGTTGGGTTACACGAGAGGTATGTGAACGACCATTATCTTATTGAAAAACACCGCCTGGAACGCTGTTCATCAATGGCAGCACAACATGTCGTATCAAAATACTGTACACATTTGCAGTCAGGATGTGTGGATTAACCACGAGAGTATTCCTGCTGTTAAGCGAAATCGCACTCCAGACCATAACTACATGTGTAGGTCCAGTGTGCCTTGCACACAGCCAGGTTGCGTGCGGATCCTCAGCTGGCCTCCATCTAACAAACACACGGTCATCACTAGCACCAATGCAGAACCAGCTTTCATCAGAGAACACATCAGCTCTCGGATGAGTTCTCGCTTCACACTACTGAAGTCGCAAATGGCTGTGGTTTGGGGGCAGTGGAAAGCACGGCCAGGGCATCTGGCTCGGAGATGACCTTGCAGTAACAGTTCGGTGTCACTATGGTGTCAACTGCTGCCCATATTGCTGCTGCAGATGCAGTATGATGCGACAGAGCAATATCCCGAACATGATGCTCCTTCCTCTCGGTAGTGTTACGTGACCATCTGGAGCCCTGTCTTCTTGAGGCCGTACTGTCCTGCGACCACCGCTGTCAGCAAACATGTACATTGGCTACATTCCTGCCAAGTCTCTTTGCAGTATCGCAGAAGGAACATTCAGCATCTGACAGCCCTATTACTTGACCTCGTTCAAACTCTGTGGGATATTGATAATGGCATCTTTATCGCCTTAAAGGTGTTTCTGTTAACATCAACTCACGAAATCCAATCTCAAAGGTAACTAACGCTCACGACTGTTACAGCGTGTATTTAGAGTAAACCTGATTTGCGTCCTCATTGTTGTGCTACTAGTGACACTCTGACGCGCCTGGCGTGAAATTTGAACAGACATCGTCTTTCAGATGTAGAAACACTCCTACCAACTTTGGTTTATGTACCACAACTCCAAATTGCTATTGCAATACTTTTCTGTCAGTGTAGTTGTAGTTAGTCCAGTTCCAGTTCCACCCAAGCACCACTAAGAGTGTTGTACTTTGAGGATAGTACACCTAAGAACATATGAGGTTCCCTGGTAAGCGTTTCAATCTAGTGAATGATTCCAGAGTCACATGAAGGAATCCACGCTAAAAATCTCCATAAGCATTTTACCTACAGATTTAATTGCTGTACAATATTTTTAACATATCTGTAACATACTGTTAAATCTTCAGTAACAGACCTTTATGGTGTGGAAAATTCTACGGAAGCTATTTGGAGAGTAAGGTCCAATGGATCGCGAAATGGAAACCACAGCGAGATTTCCGGCAGCTTTACATAGATGTGTTGGGCTGTGTCTCCAGTATAACAACCGATCGCACCACGTCGCCCTTTTCATTTCCGAGCGCACAGTGGGCACGTAAAGGTGACTATAAAGTGGTGTCTCCCGCCAAGTATGAGTGCCTGTGAGAGATTTCCCCTGATTTCACGCAGCACACATAACGTAACTGTCAAGCATTTACTTCTGCATGACAATTATCGGACGCACCCTGCAGGGGCAATGAGGACGCCTCTGCAGTGTTTTCTATGGGAAGAGTTTGATCGCCCGCTATACAACCCATATTTGGCTCCCTCTGATGTTCATATCTGCTCACATGAGCCACTTGCTAGGAAGACAACATTTTGACACAGACAACAAGCTGTATATTAAGGAATTGACGAAAAACACAGGTGGCTGCCTTCTATCACAAAAGTTTTGGAAAGCTGGTACTGTGCTACGACAAATTTTTCAATCGGAACGGCGACTATGTAGAGAAGTAGCTGGATGGTGTAGCTAACTGCTGCAAATAAAACTATTTGATATTCGCTATGGTTTTTATTTCACCTTACTTTCCGAATAGCCATCGTATATAAGGAAACGAACCAATTATATAGCATATGGCTGGTAGAACCATATTTCGTGAGTCGTGCAGCATCTTGTACCTTGAAACGGAAGATCTTCAATGGAACTTGAAATATTTGGACGTTAACTGAGTTTCTTTAATGTTGAAAACGGTACTTAGATTAGTTTCCAATTGCTTCTATCGCAATATACATTTATATTTTAACTAGTTTGTGATGATACATCTGCTTAATTAGATTGCACTTACTGATGATTGGTGTGTAGTTGGGTAATAACGTAATAGATATACAGGGTGGTCAGAAAATGTGTGAAATGCTTGTAGGGATGTTACAGGGCAGGTTGTACTGAGACATAAATGCTAAGAAAAAAATTCGATACGTCGCTCCGTTTCCGAGTTATTTAGCATAGAATTTACTCAATCGGGGCGTCGCTCGCTCGAATTCAAGCGGCCTGTCAGGGGCGGTGTTGCCCGAGTGCTTTGTCTCGTTAGCTGAAACTTGAATTTACGCGCGCGACGATCTGATTGGGTAACTTCAATGCTAAATAACTCGTAAACGGCGCAACGTATCGAATGTTTTTCTTTACATTCATATCTCAGTAGAACCTGCCCTGCAACATCCCTACAAGATTTCAGACATTTTCTGACCACACTGTATACTATCAAATGCAGTACTGACAAGATTTCTTTATTGAAACACTTTTTAATTTGAACAGAATATTTTTCCTAGGTACATGAACATGTTGAACATTAGAATATTTTTTCACATTTGGGAGACCCTTACTTTAGCGGAGTAATTTTCGATATTTCAGTAGAATACTGCATCACATCAATAGTAAATACAATCATTTAAAAATAGAACAAGAAAATGTATTAATGTTCTATTAGAGGGCTAACTAGAGTTGAAAATCTGAAAATTGCTCCAAGGTATAAAACTCTGCGCCACGGTTTTCCGTGGTTTATATGAATCGACTACGATTTATGCTGCAATGATTTCCTTACCAAAGATAGAAATGATTTCTTTCATTATCGGTGTCCTATCCGATCCTGTTCTTTCTCTGACGATCTCACCGATCGCGGGACGTTAACTATTTATCTCGCGTTCTTCGCTCCATAATATGTTACTGCAATTATTTCGTTCATATCCCGAGGACACAAAAATCATTTAAAGGATCCATAATTATTAACATGTATTAAACACGATAATTCGTTTTCTTTAATTCAACAGCTCCAGATCCAAAAAGCGTATCCCAATAATGTCATTTCACCAGCAGTTCCGAAACATAACTCTGCGTTGTTGTTCTTCAGTGAAATGCAGTTAAACACCACATTTTTTAAAAAAAACTGACGTATTCTCTTTTTGGAGAAAATCTGCAGTTAATAATTTATGAACAACAAATTTTATTGTTTATGGCGTAGCATACAACGATATTGTTCTGTGTTCTAGCATGCAACTTTGCGCATAGAGACACAAGTTCCCTCTTGCAGGCATCATTCATCGATCTAAAGATAGTTTCATGTTCTGGCTCAAATCGGTCAAAATTTACGTGTATGCTGCCATAAAAGAAGACGACATCGATTTTGAACTGATGAGGGCATATGCCACCTGGGGTTGCAGTAGATGTACTGATAATCGTTTCAAAGTCGTTAGCAGGCGGATAGCGTAGTGGTATAGCTGCCAGAACTCCACCTCTGTCTATCCTTTAATAGGAAATGCTCACAGCCAGAAGGCTGAGGGTGGTGCAAACGTGTGAAGCAAGCAGGCAAGCAGGCCTCAGAGACACACTCGTGCTTCCTACAGACAACAGAGGGAGCATGAAAGGGGTAACATTGTGCCCTTCCGACTGGCGGGATGGTCTTTTCGGAGAACTGCCACGAAATGTGGACGTACTGCGTCAGTTGTGCAACGACGCTGGTATCAGTGTCTCGTGAACGTTCTCACACCTGTAGACGAAGCTCTGGACGTCCACGCAGAACAGACACCCGCCATGATCATCATATTATAAGGGCAGCAGTGGCACATCTGCAGGTATCACAGCACAGTCAAAAGGGCTTGTAAGTACAGACATGTCAGCACGAACTGTTGCGAACTGGTTATTAGCAGTGGGAGTACGAGCACGCACACCTCTAACCGGTCTTCCACCCACGCCCCAACAGCGACGTGTACGGTAGACTGGTGCCAATCACTAGGAAGATGCCAGAGGTGTGTTGTGGTCTTTGCCTGCACACAAGTAATAGTCGTTTGTGCGTACGAAGTAGACCTGTTCAGGCTGTGTCGCAGAGTTCGTTCGTCCATGGCACACTGGCGTCACTCCACGCCTTATGGTCTGCGGTCCGATAAACTACAGCCCATCTGGAGGGGCTGCTAACTAGCGCTCGGTACGTGCAGAATCTTGATAGACCCGTTCATATGCCATTCTTGCAACGGATAATGCTCGTCCACAAGCTACCCATGAAACTCAACGTGCTCTGCAAGAAGTGCGGCAACATCCCTAGCCAGCACAATCTTCGGAATTGTCTCCAACCGAGCACGTATGGTATATGATGGGACAAGAAGCGATTAGTGCGACTCGTCGACCAACAGCTCTTACAGAGCAACGGAAACAGATCGAGCAGATGTGGCATAACTTATCTCAGGACAGTACTCGACCTGTACGATCGATTAGATGCGAGATTCGGTGCCTGCATTGCCTCCCTTAGAGCATACACCAGATACTATTACGGGTCTTTCACCATGGGTCCATACCTCGTACCTCCGAACCGCTTGAACTATTGATCTGTAGACGTATGTAATCGTTTCATGAATTTATATGGACTGTTGCAGTAATAAATCTTGAGTGAACTGAAATCTCTAAAAGCGCATACTATTTCCTCACGGCAGTGCACACGTAATGGGGATAGATAATATGACACAGACATACTCGTCATGAATATTGATTGTTTTGTAGTCTTAGTATTTAATTTTTAATAGTACATTTCAAAGATCCTACACTTAGGGACTGACGGAATAACACAGTTACGTTAAATTGGTAGGATGGATATTAGTATTTATTTGCGGTTGTGTATTTGGCACCGCGAAAAGAGAGCTTTCAAGAATATTATTAACTGTAGGTCGGTAATACAAGTGATACGGATGTTGTGACCGCAGGAATAGTGGTTTATCTTAGCCCGTACATGTATAGGACTTACGGAAAAGTGACAATAGGAACCGCTGGCTCACTTTTGTGTACAAGATGCTGCATAGACTGGGATCCGCAACACTGCAGTGGCTGGGTAATACCTCGCTAAACCAGCTTTTCACTACTTTTGTGACAGAGAGAGAGAGAGTCAACTTTTTATTACTTTTGTTGTTGTGACTTGGCAAGACAGCCAAGCCACTATGAGATAGCCGAAAGGCACGCGTTTAAGCTCACACAGGCTGGCGTGAGGTCTGGAACAGGTCAAGGTCTTATAGTAGCAAAAATAGTACGTAGCTTCTGGAATACTTAATTTTAATCCGTAATTGGTGAACATCGGTCTGACGGTACATGCATCACAAGATAAATAGCAAATGATAATGGCGCCTTGCTAGGTCGTAGCAAATGACGTAGCTGAAGGCTATGCTAACTATCGTCTCGGCAAATGAGAGCGTAATTTGTCAGTGAACCATCGCTAGCAAAGTCGGCTGTACAACTGGGGCGAGTGCTAGGAAGTCACTCTAGACCTGCCGTGTGGCGGCGCTCGGTCTGCAATCACTGATAGTGGCGACACGCGGGTCCGACGTATACTAGCGGACCGCGGCCGATTTAAAGGCTACCACCTAGAAAGTGTGGTGTCTGGTGGTGACACCACATTTGTAGTTACAGATCTCCTCTCAGAATAATTATTTGAGCAACATTTTGTAAACTGGTGCATGATATTTGGAACTAAGCCCTTTTCTTGTTGGTTCTTCTTCTAAGCCCACGTGGCCCTCCACTGACCACTTACTTACCACTTTACCCTGCCTATTCATCATGTTATAAATGCTGTGAGGGGCAGCATTTCATTACATTTTAATTCTGTTTTTGTAATGCTTCGTGAACTATCGTACCAAGATGGTGGATGGAATTCCTCGCCATGTTGTCTTGTGTAAATGCAAATGGCGTTTCTCTGGCCGCATTACGGCTATATATTTCGTGAATAATTATAAGTTTGCAATGTTTAAATGTGTGGTAGGCTATTAATTCCGATTTATATGACATAAGTAGTGAATCTCTGATTCCAGAAACGAGGTGGCTGTTTCATAGCATATACGCATAATCCACATACTTCACTAGAACCATCATTATAACCTTCAGGCTGTACCGTTAAATTCGTTTCCTTCAGGTTATCTTAAAGAAAAGCAGTAATCACATCTATTTGTGCGATGTTTATATTCTCATTGGCTGCAATGCTGAGTAACGTTCGAATAGTCGGCATCTTCACCGTAGGTCTGACAGTTTGTTCATAATCAGTTCCTTTCTCTTGAGAAAATCCTTCGATAAGCACTCGTGCTTTCAGTCTGTCTAACAATCCGTCAGCAATCTTCCTCAGTTTGTAGATCACCTCACTCGGAATTGCCCTTTTTCCAGGAGGTAGATCTTCCAAAGCACAAGTTCCATTTTCTTTCGGTATCTCCTTTTCTTGATCCATTGCTGCATTCGAGTAGTCTCGCTGACTCGAATTCATGCCGTCACAATAAAATTCTTATTCCTCAAAGATCATTATCTGCATCAGGCCTAAGTAATCTTGAAGCCTTCTAGGATGTTTCAGCGTTAAAGGTTCACACAGTTGTGGCCCAATACTTTCATCGTCAGACTGTTCTCTTCAGTTTCTGCAAATCACTGCAACAACAGAACTCATTTCCTCTCGGGAAACCAAATTTCACTATGCTCTCAATTTCTTCTGACTGCTATTGAGGCTTCCGATGAGGGAGATCAGGATCCACAGGCATTACTGGACACGCTCTTTGCATAATTTTACCTTCTAAAATAACATCACATGATCTCATTAGCTGACAATTTTCTTCACAACATATCCGATAACGATCATTATGCTCATATCCAATAAGACTCTCATTCTATAGAGACGCCCTTAGAATACTGGAAGGTCCCGATCGATTATGAATGTATTTTGCAGAATTTATCATGTCCTCCAACAATGGTTGAGGAATTTTTCTGTGAGCATGCATTATAGCCCTACCTGTTTCAACAAGAGTACGATTTTCTCTTTTAATGCAACCATTTCCTGTGGAATGTATGGCATAGTGACACGTTGGGCTATGCCCTCCTTTGGTAGAACCATCCTCCTCTGTTTACTGTTGAACTCTCTTCCATTATCAGTTAAGGCGTTTATAAATATATGCCCAACAGTCTTTGTTTCCGTTAGAAATTGTCTTGGTTGATTAGAAAATAAACATCTCGAAATTTACTGTAATCATATTTGACTATAACAACGTAGCGGTAGCCAGTGTTAAACCTTTGTAAAGGACCACAGACATCCATACGAATCAGCTCTCCCGTTTCAGAAGCTGTCTTCCGGGTGCCAAATAGAAGCCGATGTTCTGTGCTATAAATACAGCCTTCACAGAGCTCAGAGCTCAGTCCCTCACTTATGCCTAAGATCTTTGACATTAACAGATTGACATGTCACTTGTATTAATTTCCAGCCCTCTCATGGTACAGTTGTAGTAAGTTTTCTCAACTGATTTCATTCACTTCAGCAAGAGTAGGAGGCATAATCTTCTCATCATTGACTGAAGTAGTCCTCATAACGATCAAGACTGTCTACTACTTTTGTGACTTCACCAATTTTAAAATAACACCTCTCTGTTGTGGATAAAAATGTGCTTTTTGGATCTGTATCTAGTGCCGCCAAGACAGAAAATAGATTCTTTTTAACTTTTGGTTCACACATCACTCAAAGTGATGTATTTACTGCTGCTTCCATTTCTATAATACCTTTGCCAACAGCCTCAACAGTGTCGTCATCCGCTGAAATAACTGTATGTGTTGTAGAAAATGGTTCAAATGTCTTGAAAATTTTTTTCAGTATTGGTGATATGACATTTTGCACCATTGTCTGCAAACCAGCTACCAGTATCATTCTCAGATGACAAGACAGAAGTAGAAGTTGCAGAGAAGAGAACCATGTTCGTATTTGGACTTCCAGCAGCTTCCGACACAATACTTTCCTGCGGATTTTGTGGTCGACCATCCACAATCCACTTTCTACATTTCTTGATCTTGTGATTTGCCTTCTTACAGTACTGACAAACAGTTTTCTTTTACCACTGTGCTTGTTTAGAGAGTTGTTTCAATGAGTTACATATAAGTGGCTCTTGAGATGTAGAATCTCCTTCTCTGCTCGACAAAGCTTTCTCTTATGCACAAAGTTAAGTTCTCAATTTATCAACGTTGCTATCACTTTTTGACATAAGCATACTACTTGATTTGAATGAAACTTACTCACGTGGTAGTGTGCGCAAAACATTACAAATTAAAAATAAATCAGATAATTGTGGATTATTTTCTACATTTTTGGTCGTATCGTGCTTCAAAAACATTACGTACATTTTTTAACTTTACTTATGAGTTGCTACATCATAATTATATTGTTTCACAAATCCAAAAAATAGGGAAAAATCATCTAATAATTTATGCAATTCTGGCCATAGTTCTCGAGATATATTAATATGTGTTATTTTCTGCATTGTTTCCCCTCATATTCGTAAACAGTAAAATGAAAACATTTCTCTCAGCTGTAAGATAATTATTTAATGCATTCTTATATGTATCTTTTACTTGAGCAATAGCATGTTCCGCAGATTCTACTGCTTTAAATAACCTACCTTCAATGTCGTCAACCTTTCCAGGAATAGCACATAGACAGACATTTAATTTTTATTCCAATATTTCAGTCTGTCTGCCCTTCCAGTAAACCAATACTTATTAGTCTTGTCGAATCCATACTCAAAATTCACAAACTCTCTCCAAAAGTTACTCCGATGTACGAACGCAGCAAAAGCTAATTTCAAAATTTAAACTTAATTTATGTACAACACTTACTAACTGTACCTCGGCAATAACCTGTTTGATTATTTGGGAATAACACAAGTTTTTCTTCGTTTAAAAACACCGGTTTATAAAAAGTATGCAATTAACGGTTAATAACGATAATAAACACTTCCGTTGCGGCAAAGAACTTAAAACAGCATATGTCTCATAAGATAGAGATATTTATATGTTATTCAAGCTATTAAATAAATTGGCTCACAACACAAAACTTTAACATTAGGCTCTTAACAATTCGGAGAGTAATTTGTCTTTGTAAATGTGAGATTTCGAGTATCACATGGCGTATCGCTACCACTAAGTCCGTTGTCTTGTCAGGCCGTGATTAACGACGTCTGTTCTTTCGTACAGCGTAGGAATTTTGGTTGTTTGGTTATCTAAGAAAGTGAAAATATTGTATGGCCCATGTATGTGTCAGACAACGGAGCCTTGGATACTTGTTTTATTGAGTTAAAGTACCTTAATACTATGTCTCATCGTCCCTTGTGTTATTTATTACATTTCTGAATACATTCCTTAAACAAAAGCAAAGTTTGTCGGTTATGTTTAAAGCATGAATTTCCATTGTTGCCGAGTGCTTGTCTCCTGGGGTGTACTACATGTGAGATATGGTGAACATGGGTTCTCTTAGCTCAGTTTGAGTGTAAATCTGCAGAGTGATAATAATACACTCGTATTTTACCTCTCTTCGATATTGCTAATCTACGTCGAAACCAATATATTTTGCACTTGTTCATCATGTGCGTCTTTTTCTGCAGCTTCGATCGTTTTTGTGATAACTGATATTCTGTGTGAAGATGAAAAAATTGTTTGAGCTAGAGAATGCAGAACATGAATATGCAGATTAAAAGATGTAAAACCTCAGAAACCACGTTCTCAGATAGCCCATGGGACGATCACTTCTTGCAATACTTACTACTGAATCACTTTTCCGTCAGCTTTTCGTTACGATGTAAAGTAACTGGCTACGAATGAGATGAAAGGTAGCGCGAAATTGTCATCTAACTCTAAAAGGCCGTTAGGTTGTTTCAGATGTGGTTAGGAACAGCGGTGCTCAGAAAGTAAGGGGATTTTTGTAATAATGTAAACATTAGAAAAGTAAAGTAGATGAAGAAGGAAAATCAGTAATGCGAGCAATATTGCAAGAAGCATGATATGGTTTTTTACATCATGTGTTCATTACTGGGTTCATTTATTTACACAGATTAAAGGCCGGCTGACGGAAGAATATAAACTTCTTTTTGCAAAGAAAAAGACGTTATCAACAGAAGTCACCTGATTTCTTGTTACGTCTTTACATCAAAGTGATTGTTCAGCAGAACAGATGGTGTGGGTTGTCTTTATGAAGACGTAATCGCTATCCAGTTTTAATTAAAGAATAGTTAATTTATTCTCTTGCTAGTCATGATTTTATCTTTTGTGAGTTGTTAGTGGGTCTTACTGATTAACCTACTGGTAAATAAAATTCCTTTCGATAACGCTTGAGTTTTCAATGTTAATCGGTTACGCTTATATTATCAGACGTTTCGGTCGAACAGACCATTCTCAGGTTAATGAATGAAATTAAGTATATCAGCTGCGTTCAATTGTGATGATCTGTTTCTAGATCAACATTATACATTAACTGCATCAAATGCTTAGAATGCCTAACATATAAGTACATAAAGAATATGTTAAACTTGAAGACTTCCACTTTCTGAAAAAAATTTCAGTTAACTATATTAATACTTTATATTATTATTATCTAACAGTTCTAACCAAAGTCATCATGATTCTCAACCAAAGGTGTCTGAGCTCTGTTGGCACCAATATGAGTGACTTGACTGCCAGTTTTGCTGCGATATCAGGTAAAAGTGAAAATATTTAATTGGAGATTATTTACAGTCATGCCCCTAAGTATTACGAGGACAGTGGATCGCCAACACAAAACAAAATAAAAAAAAGCAGGCTAATATAGATTGGAACCGTTTCACATAGATTAGCGAAGTTGTTTAATAAGAAATGGGTTAGAAGTTGTAACCGGTTTGAGCAGATGTAATTTCGATGATTTGCTCACGCGCTGCCTGCGATATGTAAGGTATAAGAGAATCTCAGACGAGAGAGCGGTGTTGACTGCAGTAGGAACTGTGTAGCTGTAGCAGTAAGTCGTTGCTAGCGAGCAGTCTGATCTGTGTATCACGTTGGCTGGACTGGTCGTGGTGCAGCGATGCCGGAGCCTGAGCATTATTGTATAAGGTAAAAAGCAACCTCGCGCATGTGTAGTATTGTTATCTCAAGTACCATGTAAATGTTTTAAAAATCTCCTAATAATAATCTTTCTTATAAAAAAATTAACTTTTGATAATCATTCATCGCAATTTAAAGAATTTACTAATTTCTCCAATCCATGGTCATCCCGATTATTCTAAAGAAAAATCAGTTGTTTCCTTTTATACATGACAAATCTATCGGCCAGGATTGCACTTAGCTGGGCCAGAAAAATTTTATTGTAAGAACAGATATATATGCGTTATCCGGCGACTTCATTGAGGTAAGACTTTTTCTTTTTTTTATTCAGAATGATCTTTCAGGGCCATGACGCAGCACTGCTGACGTCCAAAATTTACCAGGTTAAATTCACAGTGAATTATTGAATAAGTTATAAGTGAGCGACAATTTAATTTAGAGGTTATTTACATTATATTATTACCAGGTTACTGATTTTATTTTTTTGTTGGGAAGTTACACTTGGCGACAACCGTCCAGGATTGTATTTCTTTGTGAATTTCTGAGAAGTAGTCAGTTATATACCTGCTCTTATTTACTTAAATGTAGTTTGCATCTGGCGCAAAGCATTTACTAATTTTTCACTCTTTCTTTCATAGATCATCTGCAATTTATTGCTCTTTGTTGTAATTGTGTTTGTTCCAGTTTTGCTTCGCCTTTGTTTCATTTTGTGCTTAATTTTGATTTGTGAAAAATGCCACGAAAAACTGTTAACAGTACATCGCGATGTACAATGAGTGAAATAGCCGACTCGAATAACTTGACCGATAATACTTGCAACACACAGTGTAATAGTGATAATCGTCTAATTACAGATAATCAGTGGCTGCCGATCACTAGTATTGAGTTAAATCCTAATGATGGGCGAACAAATTCAATTATGTCCACAGTAAATTTAACAACTGATGACGCGGCACGTTCTGTTACAATGAACGCTGCCCAGTTTGGCACACGTGACTTGCAAAATTTACGCAGTGAACAGATAAATATTTCTAACAAAGATGAACAATGTACTCAAAGTACGTTAGATTTAATTGATTCCGCTGTAGTGACCAACAGCGTACATCCCATTGGCAAACCTTTTCAAGAATCAGAGAATGACCAAATGGTTACACAAAACATAACAAATGCAGATACACCATCACACAGCACAGAAAATAGAGTCGCTAATTTTGGCATGGATCAAGTTGTAGCATTATTACTACAATTCAAGGAAGAACAAGACGACAATTTCTAACGAATTAATCAATCGAACATACAACTAAATGAAAAACTAGACAACAAATCTAAACAGTCGAATGAAAAACTAGACAACAATTACAAACAACTTAATGAAAAACTAGACAACAATTCCAAACAGTTGAATGAAAAACAAGATAACAATTTCAAACAGATTAGTGACTAGATTACAGCCATTGCCGTGCAATGTCATGATACTAAAGAACAATTACATGAGGAAATTAAGGCTTGTGCTAGGAGCAGTAGTGAAGAAATTAGATCTGTGGCACAAGAATTAAGTAATACACATGCAGCCACAACTAAATTACTTAGAGATGAAATTAGTGCAGTCGCTAAACAATGTTCTGAATACGCAACACAGTTACGCGACGAGTTTAAATTAATGTCAGCAGAACTTTCACACACTCTGGATGCGAAAGTCGATAAGAAATTTGAACAACAGAATAGCCAAATTGACGGACGTTTTAAAGTGACAGAATTGAAAAATGCTTCAGCCTCTAACACGTCACAGAATATGCCACATCTTGAACATTTGTCACACGCACACAGCCAGTACAATTTAGGTAATTTACAGAATGTACGTGACTTTGATTCCGAACAATCACAGACAAACAAATTATCATACAATCCTGAACCTGCTCAGACATGTAGAGACGATAACTCTGATTATAAGCAATTTTTATTTGTAAAAAAATTTAAGATATTTAAAAATGACAGAACACAAATATACCCTTTGGACTGGACACAACAACTTGCTTTTGAATTTTCACCGGCATTGCCTGTAACTCGGAAATTAAATTTATTTGCAGCGCGTAAGAGACCTCAGGGGATTCATTACACTTCGATGAATATGTGCCATAGCGTGCACAGGGCCCCGAGCCGTAGTAGTGCTATTTCATCTTTAGTTTTCTGCACTGCTGCCTTCTCTTCTGCTATCCTTTATATCAAAACAGCTCTTCAACTATCGATCTATCTAGGATTAAGAATAAGCAAAGAAAACCGGATATGACAAGTTTTACCGAAAGTGACAATTTTCATTAGACACTCCAGAACTACCAGCCTATTTTTAATGAAAGACAGAAGTGTAATCATCTGTATGTACAAAATTTTCAGCTATCACATATGCATTTTGGCAACAATAGAGGGTTCTCCCCGCAACAGCATCAAAACCAGCCTTATAGCATACCTAACCAACAATGTAATGTGCAAGGTCAACCAAGCTTTAATGTTTCGCCGCCTACACGTATAACGTTGGCTCCACCAAATAGTAACGCACCACAACAAGGAAATCACTACGTACAAAAGATACATCATTTCAACTCGTATCGCAACGCGCCGTATAGCAATGATTATTATGACAGACGTAAATGTAATGAGCATAGTTTTCAGCGTAACAGTCGGTCTTACCAGCAGCAGAATCATCCGCAGCAGCAGATTATCGTGAATGAACCGGACAGTAGATATCATCCCGAACGTAATACGTCAGGACGAAATAACAGAACAGTACAAGTAGTCGAGATGCCACAGCATCCTCCCGTAAATAACAGCACGTCAGAAAGAATTTAACTCGGTACAGTACAGATTGCATCTACCAGCAGCGTAAGCCATATTTTTGACACACAGAATCTTGTTCACGAAAATGTTACTACTTTTGACGACATAACTACGCAGCTTTCTGGGATTAATTAACTTTTTTCGTAAATTTATTCATTACTCTGCTTTAGACACCCCTAGATTATTCCAGTTGACGGGTAAAAACACTATTTGGTCGTGGGATATCCAAGAACAGTCTGAATTTGCTAATCTGAAACATGCTTTGCTGAATGCACCTTTTATCACACCCAGATCTAACTAGAAATTTTTCCATTGCCACCGACAGTTCTAACACCGCTTTAGGCGTACACATTTTTCAGGAAATTGAAGAAGACGGTACTACAGTAATTAAAAACATCGCCTTTGCGAGTCGCATTCTGTCACATGCTGAACGCAATTATTCTGTTACAGAACTTGAAACATTAAGTGTTGTGTGGGCATTTACGAGATTTAGGCATTTTCTGTAGGGAAGACGTACGACCGTTTACACAGGTCATAGAGCTATCCAGTTTTTACTTTCAGCAAAATTTACACATAACATATTAATCAGATGGAAAATTTATTTACAGGAATTTAATTTTACAATTGTTCACATTCCCGGTAAACAAAATGTTGTAGCAGATGCACTATCCCGTTCTCTCAGCAACAATCAGCAAGACATCGCAACCAACTTCTGCCAGGCGAATTCTAGCGTCATGTATATTCAGCAAATCGCATTCGAAAATTTTATTTCGGCATCATTACGAGACATAGCACAAGAGCAGAGCAAAGGCAACGTATGGAAAGAAATTAAACGCCTTTGGCAAGATAGGAATAATGTTACCACCAGAAACCATTACACTGTACGCAATAACATTCAGTTTCGCCGCTCTCACCCTGACAGCAACAATTGGTTATTATGTATTCCTGACGAGCTTGTTAACAAATTGATTTGGTATACTCATTTAAGTTACGCACATTACGGAGCCAGAAAATGTTTTCTTATACTGAGACAAAACTGTTATTTTGCCAACATGGAGAAACGTATTCGACGAGTTTTAGCGTCATGTAAAATCTGCCAGAAAGCAAAATCAGACACTACTTCACATATTCCTCCGTTACACCCCATTGTACCCGTTAAATTGAGACACATGGCCGCTGTAGACATTTTTGGTCCGATTCCCAGATCTAATAGAGGTTTTTGCTACATCTTTGTCACTGTTGAACTTACTTCGAAATTTGTAACCTTCACTCCGTTACGCAAAGCTACTGCTAAATCCATTTCGAATGCATTTGTAAAACATTTTTTATTTCATGTAGGGCATGCACAGAAAGTAATTTTCGACAATGCACCACAGTTTCGATCTGCTATATGGACACGAATGTTACGAACAAGGAACATTTCTCCGATCTATATATCCAGGTATCACGCTTGTTCGAACCCTTGTGAACGACCAATGAATGAAATTGGTAAACTATGTAGAATATACTGCCATAAAAAACATATTGATTGGGATACACACATACTCTCATTCCAGGATGTAACTAACTCCATACCAAATGAATCTACTATGCTATCTCCGACTGTTATATTGAAAAATGTTGAACCACCCAACAAAATTAAAGAACTAGTATCTTTCCCTACATCTCGTCGACTACCCCACCATGAAATAATTGATATTGCGCTCAACAACATTAAACGTGCCGCAGAGCGCCGGAGAAGACAGCAAAAACAGGTTTGTACATGCCGTGACTTTCACGTTGGACAGAAGATATTAGTACGTACACACTATTTATCCAATAGAGGAAAGAGCAGATGCAGTAAATTTGAGCTTCTATACGCAGGTCCATATCGAATTCGCAGCATTCCTGACCCCAATGTAGTACATGTCGAAACTTTGAGAACCAGAAAAATCAAAGGCAATCACCATGTCTCCAATATTAAACCCTTTATTGAATGAACATACTTTACGATTTATCACACTGTAATGCCATTTCCTGAATTTTATATGACCACTTATGCAATTATATTTATATGAACACTTACTGATGATTATCATATTTTTTCCTGGCAAGTGCCCGGCAAGTGCCCGGCAAGGTAAGGTTAGCAGGTCGCTTTTCTTGTCGTTATATATCAGATCGTACACATTTTCCATTTTTTGTGTATGTATGATTGTTTTCCTATCGAAAGTAGAATTTTTGTCTGTATGCACTATGAAATCTTTAAGATACAACAAATACCAGTTGACTTCGAGATTTTTTTCTTATGATATCTCAATATCTTGACTATTCTACACTTTTTGCCACTGCAATATGATACTGTGTGTACATTTTTTGCACTTGAAAACTGTCTATGTTTTTGACCTAATACGTTTTCTGTCATGCTATACTGTATGCTTAGTTGTATCACTAGAAACAAGTTTTTATTTAATGAGTATATGATTTAAATGCAAGATATTAATCCTTATTCATCATTTTCAGACAGCAATAATGTGTAAAAGAAATAAATTAAACAAACCACAGTGGATTACTATGAAATGGGAATTTCACCTTCGGAATGAAGGAAAGAAAATGCAATATCTTGTCATGAAGAGTAAATGGATTAGAATTAACAAGCATTAACCAGAATATACTATACACATTGTATGATAGCAGTCTTGACTAATTATTTATCTTTCAGAATATGAGGCGATTGATGCAGGCTGTCAGACAGAACTACATATGTTAATTTTAGTGATGAAATATGCTAGAAATAAGAAACTCTATAGTATGAATAGTTGTATGAAGTAAATGGTAATATGAATAATGAATAATGAAGTGTCCTTTTTTGCAGATGATAATAAATGATGATGAATAATTATATGGAGAATATGCTAATATGAATAATGAGGTTTTTCTTTGCAGGTGATGAGAGTGATGAAGTTATGGTGATAAGAATAATGAAGTTTTTCTTTGCAGATGATGATAATGGTGAAGTTATTATAATATGAATAATGAAGTTTTTCCTTTCAGATGAAAATAATAATGAAGTTTGTATATTTACTATTAGTTAAGAGATGCTATGTAGTTATTTAAGTATTTGTTGCATTTCCTTTTGATAGTATGTCTTATGTCACATAGTATAATGATTGAATGTTTTGGGAAAGACAGCTTCAGTACATACATATTGAGTACACGTTTCATTACCTGTTAATTCGAAGTTCACTACTTTTCAGCATAATATACATTTTTTCTTTCAGCTCAATAATCCATTTTGTATTTTTTTCCAGGAGAAGCTTTTCATGATATTAATATGCTATAAGCTGTTAGTTATTAAACCTGTTCTAGTACTTGCATTTTCTTTACCCAGTTGTGTGTCATTCATGAATGTGATCACATATACTCTACTTGTTTGATGACCTTGCTACAGCTGACTCATGACGAATGACGTTATTAATCCTTATTTCCAGCAATAAGTCAAAAGCAAATATTTTCATGCCCCAGCAATTAATTATCGATCCCAACGCAATGAATTGCTAGCAAAAAAAAAAAAAATACAAATTTTTATTATCAGTCCCAACTATTACTAGTATACAACCAAATAATGCTACCAGTTTAAGATATATTTCTAGTTCTAAATATAATGCAAATTTCTCAGATGTATTGAATCGATTATATCTATGTATTATTGGACCACAGACATTGAGTAATAGTTACAGTGTGTTACATTTTAAATATGTCCTATGTCACTTGAATGATGAGCTCTGAGTAATACTGAATGATGTTTTGTAATAATGCATAAATGCTATGCCAATAATTTCTATAAATAATATTTTTGTTATACTCTATAAATGCTATGCCAATAATTAACTCTTGTTTTGAATGATGACTTCTGAATAATACTGAATAATGTTTTGTAAAACTATATGAATACTTTGTTACTGGCACATGAGTGCCAATAATTACCGCAATCAGACGAGTTATGAATAGTGTTTTGTAATATTCAATACTTGCTACATGTTTACTAACTGGCCAATGAATGCCAATGATTACTATAATTAGATGAATTATGTATAAATGCTATGCCAATAATTAACTCATTTTGAATGATGACTTCTGAATAATGCATAAACCAATGCTTTGTAACTGGCCAATGAGTGCCAATAATTATTATATCAGATGACTTATGAATAATGTTCTGTAATACTCCATACATAGTACAGAAATGTTTAATAACTAGGCAATCAGTGCTAATAATTACTCAAATCGGTTGATAGACTAGTGTAATTCTAAATGATGACTAGCATAAGACTTAATGTTCTTCACCTTCTGACCTAATTACCAGAAATTACTGCAATATCCATTTGTCCTGTCCATCCTCATGATCATGGAACACTATATTTGGTTTTTGCACTAAATCTACATTGGTGAAAGAGTATGGATTCTACAAGAATGTGGTGATGACACATCATGCTGTCCACCACCTTGAACGATGGACATGTTATTAAGGTCCTACTGTTTGGTGTACCTAATGTACTACCAAAATGATAACATTGAATATTAATACAACATTTTAGTGTCTTGGCTACACTGATAAATACTTCAGGGAAGAGAACTTCAGATTGTCTCACTTGGTGTTGTGCTTCTGTAGAAAGATATGGACTTTCAGTGCAGCTACATGCAACCTATTTTGCTACAACCATGATGCAATCCTTCCCATTCCTTTCCTAGTTCTTGTAAAATGGTAAAGACTTATACAGTGCATTTAAATTCTTGTAAAATGCTCAAGACTTCTACAGTGCGTATGCACTTTATTTCACTCCATGATATGTTATGTAAAAATGCTAAAGACTTCTACAGTGCGTGTGCACTTTATTTTACTCCATGATATGTTATGTAAAAATACTTAAGACTTCTACAGTGCGTGTGCACTTTACTTCATTTTTAGGGTAATTAGTTCTTGTAAAATGCTAAAGACTTATACAGTGCGTGTGCACTTTGTCATTTGTTAATATCTTTTGTACTTATTGCGTATACATTTTGTCATTTCCTGATATATTCTGTACTCAGTGCACGTGCACTCTATTTCATTACTTAATATGTTCTGCACTTATCAATAATGTATATTCTCTGTGACTGTAGACTTAGTAACTAAATAGATTTTAGAAAAATTTGTTGCTCATGGCAAGTCCAATTGACTCACCATCGCTGCCAAATTTTTGCCCCTCCCCCTAGTGGAGGGTTATGTAAGAGGTCCAAGCAGATGTAATTTCGATGTATTGCTCACGTGCTGCCTGCGATATGTAAGGTATAAGAGAATCTCAGACCAGAGAGCAGTGTTGACTGCAGTAGGAACTGTGTAGCTCTAGCAGTAAGTTGTAGCTAGCGAGCAGTCTGGTCTGGTGTATCATGTTGGCTGGACCGGTTGTGGTGCAGCGATGCCGGAGCCTGAGCATTATTGTATAAGGTAAAAAGCAGACTCGCGCATATGTAGTATTGTTATCTCAAGCACCATGTAAATGTTTTAAAAATCTCCTAATAATAATCTTTCTTATAAAAAAATTGACTTTTGATAATCATTCATCGCAATTTAAAGAATTTACTAATTTCTCCAATCCATGGTCATCCCGATTATTCTAAAGAAAAATCAGTTGTTTCCTTTTATACATGACAAATCTATCGGCCAGCATTGCACTGAGCTGGGCCAGAAAAATTTTATTGTAAGAACAGATATATATGCGTTATCCGGCGACTTCATTGAGGTATGACTTTTTCTTTTTTTTATTCTGAATGATCTTTCAGGGCCATGACGCAGCACTGCTGACGTCCAAAATTTACCAGGTTAAATTCACAGTGAATTATTGAAAAAGTTATAAGTGAGCGACAATTTAATTAAGAGGTTAGTTACATTGTATTATTACCAGGTTACTGAATTTATTTGTTTGTTGGGAAGTTACAAAGTGCTTTCAAGGTAGACAACAAATTAGGACAGAGGCTGCAGCATAAGACGGACATACGTGAGAAATGGAATAGGAAATCGCGAGATACGTTGC
This sequence comes from Schistocerca serialis cubense, assembly GCF_023864345.2. Classification (NCBI taxonomy): domain Eukaryota; kingdom Metazoa; phylum Arthropoda; class Insecta; order Orthoptera; family Acrididae; genus Schistocerca; species Schistocerca serialis. The sequence goes on from NC_064639.1 coordinate 1,018,607,296, forward strand.
GCAGATGAGACGGAATTTTAAATTTAGATATAAGGAGCATAACAACAGAGAGAATGGCTAGTCAGCTGTAGTAATGCATCTCAAGAACGAACAGCATTTTTTGGGGGATGCATCGGAAAGCATGATGGTGTTGCACTTCGAAGAAAAAGAGTGGCTGCTATCAAATTTACAGAAGATAAAGATTTATTGTGCCTGAAAGGGGAGTGCTTCGGGGTTTTAAATGAAAGGATGGAAGTCGTTTAGATTGTAGTGCAGAGTTAATTTAACGTTAGAATGGGCCAGTACCATGCAGGCATTTCGAAAAGATCTCATGACAGACAATAGTGTCGTTGGTGTGGAGCATTAGGCTTGAAGTAAGCATCATCGTTAGTATGTGATGGTAGGGGTCTTCACTTTGCAACTGTACCTAGGGAACGGTGGATGCACCGGCTTCTGGCGTTTTATGTTTTACGGTTTGAGTTGAGATTGCAAGTGTACTGCTTGTTTGTAAGTTGTGACGCGTAATGGCATAAAATTTTTTTACGGTAGGTTTTAATTCAGGACGTCTGTAATCCATATATGTCTATCGGTGGAAGGAGGATTGTTTCATCTGCTTTCCTTGTTTGTAGAACCTGAAAATGGGATAATGTGGTCCCGAAACGTGTTGTGGCAATAATTACACAATCGGCATGTGATGTGGATATCCTCAGTACTGATTAGATGTATTTAACTTAATAACTAGTGTAGAAACATTTGATCTGTGTGCTAAGAATGAGACACTATGAGATATGATACTTTCCCATAACAAGTTCACTGACATGTCGGAGCTATTTGTCGAAAGATATTATGTATAGCTGCGCCAACAGTAACTTATGCAGGCAAATATGGAGATATATATGATATAACGACCCATGCTTTGCAGGTACCTGGAGCATATGCGATGCAGTTCATTTAAATACGATGCTTATGTATAATACAAGGAAATAAAAGGCGCAAGCTTTAATTATGCTATTACAGGCAGCATGCTCTGGCCAGTTGCAAGCAATCATCTTTTCGGTCTCTTATAATAATATTTATTGTTTTCTACTTTTAAAATGAGAGCTAACATAATTTCTCTTTTGCAGTATGAATATAACATCTAATATTTGAACTACAACAGGTGCAACATCTATTAAAACAAAAAAAGAATAAAAAATTAAGTTCTGGAAATAATATATATTCTGGAAATAATGTATATTCGAACTTTGTGGAAAAGCGACAAAACAAAATGTGTAAGCATAGGTGATATGAATATACAGAATAACAAGCGTGTTGGGTGAAGAGATAATTTGAGCGAAAGTATTAATGTAACACAAAAAGAAAATATATATTGCTTAGCACCATAGCAAAGACAAAAAGCAAACACTACATTTTGTATCCCACCTTACTGAAGAATATCTCTTAGAGCAAAATGGTATACAAGATAAGTCAACGGTCGGAAGCAAAAGATCATTCCCACAAAGTTTAATGAGTTTACTGACTTTTATGAACTGTATGATAAAACACAGTTTTTAAATTGTTTATGCATAGGAATAGTCCGACAGGTGATCATAAAAGGCCATTTTCTTAGTTATATATTGTATTTTTTTATTTAGATCATAGTTAATATTCCATGGTACTACGGGGAAGACTGAGATAAAATGAAGTGGGATAATATAAAGTTCAAGAAAACACGATATGAAAGTGCAGAATAACAAATGTATTAGATGGAGAGATCGTTCGACGACAAAATACTATTTCAACAAAACTACAATATATATGGCTTAGCAGCAAATGAAAGAGAAAATACAGCCACTAAACATTCTATAGTATGCATGATATATCAACGGCTGGAAGCAGAAGTTCACTCCCACGAAATTTAATGAGAGTAAAGTATTTTTGGAACCAGGTTTTTAAATTAAGTGTTTAAGCTGAGAAAGTCGGGCAGGCGATCATATAGTCATTTATCGTGTTTTTTATATTTAGATCGTAGTTAACTGGATTACGAGAAGAGTCCTATGGAGGAAAGTTAAAAAGTTAAGTGGACAACTGAGAAATGAGATAATCAGCAGAATCTGTTTATAATAGAATTTGTGAAAAAAACTAGAAAAGATACTGGATGATAGAGCATACGTTAGTACAGTGGGGGATAAATTCCATGATACTAAAGGAAGCCCTAGATGTCAAAAACTATAGGGAAAGAGATATTGCAGTGTTACTGTTGTTGTGGTCTCCAGCTCGAAGAAGGTTTGGTTAGGTTTCCATGCTAGTCTGTCTTGTACAGAATTGATCTTCAACGTCTTTGACGTATTCATTCTTTGACCTCCGTCTACAATATTTAACCGTCACCCTTCGATAACTTTCCTTGATGCTTCAGGATGCTCCCATCCACCGATATCTTCCTTTAGTCAAATTTGTGATACAAATTTATTTTTTCTCCAATTGAGTACCTCATTAGTTACGCGATCTACCCATCTAATCTTCAGCATTCTTCTGTAGCATCATATTTTGAAAATTTATATTCGCTTAATGTGTGAGCTGCATTTCATTTACGTTTCTCCACTTGCCGTTGTGGCCGAGCGGTTCTAGGCGCTTCAGTCTGGAACCGTGCGACCGCTACGGTCGCAGGTTCAAATCCTGCCTCGGGCATGGATGTGTGTGATGTCCTTAGCTTCGTTAGGTTTACGCAATTTTTTGAGACATCAACCGTTCACTTCCACATTCATAACGCCACAAGCTCTACAATAGCTTGCATTTAATCCACTGTGTTAGTGCAGTCGACCCTTACCAAGATTTCTTAAATGAGCATGCCCGCATGTAAACCTCGAGCACCACATCATTAGCATATAGGATTTTTCGTAATTTATTTTGTGTGGTATGACGATTACTTTTATGTAGACCTAACAGTCTGTTGTAGAACGATTACGTAAGAAGGATCATATTCACTGCCATATCGTATACATGTATTTCAGTGATTTTGGTTGTGGATGTAATCTTGACTAGACATAGGTACCTTATCGAAATTATACCACGAGATCGACAATATCTTGTACTCAATCCGCTATGCGGCTGTGATTTACATTACTTTACATCAGTTACCATGCCCATCGATTTCTGTCAATTTGTATCAATGCATACACTGTGTGTAGATAAATAATCTGAACAGTATTTTTAAATTTACATTTAAAAAAAAAGATACTGTTTGCTCTCAAAATATAACTTATTGCAAATTTGGAGTTTAAAAACGTTACATAACTCTGTTAAAAGTAATTTTAATGAGATTGAAGTGCAGAAAGAATTCATATGGCGCGTGTAATTTGAAATTTATGCGAGTACACGTACATATCGGGCACCGAAATGTACACAATTGTATACTGACTGATCTGTGCAAATATCGTCCTAGCACGGTCGCCATTGTGATGTTAAGCGAACGAGTGGGCTATGACACTTGCACAACATGACTTGTGTTTTATGCTGTCGTATTTTACGTTTTACATGCTCATTTTCCCTGCCACTTTTTATTGTAAACTAACGTAACATCACAATATGGCGTGAAAATTTGTAAAGATCACAAAACCCTTTAATGTCTCACAAGGTACATTCCAAGGCTTCAATAATGTACACAGTGTTTATATGAAATCATATATGTATTAGCCACCTTGACTTGAAATGTTTACATATTAAACTTTCAGATCCAATGATGACAGCTCGGATTTGTCGAACCAGTAATCAACAGACAGATTTTCAAGTGAATTTTTGTGAATAACGTAACAATTCAGATCGCCTCAACAGCTGACACCATGTCAAACATATACAACTTAAATTTATATAGGTGTTGACTTCTTTTTAAAGAAATACCTTTCTTGCTATCGCCATTCTGTGCTTTGTCTCCTCCCTGTTTAGATCAGCATCAGTTATTTTGCTGCTTAAACGGCCAATACTATTAGTGTATTATTTTCTAACCTAAATGTCTCGGCATTGTCTGACTTAATTCGACCACGTTCTATTACCATTGTTTTACTTCTGTTTATGTTAATATTGTAATCTCTTTTGAAGGTACAACAACATCGGAGATAGACTACAACCTGTCTCAATCCCTTGTAAATCACTGCTTCCTTTTCATGTCGTTCTACTCTTATAACTGCACCAGTTGTGAATACCCATTGACTTACTATATTTTAACTCTGTCAGGCGAGATTGTAGTACATCCTAAAATGAACTGAGGATGCTAGGTGAAAGTGCTAATCCGAGTTGAAGAGGTTGGCACATGTGAGGGCCGCATCCGACTAGTGAGACTACTAATGGCCGTACAATAAAAGATTGACGAAGGTTTTCGCCGATGGGAATAATAAAAACTGCGTAAAAAGCGACCACCTGCATCACGAAGTAAATACAGAGAAGTATAAAGAGGGAGAGATTAAAGAAATTAAACAGGACATTCACGCCACTAGGAAATACTAGAGGCCTTTCTACATTCAATAAAGAACCCCGGACTGAATGTGAGATACAGCCCTGAAGTTAGAGAACTCAGTCGTTCGACATTTCTGCGAGTTTCCGAGCGCGCGGCGCTGATTCCCCTCGCACATTTCGAATCTGCCTAACGAGGCACACTGTTCGCAAATTTGTGCAAGATGGCGGTGCGTCAGCTGGGTCTTTAAGTCAGGCTAATTTGAAGGCATGTCGGTTAGCGACCGCCCGGGAATCTGAAACTTGTAGCTGGCGGCCGGGGGAACCGCGCCGCCATTACGTCCGGGTCTGCGGGATTTGTTGGCAATTATACGGGTCACGGCCGCGGGAGGAGACGCAGTATTTCCGCTGCTCGCTCTGCGGGCAGCGGCTGGGGTCGAGTGGCGTCGGCGGCGGGGCTTTCTGCTGCCATTCGGATGCGAGAGTCAAGTTCTGAGTCCGAGACGCTTCACTATTGTAGACAAAACAAGGACCACGGTAACGTTACGCCTGACGAGATTCTTTCACAGAGACGCAAATACTTCCCTAAGCTAATAAGTGTCTGCACTCTTAGGTGTTGTATTTGTTGTGGTCTTCAGTCCTGAGACTGGTTTGATGCTACTCTATCCTGTGCAAGCTTCTTCATCTCCCAGTACCTACTGCAACCTACATCCTTCTGAATCTTCTTAGTGTATTCATCTCTTGGTCTCCCTCAACGATTTTTACCCTCCACGCTGCCCTCCAATACTAAATTGGTGATCCCTTGATGCGTCAGAACATGTCCTACCAACCGATCCCTTCTTCTGGTCAAGTTGTGCCACAAACTTCTCTTCTCCCCAATTCTATTCAATACCTCCTCATTAGTTATGTGGTCTACCCATCTAATCTTCAGCATTCTTCTGTAGCACCACATTTCGAAAGCTTCTATTCTCTTCTTGTCCAAACTATTTATCGTCCATGTTTCACTTCCATACATGGCTACACTCCATACAAATACTTTAAGAAACGACTTCCTGACACTTAAATCTATACTCGATGTTAACTAATTTCTCTTCTTCAGAAACGCTTTCCTTGCCATTGCCAGTCTACATTTTATATCCTCTCTACTTCGACCATCATCAGTTATTTTGCTCCCCAAATAGCAAAACTCCTTTACTGCTGTAAGCGTCTCATTTCCTAATCTAATTCCCTCAGCATCACCCGATTTAATTTGACTATATTCCATTATCATCGTTTTGCTTTTGTTTATGTTCATCTTGTATCCTCCTTTCATGACGCTGTCCATTCCGTTCAACTGCTCTTCCAAGTCCTTTGCTGTCTCTGACAGAATTACAATGTCATCTGTGAACACCAACGTTTTTATTTGTTCTCTATGGATTTTAATGCCTATTCCAAATTTTTCTTTTGTTTCCCTTACTGCTTGCTCAATATACAGATTGAATAACATCGGGGATAGACTAGAACCCTGTCTCACTTCCTTCCCAATCAGGGTATTCGCAAATAATTTCTTGCTATCAACACACAAAACTAGAATAAAACCAGTAACCACTCCTCTCTGCCCCCACCCCCAGCATCCCTCCGATTCTGTAAGGAATCGAATTCTCATACATAAAAATCTGATTACTTTACAAGTGAGTTAACGTGTTAAATATTTTTCGTTAAGAACTTAAAACCTTTGTGACTGGAAACACCAAATCCTAATGATGTTGGTTTTCACTACAGTCAACAAAAACGTATTGAGAGATTCAGCAACTGTATAGACATTTCAGATAATTCTTATTTATTGTTCCATCTGAGTTGTACATTATGAATTAGATTACATGGTTTGATCACTCTGAATCATCTTCAGTTCTGAAACAAAGTAAAACTAAGTATGTACTATCTAATATCTTACAATAAGTAGAACGGAGAAGAATTGCACATGGTGAAATATATCTGGCTTTGCAGCCATTATATTTGGCTACAAGAAGCTCTTTTTAGAACAGTTAAGAAAGCAGCTGTGGCAAGATGACGTAATATAGTGTGAGGTACCGACGACAGATGGTTTGTTCGGTTCGGGCATCGTGAGAAAGACCGCCTAAATGAAGTTGCCCGCCAAAATAGTAATCTTCTGTTATTAATATTTGAGAAACTAAACAGCAAATTTATTTGCATTTCATATTTAAAGGATCTCTCAAAATCGTGCTATCACTCCACTTTCTCACATGTATTAATAACCAGCAGAATAATAAACTACTGCAAAACGAAAAGGCAGACGGAGAATTTCAGTGATCTTCGAATCGCGCATAACGTGCATGGTGGGCGAAGTGGTTCGGCTGTAACAACAGAGAGCTCATTCGGCAGTCTCGGAGAACGGACATGTCCGCCTCGGTATCAGTTAAGACTTAATTTTAAGTGTATGATTTGTAATTGTCAGACTTAGTTGGGAAGTCTCAGAGGAGAGAAAGTGTGAGCGTAATTACAGAAATACGCAGTTAATTATTTTGTTGAAGAATGGAAAGTATTTGTGCTTCTGAAGTGGAATGTAATTGTGCGGTTTCTCGTGTTCTGCCAATAAAAAACGAGTGCCATCGCTTATAAACAAACTTATCGGAAATTTAATCATTTCTAAAACATCAGTTCCTCTATAAGAGTTTCTTATAGAACCAAGATTATGGATTCAAGACCTGCGTGCTGTTTTCTGTGCAGGGGATAACAACTATAGAAGACTGCTCGTTCATGAACGTTTATTAGAACTTATGCATTCCACTCTGGGCGGAGGAAGCAAATAGGCACCTCATGTGAACTGCAATCTTAGCACAAATGAGGTCAGTCAACTTTTGTAACACAGAGGAGGTATTATGAAGAGAAATACTTTTGAGGGAAGGGATTTATCATACACACGCATATATCTCTTCTCCCTCACTCTCTCTTTTTCAGCTTGCCGTAATGAACGTAGACTTTACGTAAGTAGTTGCGTCACCAACCAGTCTTGTCTACTCAGAACCAGATATCAGAGGACGGTGTTCTGCAATTGCGATCAGCGTTTTAAATAGGTGTATTATGTTGGAGGAAGGGGTGTGGGGAGGAGAAATAGAGCTGGGCTATTTGGCTGAGGGAGGTGAGGAAGCAGGCAGGAGGGCGATGTCATGAGTTTAATAAGACATGTCATTCTAAAATTATAGAACGTATAGCTACGTAAAAATTCTCTTTGAAACACTAAAACTGTAGAACATTGGGAATGTAAAATTAAACGGGATAAAATAGCGAAATTATAAAATGGAACCAGGGGGTATTAAGAGCAGACAAATAAGGCAAGGGGGCAGAGGGAGAGGACAGGACAGCGATAGGGATGCCAGAGACTAAAACTGCAAAAGTCAATAATGTAAAAAACATTCTGCTAAGATACCAGAAAGGATGCAAAAAACTGCGAAAAAAGGGATTCAAATACTGGATTACAAAAGTGGAAATAAGATACTGAAAATCGCATTAGTATTCAAAGTGTGCAGCTCTGAAATTTAAAAGATTAAAATTACATAAATATTTGAAATGTCCCCTTAGAAAAATTAATAAATTACTGTGCTGATAAATCTCTTACATTATTTGATTTTCAAACAGCTGAGCAAAATTGAACTTACTCAGACATTTCACTCTTTACCTATTCTGATCAACACTAAACTGACACACAATATTTTTTTGCACAACACAATCTGACTATCAATAATCCCTACAAAAGAATGGCCCTGACTAACATTAATCTATAACTTTCACAAATCACTTACCTCACAAAAATCTTCGTTACTCGAACTACTGCAATACAGCGAGCGCCACTACTGCCAGCTAAATAAAAGATTCAAACTACTGAAGGCACTAACTACTGGTAGGCACAGTTGGCAAATGAAAGATTTTGATAGAGAACAAACAATGTATTTACCTTAATAGTGTTCAAAAGTCATAATATATATAGCAGTTCATGACATACATTCTTACAAATGTACTGCTTATGATGGACACACGTCCAGATCATCCGCACCCAAAAATCCGCCATCTCACTTCCCCACATCCACCACTGCTGGCGGCTCACCTCCAACTGCGCAACAGTACGCGCTGTTAACATCCAGCTGCCCAACACTACAATAACCAACAACAATGCAAACCAGCCACGGACTGCACACAGCACAGCCAGTGATTTTCATACAGAGCGCTACGTGTCGTTACCAATAAAAAAAATCCTAAACAGCCTACTTACATATTCTTCTAGTTAAAATCTAAAAGTATAGGCTTAGAACAATGAATTTATAAATAGTGAAAGATCGTAAACTTACGGAAGTGGAAGAATGTTGAGGACCTAGAGTGTATCGAATGTTGGTTTCATTAGTTACGGTTTAATCAACCACAGACTAATTAAAAAGTCAAAATTAAAACAAGTGAACCACTTTACATGGTCACGTAAGAGCTTTTCGGCAAATATTGTGTAGTTTAAACCGTTTACTAATGCTTGATTATACGAAAATAATTTGCGCTCCGTTTTAAGAAAGGCTAGGTTTGCATGCATCTCAGTGTCTATGAAGCCGTATCTGCTGAACTATGGTTCTTACAATAATATAATCTGTACATTCAGCGGAAATGTGGTATAAAAAATCAAGAGTTGCGATTGCTTTTTGGATTTACCGAAGCTTTCGATATTACATTTTTTTCTATATTTATTCAGATTTTAGGCTGTAGAGTATAAGATTTACGTTTTTTGCATAATTATGCAATGTGCTGGTGCATTTCTGAAATATACCTTTCCTAATTCATCTAGAACGTAACAATAATTATGTGTGTTTCTGTATGATTATGTTGTGAGACAAAAATCACTATGCTACAGATTTCAACTGTACAGTGATCTATATTAAAAATAGAGTATTCACCTAGGCCAAGCAGAATTAAGTTTTTATTTTTGTATTAATGACAAAGACAACTTCTATACCATTATTTTCCAAATTCAATTTACATGACGTCAAACAAAACTTCATTGGTCACTAAACGAAGAATAATTTTTATATTACAAAGTGATAGTTAAGTTAATCATGAATAACTGAACCTTATTTAAAGGCTAAAGGTATACTGTCTTTTACACGTGTCTCAGTCTATAATTTCAAAAATCATGTTTTGTAACTATAAAACACAGTTTATGCACCTAGACGCTCTGCTCAGCTCCTACGGAATACGACGAGATTTAATCATGGACACCATAAAAAGATGAGCACAAAATCTAGATATATTATTATGCACTGAATTTTAAGTTAATGTTGGCTCTTTCCTAGCAGGACAAATATATGTTATTAAGGCAGTGACAAATGCTAAGAGAGTACATCATTAAGATACCAAACTACAAGAACGATTTTTCACTTAATATAGGAAAGACCAACATTACAGTAGATACCAACTGCCAAATACGTTGCGAATAAAGATAGTACTAGGGAAGTAATAAATAAAAATAGAGCGCCTAATGTTAAAGTTTTCTGCACGGATGGCGGACACTTAATAAACGCTAAACATTTTACGTTTCGTTGTTTTGCGGGGAGTGTCAGAAAGAAAATGTTTCTAACAGGTTTTGAAGTTGAGAATAAAGTTTGTTGAAAGTTTCAAAGAGCCCTCACTCTCAAACATTGGTTGAACATAATCTGGCTAATTCGCGCGTGATGAGTTACCCTGCCTCTGCATATGTACAGTTACTTAATTTAATAGATGTCGTCTCGTGATGAAACTTTAAAGTTATTTATGCCTTTCAACTAGTACACTGTCACTGTTTTAAATTTTTTAATTCATTAGATAATTATATCAAATACGGATAATAAAGTTTATGTGGCCACTGAAAGCCGTTTCATAGGCAATCTGGACTTGGGATGAGGTGCATATAGCCGTTTAGTTGATTTAAGTTGTGCGTTTGTTGAAAATGTACAGGCCAATTATATTAGCAGTCAGTCACTTTGTACCATATACCGAGGTGACAAGTCATGGGATAGCGATACGCACATAATAAATGGCGGGTGTATCGTGTACACAAGGTATAAAAGGGCAGAGCAATGGCGGAACAGTCTTTTGGACTCAGGTAATTCATGTGAAAAGTTTACGACGTGATAATGGCCGCACGAAGGGAATTAACAGACCTTGAGCACGGAATGATACTTGGAGACAGACGCATGGGACATTCCCTTTCGGAAAACGTTGGGAAATTCAATGCAGTGGCAATGCAGTGGCCAACGGCTTTCACTTAACGACCGAGAGCAGCAGCGTGTGCATACAGTCGTCAGTGCTAACAGACAAGCAGCCGCAGAAATCAATCTCGGACGTACGACAAACATATACATTAGGACAGTGCAGTGAAATTTAGCTTAGTAAGCTATGGCAGCAAGACGACGGACGCGAGTAAGTTTGTTAACAGCAAGACATCGCCTGCAGTGCCGCCCTTGGTCTCGTGACCATATTGGTTGGACCCTAGAGACGACTAGAAAACCTCGTCCTTGTCAGATGTATCCCACCTGCAGTTGGTAAGAGCTGATGGTAGGGTTCGAGTGTGGCGCAGACCCCAAGAATCCCTGGGTCCATGTTGTCAACAAGGCACAGTGTGAGCTGATGGTGGCTTCATAATGGTTCTGGTTATGTGAAAAGGACATGGTCCTCTCGTCCCACTGAACCGATCACTGACATGAAATGGTTATGTTCGGCTACTTGGAGATCATCTACAGTCATTCATGGACTTCATGTTCCCAAACAACTGTAGAATTTTTATGGACGACAACGGGCCTTGCCACCAGGCCACAGTTGTTGGCGATTGGTTTGAAGAACATTCCGGACATTTCGAGCGTATGATATGGCCATCCAGAACGCCCGATATCTATCCTACCGAACATATATGGTGCGTAATTGAGAGGTCAGTTCGTGCACAGAATCCTGCACCGACAACACTTTCGGAATTATGGACGGCTGTAGTGGTAGAGTGGCTCAGTATTTCTGCAGGGGAGTCTCGATGGCTTGGTGACTCCATGCCACGTCGAATTGTTGCACTACGCCGGGCAAAAAGGCGTCCGAGACGATGTTAGGATGTATCCCATAACTTCTGTCACATCACTGTGCGTTTGGTTTCACACGAGTCACTGTGTGATACGTGGTTTCCTCATAGGTGGGAGAGTCCTCTTGAGTGAAACATCACTTCATCATTAAAAGCCATAATGTTCACAATGTCCTATCAGACCGTTGTCATTTCTAGTATGATTTGGTAGCATTCCATGTGTGTACGTACGCTTTTGTCTTACTGGGAGTGCTTCGATAACTAGGATTTGGTGCAAAGATATCTGTCTGGTGATGAATTAAACGAGTGTAGCTAGTAGTGATAATTTATCTGTAACTAACACGGATCACTCCAGCACAATAAACTAATAATTGGCATTGAATCTAACACTGAATATTTAATTGGAATGGAAAACAATTTTATTCACCAAGAGATTGATCAGTAGGATCAACTAAAGCGCACAAATAACAAGATAGTGACTCGTACCAGAATTACCATTACCATTACCATTCCTTAAAGAAAAGCGCACATTGATCTACATGAAGACAACTCATACTATCTATTCTACTATTCTATTTTCCATCTACCTGTAGCCTTGGTTATTGCCTGCCTTACACTGGGATAGGAAGCTGAAAGGAGCGTTGCTGACCTCGTAACAAGCGATTGTACAGAGGGCTGTCTTGGTCCCGTCCACCTGGTCTCTCAGATTTTGCATGTACTAATGTCAATATTCCCTAATTCTCTTGCCAAACAACGGCGTAATTTTGAGACGCAATGTCTGTTTTATGGAAAAGTATTTGAGCTATGGATGTAGACAGTATGTGATGAACAAATGTAAGACATATTAATTTCGATGCAAATTAACAACTCAACAAATGGGAGAACATTGCGCATGATAATCACACCTTATGTCCAGTGCGAGTAAGGACGAAAGAATCTGAGAAGTAGAGAAATCTCATGCTTGAAACAGAATCCATTACAAATAGGCTAGCTTAAGGAATATACTCAAATATGGGATCAATAAAAGAAGAAATTATATGACACATAACATACAAATAGTTGTATAAAGCAAGCTTCCAAACGCTGTGGCGTAATATAGAAACTTGTACAACACAATGATTTTACATTCTTATAGTTAATCAAATACAAATACATACAGATTTTACTGAAACAACTAGAAATACCGATCATCTTTCTTTCGTAGAAATCACTCAGCTTCGCACCTCATGAACTACAGCCTGCTAAAACAAAGGACTTAGTGGTCGCCAGACAGTATGTGGTACGCAAAATCTGAAATTTACAGATTACTCTCCGGGATGTTAAGAACTGCCGCATTTTTGAATAGAGAGATTATTAATCATTTACGGAATATACTGCCACAATGCAGTGACAGTAACGGAATTTCAGTTCACATAAGAGAACGCGGCAGGAAATCCCATCCGACATCTTACCACGCTAGCTCACGATGCATGACGCAAACAGAAATAAACTATAACAAAACATTGAATTCAGAGCATTTGTATGATGATAAAGATAACGCGCTAACTGCGAGGGTCGTTCATTAAGTAATGCAACACATTTTTTTTCTGAAAGCAGATTGGTTTTATTCTCGGTTCTTATACACTATATTCTTCCATACTCTTTTGGCTACAAAACCCTATTTTTAAACCGCGCGGTATGGGGGGGCCTGTCACAGTTCGCGTGGCTTCCCCCGTGGGAGGTTTGAGTCCTCTCTCGGGGATGGGTGCGTGTGTCGTCTTTAGCGTACGTTAGTTTAAGTTAGATTACGTAGTGTGTAAGCTTAGGGACGGATGACCTCAGCAGTTTGGTCCGATAATTTCCAAAATTTTCCTGTTTTTTTTTTAAACATGATCTCCGCCAATGCGACGGCCTTACGTCACCTCAGTGGCAGGACCTGTATGCTCACATGACACCACTCTAATGGTCGACGACGAAGGCAGCGTCATGCCGCATCAATAACCTCCGCGTCATTCACTTACTGCTTCCCGCGAAGTGCATCCTTCATTGGTCCAAACAGATGGCAGTCGGAATGTGCGGGGTCCGGGCTGTAGGGCGCATGAAGAACAGTCTAATGAAGTTCTATGCGCTCATCTCGGCAGCGCTGAATTGTGTCAGGCCTTCGGTTGGCATGGAAAAGGAAAGTTCGTTTTCATTTTTGTGGCGAAGTACAAGCTGAAGTCGTTGCTTTAATATCCAGAGGGTGGTCCACCACGCTTTAGAGTTGATCGTTGCATGGTTGCGTGTCTCAAGGAACAGACACTACGGTGACTACAGCCATAATGTAATTCGTAATATCTGTGTTATGAAACACATAATGTGTGTATGCGTACAGGTTGTGACGGGGGAACGGCGACATACGATATTTTGGGTTTAGCCGTGGGTCATTCAAGGGTAGTCAGAGCGGATAAGGCGACCACTTACGTAAAGCGGGAAATTCGTGTTCGATTACCTGTCCGGCACGAATTTTCACTGTCGTCACTCCCTTATACAGCTAGTGGTTTTTTCGTATTGGCAACTACATTACATGTACGAGGGTTGGAACTTAAATAGTTACAACTATTTATTGACAACCGATATAAAAGAGTTACGTTTTTGCGCCTGTTACTGTCCTCAAAAGTAGTCACCATCTTTGTGTAGACCCCGTTGCCAGCGATGTTGAAGGCGTAGTATACCGTTAGCAGAGCCTGCCTGGTTCATGGTGCGAATGGTGCGGTCTACTGCCGGTAGAATCTCTGGAACAGTTCTAAAGCGAATGCCACGAAGTGGTTCCATGATCTTCGGAATAAAATCAAAGTCACAAGGACTTAAGCCCGGGGAGTACGGTGGATGGTACAGTACTTCCCAGTCCCATCGATCAACCAGAGCAGCCACAGCTTGCGCTGTATGCGCCCGCGCATAGTCGTGCAAAATGATGAGTAGGTTGCGCAGAAAGCGTCGCCGCTTCTTTCGCAAAGCTGGTCGCAGGTGGTGTTCCACAAACGAACAGTAATACAGCTTGTGACTTTGATTTGATTCCTAAGATGAAGGAACCACTTCGTGGCATTCGCTTCAGAACTGTTCCAGAGATTCGACAGAACTGGTTCTGCTAACGGTATACTACGCCTTCCACATCGCTGGCAACGGGTTCTACTCAACGCTGGTGACTACTTTGAAGGACAGTAACAGGTGCAAACATGTAACTCTTTTGTGTCGGTTGTGAATAAATAGTTGCCACTAATTAAGTTCCAACCCTCGTATTTCACAACGGCTGTATTCGCCACAGTGCCTGTTCCTTCGGTCATGAATGTCCGAAGTAACGTTGCATCGTGTTTTTTAACAACACAGGCACTGTAGTATCTGAAGGAAAAAAGTCTATCACTTCCTACATTTTCGATGTTCACACAGTAAACCTGTCGCATCAGGAATGACTTAATTTATTACTTGTTTAGTACTAACTTAACTCGCGACAGACTTTGCATTCAGTATTCGTATGTACCAATGAACGTACTTCCAACATTACATCAGATTACGATACATAGTTCAAGAGAACTGAGGGCATTAACATTGAAATGCGTCATAAACTGTCGCATCATTCATGACGTTTAAATTTATTACTTCTTTGCAACTAACTCTATTCGCAACATAATTCGTAAACAGTACCCACATATGCCGCTGATTTCAGCTATTAATTATGTCTTTGTACCAAATGATTCAGGAAATATGTCGTCATAAACAATGAGATGCAGGAAAATGAAACTACAGGGCCAAATTCACTGGTGATGTGCACAAGTATGTGTGAAATATGTTAGCCGCGCGGGATTAGCAGAGCGGCCTAAGGCGCTGCAGTCATGGACTGTGTGGCTGGTCGCCGGCGGAGGTTCGAGTCCTCCCTCGGGCATGGGTGTGTGTGTTTGTCCTTAGGATAATTAAGGTTAAGTAGTGTGTAAGCTTAGGCACTGATGACCTTAGCAGTTAGGTCCCATAAGATTTCACACACATTTGAACATTTTGAAATACGTTAAATACATGTGAAATGTGTATATCGGAAAAGCCACATATAAAAAACTCCTCTTAAGGTCATGGATTGATTTCCATCAAACATAGTACTATATTACACACTATCCGGAAAGAAAACACCTACGTGGTGGGAATGGTAACGTGAAGATATAATGGGTGGCAGAAGAGATGGGCAGGCAGAGACGGGGAAGGACATGGACATAGATATGGGCGAGTTGGAGAGAATGGATGGAGAAACGGAAGAGGTGATGAATGGGGGAATGGGAGTGAGACAGTTGAAGGAGGAGGTAAGCTGAGAGAGGGGGAGGGAGAGACAGACAGAGAGGTGGAGTGGAATAGATGGCGGTGAGAGAGGGGGAGCAGAAGATGGGCAGAGGAAAGGGAGAGGAGGAGGTAAAGAGAGAGAAGGGATAGGAGAAAATTGGTGAGGAGGAGAGGGAGGAGGAGAAAATGGACAAATGAGAAGTAGCAGATGGATAGAAAGAATCGAGATGATTTGATGGAAAAAGTGGGGGGGGGGGGGGGGAAGGAGGAAAGAGCAGATGAACAGAGAGGCGCAGGAGGAGATGAACAGTGAGTTGGGGATGGAGGAAGTGGATGGAGAGAGATGGGAGAAGAAGATGGGCAATAAGAGGGGTGGAGACGATGCATAGATAGATGGGGAAGGAGGACATGGAGTAGAATTGGAATAAATGCTTACCTGGCCAACACTAGGTGCTCAGCTAGTTGCTTAAATTAGCAAAAACATAAAACTAGTTCATTGAATTCATGCAGTTTGATGCATTCATACCATCATACCAGAGAACAGTGTTCTTTGTTCAATTTGCTATTTCTGAATGCTCTTTTTGTAGGTTGGAATGCGTTTTAATAGGATTTGATTCTAGTGATGTGTAGAGTGGATCTGAGAATATGTAATCTCATTTGTAACTCTATTTTTTCCACCTGTGAACGTAACGTGTTTTGAAAAGTTGCTCCTTTATATTCTATGTATTCTTCATACAAATCTGCCTGAAGATGGACAGTAGTGGTATAAATAAACACAATTGCAACAAATATACAGCAGCTTTTTGTATTTCTTCTGGTAACTAAAGCTCCATATTTAGGAAATAAGCGTATATCTCTGTCGTCGTGCAGTTTCTTCTTTCGGAGTTGAACAAGACAGACAAAAACATGTAACACTACGCTACTGCGCACGATACTTATTAAAGCCTGTACTATGGTAAGTTAACGGGCTTCACCTTATAAGAAAGGATTTTGATATATATGTTGATCGCGTGTACCTGAATGGAGGCAAAATCAGACTTTCACCCACTCAGTAGCAACAATGATACGTCAAGCAAGTCTGAAGTGCAACTACATGTTAGGACGAACAAGAAACAACACATCAGATGCTACCAAATTGTTAATAATACGGTCGCCAGCCTAATTGGGCATTAACTAAGTTTCTTCCCAGTACAAGTTGAAGTACGTTCATACAAAACAACACGTAATAACACTGCATACTATGGTAAATTTTAGAACCAGAAAATTTACTGAACTAATGATTTCACTTTCTGTACTAATATGGACAAGCCATAAATACACAACAATACACTATAATGTTTACTACAAACTTCGTACTGTCTATTGATCTGATTAAAATCGGGCATACGTTACCCTAGAAATAGCACTTTCGAAACACACGTACAATATCAATTTTGAAAAAGGTAAAACACTAATAAATTTTGGTTTTATATTGACTTTAACTTTGCTGGTCAAATCAGTTCAGTACACTTCAGAATTTAAATGAATAGAAAAGAAAAAGGGGGGGGGGGACCCTGAAACTGTTATGATCACTGTATTGAAAATATTAACTATTGAAAGCATTAAGCACTCAAGATTTCCAATACATGAATTACTACTCTTTTTATCATATTTCCTGCTCATTTAACTACAATTATTTTTGTCTCAAATTAATTAAACTTCATTACTAAACCAATTTCAACATTATCTTCCAACTTTGTCAGACCTATATTATTTGTCTATTATTTCATTAACAACAAAGTTCTTTAAACATCATTCTAACATAGCTAGGTCTGCAGGTAATTATTATTAACATAAATTTTAATTCTTCATCTCGGGACACTCGGATTGCACAACATGTGGAAAGGACCCTGTCTAGGTTAGTGATGAGGATAATTAAATGATAGGACAGTTCTGGTAAAAGTTAAGTTGCTGTTGAACAGTCAGGAACAAAAGTAACACTGGTCAACACGAATAAAGTACTAAAAGTTCCAACCTGTTCGTATCGAAGCGGCGGTTGGCGGGCGGCGAGATGACGAGGCGCAGAGCACACATACAAGCACAGCTATGGCTCTTGATGTATCGGCACTTTACTTCTTCATATCGTCGCAATATTTTTCCATTTAGTGCCAATGGAATACTGCCATGCTGTATAGGCGTCGGAAACGGCACATCCGAGGCTCAACGAAATCACGTTTTCCAGGAGAGCCTCCTCGATCCAGAACGTGTTACTCAGACCGATGCCCAACTCCGACTACTACTGCTGAGCCCGTTATGCCGTGCCGCGCCCGCGTGCGTTTTCCCGCGCTCGCCTGCCATCCACCTTTTACCGCTCCCCTACAGACAGGGTATTCACCAAAGGTTTTGCATTCTACATATCTTAATACATTGCCTACGTATGGACCAGGCGCAAAATTACAACTTTAAAATCTTACAACATTTTCAACATTTCTTACATTTCCATTTTGTTGTGATATTGCTTGCAATTTGACATAAACATTAATATTCACATCGAAAATTGTTTACAGTTTCTTTAACATAATGACATGAAAAGAAAAAAGAAACGAAATCAGAACATCGCTTACACTAATTTATCGAAAATCAGAAGAAAAAATTATTATATGTACAGTTGTTGATGTTACACATGCCCCTGTTTCCAGTAAATTTCACTAAGCGCAAATTTGATGGGAACACTAATTTTTACATTTATACAGTGGTTCTGAATATTTGTGTGAATGTCCCAAAAAAAATCTATACCACAAACTTCCTTTCACTCACATTATATAGGTCTACACTTTTTAACATATCAAGAACATTTACTTATCATTTACTTAAGTGCCTTTGGCACAGTCCAACCTCCTATCACAACATTATTTAAATAGCGAATTACTCATTTTTACTAAATTTCTCAAAGAAATAATTTCAAATTCTGGAACACAAACATTTAACTACAAAAGCAAATGCAAATATCTATATACACTATAAGACAAGTTGTTGCTGCTTGCATTGAATGGCAGTCCATTTCCTTACTTACTAAAAAAAACACACAATAATATTTAGAAAAATCACTACATATATTTGCTGCCTATTATTCAGATTTGGGCAGTCCGTTTCGCATCATATTTACTGCAAATTGCTCTCTGAGTGTACTTAGGTCACTCACTCCTAGGAACATACAGTTTCAGGTCCACAACATTTCTTACACCTAAAGGTTTTTTGGATTTTGGGTAGATCAGGTAGTAAGTATTATCGTGTGGAATGTTCTGGATTATATACAGCCCATTGTAAATATATTTAAATTTGGAAATTTCATGGTTCAGTTCACTAGACTTTTCATGGGTTTTTAAAAGAACATAATCCCCAATTTTAAATTTTGTAATTTTCAGATTTTTATCATGTCTTTTAGATCTAGATTCAGCTTTTTGCTTTGCCCTTTTTCTGACTAATTCTTTCTTTTGACTCAACCC
This sequence comes from Schistocerca serialis cubense, assembly GCF_023864345.2. Lineage (NCBI taxonomy): Eukaryota > Metazoa > Arthropoda > Insecta > Orthoptera > Acrididae > Schistocerca > Schistocerca serialis. The sequence continues at coordinate 1,018,626,541 of NC_064639.1, forward strand.
CAAACTTGTACAAGGTGGAAACTCTAGTTTTTCTTCAATTAAACTTTTACTTCTGCTGCCTAACAAAATTTCTTCCGGTGGGAATCCAGTATATTCATGATGTAAGGTGTTCATGACATTCTCAAAATCCGATATAAATCTACCCCAGGCTCTAAATCATGCCCCTTCCTGTTTTTTCTGCAACGCACCTTGGTCGACTGTGACATCGTCCCAAGATACGTTCCTGACCTATGAACCATTTATACCTTGTGGCTTTCTCGGTTTCTGGAGTTCAAAGTCTTTGCTTACTTAAACTCTTTGCAAAATAAACACTGAATCGTCACGTGGTTCTTTCTTTCTTTGTTCAGTCTCAACATCTGGGTTTTGTTTTGACACTTCATCATCGGTAGGTACAATAACGCAATTAGCTGTATTCCCATTATTTTCACTAGTAGCGAAATATTCGTCATCTGAACTATCGTCAGAATCCGACCATTCTGGATCGCTTTCAGGTTCTGACATAAAAGCTTTTCTGAGACAGGCACTAAGTTCTCCATCTGCATTTTCGTCAGGCTCTAATTTTAATTCAATATCCTCTTTCGGCGAAACGGCCTCATTCTCCACTTTACTCGCATCCACTGTTACTTCATATTTAATGTAATCCTCGTGGACTTCAATTACTTTTAGGTAATTATCTGCCCTTCCTCCACGGTGCCTTTCGGTAGCAGCTTGTACTGTTGGCGGATCATTAACAGAAGTTACTTCCTCGTCAATGTTTAGGATTTCATCCTCAAATTCCTTCCTATCTTTAACCTTCGTCCTATGCGGCGCGGCGCTATTTACTCTCTCCTCTTCAAATTCGGGCCACGTCACCTTATCGACGTCCCTACTATCTTCTTTTCCACTAACTAACTTCCTTGTCTCATACTCCTTCTTAAAATCCTCCCACTCACATTGCTTTAGGCCCTTGTACAGATCGTCGTTCTGCACACGCCAATCAGTTACTTCTGCTAATTCATTCTCGCCATTTACTTCATTGCTAACACTGCTAACCGCACCTCTCTGTGTATCCACAGTTTCATCTATTATTTCCTTCGCCGCGGAATTACCACTCGTAATGTATTCACCAGTTCTTACGGCAATGTTCGTACCTAATGCTGCCGCATTGCTAGCGGCTTCTCTCTGAACAGCTGCTCCGCTAGGCTGAGCCGTTGCCCTCTGATGCTCCACTCGCCTGTTAACCAGTAACGCTCTGCGCGGCGAAGATGACTCATTCGCGCTCGCACCTTACGCTTGTTTCGCAACAACACGTTGCGTCGTTCCATGCCTGTCTCTAACCTGTCTGCTAATTTTACTGTCAGTTCGGTAACTTTTCTTAAATTGCGGCCGGTATGTACTGTCCCCTTCCGTTTGGCCCGCAACGTTCGTGGAAATCAGTTTCCCGCGTCGTTATTATTTTGCTTGGTGTACCCTCTACCGCGACCTGAATAACTCCCTCTTCCTCTTCCTCTGCCTCTACCCCTCTGTATCATATTGACACGAAACCCATCGCCGTCATTTCTCTCATCGTTATTACGATTATTTCTATTACCAAAATTCTGATAATTGGCACGACTTTCGCGCCAGTGGTCTTCGTCTTCGACCCTTTCGAGAAATGCTTGGAAGCTGCGATGATTGCTTCCCACATATCTCTTTGAATCTTCTGGAAGCTTTTTATATAGCTCCCATATTATTTCCGAATCGGATCTTCTCCCTCTTAAATGCGTCAACTTCCGGTACCAATATTCACAGAAATCTTTCAAAGAATTCCTGCCCCTGTTATCATGAAGCTTGGCCATGATAAACTCGCGCCATAAATGATCCTGTTTTTGTTCGGACCAATATTCTTCCGTAAACTTTTGCTTAAATCCTTCGAACGTCATTCGTTCGGTATCCGTTATGTTTCTTGGCGGGATTGAAGCGTTCCTCACCTTCTAACAGCTTCGTAGGTGGTGTGCCACTACAGACAACACCAGGTCTATCTTTAATTTTACTCTCAAGATCGAAAATTTTGCCTTGAATTTTCGAAGTATTTTGTTCACATTTTTGTACACATCCGGTAACTTTCTCACCTAAATCTCTTTCAGTGTCTGAAACTGCCTTTTTCAATTGTGAGATTCCGTGTTGACATTCGGTTACGATCTCAGTTTTAAGACCGAAAACTTTTTCGTCTACTTTTGTTTCGACTAGAGGCTCTACTTTCTCTTGGATGTTGAGAATTTCATCAAACCTACTGCATAGTATCCATATTTTTGTTAATTGTGTCAATTTCAAATTTCATAGAATTTACAACAGAGCTTAAATTACCCACTTTTTGTTCTACCTCTTCTATTTGTTTACTAATTTCAATTCCTTGTTCTTCGACCTGACCGAGCGAGGTGGCGCAGTGGTTAGCACACTGGACTCGCATTCGGGAGGATGACGGTTCAATCCCGTCTCCGGCCATCCTGATTTAGGTTTTCCGTGATTTCCCTAAATCGTTTCAGGCAAATGCCGGGATGGTTCCTTTGAAAGGGCACGGCCGATTTCCTTCTCAATCCTTCCCTAACCCGAGCTTGCGCTCCGTCTCTAATGACCTCGTTGTCGACGGGACGTTAAACACTAACTAACCACCACCATCTTCGACCTGTGCTTTAAGCTGACCAACGTGGGTTTTAAGCTGCTCGTTCTGTGTTTTGAGCTGATTACTTTGTGTTTTAAGCTGCTCGTCAACGTGTGTTTTAAGCTGACTAACCTGATTACTGACTTGTTTCTGAAGCTGATCATTCTGCGTTTTGAGCTGATTACTTTGTGTTTTGAGCTGCTCGGCAACGTGTGTTTTAAGCTGATTATTCTGCCCTGCAATTTGTTTGGTTAATTGTTCAAATAAAACGTTCATGCTTAAAATTTTCACACTATTTTGTTCTACGGAATCGGTGTGTTCCGATCCTACTTCAAAAGTTTCTTTCGGTTCTTTCTCTATCTGTGGAGAATTAAACATGTCAGTGGATTCGTTCACGTACCCACTATCGTCTACAAAGTCATCCCCTACTTCTTGTTTTATCTCTTGCTGTGTTCGAGGCAACCTCGACATTTCAATCTGTTCGTTAACATGTTCGTGATATTGTATATACGCCAATTGTCTACCGCTAACGCCATCTGTTATCTGGCTGAGTACACTCCTGTCATTGCCAGCCGCATTTTCCATTTCGCTCGGCACATCTACTGTTTCTACGTTCTTGTCCATACTGAATGCAAATTACACCACACTACCGTACTTGACGTTCACTGCTATTTATTTTACTAATTATTATTGCAATTCGTGCCACTGAACATCCACTGTTCGGTATTCACATTAATCTGTGACCGACAACAACTGGATGTCCTGTCACCGGGAAGCCACTTGTAACACTACGCTACTGCGTACGATACTTATTAAAGCCTGTACTATGGTAAGTTGGCGGGCTTCACCTTATAAGAAAGGATTTTGGTATATATGTTGATCGCGTGTACCTGAATGGAGGCAAAATCAGACTTTCACCCACTCAGTAGCAACAATGATACGTCAAGCAAGTCTGAAGTGCAACTACATGTTAGGACGAACAAGAAACAACACATCAGATGCTACCAAATTGTTAATAATACGGTCGCCAGCCTAATAAGGTATTAACTAAGTTTCTTCCCAGTACAAGTTGAAGTACGTTCATACAAAACAACACGTAATAACACTGCATACTATGGTAAATTTTAGAACCAGAAAATTTACTGAACTAATGATTTCACTTTCTGTACTAATATGGACAAGCCATAAATACACAACAATACACTATAATGTTTACTACAAACTTCGTACTGTCTATTGATCTGATTAAAATCGGGCATACGTTACCCTAGAAATAGCACTTTCGAAACACACATACAATATCAATTTTGAAAAAGGTAAAACACTAATAAATTTTGGTTTTATATTGACTTTAACTTTGCTGGTCAAATCAGTTCTGTACACTTCAGAATTTAAATGAATAGAAAAGAAAAAGGGGGGGGGGGATCCTGAAACTGTTATGATCACTGTATTGAAACTATTAACTATTGAAAGCATTAAGCACTCAAGATTTCCAATATATGAATTACTACTCTTTTTATCATATTTCCTGCTCATTTAACTATAATTATTTTTGTCTCAAATTAATTAAACTTCATTACTAAACCAATTTCAACATTATCTTCCAACTTTGTCAGACCTATATTATTTGTCTATTATTTCATTAACAACAAAGTTCTTTAAACATCATTCTAACATAGCTAGGTCTGCAGGTAATTATTATTAACATAAATTTTAATTCTTCATCTCGGGACACTCGGATTGCACAACATGTGGAAAGGATCCTGTCTAGGTTAGTGATGAGGATAATTAAATGATAGGACAGTTCTGGTAAAAGTTAAGTTGTTATTGAACAGTCAGGAACAAAAGTAACACTGGTCCACACGAATACAGTACTAAAAGTTTCAACCTGTTCGTATCGAAGTGGCGGTTGGCGGGCGGCGAGATGACGAGGCGCAGAGCACACATACAAGCACAGCTATGGCTCTTGATGTATCGGCACTTTACTTCTTCATATCGTCGCAATATTTTTCCATTTAGTGCCAATGGAATACTGCCATGCTGTATAGGCGTCAGAAACGGCACATCCGAGGCTCAACGAAATCACTTTTTCCAGGAGAGCCTCCTCGATCCAGAACGTGTTACTCAGACCGATGCCCAACTCCGACTACTACTGCTGAGCCCGTTATGCCGTGCCGCGCCCGCGTGCGTTTTCCCGCGTTCGCCTGCCATCCACCTTTTACCGCTCCCCTACAGGCAGGGTATTCACCAAAGGTTTTGCATTCTACATACCTTAATACATTGCCTACGTATGGACCAGGCGCACAATTACAACTTTAACATCTTACAACAGTTTCAACATTTATTACATTTCCATTTTGTTATAATATTGCTTGCAATTTGACATAAACATTAATATTCACATCGAAAATTGTCTACAGTTTCTTTAACATAATGACATGAAAAGAAAAAAGAAATGAAATCAGAACATCGCTTACACTAATTTATTGAAAATCGGAAGAAAAAAATATTATATGTACAGTTGTTGTTGTTACAATCTGCTAATATTACTTCAAAGAAAACAGTTGAATATCAGTATCTGGATGATAAAGGCGTATTGCGGCACGGAGTGAAAGAAAAGTCGTGCATTTTTTTGATTGGAAAGGCCTGTCACTAGGGCGAATTGAGTCATTTTGGAATTTCAGTACTGGTCTACTACAAAGAAGTAAACTTGTTACGAGTATGACATCTATGGACCATCAGAAAGCTACCAGAATCGTCATCGCACTCACAAGTTTCAGTCAGAAGTGCTTCAAGAAACGTCTGCATCACGATGGTCCTACTGTCTCTGCGTCGGGGGTGTGGTGAAAGTCCTTTTGAGTGAATTTTAGCGAAGATGAAACCCCTCCTACTAAATTGAATAAATATTACTCTTGGAAAACACCTATGAGGCTTACAGATCCCTATACATGTCATAACTGGTTTGGTTGGATTTATTACTAGTTATCAATATAATATCGCATGCCACAAGAGACCTACTTACATGCCTTTAAATACGGAACAGAGCTTCTTATAAGCCTTTAAATAAGGAACAGGACTCACTTTCTGGTAGATTACATATTTCGCCTGACCGAGACTCAATCCTGTAATCTTTTCTTACTCCTGAGGTACCTTTTTCTTAACAGTTTTCTATTGTGATAACGTTGATATGATGTGTAACTGTTAACAACACACAATTCAAACTATTTATATTAAGTCAGAACACCAATATGCATATTTTATGTACAAGAAACGAAGTTTTTTAAACATCAAAAATTAATTTTAACCTCTTTTTGTAGAACAGCTTCTCTGTTATATGTTGGTGTATTATTTGAATAAGTTTTAGATGTTGATCAAAGAAATTAAACATCAGAAGTTCAACAAGCGCTACAGAAAATATGTCCTTTGAAAATGGTAATTTTACGTGTACTACAAGCAGATGAACATGTACTATGTACGTTGATTATTTACTCAATTTCGTTGTAGATGAAAGTGATTTGTCCACATTTTTATTTACTGTACTTCAGACGCAATAAAACAGACACAGGGAATACAACAAAACTTATGGACTTTTCATTTATAAGAAAAAACAAATTTATAAAAGCTGTATTAATTTTTCCGACTGTCTTGTTGTATTGGGTGACAGCGAACTCCTCATCATTATATTTGGTTCTCAACCCACATCGCAAGCGTAAAATCTGTGCTAGTGAACTGTTATTAAAATAAACTTAATGTTCTTCTATCAGTCCGTTTAATCAGCATAGAAGTCATATCGTTTGGCGTATTTGCTTCCAGCAATAAAATGTGCCCTTAATCAATAGGACCATGGTTAAGGTCGCTGTTTCTGGTGTCTACTATTAATGACCGCTGAAGGCTTACAAGTACGTTACACGACTCTTCGGAATGTTTTATTAAATATGAGTCGCTACGATTTCTATTGTTTGTGTGAGTCCATTACCTGCGATAATTCCTCCTGTTATTTGTAACAATCAAAATAGGATTCGTTCTGTATAAATTACTCACGATATAATTTCGTGACTCAGCTATTAATTAGCTATGTTACCCGTCTTCACGCCTTCAAAGTGGCTAAGTGTTTAGCGTCCAAGCGCCAGTCTAAGGTTCAACAGATTCCACACTGTTCAATCAAACAATGCCTCGCGACTGCATCAGAGTCCCAGGAATCAACAAATAAATAAATGAAAAGAAATAAAAACAATAAAAATTGTTTGACATCAAGCGTTTTGTGCTGCTACTGTTTGAGTATTGAGAAAGGGGCTTGGTCTTACAAGCAGCATTATAGCACGTCAGCCGCAGGTATTTGGGCTACGTATTTGTGGAAGCCTTTAGTTTCTACTGAAACCATGAAAAGTGAACTGCTTCAGCTTACATTCTGCAGCTTGCTCAGATTTAAACATACACTGGTGACTTAAAAAAATTCTAACTGTTGTCTCATCAAAAAACATATGTATGTAAGCACAAAGTATGGACTGTTTTTGATATTTTATGTCAATGTGAACGTTAGAAATGAGAACATAATTTTATAAATTGGGTCTGAGAAACATTTACATAAAAATAACATTAGATAACGCACTACTTTCATTTAGAGTGTACCATACGTTTAAAAACTACAATTCATAGGTGAACACTCTCTTTTCACTCAGGTAATTATGCAAGCTCCTTAATCCTATAAAGCATTTTGTGACGTTTCTTGTAACAGACAGATAATTAAGACTGTTTTAAAAGTGCCTGCCTCGTCACACGCTCCCAATGCTGGGCAAATCTTTGGATTAAGTGAAAATACACGCAGAAAGGGCCCAATATTAAATATACAGTATACCCGCAAATTTATTGTACTGAGATGTTAATAATTTGCCTTATATTTCGATCTGGCTACGTTTTTAGCCCACTTTCTTCCATAGGCGAAAAAACTCTATCTGAAGTTAGAGTTTTCGTCGAGTATTTATAAACCCCGGTAATAACTATAGCTCTTTTTTAAATATATTAATGAGTTTTGGACATAACCCATACAGCCAACCTCAGGCCATAAATAAAACAACAGTTATCTGTTACATCCTTCTAAACCGACTTAAGTAAACGATCTAGGTAAATAAAATTAATTAACATATTATAATGTAAAAAATTTTCTCTTCCTATATTCTTATTTGGCAACGGCCTTGCCGCAGTGGATACACCGGTTCCCGTGAGATCACGGAAGTTAACCTTCACGCGCTCGCGCGGGCAGTGAAGTGACTGCTTTTTTGCAATTTCGCGCCATACTTACTCCAAAAAGGCAACGAGGCGGCGGGAGGGACATGAATTCTCTAGTTGCACCTTTTTCCGACAGATGCTGCTCAAATTTCGTTCAAGTCGCACCTCTATGCCTCTCAGGACTTGTCGTGCATTCTGTTCGACAGAGCCGGGATATGGAGTACGAAATAAGTAAACCTTAGTCTCATTAGTCTAATAATCTTGCAGGGTGGCTGAAGTTCCAACATTGTCAAACAAACTCTATCAGATGAGTTTCACTCCTGTCATTAATCTAAATTGAGTAAGATTGATTTAAGCAGTGGGGAATTAAATTTGTTGCATAAAGGACGGAAGTACAACGTGCTACCTAGAATTGGTAGTAAATTAGTCAAAAGTACTATTGCAGAAGTAAATCCAGTTTGCGAAATTTAATAGAAGTCAAAAAGCAGACATCGTCATTAGTCTAAACAGGGTAACAGGAAAAGTTATCAAAAGTAATCGATTCCTACAGGTCTTAATTCTACAGTAAAGCGATGAGAAACGCCACTTGCTTCTTCTGCGATGGTGAGCTATCTCTGATTTCTTTGCCTTGTCTGTTGATGGCAGCCAAACCCCATGAGTAAATATTTGCATTCTTACGTAAATTTTAGTTATTCTCGACGAACAGCGGGTATACGCTCGGTACTTGGGGCTCACAGGTCCTTAACAACAACAATTTTTCTCCAGAAATTGTCATGCCTTTCAGTCTGGGAGAAAAAGTACGTCAAATTTTCTCGCTATTTTAAGCCACATAAAGTGAATAATCGCGGTAGTAACCCTCTGATATAACCAGGTTATTCTAAATGCCGAGAGCATATTCTAGCATCTGCAACATTCACGCCGTCTGTCTTATAGCATTCCGACAGTCAAATCTCTCTCAGACTTGCGAAGAAAATCATGAAGCATTACTTCACTCCTTTTTATATTGCGATTTTGAGAATTATTGCCAACAACAGTACAACCCACATGGCGCACAGGCGTCCGCAAGAAGGAGGTGGGGAGAGGGGGGGAGGGGGGGTGCAGATGGAGGCATTGTTCCCTCCTGGAATTTGGAGTAAAGAATATTGATTCGGTAATTCACTGTGATTCTATTAAACTACAAATTGGGATTTGCACTTGCTATATGACATGGGTTTGTTTCAATGTTAAGCAGTATACGACAAAGTATACCGTCTCCTTGAAACGGAGGTGTTTCGGCACTGTCGTGTAGTGAAGAAGGAAGCGAACCTTGGCTGGTCGTGCCGGAATACAGACGTGAATCTTTTCACTATAGCTTTCTCACATAGCCCTTATTGAGTTGCAGAGAGAGGCAGTTTCAGTGCATCGGCTCACAGATTCCAGCGCTGCTTTCTAGCATGAAAGAAACATGGCTGCAGTTCTATGTCCGACGAGTGGGGTTATGTTAATTCACTGTATTCTTATTCGAATGGCTGGCTGTTCAAATTCCAGTCTGGCCTTCTATATTTGGATTTTTCCTGTGACAGGGCATTGCCCATTTTCTTTTCCGCACTTTGCCAATCCGAACTTGCTCTCCATCTGTAATGACGTCGTCGTCGATGTAATGCTAAGTTTAATCTAACAGTAATCCTGCTGTGCACTGGCTGATTTACGACACTCTATCTCCTACACAACTAAATCATACCGATTATGTAAAAAAGAACGAGAAAGATGTTGAATTTCGAGGCCGAGAAGACGTCATCTACAGAATACCTCGCCTTCTCAAACTGTACGGGGTGACACATAGCGCTAGGTGTAGCTAAACAGGTGCGATTTCTGCTGTCCTTTAGGCCTGGTTGTGCAATAACATGTCAAAATGGGGAGTTGACGACAACCTTGTTTCGGTCCTAGGCTGTTGAGAGTCGGTTCTGCTGGATGACTTGTGGCTTATTTTGAGAGTGAAGTGGACCTGGTCTGTAGGGTTCTTTTGTACTGGTGGTGGGATGTGGCAGGTATGCAACCCAGTGGCACCTCAGATAAACACCATTATTAGAACTCATGTAATCACGTAACTCTGAAGGCTTCTATGAGGGGGAAGACTTGTCTAATGACGAGATAGGAGAAGAAACAGGAGTCAATATAGAAGAGATAGAAGATCCAGTATTAGAATCCGTATTTAAAAGAACTTTAGAATACTTAATATCGAATAAGACAGAAGGGATAGATAACAGTCCGTCATAATTTTTAAAATCATCGGGGGAATTGGCAGGTAAACGAGTATTCACATTGATGTCTAGAAACTATGAGACTGGCGATATGACTTTAGGATAAACATCATCCCCACAATTTCGTAGATTGCAAGACGCGATACGTGCGACAATTATCGCACGATCAGCTTAATAGTTCATGCATCCAAGTTGCTGACAAGAACAATGTACAGAAGAATGCAAAAGAAACTTGAGGATGTGTTACACGACGATGATCTTGGGTTTATGAAGGGTAAAGACAGCAGTGAGACAGTTCTAACATTGCGGTTAATAATGGCAGCAAGACTAAAGAAAAATTTTGACACGTTCACAGGATTTGTTGACGAGTAAAAAACGTTCGACACTGTAAAATGGTGCAAGATGTTTGAAATTCTGCGAAAAAGAGGGGTAAACAATAAGGAAAGACGACCGATATACAATATGTAAAAGAGCCAACAGGGAAGAATAAGAGTGGAAGACTAGGAACGAAGTGCTCGTATTAAAAAGAGTGTAAGACAGGAATATATTCCTTCACCCGTACTGTTCAATCTTCACATACGGTGATACAAGAAAGGTTCAAGAGCGGAATTAAAATTCAAGCTGCCAGGGTACCAATGATAACATTCGCTAGTGGCATTGTTATCCTCAGTGAATGTGAAGATGAATGACAGGACCTGCTTAATGCAATCAACAGTCTAATGCGTACAGAATACGGATTGAGTGCGAATCGGAGCAAGACAAAAGTAACGACAATTAGCAAAAATGAGAACAGTGAGAATTTAACATCGGGACTGGTGATCGAGTTTAGGTTAAGGAATTCTGCTACCTAGGCAGCAAAGTAACCCATAACGTACGGGGCAAGTAGGACATAAAAAGCAGACTGGCAGTGGAAAATAGGACATTCCTGACCGAGAGAAGTCTGTTAATATGAAACTTAGTTCTTAATTTGAAGAAGAAATTTCTGTGAATGTTCGTTTGGAGCAAGTGTTGTGTGGTAGTGAAATATGGACTGTGGGATAACGGAAACAGAAGACAATCGGAACATTTATGGCGCCATACATCGCCCTATCATCATGATAGGCACTGAATTGCGGATACACAAATTATTTAAGCGGGTTGGCAGCTGGTTTGTTATGCCAATGGGCAGCTTCTGGGCACGTTCGGAAGAACAAATCCGTGGGCTATCGGTATAGTAACTGCCTAGCTTGTTCTGCAAGAGCTACTGTTTTCTGATGCGTCGCCATGATTGCAGTGCTTGTCCTCGCACGTCTCACAATGTACTAGCAACCGTGTTCCTGCAACCGGCACGGCCACACCCCGATGCTCGCCGGCTGAAAATGGTTTCTGAAATTGCAGTGTCTGAGCTTCTAGTATATGCAGTAAATCTCCAAAAATTGTGGCAGCCATACAGGAGGTTGGTTTGCTTGTCGTGGGTTGCACATAGACCATATAATTCAAAAAATTAGCTTTATTTTGATTCACTTATGCCAGTCAATATTAAAAAACCTATGACACGAACATCTCTACGTATATAAATAACTGAAGTCACCTGCTCGCTTCCTTTTGTATTTACGGGCTGATCTCAGGAGCTACTGTAGAAATTTTGATACATTTTTATTAATAGAGAGATTGAATTATGAGGAATGTTTGTGTATACAGTACTTAAATATTTCGTAACAAATTTGCGGAACTATGAAGAAGTAGTCAACTACCACTGTAAAAACGATGCCACTGCAATCTAGCGTTAAATGGCAGAACTCCTTGAGTAAATTAGATTAGATTAGATTAATACTAGTTCCATGGATCATGAATACGATATTTCGTAATGATGTGGAACGAGTCAAATTTTCCAATACATGACATAATTAAGTTAATTTAACAACATACTTAAGTTAATATAACAACTTTTTTATTTTTTTGTTTTTTTTATTTTTTAAAATGTATTTCTAAAAATTCCTCTATGGAGTAGAAGGAGTTGTCATTCATAATTTCTTTTAATTTCTTCTTAAATACTTATTGGTTATCTGCCAGACTTTTGATACTATTTGGTAAGTGACGAAAGACTTTAGTGGCAGTATAATTCACTCCTTTCTGTGCCAAAGTTAGATTTGATCTTGAATAGTGAAGATCATCCTTTCTCCTAGTATTGTAGTTATGCACACTGCTATTACTTTAGAATTGGGTTTGGTTGTCAATAACAAATTTCATAAGAGAGTATATATACCGAAAAGCTACTGTGAATATCCCTAGATCCTTAAATAAATGTCTGCAGGATGATCTTGGGTGGACTCCAGCTATTATTCTGATTACACGCTTTGGTGCAATAAATACTTTATTCCTCAGTGATGAATTACCCCAAAATATGATGCCATATGAAAGCAATGAGTGAAAATAGGCGTAGTAAGCTAATTTACTAAGATGTTTATCATCAAAATTTGCAATGATCCTTATTGCATAAATAGCTGAACTTAAACATTTCAGCAGATCATCAATGTGTTTCTTCCAATTTAATCTCTCATCAATGGACACACCTAAAAATTTGGAATATCTACATTAGCTATTTGCTTCTGATTCAGGTCTATATTTATTAATGGCATCATACCAATCACTATATGGAACTGTATGTACTGTGTCTTACCAAAATTCAGTGAGAGTCCGTTTACAAGGAACCACTTAGTATTTTTCTGAAAGACAGTATTGACAATTTCATAAGTAAATTCTTGTTTGTCAGGTGTGATTACTATACTTGTATCATCAGCAAAGAGAACAAACTTTGCCTCTTCATGAATATAGAATGGCAAGTCATTAATATATATTAAGAACAACAAAGGACCCAAGACTGACCCTTGAGGAACCCCTTTCTTGATAGTTCCCCAGTTTGAGGAATGTGCTGATCTTTGCATATGATGAGAACTGCTTATTCCAACTTTCTGCACTCGTCCAGTTAGGTACGAATTGAACCATTTGTGCACTGTCCCATTCATGCCACAATATTTGAGCTTGTCTAGCAGAATTTCATGATTTACACAATCAAAAGCGTTTGAGAGATCACAAAAAATCCCAATCGGTGGTGTTCGGTTATTCAGATCATTCAAAATTTGATTGGTGAAAGCATATATGGCATATTCTGTTGAAAAACCTTTCTGGAAACCAAACTGACATTTTGTTAGTACTTCATTTTTACAGATATGTGAAGCTACTCTTGAATACATTACTTTCTCAAGAATTTTGGATACAGCTGTTAGAAGGGAGATTGGACGGTAATTGTTGACATCAGATCTATCCCCCTTTTTATGCAAAGGTATAACAATAGCATATTTCAGTCTATCAGGGAAAATGCCCTGTTCCAGAGAGCTACTACACAGGTGGCTGAGAATCTTACTTATCTGTTGAGAACAAGCTTTTAGTATTTTGCTGGAAATCCCATCAATTCCATGTGAGTTTTTACTTTTAAGCAAGTTTATTATTTTCCTAATTTCAGAGGGAGAAGTGGGTGAGATTTCAATTGTATCAAATTGCATAGGTATGGCCTCTTCCATTAACAGCCTAGCATCTTCTAATGAACACCTGGATCCTATTATATCCACAACATGTAGAAAATGATTATTAAAAATATTTTCTACTTTTGACTTTTTGTCCATAAAGTTTCCATTCAATTTGATGGTAATACTGTCTTCCTGTGCTCTTGGTTGACCTGTTTCTCTTTTAATAATATTCCAAATTGTTTTAATTTTATTATCAGAGTTGCTGACTTCAGACATGATACACATACTTCTGGATTTTATAATAACTTTTCTTAATATAACACAGTAGTTTTTATAATGTTTGATAGTTTCTGGGTCACTATTCTTTCTTGCTGTCAGATACATTTCCCTTTTCCAGTTACAAGATATTTTTATACCCTTAGTAAGCCATGGTTTGTTACAAGGTTTCATATGAGTATATTTAACTATTTTCTTGGGGAAGCAGTTTTCAAATGCATTTACAAAAATGTCATGAAATAAATTATATTTTAAATTGGCATCAGGTTCACGGTACATTTCATCCCAGTCTAACTGCTGTAGGCTTTCCCTGAAATTTGCAATTGTTAAATCGTTGACCGAACGTACTACTTTGGAGGACTGTTTAGTATTTCTGAATGGAGCTATGTCATATATTGTAACTAGCTGTGCACCATGATCAGAAAGACCATTCTCAACAGGCTGAGCATTTATCTGGTTAAACTTATCTTGGTCTATAAAGAAGTTATCTATTAGTGAGCTGCTATCCTTTACCACCCGAGTAGGAAAATCAATAACAGGTGTCAAATTGAAAGAACCGAGTAATACTTCAAGGTCATTTTTCCTATTACCCTCTTTCAGAGAATCTACATTGAAGTCCCCACAAATAATAATTTCCTTCCCCCTGTCTGACAGATAGCACAACAAGGAGGCCAAATTTTTCAGAAATAGATGAAAATTTCCTGATGGGGACCTATACACAGTTACAATTATAAATGTGCCTTTATTTAATTTAAGCTCACAGGCATATGCTTCTATATGTTTCTCTACACAAAACTTTTTTGTTTCTATACATTTTGCACAATGATAACTTTTGACGTATATGGCAACTCCTCCTTTCTCCATATTTTCTCTCATTACATGTGCAGAGAGCTTATATCCACTTACATTTACCTTATCCATATCAATAACAATGTGATGCTCAGACAGGCATAGTATATCTATTTCATCTTCAGCTTCTAAGTCTTATAAACAAACCAGAAGCTCATCTATTTTATTCTTTAAACTCCCAATACTTTGATGAAATATACTTACATTATTTTTAATTATACTTTCATGAGAACCTTTCCTTATTCTAACATTTGCAGTACTCTCCTGTCTGAGTTTCTCATTGTGCTTAGGCCTAGTTCCTATACCAGTGGTCACATGGTGTTCAGAGAGGCAGATTATGTCGGCTGGATTGAGTGACTTTAATTCATCAATGCAATTACCTAGGACTGAGATACAACTTGGTGGAGATAAAATTTCTGGTGACTGGTGAAAATTTATAATTGACAGCTGTGATTGGTGATCCAATGTGCTAGAATTGCGCTGTTTAATTTCTTTCCTAAACTGAAGATTTGTTTCAATCCTGACCTCTCGTAGAACTTGACATCTTTCTGTCTTGCCTATCCTAAAAAAGGTGCTGTTCCGGCACCTGTAACCACTGGTATTTTACCATTCATGGCAGTGCCTCCCCCCCTTAAATATCCTGCTATTACCCCAGCCAGTTTCCCCTTCCCTTTCCTGTTGAGACTCACACCCCTGCGCAGTGTGACTACTCCTTTCACGTACTGAGGAGTCTTTGGCGCAGCGAACTCATTGTGCACATATCATAACATATTGAGATATTATTTGTTTGTACACTATCAAACTATACAGGAGACTGGTAAACGAGTCTTCAGTGGCCAGAAAGAGATGTAGGCCTCTTAAACATCATGAAGATGCTTCTTCAGTGGGATTCAGAAATTTCTTGTGAATGAAGATTTCGAAATACTTCATCAGATGTTTGAGTGCCGCATCATGAAATATCACGACAGTTTTTTTCTGTCAAGTTCTGCTTCCCTCAGTTTATCAATCACAATTTGCACTCTTAATTCACTTAAAATTCTTCGAACAATGGGCAGTGAGTTACTCAGCTCTGAATTATCGTAATAACTATGACAAATTGTAGAAATATAACCACCTCATCGTCAAGCTGTGATGTGAGACTTACGGTTTGAAAGAATCAAATATTTTTAATCGGTACTTTTCCTGCAATCGTTTGAGAACAACTGCATGGTGAAAAAAATACATTAATCCTTATGAAGCTTAAATATGTGGCGTTTCTTTTTTTATGTGCAAGCACTGCGTTTTCTGTAAAGCTGTTTCATCACATTAACCGACTTTGCTTTGTTTACATACATGTCCTTTCAGCACTGCATCAGATGACTCAACCTCCAGCTTTCAGATTTCCTTCAATCAAACCTACATGTGGACAATATTCTTTGCATGGCACAAGGAAAGAGTCTGCCAGATAGAGAGCCCTCGACAAGGAACTGCAGCTGGGAGTCTCAACAATGAACGACTAAGCTTTGCAATAAGAGTAGGAATGCTGAAAGACGAGCTATATATATGTACATCATGCATGTCTCTGCTTATAATTTTCTCTTATTTGCGTCATCTGAATTAGTCTCCGATACATACTGAATCACTCACATAAACATGCACACATGATCTGCATTCAATAAGTTATAAGTATATTATGGCTGTAAACACATTGCTTATATTACGATGTGCTCCAGTCATTGCTATGAGACATCACTCCAAACGCCAATTCAATATCGCACACATAAAATTTATATTCAGAAGAAATTTTCGTGGCGTGTGCTGGTTACATCGCTTAGGTTATATGAATGTGATGATGTCTACTTCAAGCTTTTCTCTTAACTTGATTCATAACTGTAGGCAGTGAGCTGCAGACAAATACACTACAAGTTGTCCAGCCCTAGGTACTTAATGCTAGCCATGCAAATCCAAGGTAGGTCGCTAGTATTTGAATAAACCCACTTACATGATCTGACATGAAGTTTTGGAAGCAAGTTGACTTACATATGCCATCATAATTTCTGTTTCTCTACTTCGTTTTAATCAAGGGCATTTTTACTCAGTCAATTTCTTTGCCTGTTGGAATTTTCGGTGGCAAGCTAACATTACTGAAGAATGAATGAAATTTTCTTTAGTGAACACTGTCTCCTACATCTACATCTACATGGATACTCTGCAAATCACATCGAACCACCTTCACAATTCTCTATTATTCCAATCTCGTACAGCGCGCGGAAAGAATGAACAACTATATCTTTCCGTACGAGCTCTGATTTTCCTTATTTTGTCGTGGTGATTGTTCCGCCCCATGTAGGTCGGTGTCAACAAAATATTTTCGCATTCGGAGGAGAAAGTTGGTGATTGGAATTTCGTGAGAAGATTCCGTTGCAATGAAAAACGCCTTTCTTTTAATGATTTCCAGCCCAAATCCTGTATCATTTCTGTAACACTCTCTCCCATATTTCGCGATAATACAAAACGTGCTGCCTTTCTTTGAACTTTTTCGATGTACTCCGTCAGTCCTTCCTGGCAAGGATCCCACCTCACGCAGCAGTATTCTAAAAGAGGACGGACAAGAGTAGTGTAGGCAGTCTCCTTAGTAGATCTGTTACATTTTCTAAGTGTCCTGCCAATAAAACGCAGTCTTTGGTTAGCCTTCCCCACGACATTTTCTATCTGTTCTTTCCAATTTAATTTGTTCGTAATTGTAATACCTAGGTATTTAGTTGAATTTACGGCTTTTAGATTATACTGATGTTATCGTGTAACCAAAGTGTAACGAGTTCCTTTTAGTACTCATGTGGAGGACCTCACACTTTTCGTTATTTAGGGCCAACTACCACTTTTCGCACCATTCAGATATTTTTTCTAAATCGTTTTGCAGTTTTTTTTTTGATCTTCTGACGACTTTATTAGTCGATAAACGACAGCGTCATCTGCAAACAACCCAAGACGGCTGCTCAGATTGTCTCCCAAATCGTTTATATAGATAATGAACAGCAAAGGGCCTGTAACACTACCTTGGGGAACGCAAGAAATCACTTCTGTTTTACTATGACTTTCCGTCAATTACTACGAACTGTGTCTTCTCTGACAGGAAATCGCAAATCCAGTCACATAACTGAGACGATATTCCATAGTCAGGCAATTTTACTACGAACCGCTTGTGAGGTGCAGTGTCAAAAGCCTTCCGGAAATCCAGGAATACGGAATCGATATGAAACTCCTTGTCAATAGCACTTAGCGCTTCATGTGAATAAAGAGCTATTTGTGTTTCACAGGAACGATGTTTTCTAAACCCATGGTGACTGTGTGTCAATAGAGCGTTTCCTTCGAGGTAATTCATAATGTTCGAACACAATATATGTTCAAAAATCCTGGTGCATATCGATGTTAACGATATGGGCCTGTAATTTAGTGGATTACTCCTACTACCTTTCTTGAATATTGGTGTGACCTTTGCAACTTTCCAGTCTAAGGGTACGGATCTTTCTTCGGGCGAGCGATTATATGATTGTTAAGTATGGAGCTAATGCATCAGCTTACTCTGAAACGAACCTAATTGGTATACAGTCTGGACCAGAAAACTTGCTTTTATTAAGTGATTTGAATTGCTTCTCTACTCCGAGGATACTTACTTCTACGTTACTCATGTTGGCAGCTGTTCTTGATTCGAATTCTGGAATATTTACTTCATCTTCTTTTGTAAAGGCATTTCGGAAGGCTGTGTTTAGTAAATCTGCCTTGGCAGCACTGTCTTCGATAGCATCTCCATTGTTATCGTGCAGAGAATGCATTGATTGTTTCTTGCCGCTAACGTACTTCACATTCGACCCGAATCTCTTTGGATTTTCTGCCAGGTTTCGAGACTAAGTTTCGTTGTGGAAACTATTATAGGTGTCTCGCAATTAGCTCTGCGCTACTCCTACATGTGCCATTGGATTTAGTCGTAACATAAAGATGTCTTTTCAAAACTTTAAATCAAAAATGTAGTATACGTATTCACTATTACCAGTACGCACATATCTACTTAGCATATGCTGATGAAATATTCTTACGATTTGCTTATCAAAGTAACATACCTTTCAAAAAATATGCGGAGCGCAAACTACAAATCCCTTAAGACAAAATAATGTCATATCAGATTTTATTTTTTGCATAGGACATGTCCTCAGAGTCACAGAATGAGTTATATGAAAAATGAGAATGTTATAATGTTGTTCCCTCACGAATAGATCTCTGAGGACAACCCTGGATATCGTGGCATGGTTAGCACACATTCATAAAAATTTACTTATGTATCAGTCAATGAGCAAAAGTAACAAAGCGAAAACGATAACAGCGCGGAATAACACAGCCTCCAATACACAAGCATGCGGGACAAGAGCTCCTTGTGACGTTACGGAGCCAGAGAAGGCACGTTATAAACTTTGGCAACGGACGCAGCCGAGAGAGCGAAGTTTGTTATGCTCTGTGTGACAGTTGTCGGGGCGGAAGCTCACATCTGACAGATAAGAGGGGGCGGTAGCAAGCCACGTGGTGGCTGAGCATGGCTGCCCACAGCGGCAACCGCTTTGAGGTTCGTCCTCGAGATGTCGGCGCTCTTTGAGAGCGGACACCACGCTTGAGAAATTCTGATGCTAGCAAACTTCTAACTCACGCTGAAAGCACGTGGACGGTATTTCCTGCGTTCGAAAGCTGTTGGGGAGAAATATGGTTGAAAGGATCGGCATGAGAGACTAAAGGATATGGTTAAAGACTGGAAAATCAGATATGTTCTAGTAAAATGTGAAGCCAGTAAGATACTGGAACGCCAGTACCGCAGAGATAAGGGGAAAATTACACAGATTGAGCACTCGATGCGATGAACAGTTTTTAAGTTATTCTATGTTAAACAACTTATAAACTGTTAAACTTTAAAAAATTGCATTTCCGTGACAAATACACAGATGTTCACAAGCAAAATGTTAGTGGATATGTCTTGTAGAGACCTATCAAGCCGCGCGGGATTACCCGAGCGGTCTCAGGCGCTGCGGACATGGACTGTGCGGCTGGTTCCGGCGGCGGTTCGAGTCCTCCTTCGGGCATGGGTGTGTGTGTTTGTGGTTAGGATAATTTTGGTTGAGTAGTGTGTAAGCTTAGGGACTGATGGCCTTAGCAGTGTAGTCCCATAAGACTTCACACACATTTGAACATTTGACCTGTCAAGGAATTTTTTTTGTCGATGGAGTGCGTGATTGATTATTTAGTAAAAACTTTTTGTTTATTTATAGACGCAATCACATGTCTATGACACAGTCATAACCGGTTTCTCCCATACAATGACCATCATCAGATTCTAAAGGCAGCATACACTGAACACAGGTTTGACAACGCATAAAACCTGTGTTCAGTGTATGCTGCCTTTGGAGTCTGAAGATGGTCATTGTATTGCCGAAACCGGTTACGATTGTGTCATAAACATGTGATTGCGTCTGTAAATAAACAAAAAGTTTTTACAATTAGATTTGAACTGAAACAAAAATTAACATTTCTGCGTTGTGGGCCGGAATGTGTATTCAGCGCCGAAAAATCGGCAAATTTACCAATAAGATTAATTTACACTGTAAAGGTTGCGTCAGAGTTAGGAAAGAAGAAATGGGTTCATAATTAATTGTTTACATTTATTGACAATAATGTCACTGAAAGTAACCTAATTTATACTAAAAGAGTAAATTATGCGAAAACCTGTGCGTGTACTAAAAATATAATTTCAGCACTGAGAATCTCACAAAATTTGAAAGTGATTTCATATATATTACTTCTATATTCCAATTCACATACATTTTTACATTATCAGGAGGCAAATATTCTTGATTTGACTCATGTGTCTGGTACCGCGCGCCGCGGAATTTGAATCCACGCCAGACGTCATGGACGTCGAAGACCCCTAGAGGTCTCTGCACCATCGCGCCGTAAGCTGTAGCGGCTCGCGTCTCCTGACCAGCTTTTAGTGTAAGGGCACCACAGTGGAACACGTGGTCCTAGCAGCCAATAGCGGCGCCCCCGATAGAGTACTTAAGCGCCTGCGTCTCGCTCAGCCCGCCCCGCACCTGCAC